>NC_138549.1:57239629-57839629 GCF_964273705.1 Natrix helvetica | reverse complement strand
CCAAAGATCCCAAAAGAAACATAACTACAGGCCTGAGAGACGGCCTCTCCTCAGAAGAAAAACTTTTCCTGTAAAGAGAATAACATAAAAGTTAACATAACACAATTAACCACCTCTTCTCCCCCCAGGGGGACCCTTTGACTTATCGGGAAACTTCTCATGGAATTGTTTTACTAACTTCTCCACTTTTAGGTTCTCACTGTTCACCCAAGTAGCAACAGTAGACAGTAGACAAAGGGTAACCCTTCTAGTGTACTAAGTACTGTAAGTGACCCCTATTCAGCCTGGAGTCTACGATTTTTTCAACCTCAGATTGGGTTTCCCCTTCTATCACTACAGGAGGAGAGGAAGCTTGGTGGATGCTCTTATGTTAGACCCAATTACTGGTTTCAACAAGCTACAATGAAATTCTGGGTCAATTTTCCCTAGACTTCTGGGTAGACTAAGTCGAACTGTAACTGGGTTAACTATCTTCACTATAGGGAATGGACCTAGAAATTTTGGACCAAATTCCTTGCTAGGCATTCTTAATCTTATGTATTTGGTAAATACAAAAACTTTGTCCCCCACAAGGAAGGGGGTTTGAAGCGAGCGATGTTTCTCAGCTTGCTTCTTGTAGGCTTCTGCCGCAACTGCTAGAGCCTTCTCCGTATTCTCCCATCCTTTCTTTAGCATGTCCATCCATTCATTCAAAGACATGAAGGAGGGAGGTTCTCTAGGCAACTCAGGCATGGCAACCAATTCAATGCCACTGGTAATCTGGAACCCCGTTAATCCTGTTCTGCTGTGGACCGCATCGTAGTACGCCACTTCGGCGAAGGGTAGCAAGTCCAACCAGTTGTCTTGCTGATAGTCCACAAAACACCAGATGTATTGTTCCACCACTGCATTCGCTCTCTCTGCTGCGCAATTCATGCTGGGATGAACCTTTGAGCTCAGTTCTTGTGTGGACCCAATGGATCTCAGAATCTCTCTCCAGAACTTGGCTGTGAAATGGACTCCACGGTCTGAAATGATCCTCTTGGGCAATTCGTGCAAGCAATAAATGTGTTTTACAAACATTTTTGCTAATTTCTTTGCGAATGGCAACCCTGAGCAAGCAATGAAGTGTGCCTGCTTAGAAACCAAATCAATAACTGTCCAGATTACTTTATTCCCACTGCTGTCTAGGAGTTCCATGATGAAGTCCATTGCGACCTCTTCCCATGGCCGGTTAGGGCTCTCTGCTGCAGGTGCTGCAGGTTCTGGGCTCTTGGATTCAATCATTCCACGACTGGCCCTTTTCCTCCTCTGATGCCTCCCCCTTGGTAGGACTTTTCATCACCTTAAGTTGTGGATCCTCTTCCAGAGGTCGTTTGGGCTTTTCCCCCTCCGAGGCCTCCCCCTTGGTAAGACTCTTTTGTCACCTTAAGTTGGAGATCCTCTTCCCGAGGTAGTTGGCCCAGATGACTCTTCTGTGGTGGCATCTGGGGCCCTCTCTTTACCGCCGTGGCGATTGGTACACCCATTTGTTCTTCGGCATTTCCCTCCTCCGAGACCTCCCCCTTGGTAGGACACTTTGTCACCTTAAGTTGGGGATCCTCCTCCAGAGGTTGTTTGCCCTTTTCCTCCTCCGAGGCCTCACCCTTGGTAGGACTCTTCGTCACCAAAAGTTGGGGATCCTCTTCCAGAGATTGGTGGCGAAGATGACTCTTTTATGGTGGCATCTGGGGCCTTCTCTTTACCGCCGTGGTGGTTGGTGCATACCTTTGTGGCATTGGGGCTGGAGCCAAGCACTCATGCTCTGTGGCCAAGTTGACAGCAACATTGGCATTTTATTGGCCCCCCACGAGAAAAGGAACCTAGTTACATCTTTAAACTTTGGAGCCACCTCATCACATTGGACTGCTATCCGTCTTGCAGCTTCCCCCTTGGTAAATCCTTCTTCCATTGTGGAGATTGCTTCTCTGTAGGAAGGTGGGGTAAGAACCTGTTGGGGCATTGCAGGTGCGCATTGTCCTGCCATCCATCCTGCAGGCCTCCCTTTGGTAATCCCTTCTTCCCTTGTGGAGATTGCTTCTCTGTAGGAAGGTGGAGTAAGAACCTTTTGGGGCATTGCAGGGGAGACTGGAACCGGTGGGGAGGTCAGTCCCTCGGTTGGCCACTGCCCACTTTTCTGCCATGGTGCCATCTGCTGAGGGAGGGCAGGTGCCCACTGGCATTCCTCCCATCCATGACCTGGAGTTAAGACTCATCCCGGGGTTGCCTGATTCACAGGTTGCAGTTTAACCAATGATGGCTGGCTAAGGGGGTTTATGTGCCAAGGACCCTTCTGCAGGCTTGGGGGAGTTATGGGCCAAGTAGGTGCCCTCTGCTGGCTTGGAGCATTTTCCTATGTTGATGGCACAGGAGGTGCCCAGTGGCTCTCATCCATCCATACTCTGGGAAGAAAACACAATCTGGTGGTGCTTATTTCACAAGCTGCAGCCCAATTTGTGATGGCTGGCAAGTGAAAGATGCTGGCCAAATCTCTTCTTGCTGGCTGGGTTGAAATTCCCATTTTGATAGGGAATCTGTCTCCAACTCAGTTGCAGGGTAATAAGTCATCTCATTTATTGCTGTCTGGAAGGAATCAAAATCTCCACTCCAGGTTTTTTTCCAAGCCTTGCTTCCAAGCTGGGGGGAAGGAAGGGGAGCATGCACTCACGTTTAGTTGTCCGAATTGGTCCGGGAAGCCCATCAGAGATGACTGCGTGGGGCTGGCTGGGATCTCCATTCATTCGATCTTCTGGCCATCCTCTAGTCGGGTGTAGGAAAAGTCTTTCCGGCCCCCTCCATTCCATCCCCCTCAGGCTGTGCCTCTTGCCAGATGCAATAAATCTGGAAGCAGAAATTCCTTTGCCTTTGAAGATTTGCAGAGAAGCGTCTCATCTCAGCTTCTTATCTCCAAAAGCTTACTCATAATTGTTCGCTGATATTTTATGCTGTCCCGGTCAGTGTTGGGAATTCAGCACACCTCTCCAGCCCCTCCTCCCATGTGAGGGTGCTGGTGATTTATTTTAAAGGGAGATTTGGGATGATGTCAGTGTTCCAAATATGCACAATTAAATCAGAATTCAAGGCAGAATCATCCTTAAAGTTCAAATTTAATAAGACAGACATTTTGGCATTGTGCTATGAAATCCCAAATCTGAGTTGCTTCCTGGGATTCCACCCAGTTGGAAGTTCATGATCTTATCCCCACACCCATAATCCATCACATGGTCCAATCTTCTTTTTCCATGCTGGCATCTACACCCCTCTGCTTCCGGTCAGGTGTCGAGGTGCGGAGACAAAAGATGACCTTGAGCTTCTAGAAAAGAATGACAACAATACATTTCACAATTCTACTCCTTTCTATTCCCCCCTCCCAACTACTACACTAATGAAACAACATAGGAAAATATTAGAAAGTGGCAGGCCAAAGATCATAAAAGAAACATAACTACAGGTCTGACAGTGATGCCTTTTGGGCTGCAAGGGGCCCCAGCAGTATTCATGCAGTTAATAAATGAGGTGTTGCACGAGCACCTCTACAAGGGGGTCCTCGTCTACCTAGATGACATCATTATCTACATGGAGACCATGGACGACCACGTACCCCTGGTCCACCAAGTACTGGAGAAACTTCTGGCAGCCAACCTGTACGTCAAAATATCAAAATGCGAATTCCACCATGCAAAGTTAGACTACCTGGGTTACCGAGTGTCAAATGAGGGAATAGAGATGGAGCCAACGAAAGTGCAAGCTGTCCTAAGCTGGCATCCCCCTCGCACCCGCAGACAGCTACAAAGCTTCCTAGGGTTTGTGAACTTCTACAGGCAATTCATCCCCTCCTTTGCGAAGATTGCCAAACCCCTGACAGACCTCCTGAAGACAGGGAGCCCAGGAATGAAACCTCGTCCGGGACAACTACCATGGAACCTAACCTGCCAAGAGGCGTTCGAGACACTAAAAGAAATGTTTGCAAAGGAGCCAGTGCTGAAGCATCGTGTCCCCGAGCAACCTTTTGTAATCCAGGCAGACGCCAGCGATGTGGCGGTGGGAGCAGTGCTACTCCAAAGAAACAACCAAGGAAGCTTACAACCCTGCGCCTACACCTCCCGCAAGCTCACAGACACAAAGAGACGATGGGCCACATGGGAAAAGGAGGCTTTCACAGTGAGATGGGCACTGCTAACCTGGAGACACCTGTTGGAAAGGAGCCAGAAATCATTCAAAGTCTGGACTGACCACAAAAATCTGGAGGCACTTAGGACCTCACGGAAACTATCACCCAAACAAGTCTGATGGGCTCAATACTTCAACCATTTTGATTTTGTCTTAAAGCACATTCCAGGCAGGAGGAATTTTCTAGCTGATGCCCTCTCCTGCATGCCTCAGTACAAATGTGAACGGGCACTGGCTAAAGTGGCACAAACCTATAAGAAACAGGCAGACAAACACCGGGCTCCGCAACGGCCATTCCGGGTGGGAGAGGAGGTTTATCTCTCCACAAAATATTTGAGATTAAAACTGCCTAGCAAGAAACGGGGGCCGAAGTTTATGGGACCATTCCCTATAGTAAAGATCATCAACCCAGTCACAGTGCAATTGAAACTGCCTCGATTGTTGGGGAAGATACACCCAGCATTCCATAGCAGCCTCTTAAAACCCGTGATTGGATCCACTCTGAGACAACTACCCCGGGGCCCCCCGGGCCCTATGGTCAGAGGGGGCCAAACCCATTATGAAGTTCAGCATATCCTTGATTCAAGATGGCACAGGAGACAACTCCAATATTTAATCAAGTGGAAGGGCTACCTCTTATCAGAGGCATCTTCGGTGAAAAGTAGAAATATCCAGACTGATCGCCTTATAGCAAAAATCCATGCAGAAAATCCAAGCAAACCTGTTGGAGGGACACATCCCTAAGTTATACACCTGTACTCAAATTGCAGGTCACTTTCAGGAAGTGAGGGGAGCTGGATGTCAACAACTAAGGCGTTTCCATGACTACTATCATCTTGAGAAGGGGAGGGAAATTCCATGCATACTTTTGGCCAGAGTAAAAGTCTCATATTTCTGTACTGGGATGTGAATGCACATGTCCAGAACCCTGCCATAACGTCCTGTTGGAGAATATGATTGATGACCTCAGCCAGAGGGGAAGGGCACAGGGATAAAGGTCAGATGCCATTAAATGTGATTTAGTTTCAGCTGCACAGAAGTCCATGCCAAGATATTTCAAATTGATGCCAATGTACTTTCTCAATTCAATCATCTCTTTGGGAGTCATGGAGTACAATTTTGGCTTTGGTAAGGTAGCCCCAGGTTTGAAGTCTATTGTGTGATCTGTGGGCCGGTGATGGGGAAGATAGTTGCCATCTTCCTCACTGAACACCTCCGCCAAGTTCCAATTGTCTTTTGGTACTTGTTGGACCCCTGGGGGTTTGGTGTCTTTTGCAGGTGCTGCAGGTTCCGGATGGTCTGGGCTGTTGGGTTCCATCGTTCCTTGGTGGCCTTTTGGCTCCACCGGTGGTAATGGCCCAAAGCCAATAATCAATTTCCTAATACAGTCCTCCCACTTTATTGTAGGCGCCCACTCGTCCAGCCATGCAAGCCCCAAGATAATTGACTCCTGCATTCTTGGAGCTACGATGAATCTGAGGAACTCATAGTGGTGGCCTATCATCAGCTTTACCAACTCAGTAATGTTTGTGGCTGGGGCCCCTCCAATCAGTGTTCCATTCACTTGCTCAAACCAAATAGGATGGTTTAGAGGTCTTGTGCGTATGCTCTACAATCGACATGCTGATTAAGCATTGAGTGTAGCCAGTGTCCACAATTGCCCCAACTCCCCCTTCCACAGTTTCTGGCACTTGGAGGTTGCATTTTATAGTAAAGGGGCGGATGGGTGCACTAACCATTGGGTCGTCTTCCTCCGAGGCCTCCCCATTGGTATGACTCTTCGTCACCATAGGTTGGGGATCCTCTTCCAGAGGTTGTTGGCCCAGATGACTCTTCTGTGGTAGCTTCTGGGGCCTTCTCTTTACCGCACTAGTGGTTGGTGCACACGTTTGTGATATTGGGGCTGGAGCCAAGCACTCTGACCCTCTGTGGCCGAGTTGCCAGCAACGATGGCATTTTATTGTCCCCTCCCCGAGGGACGGAACCCAGTTGCATCTCTGAACTTAGGAACCTCCTCATCACATTGTTCCGCTATCCATCCTGCAGCTTCCCCCTCATTCATCCCTTCTTCCATTGTCAAGAACTCTTCTCTGTAGGAAGGTGGGGTAAGAACCTGTTGGGGCATTGCGAGTGCATATTGTTCTGCCATCCATCCTGCAGCTTCCCCCTCATTCATCCCTTCTTCCATTGTCAAGAACTCTTCTCTGTAGGAAGGTGGGGTAAGAACCTATTGGGGCATTGCGAGTGCATATTGTTCTGCCATCCATTCTGCAGCTTCCTCCTCATTCATCCCTTCTTCCATTGTCGAGAACTCTTCTCTGTAGGAAGGTGGGGTAAGAACCTTTTGAGGCATTGCAGGGGAGACTGGACTCGGTGGGGGGGGGGTCATCTCCTGGGTGGGGCACTGCCCAGTTATCTGCCATGCTGCCATTTGCTGAGGGAGGGCAGGTGCCCACAGGCATCCATCACATCCATGACCTGGGGTTGCTTGATTCACAGGTTGCAGCTCAAGCATCAATGGCTGGCTAAGGGGGGTTATGGGCCAAAGCCCCCTCTGCTGGCATGGAGGATTTTCCTATGTTGATGGCCAAGCAGGTGCCGATTGGCATCTCTTCGATCCATGATCTGGGAAGAAAGCCGAACCTGGTGGTGCTTGATTCACAAGCTGCAGCCCATACATCGATGGCTGATTAGGAAGAGATGTTGGCCAAACCCCTTCCTGCTGGCTGGTTTGAATTCCCCATTTTGATAGGGAATCTATCTTCAACTCAGTTGCAGGGTAATGGGTCATTTCATTTATTGCTGTTTGGAAGGAGTCAAAATTTCCACTCCAGTTTTTTTTCCAAGCCTTGGCTGGGGAAGGAGGGGGAGTAAGCACTCACGTTTGGCTGCTCAAGTTGATCTGGGACTTTTATTCTCCAGCTGTGCAGTCAATTAGTTTTCCCAGCCCCCTCTGGCTGCATCTTTCTAGATGCTATTTATCTGAAAATTTCCTCTCCCACACCAATTCCTTTGTACTTTGGAAGAATTTCCAAGAAGCAATTCATCCTTAGCTTCTTTTCTCAAAAGGCTTTCTCTTAATTGTTCGCTGACACTTTACGCTGACTGGGTCAGGTCAGTGTTGGAGTCAGCACCCCTGCCAGCATCCTGTGCCGGGGTTGCTGGTGATTTATTTTAATTTCAGATTCGGGTTAATGTCAGCGTTCCAAATATCATCCAGAATTAAATCAGAATTCAAGGCATAGCTTTCATCAAAGTTCTAATTTAATAAAAGAGACTTGTTGGTACAGACTGTGGAAATCCAAATCTGAAAGCTTCCTGGGTTTCCACCCAGTTGAAAGTTCAAACCCTTGCCCCAACACCCACAAGTCCATCACATGGTCTAATGTTCCTCTGCCACGCTGGCATTTCCACCCATCTAGTTCTTGTCAGGTGCAGAGGTACGGAGACAAAAGATGATCTTGGGCTTCTGGAAAGGAATGTTTATTGTTGGACTTGAATTACTATTGAAGAGAAGAGAATAATTGAAGAAAAGAAGAAAAATAAGAAAATTGAATATATTTTAACCCTGGACTAATTGTGAAAAGAGATATTTGGGGAGGCTTTATAAGATTGTTAGATTGTTCTAAAATGGAGTTTCAGATGGAGAAATACTTTTGATGTTAAAAGAAGCATGTGAATCTTTGATGGGTAATAAAGAAAGAGAAAATGTGTTTAAACATACAGAAAAGAAAACAGGAAAAATTTGAAGGGGGGAATGAAAATGAAATACAAGAAGCTAAAAAGTTAGAAGAGGAAGAAGTAAAAAAATCAATTAGATAACATCACAGAAACTTACAGAAAGGTAGAAAGAGTAGAGAGGAAAGAGGGAAAGTTCTCCTCAAAAAAGAAAAGGAAACAGCTAAAAGACAAAAAGGGATATATTTTGCAGAGACAATTGAAAGCCTTGGTGTGGGAGGTGCAAAAAGTAAAACAAAGAGTGTTAGAAGGGACACAGAAGAGAAAATGCAAAACATAAAAATAAAGAAAAGAGAAATAGAATCTCAAGAGAGCAGGATAAAAGGCACATCAAAAATCACTAAAATGGGATCTTTACAAGAGCAAGAGATAATGGATAAGGAGGAAAATGTTAACATTTTATGTATGCAGATATCCTGAGAGCTTGGAGCCAGCAAGATCACCACTGCAGGTGCTTCAGAAAGAGATGGACCATTCTCCTAACAAAAGACCATTTCATAATTGGATAATGTGATAAACCAGGGGTGGGGAGAAGGAGAAGGGTTGTTTATCTGGGTAAGCATTTGTGCAGGAAACCAGAGCTGCCTCATTTCTTCAGTACCAGCATGGTGTATTCAATATTTTTTTTACTTTTTTATGTTTCCTTGTTTTGGGTTTGCTAATTGGACAGTTGACATCCGGAGCTTGGCGGGGAAGCTGAGAGGCTGGCCAGAGTGACTGCTGGTCTACCATTTCCAAGATGGGTTGAACTGTGAACTGTACCAGAATTGTCTGCCCTGAGGGGTCCCAGATGAATTCTAAACATATTAACAGTTGGCAACTACAGTAGAGTTAGACCTGATGGAGTATAAGTGGCACACAGAGCTAGGGAACTAATCCCAGTACAGCCACGAGAGATGCTCGCTGGGATGGAGAACCCTGACGGCCTCCTCGACTCCGAGATCCCACGGCATCCAGCAGGTGCCTACTTCCGATGTGGGTAGGAGGGCCATTAGGCTGCCACTTGCCCAGCACCTTAGCCAATGGCAACCCTGACAGCCCTGAGCCAGCCAAAAGCCAAAAGGGCACCGAAGAAGGCAAAAGAGAAGATGCAGATGGTGCATCAGTGGAGGAACCAGTGCTTTTCAAAGAAGGGCAGAACATTAAGACTGTTCGTGGGTTTATGGGGAATTAATGGTGTCTGTATCGAGAATATGTACCCCCCTCCCCATCATGATGGACATGCTGGGGTACCTATCCAAAGGGAAGATATTTACAAACTGGACTTGAGAGAGGCATATTACCAAGTGAAGTTTAAAGGGGATGATACAGACAACTTTTTGTGTGATGCCGTTTGGACTACAAAGGGGCCCCTGCTGTTTTATGCAACTGATAAACTAAGTGCTGCACGAGCACCTGTTTAAGGAGATCCTAGTGTACCTGGGTGATATTCTTACCTATTCTGAAATGATGGAATAAAGTGTGAATAGAATAGAATAGAATAGAATAGAATAGAATAGAATAGAATGGTAAGGACTTTAGAGGTCTCCTAGTTCAGCCCCAGTTCAAGTAGGAAAACCTATACCATTTCAGATAAATGACTGTCTAGATCAAGGGTGTCAAAGTCAAGGCCCGCAGGCTGGATCTAGCCTGCAGGGTGCTTATTTATTTATTTATTTATTTATTTATTTATTTATTTATTTATTTATTAATCTAATTTATATGCCGCACCCTCTCCACCAAGGGACTCGGGGCGGCGTACAATTCATTACACAACAAATAAATAACAAGGAGGAGATATAAAAAGCAATGTACAACACATAATAAATAAATAATCAATTAATTAAAAACAGCAAAATGCAATTAAAAACAATTAAAATACCCAGAGTCAAACTTAATTTAAAATATTATCCAGGGGGATTAGAAGATAGCTATAATTCAGGCCAGGCCGGCTAGTTGGAACAGGTGGGTCTTGAGTTTCGTGCGGAAGGAGCGGAGATCGGTTGCTGTCCTAATGTCGGGGGGGAGGTCATTCCAGAGGGCTGGGCCCATCACAGAGAAGGCCCTGCCCCTCGGTGCCGCCCTCTGGCATTGCTTGGTGGACGGCACCCGGAGAAGTCCCTCCCTGTGAGAGCGAATTGGTCGCAGGGATGTATGGGGCAGGATACGATCCCGCAAGTAGCTAGGTCCTATGCCATGGAGCGCTTTAAAGATAGTGATCAACACCTTGAAACGCACCCGAAAGACTACAGGGAGCCAGTGCAGCTCGCACAGGAGAGGTGTCATATGGGAGTACCTCGTACTCCCCATCACTGCCCGTGCGGCCGCGTTCTGGACCAACTGCAGTCCTCGGGTGCATCTCAAGGGAAGCCCCATGTAAAGAGCATTACAGTAATCCAGACGAGACGTCACCAGAGCATAAGTGACTGTGCGAAGGGCATCCCGGTCCAATAGGGGGCGCAATTGGCGCACCAGGCGAACCTGGTGGAACGCCCCCCTTGCCACGGCTGCCACATGGTCATCCATAGACAGCCGGGCATCTAGGAGGACGCCCAAGTTGCGCGCCCATTCCACGGAGGCCAGTTGGTCTCCCCCAATGGCCAGCGATGGAGTCAGCTGATTGAACCAAGAGGCCAGTAGCCACAGCCACTCCGTCTTGGAGGGGTTGAGTTTAAGTCTGTTGTCTCCCATCCAGACCCGTACGGCTTCCAGACACCGGGACATCATGTCAACGGCCTCGTTGGGGTGGTTCGGGGTGGAAATGTACAGCTGAGTATCATCAGTGTACAGATGGTATCCCACCCCAAAGCCACGGATGATCTCACCCAGCGGTTTCATATATGTGTTGAACAGGAGAGACGAGAGGACCGACCCCTGTGGCACCCCACAAGTGAGTGGCCTCAGGGTCGACCGCTGCTCCCCTGCCAAGACACATTGCGTCTGGTCGGAGAGGTAGGAGCAGAACCACCGTAAAACGGTGCCTCTTACTCCCAGCCACTCCAGCCGGCGCAATAGGATACCATGGTCGATGGTATCGAAAGCCGCTGAGAGGTCTAACAGAACCAGGATAGAGGAACAACCCCTATCCTTGGCTCTCCAGAGATCATCAACCAACGCGACCAAGGCCGTCTCCATGCTGTGCCCGGGTCGGAAACCGGACTGGCGCGGGTCTAAATAGTCAGTTTCCTCCAGGTGGCGTGGGAACTGCGTAGCCACTACACTCTCTACAACCTTCGCTAAAAAGGGAAGGTTGGAGACCGGACGATAATTAGCTAGCTCAGTTGGGTCCAGCGAAGGCTTCTTGAGTAAGGGCCTCACAACCGCCTCTTTCAAGGCGGCTGGTAGGAACCCCTCACTCAACGAAGCGTTCACCATTCCCAGGAGCCAGCCTCGTGTAACCTCCCAGGATGCCAGTACAAGCCAGGAGGGACATGGGTCCAATAAACATGTGGTGGCTCGCAGTCGCCCACGCAACCTGTCCAAATCATCGGAGGCAACAGAGTCAAACTCCTCCCAGAATGGTCTCTCAAGACTGGCCTCGGATGTCTCCCCTGGATCACTGAGGGAGATCCATTCCCTCCGGATCTGAGCGATTTTATCCTGCAGATATTCCCCAAATTCCTCTGCCCTGCCCTGCAGAGGGGCTTCCCACGGCCTCTGTGATAGAAGGGAGCGGGTCACCCGAAACAGGGCGGCAGGGCAGTTATCTGCGGATGCAATGAGAGTGGCACAATATCGGCGTTTGGCCACCCTCAATGCCACAAGGTATGTCCTTAAGTAGGCTCTTACCTGTGTTCGGTCAGATTCAGAACGAGAAGATCTCCATCTGCTCTCTAGGCATCTCTTGTGGCGTTTCATCACCCTCAGCTCCTCGGTAAACCAAGGGGCCAGGGTGGTTCTTTGCCGTAGGAGAGGCCGCAAAGGTGCAACCCGGTCTAGGGCCCCGGCGGCCGCACTATTCCATGCGGCCACCAGGTCCTCCGTCCGGGAGCGGGTCAGGTCGACAGGAAGTGGCCCAAGCTCCATCTGGAACCTTTCCGGTTCCATCAGGCGCCTGGGGCGGAACCATCTCGGACATTTTGGTTCCGCCTCCCCGCGGTGGGGGGTAGTACCAGGGAAGTCAAGCCGGAGAAGTGAGTGATCTGACCATGACAGGGGTGTGATGGCTAAATCCCCTATTCCCAGATCACTCGCCCACTGGCCAGAGACAAAAACAAGATCCAGTGTGTGGCCTCCCTCATGTGTGGGGCCCTGAATTACTTGAGTCAGGTCCATGGCTGTCATGGAAGCCATGAACTCCCGAACCACCTCGGATGCTTCTCCCATCGACGGCAGGTTGAAATCCCCCATAACTAACAGTCTGGGGGTCTCAACTGCCATCTCTGCGATCAGCTCGAGGAGTTCGGGCAGGGCCGCTGATGTATAGCGAGAAGCCAAGTATACAATCAGCAGGCCCAACTGTCTCCCTGAGCCCCACCTCACACTCAGAAACTCACACCCAGATGTCTGTGGCACAGTGAGCTCTCTCGGTTCCAGACTCTCCCGTATGATCACCGCTACCCCACCACCCCTCCCCTGGGCCCGTGGCTGGTGGAATACACGGTAGCCTGATGGGCACATTTCCACGAGGGGCAAGCCACCCTCGTGGCCCAGCCAGGTCTCCGTTATTCCTGCGAGGTCAGGCTCCACCTCAGAAATCAAGTCTTTTATGAGGGGGGCCTTATTAACAACAGACCTCGCATTACACAGCATCAGCCTTAGGCCCGGGCTCTGTCGATCCTGGCCACCTAGTACGCGGGGGTTGGTACAAATGACCGGGCGTGTCCAACGACCACGGTCTCCCAACCGACTGCAGGTATTATGTCTGTCCTCGCACCTACCCCTCCCTACGACCGTTGGTATAACACAGCCCTCTGTAGGAACGTTATTTCCCCCCCTCTCCCTCGCTCCTCTCACTCCCCTCTTGACCACACCTGTTCGCCTGGCACTAATCCCATTCCTGGTCGGTTTAACCCTCCCCTCCCCTTTAAAACCCTTTAAAACTATTTAAAAACTTTTGATTAAAAAAACCCTGAGCTTCCGTTTCCTCCACCTCTCTGGGTTAACAAACCTGTCATTAAGGTGGGCCCTTGAAAGGGCAGAGGGCCATATCTGCGAAAGGGGGGACTCTCGCAGCCGCAGTAGATCTAACCTCGAATAAAAATTGTCTTGTTATACACAGGGCCGCATGTGTTTTCAGGTGCTGTGGTTGTTTTTCTGTAGTTGTTTCTTCTGATTTTTAAAGCCGGATTTCCTATAAAAGGGGGTAGTTGACCATCCCTGATGGAAAGGATGGGGTGTTGGATTGCCAGCTGGTCTGTAGATGGTGCTAAGATGTAATTTATGGTGGGCGGTAGAAGTGAGCCCAAAGTCAGGATGGTCTGGTTAGTAGCTCGGAGTAAACCAGTGGAAGAGGCAAGGGGCAAGTTGTCAAAAAAGCAAAGCACAAATCAGACCCAAAGCTGTGTTCCAAGGTCCGTAGGATTGTCCCAATCTCCTCCATAATCTTCCTAGGGTCTTCCGGCGCCGTTTGCGCCTCGAGCCTCATACTCCCTTTCGCGCACCCGCCTCCGCTGGTCTGGTAATTATGGCGACTGAGGAGTTCGGTGCTCGGCATCTCCAACCGCCTCCGTTGCCGCTGCCTCCATACCGTCACCTCGGGGCCGCTCGGGTTATCAGGGTCATCCCAACGGTGTTATTCCCCCGCCATTCCTCCATTTCGCGCCGTCCTCCATCCCCCACCACCTCACACGAAGCCGAAGCCGTTCAAAAACGCTCCAAACGCTCCAAACGCCAAACGCCAGCTCCGAGCGATTCCAGCTCCAGCCGGGCATTCTCCTACTCCCGCCCGGCTATCCGACCCCCCCCCCCCGATGCGCCAACCTGGATCCAGGGCGACGCCAGGGGTGGTCGCCAACAGACTCCCCTGACCCTCGAGGTGAAAACAGGATCGGCAGCATCCCTACTCCTCAAAAAGCCCCCGCGGTCCTGCGGAGCTTAGAGGCAAGCTGCCATTTCCTCCCGGAAGCTCCTCCTCCACCTCTTAAATCTGGCCCATGGGTCTGGCCTGAAAATATCAAAGGACCAACCCACAGTTGGCCAAAATAGGCTGCAGGGGGCTACATCAGCCCCATGGGGCCCATTTTTGGCCTCCCCAGCCTCCATCAGCACTCTGCCAGCCAAAGGTGGGGCACACGGGGCCTCTGTGTGGCCCATTTTTGGCTGGCAGAGTGCTGCAGGAAGCCAGGGAGGCCAAAAATGGGCCCATGTGGAGGGCGCATAGGGCCTCCATGTGGCCGTTTATCAGCTGGTAGAGTGCTTCAGGAATCTGGGGAGGCCAGGGATTCGAGAGCCAGACGTCGCAACAACACAATGTGCGGTCTCGATAGTCTGAGACTGCCGTTGATTCATTTACTGCTGTAAGGGTCCATATGGACCTAAGTCGTCCCAGAGAGATGGTTAAAGGCAGACAAATCCTTGCTGGTCACAGGGACATTGCAAAGTTCCTGTTTGACCCAAGGGAAGCGCTCCAAAGCGGCGGTAAATAGACAGCCCCTGGGCTGACAAAGTCGGAGACAGCTCCGGAGGAAAGGCAGTGAGTGAAAGTGAGTCTATTTGGTGAGATTTATTTTTCTTTGAGAAAGATGGCCCAAAGAAACTTTTTTTCTAGGATAAATTAGTCCTTTAAGCTAAGAATAAAGCAGCGAAATTTATCTCTATTGGACTGCCTTAGAAAGTTTTTTTTTCCTTTTTTTTTCTATATAACAACGTTTTGTGAATTGAAGTGATTGTAACGCTTCCCGTTTCTCCTCTTAAGTGAATGAATTGATTTTTTCTTCTATTCCTTGTTGCCTTATTATTTGGCTGAACTAAAATCTCTTTTTTATTTTAACAATTCTTCCTCCTACTGTTTATTAAATTTTATTAAAGATACTTAGAGACTTTTGCTTTTTTTTAAAGCCTGAAACGAATAAGAGAAAGTCGAATCTGCCACTCGGAAGCCAGAACTTGGTTTTTCTTTTTCTTTTGAAACAATGTATCCTTTGTTCTACTTTCCTTGATTTTACTGAAGTTGGAGGGTTTGCAGCTTGTTTGTGGACTGATAACATCTTAAGGACACGGACTGTCCCTTTGCAGGTGTCTGTGAGAAATATTTTGGGCAAGGGAAGGAAAAGAAAAGATAGAACCCTTCATCTCTGAAAAAATTAGAAGAAATTTGTGCATAAGTGAATTCAAAATAAAAGTATTTGTCAGGCCTGCAGAGGTTCCTTTAAGAATCTTTGGCCTGCCACACTTTCTTATAATTTCCTATGTATTTCATTAGTGCAGTAATTAGGAGGGGGGATAGAAAGGAGTAGGATTGTGGTATGTATTGTTGTCATTCTTTCTTAGAAGCCAAGGTCATCTTTTGTCTCCGCACCTTGACACCTGACCAGAAGCAGAGGGGTGTAGATGCCAGCGTGGAAGATGATGATTGGAACATGTGATGAATTATGGAGTGAGGACAGAGATGAACTTTCAACTGGGTGAACCCACAGGATGTAAAATAGAGTTGAAATTTCATAGCATAATGCCAACATGTCTGTCTTATTAAATTGGAGCTTTAAGGATAACTTTGCCTTGGACAATGATTTAATTCTGCATTATATTTGGAACGCTGACAGTATTTTTATACATCAAAGAGTTATTAAAGGCGAGAGTGGCAGTGGAGTTTAGATCCTTTTTTTCTTTTTTTGGAAATATGTATCTATATAGAGATGAGGAAGCCGTAAGTCTCCAAGATGTTTTGGATGAACTTCAAAATTTATTGGAAGCATCCGAGAGATTTGATAAGAAATTTGATAAATTATTGTTATGCGTAGCAAAAGATGAAGGGATAGGAGTTCCAAAAACTAAAGAAGAGAATGAAGATATAGAAGATATAGAAGATAAAGGCAAGATAACAGATGAACCTACTAATGAAGCACCCACTTGTGAAAGTGAAAAGATATTGAAAAGTGAATTTGACTATCTGGAGCTGTACCTCTCTTGTCAAGATATGGATTTGATGATGGAATTAAGAAGAGAAACAGCTTTAGAAAGACGTCTGATAATCAAAGACATGTTAATTTTAATACCAGCTGAAGGGCAACGAGAATATATGAGAGATCTTTTGAGCAAAAGAGTGCAGAGAGAAGTTTTCAAGAACTCTATAAAGAAGCTAATAAGAAAATTGACGCAACAACTGGCTAAAGAGATAAGAGTGTTTTATTACTGGAAAGACAGGTTGACAATGAATGCTGATAATTAAAAACTTAGTTAATCTTTGGTGATTAATAAGTAGGATTTTGTAGATACTTATAGAATGTTTTTATTTTTAATTTTTTTGTTCATTAACAGATAATCCATTATGATAATAACAGTGAAATAGTAATTTTAATTAGTGAAAATAATTTGGATATAAATGTAAATTGGGACCTGGGAAAAAGATTTATTAATTTTACTAATATTTTTTTGTTTGGATTTTGTTACAAAGATGTAATCTCTTCTGGGTACTTATAAATTCTACTAATAAATTCTTGTTTAGATTTATTATAAAGATGTTAGATAACTACAATAACAATAACGAAATGTTACTGGTTAAAGAGATAAGATTGTTTTGTTACTAGAAACACAGTTTGACAATGAGTGTTGATAATTAAAAACTTAGTTAATCCTTGGTGATTAATAAGTAGGATTTTGTAAATGATTATAGAATATCTTTGTTTTTAAAATGTTTATTCATTAACAAATAATCCATTATGATAATAATAATGAAATAATAACTTTAATTAGTAAAAACAATTTGGATATAAACTATAACTTGGGACCTGGGAAAAAGATTTATCAATTTTACTAATACTTTTTTGTTTTGGATTTTGTTATAAAGATGTAATCTCTCCTGGGTACTTATAAATTCTATTAATAAATTTATGTCTAGATTTATTATAAAGATGTTAGATAACTACAATAACAATAACGAAATATTAATGGATAATGTTTAATGATTTTATATGTGTCGGCATTGGTGAAAGCAATTGGGTATAAGCCTGAGGTTTACAGAAACAGCTAATGAATGCCAGTATGTGGTTGTGTCTTTAAATATAAATGATTCTAGATAAAAGCACGTTTAAACAATTATAGTCAAATGAGAATGATGGTACATTGATGGTAAAATACATATAAAGTATATAAAATACATAAAAATATAAAGATTTTTGATTTAAAATGTACAATCCAATATGAATGAAGTATAAATAATGAATATGGTAATAACGCACAAAATTTATTTGTAACCAATTGACATGCTTTCTGGAAGATGTAACGAAGAATGACTTTTTTGTGTGTTTTTTTTTGTTTAATTAAAACAATAAAAAATTTCAAAAAAAAAGGAATCTGGGGAGGCCAAAAATGAACTGTGCAGAGAGCATGTGGGGCCTCCACGTGGCCAGTTTTTTGCCAGCAGAGTGCTGCAGGAGGACTGGACGGGATTGGATTACAATTACGTGGCCTCTAGTAAGTGCCTGATGAATAGAAAACAAGCAACATTCTATGTTAATACTATCATTTAATGCCAGCTTTTGCATATTGTAGGTCTACAATATACAATTTAATCTACAATCAACAATCTATAATTGACAGCCACTTCTATTCACTATCCTGGAAATTTACCTCTGCTGTTAGATCAGAGGTGCGTTGCTGCCAGTTCGCCCTGGATTGGCCAAACCGGTAGTAGAGGTGGCAGGAGGCTCCGCTCACCCATCCGGATGCTTCTGTGCACGAGGAGAAGCGTTGTGCGGCTGAACCGATAGTAAAAAAATTGACAACCCACCACTGTGCTAGATTTTGTATTATCATGTTATTTATGCTATTGTATTTTTATTATTAGTTGAATAATAAAAGTATAATAGTATAAATAGCTTTTCTGCCTGGAAAAGCAATTTACTATTAGAAATAAAAAGTTTAGTGGAGTATGAAAAATAAGTAATAAATGTTTGCCAGTAATGTCTGTTAGAAGAGATAAGGAAATGGTTATAGTAAAAAGCTGTGGAAAGAAGGGGGGAAAATTGAGCCTGTGTCAAATGCACACCATGGCCATGCCCACCATGGCCACACCTACCATGATGATGGCCACCCTTGACCAAACATCCACCCCCTGACCCTCCAAAGTCAAACACAACCCTGATGCGGCCCTCAATGAAATCGAGTTTGACACCCCTAGTCTAGACTCTTCTTAAAAACATCCAAAGATGGAGCACCCATGATTTCTGGAGGTAAGCTGTCCACTGGTTAATTGTCCTCACTGTTAGGAAGTTTCTCCTTAATTCCAGGTTGCTTCTCTCTTTGATTAGTTTCCAAACATTGTTTCTAGTCCTGCCCTTTTTGTGCTTTGGAGAATAATTTGACCCCCCCTTTTCTTTGTGGCAGCCCCTCAAATACTGAAATACTACTAACATGTCACCCCTAATTCTTCTTTTGTTTAGACTAGCCAAACCCAAATCCCACAGCAATTCTTCATATGTTTTAGCCTCCAGTCCCCTAATCACCTTAGTTGCTCTTCTCTGAACTTTTTCCAGAATCTCAACATCTGTTTTGTAGTATGGTGATGAAAATTGATTGCAGCATTCCAGGTGTGGTCTTACTAGGGATTTATAAAGTGGTACTAATACTTCACATGATCTTGATTCTATGCCTCTGTTTATACAACCCAGGATTGTATTACTTTTTTTGGCTGCTGCTACATACTGCTGGCTCATATTCAAATGATCATCCACTAAAACTCCAAGGTCTCTCACAGTTATTGTTTTTGAGCCAGGTCTCACTTAATCTGTACTTATACCTTTGATTTCTGCTGCCTAAATGTAAAACTTTGCTTTTCTCCACATTGAAATTCATTTTGTTGCATAGGGCCCATTATTTAGGTTTGTCAAGATCTCTTTGGATCCAGAGCTTGTTTCTGGGATGTTGCAATTCCTGCCAGTTTAGTGTCATCTGCAAATTTCATGAGTTCCACTTGTATTCCCTCATCCAAGTCATTTATGAAGATGTTGAAGAGTGCTGGGTCTAAGATGGAGCTTTGTGGTATTCCACTGCTTACTTCTTTCCATGTAGATGTAATACATTGAGGTTGAGTATGGTTTGTCAGCCAGTTACAAATCCATCTGGTGGTGATGTTTCTTATTCCAAATTTCTCTAGCTTACCAAGAAGTAAGTTGAGATCTATTTTGTCAAATGTCTTACTGAAATTTAAGTATACTATGTCCACAGCATTTTGCTGGTGAAGTTAGTATATGAGGTGCTGAGAAAACTCCTGGATGCAAAATTCTATGCCAAGCTATCAAAACATGACTTTCATAATGCTATCTTGGGCTATTTGTGGTATTGGGGTATTGAGTATCAAGCGAAGGGATGGAGATGGACCCTGGGAAGGTGAAACAATACTTTCCGTTTCCATTTGTGGTATGGACAGATCACAAGAACGTGGACTCCCTGACGACCCCAAGAAAGCTCTTTCCGAAGCAAGTACAATGGGCACAATATTTTAATCAATTCAATCTCATGCTCAAGTACCTGCTAGGAGGAAGGAACATTTTAGCAGATGCCCTCTTCCAGATGCCTCAATACAAGAGCCTCTGGGAGGAGATAGTTAACTCTCTCATCCAGGGATGAAATACTACCAATTTGGGCCTTTTACATTGTGTGTGAGTCAGTTGTGCAGCTTTTGTGTTATTTTAGTGTAAAGTGTGATAGTTGGTTTTTGAGCTTTCTGTGACTCTAGAAGGTTCCTGCTTGTTACAGGCGACATTTTGTGTGAAATCCAGCTGCTTTTACATTGTGTGTGAATCAGTTTTGCAGCCACACCTACCCAGTCACATGATCACCAAGCCATGCCCACCCAGTCACATGACCACCAAGCACCGCCTACCAAGCCACACCCACAGAACCGAAAGAATCCCTAGAAGAAGATGAATGTTTCAAGGACCACCGGAATAAGATGACAGTGAGAGACAACCTGGGCTAGAAAGGGGACAAACTATATGTTCCAGCCAGTTTAAGAACCCAGTATTCCATTGTAGTTTGTTGAAGCAAGTCCAAGTCCAATCTAAGACCAGTTGAAAGGAAGCCTCCACCTCCTATTTTAGTGGCAGGGGAGGAGCATTATGAGACCAAGAGGATTCTAGACTCAAGATATCTTAAGGGAAAACTGTCAGACCTGGAAGCCATCTTTTCCTTTTTGGATTTCAGGCGTGCCACACTTTCTACTGTGGGGAAATGGGAGGGGGCATTATACAGAGTTGGGTGATGTGTAGCCATAATAACATTCTTTCATAAAAAGTCAAGGTAACTTTTATCCCTGCACCTAGACGGATGTGGATAGGAGGAATCTGTCTTCGTGGCAATGAAGGATTGGCCTATGTGATAGATTTGTGAGTGATGGGGCAGGGTCTTGAAAAGCTGGGTGGGAAAAGCTGGAAGCTTTCAGATTTGAGTTTTCCCAGATGTGCCAACGTGACATCTAATAAAGTGGAACTTTGAGGAAACACAAGTTTTCTTTTGTTGGGGGTGTTTTTTGGAACCCTGACATTAAACCGAATATCCACTAAAGTACTTTACCAGCTACCTCGAACCTTGGGTTGCTGTCTGGGGTCCTGAGCCCCAGCGTCAACCCAAACCCAGGTGGTGCGAAGACTCAAGGAAGATGGAGGAAGAGAAGAAACCCACGAGGGAACCCGTTGGTGATGGCTCAGCAATTTATGTCGAGACCATCTACTCTCCTTCCCAAACCGTGGTGGAAGCTGAGGAAGCTGTTAAAAAGGAACGCCAGCTGTGAGCTAGACCAGTCCTCGGCAAACCTCACAACCAGACCTGATCCTGCAAGACGAAGCCGCAGGATTCACCTCACTTCAGGAGATGCAGTTGGAACCACAGATGGGCCTGGATTGGCCTCGACCCATAAGCGGAGAATACCAAAGCAGATGCGCAACAGGCACTCTGGAAAATGGGGGTTCCCACTGCTGTCATGTAGCCAGTCACTGGCCAGCCTCCTAGACTAGTTCGGACAGCTCATTATGAGTGGGGCAACTCCTGCCTTTAGCACTGAGATGCCCAGGTGGACCTTGGCACAGCCAATGTTCAGTTTCCTGGGCCATGAACCTGCAGCGCAAAGGAGTGGAGTCGCTTTTCATTCGGCACAAAGTGGATCAGCCCACAGCCTTGTGGCTGGAATGGGACTAACTGCAGCTTCGGTCAACCCTTGAGTGAAAATGACCCAACACCTGAGCCGGATGAATCAGCCCGGCCTGGTGATGACTGGCCCACAGCAGAGCTTCTGGGGGATTCCGACCTCAAGTTCACAGCTAGCATTTGGATTACCACCAGAAAGCCAGATCACACCGGGGTGGGCCTTCTATCCGGGCCAAGGATGAGTGCAGTATTAGAGAACACCAGCCCCATCCCAGAAGCCAGTGCCAGTGCAACCATTCAGGGCTTTACACCCACAAATTGTGACCCCATAGCCAATCCCAGTCCAACCGCAACCACAAATGCAGCCCCAAGTTGCAATTCCCCAGCAAATCCTGATCCAACAGCAGCTGCCCGTGGTATTGCCACAGGATTGGGCCTAGCAACCTGCTCAAGCTCAGCAGCAAGCCACACTGGCTCCTTCACCTCCTCAATTTAGGGAAATGTTTGATGGGACACCTGGGAAGCTAGCCTACTTCCTCAATCAAGTCTGGGCCCACATTGACCAATATGTTGGATCAATACCTTCTGATTGGGATTTGATTTCTGTCATATCGGACTGAATGAGAGGGAGGCATCAGAATGGATAGCTGAGCTCCATGATGAAAGGGCTCCTGAGCTAGATGATGCTGATGGATTTGTTCAACTGATGCGAGTTAGACAACGTCACCCATCAAGTGGAAGCAGAGGCACAAATCCAAGAGCTGAAGGAAGCTGGAAGGCCAGTGAAAGAACTTATTTCAGAGCTGCCTGGAGAATTAGGAGAGTGGCCAGAATGATTTCTAATACACACTTTCTTTTTTTAAAAAAAATTTTTTATTGGTTTTTTTAACATTTATAAGGGAAAAGGTAAATGGAAAGGTATACAAATTTTGGCAGTTGCAAAGTGTGGCAGGCGCCCCCTCCCTCCAAACTCATAGTATACATCTGAGTATAAAACATTAATACATAGTCATATATAATCAGCATATTAATTCTATTGGTATTTTCAATCAGTTTATACATTGTAGTATATAATCCACATATAATTCCATTACTACTTTCGGTCAGTTTATAACAATGAGATTTTCTTATTCATTTTTGTGATCTGAGCTTTCTTGATATTGCCCCTTCTCCCCCCGCTGGCAGAGCTCCGGCCCCTCCCGTGTCCTGCATATCCGTTGTAGGATCTTCTGTTTTTTCTAGGTGTGTTTTGTTTTTTTCCATAAAGGCCTGTGCCTCTATGGGTGTGTTAATTCTAATTCTTGTCTCCTCCCAGAATATCAGCATACCTTCAGGCATCAACCATCTAAACCACACCCCCTTCTGGTATAATTTATTCGCCAATTGCAAATAATTTTTCCTTTTTTCCCTAATTTTCTTGGGGATCTGCTTCAAGATGGTTATTTCCCTATCGTGGTATGTCAGTGCCTTCCCCCTTTGTACACCCAGAATTTCGTCTCTTGTGCTTTTTCTAAGAAATTTAATATGGACCTCCCTGGGTACATTGTGTGTTCTGGCATAAGCTGAGTTCACTCTGTAAACCAGATCTATCTCCCATTCCATCTGTTGTTTTTCTTTGTGTATATATTCAGCCAAAATGTTTGTCATAATGTCCCTTATATTTTCCCCATCTGCTTCTATGATATTTTGAAATCTAAGATAAAAGGACATTCTCTCAAATTCTGTTTTCATTTGCTGGGTATCAAGTTCTTTGTTTCCCTTCTGCACCGCTTCTACCCCCCCCCACCTCCGCCACCCCACCCTCCACAAGGTCCAGTCTCTGTGAGTTCTTATAGATTTGGACTTGGTTCTCTTTAATTTCTTCTTTCATTTCCTTTAATTGTTTCTTAATTTTCTCCTGGCCCTGTATAAGTTGCTGAAGCATTTGTTGCAAATCCATCTCTGTACTCTTAGGTTGCATCAGGTCTGTAATCTTTGATTGTGTGGCAGGACTGGATGTTGCAGATGTCGGGGCAGAGGTAGCAAAGCCAGGTTTTCCAGGGGGTGGTCTTTTAGGAGACATAGTTTATAAAATAAAGAGTTCAGTCAGTATGGAGAATGGACAACTGGAGAAGCAGAGCAGCCAGATGAGTCCAGGAGGCAGAAGATCCAAGCAGAAGAGAATTTCTCTAGTCAGTCTGGCAATAGAGAAAAATTTCCCCCCCAGAGAGTTCAAAGAATAACAATCCACAAGAGATTCTTCTGGGTGGCACGGAGACAAAGACCGGAAGCCTGAATTTTGAAGGTGGAGTCAGGTTTCACAGTTCATGAAGACAAAGGAAGTGTGCCATCTTGCCCTGCCAGCTTTGGGCTCAGAGGCATAACAAAGTTTTGAAAGTTCGCAAAGTCCTCAGATCATCAATAAGTTATGGAGCTAGATTTAATGAAAAGTCACTTTAGCAAGGGTGAGGCATCATTGGTTGGCTCTCCCCCCTCCTCCTTCCCCTGGGGCTGAGGGCAGAATTGTTCCAAGCCGCTTGTCCAAGGGGGGGGGAAATCCCCCTCCCTCCAGCCGCGCCTCCAAAGTAATCCGAAAGTTCAAGTTTTAAAATGCTGAAAAGTCCTTCAAGTCAAGAAAGGGAGTGAAGGGGGGTAGCGCCTTACCACACCGCCGCTGCTTCCTTCTATTTTTTCATTCTCCGGTCAGCCTGTTGCGAAGACGTGAAGCGCCCTCTGAAACTGCTCCACGATGCCTAGAGCGAAGCGGGGGGGGCCCCCACCAGCCGCCGCCGATGCCGGGATCCCCCGCGAAGCCGCTCCTCTGGCAGGACGCCTCTCCGGGGCGTCCTGTGCCCCCCAAGAAGTGGGGAACCCCACCGGGGAGCCGGAGCGGGCAAACGACTTGCCCGTCACCGTCAGCCGCCGGAACCGGAAGTCCTAATACACACTTTCAAGGAGGCCCTGGATCCTGAGCTCAGAAAGGCATGTGGCATCAAGGGGGTGCTGGACCTCATCCAGATGTAGTACAACACCACAGTCATCTTGGATCACGAGCTCCACCCCCACCACAAGCCAACCACTGAGAAACCATCCAGGAGGCCCCTAGGTTGCCGAACTCAGGTCCAGAAAGCCAAAATACCTACCCCAAAATTGGCCAGAGTTATCAAGTGCTACTGGTGTGATCAACATGGGGACTGGGCATCAGAATGCCTGGCTCTGGCCCCAATCCCACAGGTGCGCACTCCAGCCACAAGTGGGACAAAGAGGACCCCACAAAAACCACCCAGTAAGAGTCACCTTGCCAACCAAGCTGATGAAGTTCCTCTCCTGCCCGAAGAAGCAGAGGAACCTCCAGACAGTGGAGCCCCTTCAAGTTCAGTGGAGAAAAACAGCAGTGAAAATGACCCAATGATAAGTCATTGTTCCACCTCTTTGCATCAAAGCCAAAATTATAGTGCCCAAGAGTATAATTAACACGGGCTGCACCTGGTGTTTAATCAGCCTTCCCATAATGGAGCAGCTGGGCATATGCAGGGGACCCCTAGCCCACCCCATCTGCTTTGAGCAAGTTGACGGGATGCTGATCGATGGGAACTCTGCCAAGCTTATCACAGAGCTTGTGATCATCTTAGGGCTTGCATGGCTAGACAAGTGGGGACCCACTATAAAGTGGGAAGATGGCTACTGAAAGTTAACCATTGGCATTGGGCCACTACCTCCAGTGAGGCTGGATCGTCACCCAGTGACCACAACCCCCAACAAGGCAAATGGTCCTGAGACTGCAGCCCTGTGTCAGATGGGCCTCCAGGCAATCAGCAAATACCAAAGGAATACCGAGACTTAGATGGGGTTTTCAGTGAGGAAGATTGTAACCATCTTCCCCCTCATCGATCAACTGCGCAATAGAATTCATGCCTGGGGCAAAGCTACCTAAGCCTAAGATGTACTCCATGACCCTTAAGGAAATGGTGGAGCTAAGGAAATACATTGATACCAATTTAAAGTGGGGGTTTGCCCAACCTGCCAAATCCAAGATAGCTGCTCCTGTCCTCTTTAAAGAGAAAAAAGATGGGGGAGGTTGTGGCACCAACAGCAGCAGCCGCTGAAAGAGCTGCCATGGACGCCAGGAACATCATTAGGACATTGGGTGAGACCCACCAACATCTGGATTTTGGGTGGGAGTCATGAGAGAGCAGGACTGGAATGGAGGCTGGGGGCGACTGGGGGCGGCCTGGAACACCGGAGGCCGCTGGAAGCCCTATATTAGGGCCATGGGTAGGCCACAGGGATGTCTAGGCCAAGACCATCTGCCCCCAAGAACATCGGCCCCCTCCCAATTGGGAACCCCATTCCTTAAGAACTCCAGATTACTATCTACAAACTCTCTCTATGAACTCCCACCCACCTAGGATCATCACCACCCTTTGGACCATCTCTCCACCACCCAGACCACCACTTGGACATTTGATCACTCTTCCCCCCCCCCTTTTTTTTTGACTGACCACTCATCATCTACAACACCTTTGACCCCATCGTGTTTTTAAGATTTTTAAGATTATTTATTCGAGGCTAGACCTGCTCCGCCTGCGGGAGTCCCCCCTCTCGCAGGCATGGCCCTTGATGCTCGTAAGGGCCCGCCTTGATGACGGGTTTATAGACCCCGAGAGGTGGAAGAAACGGAAGCTTAGGGGGTTTTTAACTAAATGTTTTTTATCTTTTTTAGGGGGTTCCAGGGAGGGTTTTAGGGTGGGGGGGGAATCTTTCCAGGAGGGGGGGCAGTGCCAGGCGAACAGGTGAGTCTAGGAGGGAAGTGAGTGTGGTGGAGGGGGGGAGGGGAAAGAACATTCCAATAGAGGGTTGTCTTATTACATCGGTCACGGGGAGGAGGGGATGCGAGGACAGGAGAAGACCACAACGTCGGTTGGGAGACCGTGGTTGTTGGTTACACCCGGTCGTTTGTACCAACCCCCGCAATCTAGGTGGTCAGGAACTACAGAGCCAGGGCCTGAGGCTGATGCTCTGCAATGCAAGGTCCGTGACCAACAAGGCCCCCCTCATTAATGAGTTGATCTCAGAGGGGGAGCTGGACCTTGCAGGGATAACAGAGACCTCGTTGGGCCACGAGGGTGGTTTACCCCTCGTGGAAATGTGCCCACCGGGTTTCCGTGCATTCCATCAGCCTCGGGCCCTGGGTAAGGGTGGTGGGGTGGCGGTAGTTATACGGGAATGTCTAGAGCCGAGGGAGTTCACTGTACCTCAGATACCCGGATGTGAGTCCCTTGGTGTGAAATGGGGCCCAGGGAGGCAGTGGGGCTTGCTGATTGTATACTTGGCTCCTCGCTATGCGTCAGCAGCCCTGCCCGAGCTCCTCGAGCTGATCTCAGAAACGGCAGTTGAGACCCCCAAGCTTGTGGTTATGGGGGATTTCAACTTGCCGTCGACGGGGGAAGCATCCGAGGTAGCTCGGGAGTACATGGCTTCCATGAAAGCCATGGACCTGACCCAATTAATTCAGGGCCCCACACACGAAGGTGGCCACACTCTGGACCTTGTTTTCGTATCTGAACAGTGGACGAGTGATCTGGGAAGACAGGATGTAACCATCACTCCCCTGTCATGGTCAGATCACTCATGTCTCCGGCTGGACTTCCCTGGCGCTACCCCCCACCACGAGGAGGCGGAACCAAACTGTCCAAGTTGGTACCCCCCCAGGCGCCTGATGGAACCTGATAGGTTCCAGATGGAGCTTGGGCCATTCCCTGTAGCCCTGACCCGCTCTCGCTCCAAGAACCTAGTGGCCGCCTGGAATAGGGCGGCCGCTAGGACCCTGGACCGAGTTGCGCCTTTGCGGCCTCTCCTGCGGCGATGACCCACTCGGGCTCCTTGGTTTACCGAGGACCTGAGGGTGATGAAGCGCCATAGGAGACGCCTAGAGGGCAGGTGGAGGTCCTCACGCTCCGAATCTGACCGAACACAGGTAAGAGCCTATTCACGGACTTACCTTGTGGCATTAAGAGTGGCCAAACGCAGACATTGTGCCACTCTTATTGCGTCTGCCGATAACCGCCCTGCCGCCCTGTTTCGGGTGACCCGCTCTCTCTTATCACAGAGGACGCGGGAAGCCCCTTTACAGGGCAGAGCAGAGGAGTTTGGGGAATATCTGCAGGACAAAATCGCTCAGATCTGGAGCGGATGGGCCCCCTTCAGTGGACCAGAGGAGCCGCCAACAGTGAGTCTTGTGAGACTATTCTGGGAGGAGTTTGATTCTGTTGCCCCCAAGGATTTGGATAGGTTGCGTGGACGGCTGCGACCGACCACATGTTTAATGGACCCGTGTCCCTCCTGGTTGGTACTGGCATCCTGGGAAGTGACACGAGGCTGGCTACTGGGCTTGGTGAACGCCTCTTTGAGCGAGGGGTCCTTACCTGCCGCCTTGAAAGAGGCAGTGGTGAGGCCCTTACTCAAGAAGCCTTCCCTTGACCCGTTGGAGCTAGTTAATTATCGTCCAGTCTCCAACCTTCCCGTTTTAGTGAAGGTTGTAGAGAATGTGGTGGCACAGCAGTTTCCACGACACCTTGAGGAATCCGAATATCTAGACCCACGCCAGTCCGGCTTCCGGCCCGGACATAGCACGGAGACGGCCTTGGTCGCGTTGGTTGATGATCTCTGGAGGGCCAGAGATAGGGGTTGTTCCTCTATCCTGGTCCTATTAGATCTCTCGGCGGCTTTTGATACCATCGACCATGGTATCCTATTGCGCCGGCTGGGGGGGATGGGAGTTGGAGGCACCGTTCTGCGGTGGTTCGGCTCCTACCTCTCCGACCGGACGCAATGTGTGTTGGCAGGGGGGCAGAGGTCGACCCTAAGGCCACTCACTTGTGGGGTGCCTCAGGGGTCGGTCCTCTCGCCCCTTCTGTTCAACGCATATGTGAAGCCGCTGGGGGAGATCATCCGTGGTTTTGGGATGGAGTATCATCTGTACGCTGATGATACACAGCTGTACATTTCCACCCCAGACCACCCCAACGAGGCTGTCGAGGTGATGACCCGGTGTTTGGAAGCCGTCGGGGTCTGGATGGGGGACAACAGACTCAAGCTCAACCCCTCCAAGACTGAGTGGCTGTGGCTACCGGCACCCCGGTTCAGTCAGTTGATTCCATCACTGACCATAGGGGGTGAGCAATTGCCCCCTGTGGAACGGGTGCACAATTTGGGCGTCCTCCTAGATGCCCGACTGTCAATGGATGACCATGTGGCAGCCGTGGCAAGGGGGGCGTTCCACAAGGTTCGCCTGGTGCGCTAATTGCACCCCCTACTGGACCGGGATGCCCTACGCACGGTCACTCATGCACTGGTGACGTCTCGGCTGGACTACTGCAATGCCCTCTACATGGGGCTTCCCTTGGGATGCGCTCGAAGACTGCAGCTAGTCCAGAACACAGCCGCGCAGGCTATTATGGGGAGTACTAGGTACTCCCACGTAACACCGCTCCTACGCGAGCTGCACTGGCTGCCTGTGGTCTTTCGGGTGCGTTTCAAGGTGCTAATTACCATCTTTAAAGCGCTCCATGGCTCAGGACCTAGGTACTTGCGGGATCGCATCCTACCACACACTTCCCTGTGACCGATTCGCTCTCACAGGGAAGGACTCCTCCGGGTGCCATCCACTAAGCAATGCCAACGGGCAGCGCCTAGGAGTAGAGCCTTCTCTGTGATGGGCCCAACCCTCTGGAATGACCTTCCCCCCGATATCAGAACCACCACCGACTTCCGCTCCTTCCGACAAAAACTGAAGACTCACCTGTTCCGTTTAGCCGGCCTGGCCCATTCATAGCTTATTCTACCTCCTGGCAGATATTTTAATTGGGTATTTTTAAGGTTATTTAAATATTGTTTTTAACTGCTTTGCTTTTTGTACAGTTTCTTATTGCCTCCTCTTTTATGTTTGTATTTATGTTTGTATTTTCTATCTATTGATGTGTTTTATCTGACTGTACACCGCCCCGAGTCCCTTTGGGGATAGGGGGCGGTATAAAAGTCTAAATAAAAGTAAAGTAAAGTAAAGTGAGGCTGTGCATGGACTTTCTCATAAATAATGCTATCTGTGTGGAAAACATCTACCCCATCCCCCTTATGAAGGACATGTTGAATCACCTGTCGAAGGGCAAGGTGTTCACAAAATTGGACTTAAGAGAGGCGTATTACCACATACGAATTTGAGAAGGGGATGAGTGGGAGATCACTTTCAACTGCCCCTCTGGTAGTTTCCAGTTCAAAGTCATGCTGTTTGGCTTGGGCCCCTGCCATCTTCATGCAGTTAATAAATGAGGTGCTGCATGAGTACCTTTACAAGGGGGGGTTCTTGTTTATTTGGACGATATTCTCATCTTTACCAAGACCCAGTAAGAACATGTAAAGCTGGTGCAGAAAGTTCTGAAGAAACTCCTCGCCGCCAAGTTCTACATGAAACTATCAAAATGTGAATTCCACAAAACCTCCCTGGATTACCTCAGATATCATATCTCCAACGAGGGAATAAAGATGGACCCAGGTAAAGTGAAAGTCATGCTTGACATGCACCCTCAGGCAGCTATAGAGTTTCCTGGGGTTTGTTAACTTTTACCAGCAATTCATCCCAGCTTTTGCGGAAGTTGCCTTGCCCCTGACTGAACTGTTAAAAACGGGGTCTCCACTGACAAAACAAAAAATGATCCATCCAATTGTATGGACAATGGACTGCCAAAAAGCCTTTGTGAAATTGAAACAGCTCTTTGCCCAAGAGCCCATTTTGCAGCACCCAGATCCAGAGCAGCAATTTATAATACAGGCAGATGCCAGCAACATGGCCATAGCAGCAGTGCTTTTCAAAGAAACCCAAAAGGACAACTCTTGGCTTGTGCTTATGTCTCCAAAAAACCTCACTGACACTGAAAGACGGTGGGCTATTTAGGAGAAAGAAGCCTATGCAGTCCACTCGGCCCTACCCTAATGGAGACACTTCTTAGAAAGGGGGAAGTGCCATTTGAGGTCTGGACTGATCACAAAAACCTTGAAGCCCTTAATACCCCCAGAAAACTGTCTCCAAAACAAGTCTGGCAGGGTCAGTACTTTAGGAGATTTAAATTTGAACTGAAGTATATCCCTGCAGGGAAGAACCTGCTAGCAGATGCCTTGTCAAGAAAGCCATAGTTTTACAGCCAGAGTGAAGAGGTGGTTCATGCTATCATTCCTCCTAAACAACTAGCAGCAAAAGTCACCACCAGAGGCCAGACCAAAGAGCTGACTGATCCCAGCCAGGACAAACTGATCACCACACTGAAAGCAGCGCTGCCAATCGACCCTTGGCTTACCAACAACAAAGACATCCTAAGAATGACAGATGGAGTAGCCTGGAAAGGATCCAAAATATATGTTCCTGCCAGCTTAAGGCTAGAAGTGCTACAGTGCAGTGATGATGCGAAGTTATGTGGCCACTTTAGATTCCTAAAGACTCTCCACCTCACCAGGCATCAATTCTGGTGGCCTAATATAAAGGCAGAAGTGGAGGAACATGTAAAGAGTTGTGCCACTTGCGCAGCCATGAAAGTAACACTGGGCAAGCCCCCTGGGCTACTGCAACAGGTGGCCAGCCCCAGCTGACCCTGGGAAGAGATTGCAATGGATTTCATTGTAGAGATCCCAGAAAGTGGTGGGAACACAATAATTTGGACAGTCATTGACTTGTTTTCCAAGCAAGCCTACTTTATCGCTTGCTCAGGGTTACCATCAGCAAAGAAGCTAGCAAATATATTTGTCAAGCACATCTACTGCCTGCATGGTGCACCCTGGAGAATCATCTCTGACTGAAGAGTCCAGTTCACCGCCAAGTTCTGGAGGGAGTTCCTGAAGTCCATTGGGTCCATGCAAAGACTCAGCTCGGTTTTCCATATGAGCATGGACGGGGTGACCGAACGTGCAAACGCAATGGTTGAAAAATACATCTGTTGTTATGTGGATTACCAACATGACAATTGGTCAAATCTACTACCATTCGCCAAAGTGGCATATAACAATGCAGTCCATAGCAGCACTGGATTAACTCCTTTCCAACTTTCCAGTGGCATGGAATTTGTTCCCATGCCTGAGCTGAGCTCCTCAATGTTTTTGACTGAATGGATGGAGTCTCAGAAAAGGGAGTGGGAGAATACAATTAAAAAGCCATGGCATTTTTTTTTGACAAGCACCACTCGCTTCAAACCCCCCCCCCCTTCCATATGGGAGATAAAGTTTTTCTGTTGACCAAATACATACGTTTGAGGATGCCTAGCAAGAAATTAGGACCTAAATTATTAGGCCCCTTCCCAATAGTCAAAATAATTAACTCAGTTACAGTTCAGCTCAACCTGCCTAGAATTCTAGGGAAAATACACCCAGTTTCCATTGTAGCTTGCTGAAACTTGTGATTGGGTCTAGTTTAAGACCTCAGACCCAACCACCCCCTTCCTACTGTAGTAGCACAAGGAGAGACACATAACAAAGTGAAAAAATATTAGGTTATATATTGTATAGAGGTCGCTTACAATATCTAGTGCATTGAAAGGGGTACCCATTGTCAGAAGCTATGTGAAAAATAATTCTGATTGATTGGTTCTTGGAATGTTTTATTTTCTTGATGGAATGCATTCACAGAATCATTAGGATTAGAAGGAAGCTTGGAAGTCTTTTAGTCCAACCCCCATCCAAAGAAGGACTAATGCCATCCCCAAATACCCAGAAAAGATTGGACAACTGGGATGGTATAAAATCTCCTGCTTTTGGCAGGGGATTAAACTAGAAGACCTCCAAGGTCATCTTTGCATTATACTCAATGTTGTCTTGAGTTTTTGGGTTTATACAAATTTAATGCATTTAAAAATGCAGAGCAACTCTATACTGGTTGACCTGCTAAACCTGTGTGTGTGCAGTCTGTGCATGTTCTTGATTCTTGATAATGTTATTTATGCAAGATACTTATGCACTAAGATTAAAATCTGCAAAGATGCTCTGAAAATTCCTCAATCCACAGACAAACGTCATATGCATACCTTAACTCAACAAAACATATTTTTCTCTACTGAAAGAATTATGCTTGATTGGAGGCGGGGCATGCTGCCAGCACGAATGGCTGCTTGGACGGAGAGCTCCATTAACAGCAGCCAGATCTAACATCCAGAGGGGTTTGCTGAAAAGATTTTGATAAACCAAGCCTTCCTGGAGGGAAGACTGAAGAGAGAAGGTTGGTTTGGCATGACCATAGGACAGCAATTCATGGTCTGTGCTTGAAATCTCCTTCATAACCCCGGGCGCGGAAGAGGGTGACAATTAATGGCCGTCCCAAAGCACTGACAACAGTTCAAAGCAAGCGAGGATTTATTACAGAGAAGCTGCCGGAGTTGCCAGTGATCTAACAGATTCCTGATCTTGGTGGAAGGTATCTTTATTCCAAAACAGCTCAAGAGACTAAGGGCTCCAAGAGGAAGTGGGGGGGCTGCTTACCCCCCTCCATTACAGCGGCAAGAGTAATATGCTGAGTGAAAACTAGAGGCTATCTTTTTTTACTCTCTGAACTGTCTGATAAGCTGAACCTAAATCTAATTTGTTAACATAACAAAGGCCAGCTGTAAATAACTCTGACTACACAGATATCTTCAGAAGGATTTGAGTTAATTATCCAAGGCTTGAAGGCTTGAAGGGAGAAGGAGGAAGAATAAAAGAAAAGGAAGGATTATAACTTTGCTACATATATCTGTGGATAGCCTGCAGTTGGTTAGCTTCTGGATGAGTGGAAGAGCGACATCTACTGGCGAAATTTGGAATTTCCCCCCCTCTTAATACCTTAAGAGAAAATAGGAATTTTGGTGACTATATTCTCTGGATAACAAGAGAGCTGACTACTAGAGATTTTTGAGGCTAATCTTTGGACACTACTAATAGAAACAACTGGAGAGAGAGAAAGAAGATCTATCGGAGCAGGGGAACCCAGAACATTCTCATATAACTATCCAACACAGGAGGGTTGCATCTAAGATTGAATTTAAAAAATAGGAAATAATATTATAATACTACCATCAAAGGAATATACTGTTTTTGTTATTGTTATTGCTGTAAGATTATTAATCCCAACTCTTTTCGATATTATTGGCATTAGAACTGATTAATTTAGGAGATTGTTTGATCACAATATAAGTAATAACTATAAGCAATTTACTCTTAGATTTTATTAAGTTAATAAAATAGATTAAAAGATTAATAGAAACTTAGGAGTATTATAAGTGTAACATACACACACACACACACACATATACAGTGATAAATTGATAAGTATCTCTCACTCTCTCCCTATCTTATGACAGCTGTTCTCACATAACATACGAACTTATTGATATATAGAGTATACTACCCCCTATCACTATTTAAAATTGATAATTGAGTAGAGGAAGAGGGAAGAGGAGAGGGAAAGGGAGGAGAGGGAGGGGAAGGAAGGCAGGAAGGTAGGTAGGCAGGAAGGAAGGAAGGAAGGAAGGAAAGAAGGAAGAAGGAAGGGAGGAAGGAGGAAGAAAGAAAGAAAGAAAGAAAGAAAGAAAGAAAGAAAGAAAGAAAGAAAGAAAGAAAGAAGGAGGACTGGAGAAAGTTACGAGGGAGAGAAGAAAGTGGGAGTTCTGGAGAAAAATTAAAGTAGGGATCCAATTCTTCCAAAAAATGACAAGTAGTACAAATTTAATGAAAATTGGCACGGGGAGGAAGCCAGCATCCCAGCCATCCCTAGCGGCTGCCAGTCCTTTGAAACAAAGATTTTCAGAGGATATGCTCCAGAGAGAAAGATCCAATTCAACTAAGGAATTGCAGATGATATTACAGACCATGCAGGAGGTAATGGCTAAAAATCACGAAGAACTTAAAAAGGATATTAGAGAAATAAGGAATGATACTGTAGAATTAAAGGAGAGAATGCAGAAGATGGACGATAAATTTGAGAAGTTCCAGGAACAGATCAATAAACACGAACAAAGAATAAATGTAATAGAAGGAAGGTTGGAAAAGGAGGATGAAAAAAGGGAGCAGCTGAGTTCTAGGCTGATCCAGGCAAACAAGGAACTTGAGTTAACGGTCCTCGCGTTAGAATCGGAGAAAGCAGCCCAATTCCTACGGTTCCAGAACGTAAAGGAAGAAAAAGGCGGCTTCCGGTTCCGGCGGCTGACGGCGACGGGCTGAGACTGCTCGCCCCGCACATCCCCGGTGGGCTCCACACTCCTTGGGGGGCACAGGACGCCCCGGAGAGGCGTTCTGCCAAAGGAGCGGCGCGGCAGGAGGACCCCTGCATCGGCGGCGGCCGTCGGGGGGCTCTCGCTTCACTCCAGGCACCGAGGAGCGCGAAGGGGAGGCGCGCTGAAGCGTCTTCGCTGTGAGGCTGTCCGGAAGAAAAAAAGATACTTGAAGGATGCAGCGGCGGTGCGGTGAGGCGTAGACTCCCTTGATACCTATTACCAATCCTAAAACTTGTCAGTGGTGTTAATTGGAACTTTTGTTTAACTTGGAGAAGTGCGGCTGGAGGGGAGGGGGATTTCCCCCCCCCTTGGACAAGCGGCTAGAAACAAAAGTGCTCATAGCCCCAGGGAAGGAGGAGGGGGAGAGCCAAACCAATGAGGTCACACTCCAACTAAATGGATCTTCAGACTTAAACCTTTCAAGAAAATGTGATCTTTGGGAACTTTGAATTCTGAAAACTTTATTTGTTGCCTCAGTACTCGAAGTTGGCAGGGCAAGATGGCACACTTCCGTTATCTTCATGAAAGCTGAACTTGACTCCACCTTTTAGCTTCAGGCTTCCGGTCTTTGTCTCCGTGTTATTTGGATACTTCTCTTGTGGATTGTTTGCTTTTGAACTTTCTGGAGTGAAAAACGTCTGTTCCTTGCCAGGGTGATTAGAGTTCCCTTGTGCCTGGTCTCTTTACCCCGCCCCCCGAACTCTCTTGGCTGCTCTACCACTCTGACTGATTCTTCTCTATACTGACTGGACTCTTTATTACTAACAATGACATCTAAAGGACCACCTCCTGGAACGTCCGGCTTTGCTGCCTCTGCCCCGACATCTGCAACTTCAAGTCCGAGCACACAATCAACATTGACAGCTTTTAAACAAGTTAAAGCTACGGACTTGGAATTTCATCAAATGTTTCAACAAATTCTACAGGGACAAGAGGAAATTAAGAAACAGCTGAAGGAGATGAAAGAAGAAATTAGAGGGAACCAGGAAAAAATTGATAAGAATTCACAGAGATTGGATCTCTTGGAGCAGGGGGCGGCTGAGATGAGGGGGGGTGGAGGGTGTGCAAAAGGGAAACAAAGAGCTTGACACCCAACAAATGAAAATAGAGTTTGAGAGAATGTCCTTTTATCTTAGATTTCAGAATGTGATGGAGACAGATTATGAAAACATTAGGGACATCATGACAACTATCTTGGCTGAGTATACCCAGAAAGAAAAACAACAGATGGGGTGGGAAATAGACCTGGTCTATAGAGTGAACTCCACATATGCTAGAACACACAATGTCCCCAGGGAGGTGCACATTAAATTTCTTAGGAAAAGCACAAGAGATGAAATTCTGAATACACAAAGGGGACAAGCCCTGATATACAAAGATAAGGAAATAACCATACTGAAACAGATCCCCAAGAAAGTGAGGGAGAAAATAAAATATTATTTGCAATTGGCGAATAAATTATACCAGAAGGGGGTGTGGTTTCGTTGGTTGCTGCCTGAAGGTATGTTAATATTCTGGGAGGAGACAAGGGTCAGAATTAACACACCCATAGAGGCACAGGCCTTTATGGAAAAAAATAAATTACTCCTAGAAAAACCAGAAGACATCCCAGTAGATACACAAGACACGGGAGGAGCCGGAGCACTGCCAACGGGGGGAGATGGGGCGACATCAAGAAAGCTCAGATCACACAAATAAGTAAGAAAATTCACATGATACAAATTGATTGAAATTATTTTTGAATTTACCACACTGACTATATGTTATTATGTAATATTTGAATGCTATGCAAATGTACACCATGAGTCTGGAGGGGGCGTATACCTACCGCAGTTTGCGGCTGCCACAATTTGTAACTTTCCCCATACCTTTTCCTTTTGCAAAACACTAAAAAACCAATAAAACTGTTTTTAAAAAAAAGGAAGAAAAAGGCGAGGATTTACCAGACATGATGGCAGACCTTATGGCAAAGGCTTTGGGAATAGAAAAGGATGAGATGGCAAGTGAGATCGATGAGACATATAGAATACAGACAAACTACGCAAAAAAGAATAATTTACCAAGAGAAGTTCATGTAAGGTTTGTAAAAAAATCAATACGTGACGAGGTGCTGAATAGAACAAGAGACGACCCGATAATTTACATCCAACGACAACTAACAGTTCTAAAACAGGTACCGAGGAGAATTAGAGAATTAAGAAGGCCCTATCAATTTTTAACATCTGTCCTGAACAAATTTGAAATTAACTTTAGATGGCTGATGCCGGAGGGCTTACTGGTAACTTGGAGGGATAGAAGATTCAGAATAGACACGATAGAACAAGTGGAAGATTTTTACAATATTCTTGTTGGGCAGGAGGATGAGAAAGACGAAGGAGAACAGTCGGGAGCAAGGAGGCAAGGACCCAGGGCACAGATAAGAAGAAAAAAGGAACCAGTAGAGACACAAAAGGAGAAAGAAGTCGTTCTAGACAAAAAAGGGGAAGAACCAAAGGAAGTGAGAGAAATAAGGGCAACAAGAAGCACATGACCTAAATACACATAGAAGTATGTCGGGAGAAATCAAGATTCTATCATTAATGGTCTAAACTTACCCAGAAAAGGAAAACAATATTTAATAAATTAAAACATTTGAACTACGATATAATTGCAATGCAAGAGGTCCATATGACTAAAAGACAGATCCAGATCTGAGAATGTTCTAGATTGGGTAAACTTTACACGGCACTAGCTGACCAAAAGAAAAGAGGAATAGCATTATATGTCAAAGACACGATCCAGACTAAATTAATTCATCATGATGAGGAAGGGAGAATATTAATCGTAGAAATAATGTTAAACCAAAAAAAGGTGTCACTGGTTGTAATATATGCACCTAATGAAGGCCAGGAAAATTTCTATCATAGACTACATAGCATTATTCGAGAGATGGGAAATGAAAATGTTTGTTTACTGGGTGATTTCAATGCAATAGTTGACCCGAAATGGGACTATAAAAGTGGAAAGAAGAGAAAAGGAGCTAGGAGAACTTTGCCAAGGTCATTCTTCCAAATGGCTGAAGAACTTAATCTGTATGATGTATGGCGAGAAAGATGTCCAGAGGGAAAGCAATATACCTTCTACTCGAATAGACACGAATCCTGGTCAAGGATAGATATGGTCTGGCTGCCGATGGAGTTAATTTCAGAAGTGAAGGAGATAGATATAGAACCCAACCTATGGGCTGACCACAATCCCATGAGGATTATTTGGAAAAAACAAAAGGGCAGTTATCGTTGGTTACTCAATAGATCAATTCTAAAAGATCAGGAATATATTAAAAGAGTTAACCAAGAATTAAGATGTTTCTTCAAAGAAAACGGGCCAGGAGATACATCCATACAAAACTTATGGGATACAACTAAGGCATTAATAAGAGGGGTCACAATATCAGCCACAGCCAGGAAGAAAAAAACTGAGAATCTAAAAATAAGAGAGCTGAAAGAAAGGTATAGAATTTTAGAGAGTGAACTGCAAAAGAAACCGCAGATTAGAAGTATAAAAGGAAATATGGAACTGATTAAACATGAATTGGCTATATTTGTAAAAGCAAAATTGGCACAATCTATAAAAAAGCAAAACAAAACTTGAGAGGTTGAGGAAGAGAAGCAAGAGAATTGGATCAATAAACTACAAGATGAAAAAGGCGAGATCTGCTACCAACTAGAGGAAAAGAAAAGGATTACCCAAGAGTTCTATGAACAATTATATAGAGAAAACCGAGACCATACAAAGGAAGGAATATTACAGTACTTGGAAAAGTCAAATCTGCCAAAGGTACCAGAGGAGATTAAGGACATGCTCAACGAGGACATTAAAACATCAGAGATAATCGAGGCCATACAAAGACAAAAGAATAATAAAGCTGCAGGGCTGGATGAGTTGCCAGCGGAAATATATAAAGAATTCCAGGATATACTTGTCCCAACGTTGTTGGAAGTCTATAACGCTGTGTTGAAAGAGGCGAAGTCACCATTATCATGGACGGAGGCTAATATTGTATTATTACCTAAGGCGGACACAGACCAGGTGTTTATGCAAAACTACAGGCCAATCTCATTGCTAAATGCAGATTACAAAATCTTTGCCTAAATAATAGCAGAAAGGTTGAAAAAAATTCTTACATCATTCATGTCAGGGGAAAAAACGCCCTGTAGAAATCTGAGATCAATGGACCGGGCTGATTCCCTTCCGCATATCTTTTGAGATATTAAGAAAATAAAATAAAAGTCTTTGAAAAGTATATTCTAATTAATAAACAAACTTTAATAATAAAATAATAAAAGTAAATGAAACAGAAATAACTAATTGGTTACATTTTGATAATAAAAGCTCTGGTTGCCAAGTTGGCAGCCGAACAAAGAAGAAAGGAATTCTGGAATGTGTAACGCATGCACAATAAATCACTTTCAGATAACATTTTGTTTTATGACCTGCGCAATAAAGCTTTCTTAGTTTAACTCTTGAATGTCAGTTCATGCCTAGCAAACTTTTTAACATCGTGACACCCCTTCTTTTGCTAGTCTGGGCTGACGTCATCAAATCATCAATTAAGGCACATCTTCTTTCGCAGATGTTCGTGTTGATTTGCGGCAAGTGGTTTGTTAAGCATGTCTGCAATCTGATCATGTGTAGAAACATATTGCAATTTAACAAAACCTTGCTTAACTAATTGCTTTGTGTTTTGATAACGAATGTCAATGTGTCTGGACCTAGAACCTGTAAAATGTGACTCAGAAATATAAACCACAGATACATTGTCTTCCATCACGGTGATTGGTCGAATCGGACGTGTCCAGATATCTGTGATCAAAGCATCAAACCACGTTAGAGAATTACAAGCATCTGAAACACAAGCATATTCAGCTTCAGTAGATGAACATGAAACAAAACTCTGTTTTCTCACTTGCCAGTAAACAGGACAACCATTTAGGAACATCATGTAACCAGAAGTGCTTTTGCGTGACTTCTTGTCGCTCGCCCAGTCGGCGTCAGCAAAACAAATCAACTTTGGTTGATCAGCATGTGTTGGTTCTAGCAATAACCTCATGTGTTTAGTGTGTTTCAGGTATTTCAACAACTTCTTAATGCATGACCAATGAAATTGTGTTGCCTTACCTACGTGTCGTGATAAAAGATTAACACTAAGTGCGATGTCAGGTCTGGTCCAACTACTAATGTATAATAGTGAACCAATGACTGAACGATAGAGTGTTTGATCCTCGAACTCAGGACTTGGTTCATGTGTTAAGTTGTGAAAATCTGTTTGCATGGGTGTCTTTGTTGTGCTAGCATCTTTCATGTTGCAATGATGTAGAATGTGATCAATTTTCTCTTCTTGTGAAAGACTAAACCCCTTCTGTGTCTTTTCAATTTGAACACCTAAATAAGTGCTAATGTGTCCTAAAGATTTTAGTGTGAAGTATCTCTGCAAACTTTTGGCAAAAATCTCACTCATTTTCTTATTTGGACCAATATAAACAATATCATCAACATAAACAAGAATTATCTCATATGCATTGTTAGATCTTTTTGTGAACACGCATTCATCAGTTTCGGACTTAATAAAGCCCATTGAATTTAGTTTGTCAGTAAGACATAAATACCACATTAAACCTGACTGTTTCAGACCATAAAGACTTTTGTTCAGGAACCAGGTATCCCCTTCTTGCTTTCGGAATCCTGGAGGGCTTCTCACGTAGATCTCTTCATCTAGGTCTGCATGTAGATAAGCTGTGTCCACATCAAATTGGAAAACTTCTAAACCAAGAATAGTTGCAGTGGTTAAGGCAATTTTTACACTTTCAGGTCTGACTGTTGGTGAGTAAGTGTTTGTGTAGTCCTCAGGATAAGGTTGAGCGAAACCCTGAGCTACAAGTCTAGCTTTGTATAAAGACTCACCATTTGGTTTCTTCTTGATTCTGTAGACCCATCGGGTGCCAATGACTTTCTTGTTTGCTGGAGGTTTTGCAGGTGTGAATACATTAAGTTTCTTTAAACTGTCCATTTCATCCTGCATTGCATCATACCACTTGTCTTGTTCTGAATCAGGAAGCTGTTTGATTTGTGTGAATGTCTCTGGAGGAAGAGTAACGTTGCAAATCAAAGGTAATGGTGACTTTGTCAGTTGCCATGAATAACGTTGTGGAGGGATTCCTTTTGTGGCCCTCTTGGAACGTCTAGGAGCAACAGTCCAGTCTTCTTCTTCTTCATCATCATCATCCTCGTCCTCACGTTCGTCGCTAGCATCAGCATCCGCGGCTTGCGAAGACGGAACATCAGGTTGTGAAGAACTGGTAGAAGGAACATCTGCCTGCAAATTGTCATCAGGCTGCGTGGCATCTGGAACACCATCTCTAGGAAAATAAACTTCAGGATCATTGGAATGAATCCTGGACCAGTCAATATCTTCCTCAAAATTAGCAGATTGTGAAATAACAATCACATGTTTAGTATCGATGAATTTGAACCATTTTGAATTATCATCAATACCCATAAATCTCAGTCTCTTTGCTACTGTACCTTCCTTTCTTCTTTGACTTAAGGGAGTGTTCACCATAGCATATGAACCAAAAATATGGAGGTTCTTGAGATCGGGCTTGTAGCCATACAGCATGTAGAAAGGAGTTTGATTGATTACACTGCTCCAAGTACGGTTGACAATGTAATTTGCATACTTGATTGCTTCACCCCAGTATGTGTTACTGAGATTGGCATCTTCTAGAAGACAACGCATCATGGTTTGTAGAACCCCTTGTCTTCTTTCTACGACTCCTTTATGAGCCGGTGTATATGGAGCAGATGTCTGATGAAGAATTCCATTCTTACGCATCCAGTCCTGGAAACGCTGAGACATGAATTCTGCACCACGGTCACTCTGGATTCTGGCGATGCGAACTTGGTATTGTGTAGAAACAAACGCTGCAAAGTCTTTAAAGATCTGAAAGGTCTCAGATTTCTCTCTCATAGGATATACAAATCCATATCTAGAATGATTATCTACTATTGTTAAAAAATACTTTCTGCCACCAAGTGTTGGTGGGAAAGGACCCACTATGTCAGTGTGTACCAAATCAAAAATGCGTGTTGACTGGCGTGTAGCGTGTTTTGGAATTGCAGCCGCCTTGGATTTAGCCTTTTTGCAAACCGCACAATCCAAAAACACCTTACACCCCTTTAGATCCAAACCTTTTGCGAACTCCGGCATCTTTCTAAGAACACGGAAACTGGCATGCCCCAATCTTCTGTGCCACTTGTGAATACACCTGGAATGTAAAGGTTTACCAGTTAGTGAATTCTCAACATTAACAGTTTCATAAGGACCCTCAGGCTTGCTCTGAGCAATCTGTTTTTGTTTTCTCTGTTTGTTGGCTTTAGGAGCCTTTGGCACAGTAACATTTTCTCTCTCTGGGACAACTCTCTCTGGGTCTACGTTGTGCCTTTTTGGAGTTTGCATACTTGCCTGTGCTTGCCCTTTAGGCTTTGGCTTTAAGTAATAAACACCACCAATCAGCATGGTTTCAGCAACAATATCACCATCTTTAACTAAGTAACTTGCTTTTTCGAGGTGATGAACCTGGAACTTTAAATCTCTAGACAAGTGACTTTGACTAAGCAAATTACTGGTTGCTGAAGGTATATAATAAACATCAGGGATGTGTGTATCGAGCTCTTCAATGTAAACAGTTCCTTTTCCCATAACCTTACAAGTGTGGTTGGTGAAGGAATACAGTTCTCGATACTCGGGCTCTGGTTCGCCCATCTCTGTGAAAAGTTCCCTTCTGTGGGTAACGTGCACAGCTGCTCCACTGTCTAAAGTCCACAAAAGACGTCTGTCGAACTTTGGATCAGGTTGTGGAACGTTGGTTATGGCCAGTGTCACAAGTGGAGCTTGTGGATCACGCCTTGGACCACGACGACCTTGTCTTCCGCCTCTACCTCTGCCTCTGGAGTCTGTTCCTCTGGGCTGGTACGTGACGGGAGCTGGAACTCGTTGGGGACAATCCCGGGTGTCATGTCCCACACGGTTGCAGGTGTAGCATTTTGGCATCCTTGGAGCATAGCCTCTTCCTCGGAAGGGACGTCTGGCTGGAGCCTTTGACGCTGGGGGTCGTTGCAGATGTGGTGTAGCTAACCTGATAGCTTCGTCTTCCACTAAAAGTCTGCAAACGTGGTTAACTGTGCGTTGAGCAATAGGCACGTAGTTAATCTTTGCAACAGCATCTTTCCATTCATAATTCAATGAGTTAATGATGATGCTAATCATTTGGATATCATCGATTACATGGCCATTTTGTCTCAATTCACTTCTCATTCTTTTCAGTTTGGTCAAATGTCCACCAATTCGTTCACCAGGTTTCAACTTCGAACCATGGAACTCAGACATGAGCAAACATGAAGATTCAATTGAAACGGGCCTGTAGCAATCTTCCAAAATAGCCCAAATTTCTTGGGCAGTTGCATCAGGCGGAAAGATACCCTGGATCTCAATTTCCATTGACATGAGTAAAGTTGTGATAGCTCTATTTTCCAGGTCTCTCATTGCAGGTGTCCAGGGTTGAGGAGGAGGATTAAAAATCATGGAATGTGTGCCTTCTCTTCGAAGCAAGAGCACAATTTCACTGACCCAGGCTTTATAATTCTCTCCTGACTCCTTTAATTTGGACTTACCAGTCAAGGGGGTGACTGTGAATACCTGCTGAGGAATGTGCATCGGAACAATTTGTTGATCTGGTTGCAAAGCTGGTTGTTGAACCAGGGGATGCTGGGGTTGCATCATTGGCCTTTGCGTGGCAACATCAAATTGGCTTCCTCGAATTCGCCTTTGGCTTTGCCTTTTTCCATCTAGGGAGGATTCAGCACCACCAGGTGGTGTTGAAGACTTAACCTTTGGAGGCAAAGTTTTGGCTTCTAAAGGACTCATAGCTAATTCTTTAAAACTGTCACGAAGCTGCATCATCTTTTGCTGTAATAATTTTTCTCCGCCAGCAGATGGCAGTGCAGCCTCACTTTTTGGCTGCAGTCGTCCATACCTATGCGGAAGTTCAGTTGACTCAAAGGGATCACGTGACCTCGGTGACATGTACATATCTCTTTGTTCTAATTGACCAATGAACTCTGTGGGGTGTGTCTTAGGCTGTTGTTTTGAAGACAAGATGGCGTCCTCAGACATTTTGGGAGTGGGGGAGCTCCTCCTACTTCTCTTCATCTCCTCAAAGCACACTCTCGCGTCCCTAGCATATTTTTCCAACAGCTCTAAGCGATATAGATAGCTTTGCATTTCTTCCTCATCATCTGGGAAGATTTCATAAACTTTGCTTTCTGCGTGGGAGGATTTTTTTTCTGCCGGCAGTTGCCGTTTAGACTTTTGCCGTTCATTAATTGTATCTTGATAATGAGAGAGATTTACTGACCTCAGTCCATAGATCTTGTCTTCTGTAGCTCCTTCCCCCACATCTGGCTCGGCACCTGAAGAATCTTGCTCCTCTGTGTCTGAGGGAATGGATTCTTTCGAGCGCCTTCCATGTCCACATTTTTTTCTTTTCTTTCTCTTCTTCGACATGGCTAATTTGCCTTAGTAGGTTATCTTAAGATAGCACGAAGGGAAAATACAGCCATAAATTGTAGCCATCTCAGCTGGTATCATCAAACCAACCTCTGCATACCAAGTTGTCAGGGGAAAAAACGCCCTGTAGAAATCTGAGATCAATGGACCGGGCTGATTCCCTTCCGCATATCTTTTGAGATATTAAGAAAATAAAATAAAAGTCTTTGACAAGTATATTCTAATTAATAAACAAACTTTAATAATAAAATAATAAAAGTAAATGAAACAGAAATAACTAATTGGTTACATTTTGATAATAAAAGCTCTGGTTGCCAAGTTGGCAGCCGAACAAAGAAGAAAGGAATTCTGGAATGTGTAACGCATGCGCAATAAATCACTTTCAGATAACATTTTGTTTTATGACCTGCGCAATAAAGCTTTCTTAGTTTAACTCTTGAATGTCAGTTCATGCCTAGCAAACTTTTTAACATCGTGACAATTCATCCATACAGATCAAAATGGATTCCTCCCCAGAAGACAAATTAAAAACAATATGAGAATTATGTTGAACATTCTTGAATATTATGAAGTGCACAATGAAAAACAGGTTGCACTAATCTTTCTCGATGCCCAAAAGGCATTTGATAATGTCAACTGGGAATTTTTGCACCAACAATTAGAATACATGGATTGTGGAGATAAATTTATAAACACAATCAGAGCAATTTATACAAACCAAAAAGCCAAAGTAATAATCAATGGTGAATTAACACAAAGTATTGTAATCCAGAAAGGTACAAGACAAGGTTGCCCCTATCCCCCCTGCTGTTTATACTAACCCTAGAAGTACTAGCCAGGAATGTACGTAAAGAGGTACAGATAAAGGGACTAGAAATCAAAAAAGGAGCAATTTAAGTTACAGGCCTTTGCGGACGATCTAGTGTTTGTGCTAGAAGATCAGTGATGTGCAGTCAGGTGAGGCAAGTGAGGCACAGCCTCACCACTCTCATCATGAAAAGAAAAAAAATGTAAAAGGAAAAAGCTGAGCTAGTTGCTGCCTCACCGTGGATGACTCTGCTTAACTGTTAAAAAAAGCCTCTAAAAAAGTGCCCTCTACTATGAGGCAGGAGAACTGCATGCCTCATTTAGTCTGACTTTAGGCATTTTATGATCACTCGAGCAGAGTTAAGCAAGGGTTAAAAGCCTAAAAATTCCTGACGTAGGTGAGGCACGCAGTTCTCCTGCCTCATAGTAGAGGGCTCTTTTTTAGAGGCTTTTTTTAAACAATTAAGCAGAGTCATCCACCGAAGCCAGGCAAAGAGCCATGCTGTAGCACACACACTTTCCCCCAGCCTCTTTCTTTTGGAAGGCTCAGATCAGCTCCCCTCTGGCTTCTCTGCCTCTCCTCTCACTCCAGCCTGCCAGCAGGAGGTGAATGGGTGGGCTTTATTGCGTTCCAGGCATTTCCCACCCAGACAGTAGGCTGCATTTGTAATGGTGGAGGTGTTTGGGGAAGGCAGCAGGGGAATGGGGGGGATGGCAGAGGAGCTGCTTTCAAGCCACTGGAAAATATATCCAATCCAACTCTTGTCTGTGTGTGTTTGTTTGAGAGTGAGTGAGAGAGGGAAGGGGGTAGGAGAGATAGTCCAATCCAACTTCTCTGTTTGTGTGTGTGTGTTTGAGAGAGGGGGAGGAAGGGAGAGAGGGAGGAAGGAGGGGAAGGGAGAAGAAAAAGAAAATGAAAAAAGGAAACTTATTTCGCAAAGGAGAAAAACAAATGCTGCTGTTTTAAATCAGAACTGAGCATGCCTGGCTGTGGAATTCTGGGAGTTGAAGTACACAAGTCTAAAAATATTTGAAACCCGCCACTGTGTCAGTGCCTCATCAGCCATAAACCTCACCGCACGTCACTGTAGAAGATCCTATAAAGTCTGGTACGAAACTCATTGAGGAATTGACAGAGTATGGGAAAATAGCGGGTCTAAAGATAAATATGACAAAGACCAAAATGCTGACTAAAAATATGGCATCAAAAGCGAAAGAGGAGTTAACGAAGAAATTGGGTATCCAAATTGTCAAAAAAGTTAAATATTATTTATTTATTTATTTATTTTATTGAACTTATTAGTCGCCCCCTCTCCCCACAGGGACTCGGGGTGACGTACAGAGCAATAATCAAGATAGCACCATAAAATCGTGCAGAGGAGGTAAAAATAAGTCCATAAATAAGCATACTTACAAAGTTAAAACCCCAAAAATATTAAAAACAAAATTTCCCATTGTAAAATGACCTGGGGTGGCAAGATAGTAACGTTATGCCAGGCCGGCTTGACAAAACAGGTAGGTCTTCAGCTTCATACGGAAGGAGCGAAGATCGGTTGTTGTCCGGATGTCTGGGGGGAGGTCATTCCAAAGGGTAGGGCCCACCACAGAGAAGGCCCTACTCCTGGGCACCGTCCCCAGGCACTCTCTAGAGGACGGCACCCGGAGTAGCCCCTCCCTGTGTGAGCGAGTGGGTCGCAGGGATGTATGGGGCAGGACGCGATCCCGCAGGTAACTAGGCCCTGTGCCATGGAGCGCTTTGAAGATGGTAACCAGTACCTTGAAGCGCACCCGGTAGGCCACAGGAAGCCAGTGCAGCTCGCGCAGGATAGGTGTTATATGGGAGAATCTCGATCTCCCCATAATAACCCGCGCGGCTGCATTCTGGACCAACTGCAGTCTCCGGGCGCACCTCAAGGGGAGCCCCATGTAGAGAGCGTTACAGTAGTCCAGGCGGGACGTCACCAGCGCGTGAGTGACTGTGCGCAAGGCCTCCCGGTCCAAAAGGGGCCGCAACTGGCGCACGAGGCGAACCTGGAGGAACGCCCCCCTTGCCACGGTCGCCACGTGATCTTCTAAGGTCAGCCGATCGTCAAGGAGGACGCCCAAGTTGCGCGCCCCTTCCACCGGGGCTAATTGCTCATCCCCGATGGTCAGCGATGGAATATGCTGATTGAATCGGGAAGCCGGGAACCACAGCCACTCTGTCTTGGAGGGGTTGAGCCTGAGCCTGCTGTCATCCATCCAGACCCGTACGGCTTCCAGACATCGGGTCATCACTTCGACAGCCTCGTTGGGGTGGTTTGGGGTGGAAATGTACAACTGAGTATCATCAGCGTACAGATGGTAACTCACCCCAAAACTACGGATGATCTCGCCCAGCGGCTTCATATATATGTTGAACAAGAGAGGCGAGAGAATCGACCCCTGTGGGACCCCACAAATGAGGGGCCTTGCGGTCGACCTCTGCTCCCCCGTCAACACACATTGCGTCCGGCCAGAGAGGTAGGAGTGGAACCACCGTAGCACGGTGCCTCCAATCCCCAACCCCTCCAGCCGGTGCAATAGGATACCATGGTCGATGGTATCGAAGGCCGCCGAGAGATCTAATAGAACAAGGATGGAGGAACAACCCTCATCCTTTGCCCTCCAGAGATCATCCACCAACGCGACCAAGGCCGTCTCCGTGCTGTGACCGAGTCGGAAGCCGGACTGGCGCGGGTCTAGATAATCATCTTCCTCCAGGTGACGCGGAAACTGCTGAGCCACCACACTCTCAACAACCTTTGCTAAAAAAGGAAGGTTGGAGACAGGACGATAATTTGCTAGTTCCTTTGGGTCCAGAGAAGGCTTCTTGAGCAGGGGCCTGACCACCGCCTCTTTCAGGGCGGCCGGCATCCGGCCCTCCCCCAACGAAGCGTTCACCAGCCCCAGTAGCCAGCCTCGTGAGCCCTCCCAGGAGGCCAGCACCAACCAGGAGGGACACGGGTCCAGTAAACATGTGGTGGCCCGCAGTCGCCCGCGCAACCTGTCCAAATCTTTGATGACAACAGGGTCAAACTCCTCCCAGCATGGTCTCTCAAGACTAGTCCCGGACGTCCCCACTGGAGCACTGGAGTGGGTCCAACCTCTCCGGATATGATCGATTTTATCCTGCAGGAACTCTCCAAATTCCTCTGCCCTGCCCTGCAATGGGGGGTCCCGCTGCTCCTGTGACAGAAGGGAGCGGGTCACCCAAAACAGGGCAGCAGGGCGGTTCTCTGCGGATGCTATAAGAGTGGCACAATACTGACGTTTGGCCACTCTTATTGCCACAAGGTAGGTCCTTATGTAGGCTCTTACCTGTGTTCGGTCAGCTTCGGAGCGGGAGGATCTCCACTTACTCTCCAGGCGTCTCCTAAGGCGTTTCATCGCCCTTAGCTCCCCGTTAAACCAGGGGGCCCGGGTCGATGTATATCTTGGTATACATTTATCTGCGAGGTGTGTGACCATCAAAGAAGATAATTATACTAGTTTGTGTCAGCGTTCCAAATATCATGCAGAATTAAATCATTGTCCAAGGCAAAGTAGTCCTTAAAACTCCAATTTAATAAGACAGGCATGTTGGCATTAAGCTGGTGAATTTCAACTCTAATGTACATCCGGTGAATTCACCCAGTTAAAAGTTCATCATTTTTCCCCACACCCCATAATTCATCACATGGTCCAATCTTCAACTTCCACGCTGGCATGTACACCCCTCTTCTTCCGGCCAGGTGTCGAGGTGCGGAGACAAAAGACGACCTTGAGCTTCTAAGAAATTCATAACAATACATTCCACAATCCTACTCCTTTCTATTCCCCCCTCCCAACTACTATACCAATGAAACAGCATAATATATATATGTTTTAATTATGTGGCAGGCCAAAGATCCTAAAAGGAACAGAATTACAGGCCTGACAGGCAGCCTCTCCTCAAGAGAAAAACGTTTCCTGAAAAGAGAATAACATAAATGTTAACCATCAAATTTTAACCACCTCTTCCTCCCCCAGGGGGACCCTTTGGCTTATCAGGGAATTTCTCATGGAATTGCTTCACTAATTTATCTGCTTTCAGATCCCAACTTTTCACCCACGTAGCTTCTGACAAAGGGTATCCCTTCCAATGCACTAAATATTGTAAACGACCTCTATACAGCCTGGAATCTAATATTTTTTTCACTTCATAATGTGTTTCCCCTTCTACCACTACGGGAGGAGGTGGAGTTTGGGTGGATGGTCTCGTGCTAGACTCCCTTACCGGCTTCAATAAGCTACAATGGAATACCGTGTAAATTTTCCCTAAGAGTCTGGGTAGGCTGAGTCGAACTGTAACTGGGTTAATTATCTTTTCTATTGGGAAAGGACCTAGAAATTTTGGACCTAATTTCTTACTAGGCATCTTTAATCTTATGTATTTAGTAGACAAAAAAACTTTGTCCCCCACTCGAAAGGGGGGTTGTAGGGAACGATGTTTATCAGCTTGCTTCTTGTAGGCTTCTGCCGCATCTGTTAGCGCCTTTTTGGTATTCTCCCATCCCTTCTTTAGTGCCTCCAGCCATTCATTCAGGGACATGGAGGAGGGAGGTTCCTTAGGTAGTTCAGGCATGGGAACGAATTCCATGCCACTGGTAATCTGGAAAGGAGTTAATCCGGTACTGCTGTGAACCGCATTATTATATGCTACTTCAGCGAAAGGTAGCAAGTCCGACCAATTGTCTTGCTGATAGTCCACATAACACCGGATATACTGTTCCACCATCGCATTGGCCCTCTCTGCTGCCCCATTTGTGCTGGGTTGAAATGCTGAGCTGAGTCCCTGCGTGGACCCGATCGATTTTAGGAATTCTCTCCAGAACTTGGCGGTGAATTGAACTCCGCGATCTGAAATGATCCTTTTTGGAACTCCATGTAGGCGATAAATGTGTTTCACAAACATTTTCGCTAATTTCTTTGCGGATGGTAGGCTTGAACAAGCGATAAAGCGTGCTTGCTTGGAAAACAAATCAATAACTGTCCAGATTACTTTATTACCACTGCTATCTGGAAGTTCAACAATGAAGTCCATTGCTATCTCTTCCCATGGACAGCTAGGGTTGGCCACTTGTTGTAATAGTCCAGGGGGCTTTCCCGGACGGGTTTTCATTGTTGCACAAGTAGCACAGCTTTTTACATAATCTTCCACCTCCGACCTCATCTTCGGCCACCAAAATTGACGTCTAGCGAGGTGGAGAGTTTTCAGGAATCCGAAATGACCTCCTAGTTTCGCATCATGACTCCGCTGTAGCACTTGCAATCTCATTTCTGCAGGGACGTACAGTTTGGATCCCTTCCAGGCTACGCCATCATTAATCGTTAGGATGTCTTTGTTGTTGTTGAACCATGGGACTGTCTGGAGGGCTGCTTTCAGTTCGGTTCTCAGTTTATCTTGGCTTCGACTGGTGACTTGAGCTGCCTTTTGGTGAGAAGGAGATATGATGGGGTGGAAAATTTCTTCCTTCTTACTGTCAAACTGGAGTTTCCTTGACAGTGCATCTGCTAACAAGTTCTTCCCTGCGGGGATGTGTTTAATTTCAAATTTGAACCTTTGGAAATATTGGGCCCAACGAACCTGTTTGGGGGATAACTTTCGATGGGCAAGGAGAGTTTCGAGGTTTTTATGATCAGTCCATACCTCGAACGGTATATCCCCCCCCTTCCAGGAGATGCCTCCAGGTGAGCATGCTCCACCTGATCGCGAATGCCTCCTTCTCCCAAATGGGCCACCTTCTTTCCGTAGTGGTGAGTTTCTTGGAGATGTAAGCGCATGGTAAGAGGTGGCCTTCTTTATTCTTTTGTAGTAGCACCGCGGCTATCGCGACATCACTGGCATCCGTTTGGATTATGAAAGGTCGCTCTGGATCGGGGTGTTGCAATATGGGTTCTTGGGCAAAGAGCCGTTTTAATTTCTCAAAAGCCTTTTGACAGTCGATTGTCCATTTTAATGGTTGGTTTGCTTTTGGTTTAGTAGGAGAAGGCCCCGTTCTTAATAGGTCAGTCAATGGTAGGGCAATTTCAGCAAAGGTTGGAATAAACTGCCTATAAAAGTTTGCAAATCCAAGGAAGCTTTGTAATTGTTTGCGAGTGCTTGGAGGTTTCCAATCTAACACCGCTTTCACTTTTTCTGGGTCCATTTCTACTCCTTCATTGGAGATACGATATCCCAGATAATCTAGCGAGGTCTTGTGGAATTCACACTTTGACAATTTTGCATAAAGTTTGGCAGCTAGAAGTTTTTTCAGGACTTGCTGTACCAGTTTCACATATTCTTCCATGGTCTCAGAGAAGATCAAGATGTCATCTAAATAAACGAGTACTCCGTGGTACAGGTGGTTGTGTAGCACTTCATTTATGTACTGCATGAATACTGCGGGTGCTCCTTGTAGTCCGAAAGGCATGACTTTATATTGGAAGCTGCCTAAGGGAGTATTAAAAGCGGTCTTCCACTCATCCCCTTTAGGGATTCGTATACGGTAATACGCCTCTCTCAAATCCAGCTTGGTGAAGATCTTGCCCTTAGCCAAGTGGTTCAACATATCTTTCATGAGAGGGAGGGGATAGGTATTCTTTTCGCATACCGCATTCAAAGCTCGTAAGTCCACACAGAGGCGAACCCCCCCCCCCATCTTTCTTTTCCCTGAAGAGCACTGGGGCCGCTACTTTTGATTTTGCTGGTTCAATAAACCCTCTTTTCAAATTGGTGTCGATGTACTTCCTCAATTCTATCATCTCTTTAGGCGTTATAGAGTACATTTTGGGCTTTGGTAAGGTTACCCCAGGTTTGAACTCTATGGCACAATCTGTGGCGCGGTGAGGTGGAAGGTAGTTTCCGTCTTCCTCACTGAACACCTCCGCCAGATCCCAATAGATCTTTGGGACTCGTTGGATTCCCGGAAGTTTAGTGTCTGCTGCGGTTGCTGCAGGTTCTGGATGGGTTGGGCTGTTAGGTTCCAATGTTCCTGGGTGGCCTTTTGGTTCCACCGGTGGTAACGGCCCAAGTCCAATAGTCACCTTTCTAACGCCATCCTCCCACTTTATGGTAGGTTCCCACTTGTCCAACCATGCAAGCCCTAGGATAACTGACTCCTGCATTCCGGGGGCCACGATGAATCTGAGGAACTCATAGTGGCGGCCTATCACCAGTTTTACTAACTCAGTGATCTTTGTAGCCGGAGCTCCCCCAATTAGGGTTCCATCCACTTGCTCAAACGGAATGGGATGTTTCAGGGGTCTGGTGCGTATACCTAGTTGCTCCACTATTGACATGCTGATTAAGCATCGGGTGCAGCCGGTATCTATAATCACCCCAACTTCCCCTTCTACCCCCGTTTTCGGTATTTGGAGTTTGGCTTTTATTTGGAAGGGGCGGATAGGTGCACTCACCATTGGGTCGTCTTCTGGGTTTCCTTCCTCTTCCTCCTCTGAGGTGGCCAGGGCGTTTTCAGTGGCTCCGCTCTCTGCCCCTGCTGGCTGTTGTGCCAGACGACTTTTTTCTGGTGGTTTTCTGGGGGTTTTCTTGACTGTGCTGGCAGGTGGTTGGCGTGGTTGTGGAACTGGGGCTGGAGCCCAGCATGTAGATGCCCGGTGGCCAAGCTGACCACAACGGTAGCACTTTATTTTGGGGCCCCAGGAACGCGGGGTTGGCGGGAGCTTTCCAGTTTGCTGCCTCTGTGTTCGGTGGGCTAACGGTTTTTTTTCAGGGGTTCTGGTACCTGGCTTTGGATAGGTGTTAATCTCGTGGTCCAGTATGATTGCAGTGGTGTACCATTCTTGGATACGATCTGGGGTCCCCCTTACGGCACAAGCTTGTTTCAGTTTGGGATCTAAGGTGTTAGGGTTCTAAATACCATGCAGAAATAAATCATTGTCCAAGGCAAAACATCCTTTAAGGTCCAATTTATTCCACAGGCAATTTAGCACGGCTATGGAAATTTCAACTCTGAATTACATCCTGTAAGTTCACCCAGTTGAAAGTTCATGATCTCTCCCCACACCCACAAATCCATCACATGTTCCAATCATCATCTTCCACGCTGGCATGTACACCCATCTTCTTCCGGCCAGGTGTCAAGATGCGAAGACAAAAGATGACCTTGGCTTCTACAAAAGAATGTCAACAATCCATTCTACAATCCTACTCCTTTCTATTCCCCCCTCCCAACTACTACACTATTGAAACAGCATAGAAAATTATAAGAAAGTGTGGCAGGCCAAAGATCCAAAAAAGAATATAATTACAGGCCTGACAGGCGGCCTCTCCTCAAAAGAAAAACGTTTCCTGCAAAGAGAATAACATAAAAGTTAACATAACAAAATTAACCACCTCTTCTCCACCCAGGGGAACCCCTTGACTTCTCGGGAAACTTCCCATTCAACTGCTTTACTACCTTCTCCACTTTTAGGTTCCCACTGTTCACCCAATTAGCTTCAGACCAAGGGTAACCCTTCCAATGCACTAAGTACTGTAAGCAACCCCTATTCAGCCTGAAATCTACAATTTTTTCCACCTCAGATTGTGTTTCCCCTTCCATCACTAAAGGAGGAGATTGAGCTTGGGTGGATGCTCTTCTGTTAGACCCAATTACTGGTTTCAACAAGCTACAATGAAATTCTGGGTCAATTTCCCCTAGACTTCTGGGTAGACTGAGTTGAACTGTAACTGAGTTAACTATCTTCACTATTGGGAATGGACCTAGAAATTTTGGACCCAATTCCTTGCTAAGCATTTCTAATCTTATGTATTTGGTAGATACAAAAACATTGTCCCCCACACGGTAGGGGTTTAGGAGTGAGCGACGTTGATCATCTTGCTTCTGGTAGGCTTCTGCCGCAACTGCTAGAGCCTTCTTCGTATTCTCCCCTCCTTTCTTTAGCATGTCCATCCATTCACTCAAAGACATGAAAGAAGGAGGTTCTCTAGGCAACTCAGGCATGGCAACAACTTCCATGCCACTGGTAATCTGGAAACCCGCTAATCCTCTGCTGCTGTGGACCGCATCGTTGTATGCCACTTCGGCGAAGGATAGCAAGTCCGACCAGTTGTCGTGCTGATAGTCCACAAAACACCTGATGTATTGTTCCACCACCGCCTTGGCTCCCTCTGCTGCGCCGTTCATGCTGGGATGAACCTCTGAGCTCAGTTCTTGTGTGGACCCAATAGATCTCAGGACCTCTCTCCAGAACCTGGCTGTGAACTGGACTCCGCGGTCTGAAATGATCCTCTTGGGTACTCCATGCAGGCGATAAATGTGTTTCACAAACATTTTCGCTAATTCGTTTGCAGATGGCAATCCTGAGCAAGCAATGAAGTGTGCCTGCTTAGAAAACAAATCAATAACAGTCCAAATTACTTTATGCCCACTGCTGTCTGGGAGTTCCATGATGAAGTCCATTGCGACCTCTTCCCATGGCCGTTTCGGGCTCTCTGCTGCAGGTGCTGTAGGTTCTGGGCTCTTGGATCCAATCATCCACGGCTGGTCTTGTTCCTCCTCCGAGGCCTCCCCCTTGGTAGGACTCTTCGTCACCTGAAGTTGGGGGTCCTCTTCCAGAGGTCGGTTGGGCATTTCCCCCTCCGAGGCCTCCCCATTGGTTGGACTCTTTGTCACCTTCAGTTGGGGATCCTCCTCTGGAGATTGTTTGCCCTTTTCCTCTTCCGAGGCCTCCCCCTTGGTAGGACACTTTGTCACTTTAAGTTGGAGATCCTCTTCCAGAGGCTGTTGGCCCAGATGACTTTGCTGTGCGGGCATCTGGGGCCCTCTCTTAACCACCGTGGCAATTGGTACACATGTTTGTTCTTCGGCAATTCCCTCCTCCGAGGCCTCCCCCTTGGTAGGACTCTTTGTCACCTTAAGTTGGGGATCCTCTTCCAGAGGTCGTTTGCCCAGATGACTTTTCGGTTCTGGCATCTGGGGCCCTCTCTTTACCACCATGGCGACTGGTACACACATTTGTTCTTCGGCAAGTCCCTCCTCCGAGGCCTCCCCCTTGGTAGGACTCTTCGCCACCTGAATTTGGGGATCCTCTTCCAGAGGTCGTTTAGGCTTTTCCCGCTCCGAGGCCTCCCCCTTAGTTGGACTCTTTGTCACCTTAAGTTGGGGATCCTCCTCCGGAGATTGTCTGCCCTTTTCCTCTTCCGAGGCCTCCCCCTTGGTAGGACACTTCCTCACCTTAAGTTGGGGATCCTCTTCCAGAGGTTGTTGGCCCAGATGACTCTTCTGTGGTGGCATCTGGGACCCTCTCTTTACCGCCGTGGTGGTTGGTGCGCACGTTTGTGGCATTGGGGTTGGAGCCAAGCACTCTGACGCTCTGTGGCCAAGTTGACAACAATGGTGGCATTTAATTGGGCCCCACGAGGAATGGAACCTAGTTACATCTCTAAACTCAGGAACCGTTTCATCACACTGCCTTGCTCTCCAACTTGCAGCTGCCCCCTTGGTAAACCCTTCTTCCATGGTGGAGATTGCTTCTCTGTAGGAAGGTGGAGTAAGAACCTTTTGGGGCATTGCAGATGCACCTTGTCCCGCTTCCCATCTTGCAGGCCTGGCTTTGGTAATCCCTTCTTCCATGTTGGTGATTGCTACTCTGTAGGAAGGTGGGGTAAGAACCACTTGGGGCCTTGCAGGCGCACATTTTCCCGCCATCCATCCCGCAGGCCTCCCTTTGATAATACCTTCTTCCATGGAGATTTCTTCTCTGTAGGAAGGTCTGGTAAGAACCTTTCGGGGCCTTGCAGGGGAGACTGGAACCGGTGGGGAGGTCAATCCCTCGGTTGGCCACTGCCCAGCTTTCTGCCATGGTGCCATCTGCTGAGGGAGGGCAGGTGCCCACTGGCATCCCTCCCATCCATGACCTGGGTTAAGACCCATCCCGGGGTTGCCTGCTTCACAGGTTGCAGCTCAACCAATGATGGCTGGCTAAGGGGTTTTACGTGCCAAGGACTCTCCTGCTGGCTTGGAGGAGTTATGGGCCAAGTAGGTGCCCTTTGCTGGCTTGGATGAGTTATGGGCCAAGTAGGTGCCCTCTGCTGGCTTGGAGCATTTCCCCATGCTGATGGCAAAGGAGTTGGTAAGTAGCATCTCTTCCATCCAAGTCCTGGGAGGAAAGCCCAATTTACTGCCCAATTTGCTTCATTTACTGGTTGCAGCCCCATTTGTGGTGGCTTGCAAGTGACAGATGCTGGAAAAATCCCTTCTTCCTGCCTCCTTTGAAATTCCCATTTTGAAAGGGAATCTTTCTCCCAGCTATTTGCAGGGTGTAAAGCCATTTCATTTATTGCCGTCTGGAAGGAGCCCAAACCTCTGTTCTAGGGTTTTTTTTTTCCAAGCCTTGTTTCCAAGCTGGGGGGAAGGAGGGGGAGCATGCACTCACAATTTGCTGAAGAAATATTTCTGCCACCTTCCTTCGTCTTGTTGTGTCTCCTCCTGCATTCCTCCTGATGCAATTAAACTGGAAGCAGCATTCCATTGCCTTTGAAGTTCCGCACTCAGCTTCTTATCACCAAAAGCTTCTCATTTATTCTTCGCTGATATTTACGCTGTCCCGGTCAGCATTGGGAATGCCGAGACCCCATCACCAGATCTTCCATCACCAGCCCTTCCCCCTTGATAGGGGGAGGGAGCTAGTGAAATATTTTTAAAGTAGAGAGTTGAAATAATGTTAGGGTTCTAAATACCATGCAGAAATAAATCATTGTCCAAGGCAAAACATCCTTTAAGGTCCAATTTATTCCACAGGCAATTTAGCACGGCTATGGAAATTTCAACTCTGAATTACATCCTGTAAGTTCACCCAATTGAAAGTTCATGATCTCTCCCCACACCCACAAATCCATCACATGTTCCAATCATCATCTTCCACACTGGCATGTACACCCATCTTCTTCCGGCCAGGTGTCGAGATGCGAAGACAAAAGATGACCTTGGCTTCTACAAAAGAATGTCAACAATCCATTCTACAATCCTACTCCTTTCTATTCCCCCCTCCCAACTACTACACTATTGAAACAGCATAGAAAATTATAAGAAAGTGTGGCAGGCCAAAGATCCAAAAAAGAATATAATTACAGGCCTGACATAAGGCCTTTTTGAACGTATAGACCAATAGCCTCTCTGGCCAGTAACGTAGTCTTCCAGCTATTCTCCGGAATTCCCAAACTAATTCTTTGACCGGCCGACCCCCCCTGTCGTAATTCCTGGATCTGGTCTTCAGCATCTACCTGTTGGGCCACATCGTAAAATCGGGCCCGCATCAGTTGGATGAACCCCGTTATGTCATCTAACTCAGGAGCTGCTTCTTTATGGAGTTCCGCTATCCATTGCGCTGCCTCTCCTTCATTCATCCCCTCTGCTATTTCTTGGATCAGTTCTCGATCCGTCAGGTATTGTGGGCCTACTTGGTCAACGTATGCCAACACTCGATTCATAAAGTAAGCTAGTTTGTCTCGGCTGCCATCATAGGTTGCACGGAACCTTGGGGATGTGGGAGGAGGAGGGGGTGCTGGTGGTTGAACCGGAGCAACCTGTCGGCCTGCTGCTTGGGGTGGTAAGCTTCTTTGTGGGGCCACACCCATCGGTTGGGCAAAAGCCTGCTGAGGCATTGGTGGGGGGGCTGGGCCCTGTGGTGGTCCCAGTCCCTGGCTCTGCCTCTGAGCAGCTATTTGGGGTGGCGCCATTAGTTGGGAAGGGGCAGGCGTCCACTGGCATTGAGCCCATCCATGACCCGGGAAGAAAGCCCAACCTGAATTGGCTTGATTGATGGGTCTAGAGCCATCGCTTCGCAGAGGGGGGGAGGTGAAAGTGTTCCAGGCCCCTTTCGGCTGGTTAAGTTTTACTTCCCAACTTTTTTTCACTCCAGGAGGGGGGGGGTGCTGATTCGCTGATGGCTGTGTGGAAAGACCCAAGGTCTCCGCTCCACTGCGCAGCAGTTTCTCTGCTGGGAAAGGATAATGTGGGCTTTGCTAGGCTCCACCCGGGTGGTTCTGGGGGGCCCAGGGGTTTTTGTTCACTCACATTTAGGCGTCGGAATTGGTCCGGAAGGCCCATCAAAGACTGGCTGCGTGATAGCGACTGAGATCTCCATTCATTTGCTCTTCTCCCCATGCTCCAGCCGTCTGTCAGAGTTCCCTTGGGGGCCCCCTCTCCTTCTAGCAAGCATTCCTGAGAAGCAATAAATCCCGAAACTTCCTCCCGCAGATCAAACTCCGTCTGTGAGGGATATCTTGGTTTTGGTTCCTTTCGCCGGGCGCCCTGCTGAAGCTCCCTTTGCTTCGCCTCTGCTTGTTGAACCATTTCTTTAGAAGGTGCATAGATGGTTTCGACAAAAATAAGCGATCCATCATCCTTAGCTTTCTCTGCTGCATTCTTTCCTTCCTCCATCTTCACTGAAATTTCGTCCTGCCCAAGGTTGGGTCAGAGCTGGGATTCAGTACCCCGATGAAAGAAAATTTTTTTTAAGGGAGAGTTGAAATAATGTCAGCGTTCCAAATATCATGCAGAATTAAATCATTGTCCAAGGCAAAGTAGTCCTTAAAACTCCAATTTAACAAGACAGGCATGTTGGCATTAAGCTGGTGAATTTCAACTCTAATGTACATCCGGTGAATTCACCCAGTTAAAAGTTCATCATTTTTCCCCACACCCCATAATTCATCACATGGTCCAATCTTCATCTTCCACGCTGGCATATACACCCCTCTTCTTCCGGCCAGGTGTCGAGGTGCGGAGACAAAAGACGACCTTGAGCTTCTAAGAAATTCATAACAATACATTCCACAATCCTACTCCTTTCTATTCCCCCCTCCCAACTACTATACCAATGAAACAGCATAATATATATATATGTTTTAATTATGTGGCAGGCCAAAGATCCTAAAAGGAACAGAATTACAGGCCTGACATTTGATTAATAAAACTAAGAAAGATCTAGATAGATGGAAAAACCTACAACTGTCCCTGATGGGCAGGATCGCAGTTATAAAAATGAATATATTACCAAAAATTCTTTTCCTATTTCAGAATATTCCCATTAAATTAGAAAAAGGTGTCTTCAAGGATTTGAATCAATTGGTTTCAAAATTTATTTGGCAGGGAAGAAAACCAAGAATAAAACTTAAGACTATGCAAGACACTAAGGAAAAGGGAGGATTTGGCGTACCAGATTGGGAACTCTATTATACTGTGGCCATACTAACATGGCTAAGGGAATGGATAATGCTGAGAAATAAAAGATTACTCAAATTGGGAGGCCATGACCTCCAAGCAGGCTGGCATGCCTTCCTCTGGTATGAAAAAGGATCTGCACACAAATATTTTAGTAGACATTACATTAGACAATCTCTGATACTAATATGGAACAAAATTAAACATGACCACTATACCAAAATACCTATTTGGCTATCTACGATGGAAGCATACATACACCCAAATTTAATCAACATGGAAAATATAGTCACATATAAAGAATTATTGAACAGGCAGGGGGAGATCAAAACCAGATCAGAATTGACATCACAAGGAGTACAAGTAGAATGGTGGTCTTATTTACAGATACAATCAAGGTATGCACAGGATAGGAAGAACGAAGGTATTGCCAAAGACTACACAATATTAGATAAACTTTTGATACAGACAGAAAACAGACTGATCAAAGTGCTGTATAGATTCTTGTTGGAATATAAATTAGAGGAGGAACATGTCAAAGAAACCATGGTCGCCTGGGCGAAAAATTTCGGTTACAATGTGGAATTGGCTAAGTGGGAAAAACTCTGGATACTTAATCAGAAACTAACATTGGCTATGGCGTATAAAGAAAATCTTTATAAGATGTTTTACAGATGGCATCTCCCCCCAGCACGGCTTTCCAAAATGTTCAAAAATCTGGCCCCAAATTGTTGGAATCGTAAAAAAACACCAGGCACTTTCTATCATATGTGGTGGACGTGCAATGAGGCAAAAAAATATTGGAAAATGATTCAATCATGGTTAGAACAAATGGAGGGAGAACAAATTATGTTTAAACCAGAAACTTTTCTCCTAGGCATAATACCGGAGGGGTTTAAGAAAGATACACTTTATTTAATTATACATATACTAACTGCAGCGCGCATAACCTATGCACAGTATTGGAAAAAAGAAAATACACCATCAGAGCTTGATACAATCAGAAAAGTGTTGGCCTGTGCAGAAGCAGATAGGCTCACTCTTGAACTTAAAAATAAAGGGGAATCAGAATATTTTGAAGTGTGGAACAGATTTTATGATTGGTATAAGACAAGATGACAAGACTGGAACAAATGTATATATTGTGATTGGATAGAAGGACAGACAATGTATTAAGTAGATTAACTGTTAATGGTTGAAACTAGCTGTACATAATGTGAATGTATGGTCACTCCGACTCCGCGGTATTGCATTGTTTTAAATGTAAAAATAATAAAAATATATTTTTTTAAAAAAGAAAGAATTATGCTTGATTTAAACATGCAAAAGGCTCTATGCTGATAATTCTACTAAACGTAAGTATATATGGACATTCTGTGCATGATCTTGTTTACCATTGCTGCAGTTAATAGTGCATTCTATACCTATCACTACTGCTTAAGCTTCGGTCAATTTTTTGCCACTGAAAAGTACCGTGTTTCCCCGAAAATAAGACTTATTCTGAAAATAAGACCTTGATTTTCACATGTGCACCCACTATAATCCCTACCCCAAAAAATAAGCCCTAGTTAAGATACTGTCCACTCTGGGATGCATGGAGTGGGGTGAGGCACACAGGTAAAAATTAAGCTAGGGTGCGGGTGGAAGGGTGGAGCTCTGTTATCGGCTCCAGAGGCCATTCCTGAAGGTCTCTGATGGTGAAATGAGGCTGGGGGATGCCCCGCATGTCAATCTGGAGACAGTTTCCTGGCTGCAGAGACTTTTCCTGAAGGCCTCTGATAGCAAAATGGAGGCCAGGGACAATCTCCAAGTGGCCACAGAATAAGTGGGCTGGCAGTGGGATCCTGCTGGGTAGGGCTGTCAGTGCTGCTGCCATGACGTGAGTCAGGGGAAGACATCCCCAAAAATAAGACCTGATGCCTTTTTTGGTGGATACACACACAAATACATATACATACATAAATACATATACATACATACATAAATACACACACACACACACCTATATATATGTATATTATCTACAGGTCTTATTTTTGGGGAAACATGGTATTATTCTGAATCATATTATTTTTCATAGGGAAAGCACCTAAAACAACTTCATATTTTATTTTGGATTTTATTTCAGCAGAATCATGGCAGACTTGAAATGGATCAATAGAAATTCAGGAATGCAGAATTCTGAATCTGAAACAAAACACATTTCTAAATGTTCCTGTGAATTAAAATTTGTCTCAAGAATAGTCATATATATATCAACTGATAAGGAGGCGAGCCTGTGGCTTAGTGGCTAAGACTCCTGCCTAAGATATAATACAGCCCAGGTTCAAATCCCAGTAAGGGTATGGCTAGCTGATGAGAGCTAATTAGCTCGAAATAGATCTATACTAGTCTCCCTTTATTTATTTATCAGTACAAATACAACATATGTGTGTGTGTGTGTGTGTGTGTTTGTGTGTGTGTGTGTGTTTGTGTGTGTGTGTGTGTGTTTGTGTTACAACCCCTGGTATGTGTGTGTGTGTGTGTGTGTGTGTGTGTGTGTGTATATATATATATATATATATTATATATATATATATATATATATATATATATATATATATATATATATATATATATATATATATATATATATATATATATATATATATACACACACACATACATACATACATACATACATACATACATACATACATACATACAGTGGGGCAAAAAGTATTTAGTCAACTACTAATTGTGCAAGTTCTCCCACTTAAAAAGATGAGAGAGGCCTGTAATTGGCATCATAGGTAGACCTCAACTATATGAGACAAAATATTAAAAAAAAGACCAAACAATCACATTGGCTGATTTGGAAAGAATTTATTTGTAAATTATGGTGGAAAATAAGTATTTGGTCACCTACAAACAAGCAAGATTTCTGGCTCTCACAGACCTGTACCTTCTTCTTTAGGAGGCTCCTCTGTCCTGCACTCATTGCCTGTATCAATGGCAACTGTTTGAACTTGTTATCAGTATAAAAGACACCTGTCCACAACCTCAAACAGTCACACTCCAAACTCCACTATGGTGAAGACCAAAGAGCTGTCAAAGGGCACCAGAAACAAAATTGTAGACCTGCACCAGGCTGGGAAGACTGAATCTGCAATAGGCAAACAGCTTGGTGTGAACAAATCAACTGTGGGAGCAATAATTAGAAAATGGAAGACATACAAGACCACTGATAATCTCCCTCGATCTGGGGCTCCACGCAAGATCTCACCCCGTGGGGTCAAAATGATCCCAAGAACGGTGAGCAAAAATCCCAGGATCACACGGGGGGACCTAGTGAATGACCTGCAGAGAGCTGGGACCAATGTAACAAAGGCTACCATCAGTAACACACTACGCCGCCAGGGACTCAGATCCTGCAGTGCCAGACGTGTCCCCCTGCTTAAGCCAGTCTATGTCCAGGCCCATCTGAAGTTTGCTAGAGAGCATTTGGATGATCCAGAAGAGGATTGGGAGAATGTCATATGATCAGATGAAACTAAAATAGAACTGTTTGGTAGAAACACAACTCGTCGTGTTTGGAGGAGAGAGAATGCTGAGTTGCATCCAAAGAACACCATACCTACTGTGAAGCATGGGAGTGGCAACATCATGCTTTGGGGCTGTTTCTCTGCAAAGGGACCAGGACGACTGATCCGTGTACAGGACAGAATGAATGGGGCCATGTATCATGAGATTTTGAGTGCAAACCTCCTTCCATCAGCAAGGGCATTGAAGATGAAACGTGGCTGGGTCTTTCAACATGACAATGATTCCAAACATACCGCCCGGGCAACGAAGGAGTGGCTTCGTAAGAAGCATTTCAAGGTCCTGGAGTGGCCTAGCCAGTCTCCAGATCTCAACCCCATAGAAAACCTTTGGAGGGAGTTGAAAGTCCGTGTTGCCCAGCGACAGCCCCAAAACATCACTGCTCTAGAGGAGATCTGCATGGAGGAATGGGCCAACATACCAGCAACAGTGTGTGCCAACCTTGTGAAGACTTACAGAAAACGTTTGACCTCTGTCATTACCAACAAAGGATATATAACGAAATATTGAGATGAACTTTTGATATTGACCAAATACTTATTTTCCACTATAATTTACAAATAAATTATTTCCAAATCAGCCAATGTGATAGTTTGGTTTTTTTTTTTTTTACATTTTGTCTCTCATAGTTGAGGTCTACCTATGATGCCAATTACAGGCCTCTCTCATCTTTTTAATAGCAGGATACGCACTGTTTGCTATAAACATGCACAAAAAGATTCTAATATAATTCAAAAACAAAACAACCAGGTTTCTTTTTATTATTATTATTGAAGAATTTAATAGTTTTACAAATATTTCCCCTTCCCTCCCTCCATCCCAACCCTACCCCTCCTCAAACCCTCCCTCCCCCCAACCTCCCAGAGCAAAATACAGGGTATAAACATTTAACAATCATACACTAACATAAGCTAACTAACTATAGCATCCTACCTCCTCTTGTACTTTAACTCCCCTTTTATTAAACTAACTTTTGATAAATTGTAACATTCTTTGTTCATTCATAAGCTAATTGGAATTTCTTAGTCTGATATTTATTTTGAATATGGTCAATCTGTACATCATCTGAGTCACATATTCTATTCAGCAATAATTCCAAAGTTAAAATAAACAATAATGGAGACAGGGGACATCCCTGTCTTGTTCCTTTTTCAATTTTAAAAGATTCTGTTAAACTACCATTAACTATAATTTGTGCTGTTTGTTTCTGGTATATTACATTAATAGATTGTGTAAAGTACTCTCCAAACTGCATCTTTTGTATTATTTTCATTAAAAACTGCCAATCCAGTCGATCAAATGCTTTCTCCGCATCTAAGAATATAAGCACTGCAGGGATTTGGTTATTCTTCCCCAAATACTCCAATGTATTAACAATTTGTCTTACATTACTTTTCATTTGTCTCCCATGTATAAAACCAGATTGATCATTGTGAATCATTTGTTGTATAACTGACATCAACCTATTTGCTAGTATTTTAGCAAAAATTTTATAATCTGTATTGAGTAGTGATATAGGCCTATAGTTTTTTGGCTGACTGTGATCTTGATCTTCTTTCGGAATCAGGGAAATAAAGGCTGTTCTCCAAGATGGTGGTACCCCTCCTCCCAGTTGTATTTTATTAAATAGTTCGTTAAGGGGTTCTACCATTTCTAGTTGTAAATTTTTGCAATAAACCGCCATCAGTCCATCTGTGCCAGGCCCTCACCAACTTTTAACTGCTTAATTACCAGGAGAATTTCCTTTGTGGATATCGGTTGATTCAATCTTTCCCTTTGCTCCTCTGTAACTATGGGGATATTCTCTTTCTCCAAATATCTATCTATATCTTAACCTTGTATTTTATCCCCAGCATACAGTCTCGAATGAAATTCTAAAAAAGCCTTTTTAATCATATCCTGTTGATAAACTTCTTTACCTTTGTACTCTATCTTCTCTATAGTATGAGACTTTTGTTTTTTCCTTAACATGTATGCTAACCATCTACCTGGTTAATTTGCATTACAAAAAGTATTGTGTTTAGCGTATAACAAATTAGTTGCTACTTGATCTGACATCAACATGTTGAATTGCCCTTGTAGTAAAGTAATTGCTTCTTTTGTCTTCTTGTCATCTGGGTTGGATATTAGCACCTGCTCTTTCCTTTTTATCTCTTCTTCTAGTTCCCTTCGTTTTTCCCCCTGTCTATGTCTATATAGGTTATTAAGTTTATTAAAACACCTCTCATATATGCTTTACTTGCATCCCAAACCATTTCCATGGATATTCCCTTATGCATGTTAAAAGCAAAATATTCTTTCAGTAGTTTTTTACATTCTGTGACATTTTCCTCATATCTAAATAAATTTTCATTTAGCCTCCAAGACCTCCTAGATCCCTCTCCATATTCCAGTTCCATCCACACCGGGTTATGATCTGTTAGAGTTCTCGGACATATCTTCGTCTTCTTCACCCTGGAAGAAAGATCATTCGTAATTAGTATAAAGTCAATTCTAGAAAAGGATTGGTGCCTATCAGAAAAAAATGTAAAGTCTTGTTCTTTAACATTCCATTCTCGCCAAATATCCCTCACTTCCATATCCTCCATCATGTCAAAGAAGGATTTAGGCAATCTTGCTCGTGTTTGAATATTTTGCGAAAGTCCCTTCTTGTCTTTTATAGTATCCAATGCTCCATTCCAGTCACCCAGTAATATACATGATCTAAAGTTCCATTGTATTAATTTAGTATGGAGCAACTTGTAAAAATTTTCTTGTTGTTGATTGGGGGCATACACTCCTGTTAAAAGTATTTTCTTTCCTTCTATTAATAATTCAATTGCGATATATCTTCCTTGAGGATCTGCTTCAATTAATTCAGCCTTTAAATCTTTCCTTAAATATATAACTATACCATTTTTCTTCTCTGGTGCAGATGCCACAAAGTGCATTCCCAATCTCGCATTCAACAGATATTTCTGGTCCTTTGTTCTAATATGTGTTTCTTGCAAACAAATTACATCATTTTTAAATTGTTTCAGATGGTGAAATATTTTAAACCATTAACATTCCAGGTTAAAAATTTAATTGTCATCTTCAGCCCCCTGAAGCTTTTTAAGAGCCACCTGGAAATCCTGCTGGAATTTCTTATGTCTGGCTCCCCCCACACCTTCTGTGTTTATATTTGTAGCTTCTTGGGTTGTTATCTGAGCTGGTTGCATCTTTAATTCTTGTTTTTACATTTGGCTGCCGCTCGGGTTTGTCTTTGTTCCATAACTCCTTCTGTCTCCTTGAGTATTTCCAAGGCTTGAGCAGCACCTGCTTGTACCTGGATATCTTCCTGTCTAACCTCCCCTGCTTCTTTTCTTCTTCTGAATCCTGGAGATGGTAGGTATCCAGCCTTTAGTACATTACTGGAAAAATCTCTTGCCTTCCAAACTGAATTAAGACGATATCTTTCACCTAAATAATTCACCACCAGTCCAGCCGGAGCCTCCCATCTATACTGTATCTGACGATTTCTAAGTTCATCCACTAGAAATGCATAGTCCTTTCTGGATCTCAACATTTTGGGGGGAATTTCCTTCAATACTGCCACATCCTGACCTGCCACTTGTAGCTTGTTTTTATAAGTCACTTGTAATATTCCATTCCTAGTTTTCCTGGTGACAAAATAGATTACAATATCTCTTGGTAGTTGTCTCTGTCTGGCAATCCATGAATTAACACAGTAAATTTTGTCCATCTACCAATCACATTCTGTCTTTGGTTCACCAGTTAATTGAGCAAAAGCTTCTGCAAAAATCTCTCTCAAGTTTTCTTGGTTATGTTCTTTCAGGCCTCTTATTCTCAAAGCAAATTCCATCGCTCTATATTGTATCATTGTAATCTCTGCCTCTGACTTATCGATCTTATTTTGTGCCTCCTCAACTTTATTCTCCAAATTGACATTAGACTGATAAATTTCTTCCACCCTATCCTCCAGTGATGTTACATAACCAAATAAGCCCTTAAATGCATCCACTATATCCTCTCTTATCTGTTGATTTCGGGTTTGGATTAAATCCTTAATTTCAGACATTTCATCAGACACATCTTTAAAAGCAGTTGCAATCTTTCCTTCCAAAACAACGGCTTGTTCCTTTAAAGCATTTTGGAGGGCTTCAAGTGTCAAGGTTTGTGTAACCACTGGGGGTAATAAAGACTGCAATTTCTGTGTCTGGGCTGGGGAACTTTCAGCGCTATTAGAAACACTTAATTTTGTTTGTTTTGAAGCCATTTCCAAATATTCAAATCAGACTTTTCAACAGCCAAATTATTAAGTCCAGAAAGTCCACCTATTCCCCAGCTTTGTTAAATCTTGTAGCTTGTTAGTAAACTAATGCTATTTTCTTTAGTCTTGAGCTCTTGAATATTTTAACGTTAACAAGCACTTAACAAATACTATCCTTTTTAAGTTTCACTTTCACCACGCCCTTTGATATTCAGGCGCCATCTTCCTTTTTGTTCCCTTAATCTTCACAGAAGGAAGTATTACTACATCAGGCAGGGATGCTGGCTGGCATTCGCTTCCCTTACTTTTCGCCGCAGCCGCCCCAGCAGGATGGAGCATTACCACACCCTCCCTGCTGGTTGCAGCCCAGGCCCTGCCTGCCGTGCTTAGCTGAAAGAGGTGAGGGAGCAAGCTGCGATGAGCAGTAAGGGAAATGAGCACCGGCCACTATCCCTGCCTTTTTGCGGCAGTGGGGAAGACTTCTTTGCCAGCCTCTCAGGTGATCGGTCCCATCCAGCCCCGTTACACACACAGACAGAGAGACACACATACCACTTGTTGCCGCGCGAGATGAGCGCTGCTGGGGAGAAATCTGGGAGGGGGAGAAGAAAACAAACTTCTGCTGGGGTGGCCTTCTCCCCCCTCTCCCCCTAATTTCTCCCCAGCAGCACTCACCTTACACGGCAACAAGCGGTGTGTGTGTCTCTGTGTGTATGTGTGTAACAGGGAGTCAGGCCTGTAATTCTGTTCCTTTTAGGATCTTTGGCCTGCCACATATTTTATATATATAAAATATATATATATTATAGAATATATATATTCTTATGCTGTTTCATTGGTATAGTAGTTGGGAGGGGGGAATAGAAAGGAGTAGGATTGTGGAATGTATTTTTATGGATTTTCTTAGAAGCTCAAGGTCGTCTTTTGTCTCCGCACCTCGACACCTGGCCGGAAGAAGAGGGGTGTATATGCCAGCGTGGAAGATGAAGATTGGACCATGTGATGAATTATGGGGCGTGGGGATAGATGATGAACTTTTAACTGGGTGAACCCACAGGATGTATGTTAGAGTTGAAATTTCACAGCATAATGCCAAAATGTCTGTCTTATTAAATTGGAGTTTTAAGGATAACTTTGCCTTGGACAATGATTTAATTCTGCATGATATTTGGAACGCTGACATTATTTCAACTCTCACATAAATATTTTTACTTTCATTGGGGTACTGAATCCCAGTTCTGACCCAATCCTGGGCAGGACGAAATTTCAGTGAAGATGGAGGAAGGAAAGAATGCAGCAGAGAAGGCTAAGGATGATGGATCGCTTATTTTTGTCGAAACTATCTATGCACCTTCTAAAGAAATAGTTCAACATGCAGAGGCGAGGGAAAGGGAACTTCAGCTGGGCGCCTGGCGAAAGGAACCGAAACCAAGATTTTCCTCACAGACGGAATTAGACCTGCGTGATGAAGCCTCGGGATTTATTGCTTCTCGGGAATGCCTGCTAGAAGGAGAGGAGCCCCCCAAGGGAACTCTGACAGATGACTGGAGGATAGGGAGAAGAGCAAATGAATGGAGGCCTCAGTCGCTCTCACGCAGCCAGTCTTTGATGGGCCTTCCAGACCAATTCCGACGCCTAAATGTGAGTGAACAAAAACCCCTGGGACCCCCAGAACCACCCGGGTGGAGCCTAGCAAAGCCTACATTATCCTTTCCCAGCAGAGAAACTGCTGCGCAGTGGAGTGGACACCTTGGTTCTTTCCACACAGCCACCAGCGAATCAGCACCCCCCCCTCCTGGAGTGAAAAAAAGTTGGGAAGTAAAAACTAACCAGCCGAAAGGGGCCTGGAACACTTTCACCTCCACCCCCCCTCTGCAAAGTGATGGCTCTGAACCCATCAATCAAGCCAATCCAGGTTGGGCTTTCTTCCCGGGTCGTGTATGGGCTCAATGCCAGTGGATGCCTGCCCCTTCCCAACAAATGGTGCCACCCCAAATAGCTGCCCAGAGGCAGAGCCAGGGACTGGGACCACCACAGGGTCCAGCCCCCCCACCAATGCCTCAGCAGGCTTTTGCCCAACCGATGGGTGTGGCCCCACAAAGAGGCTTACCACCCCAAGCAGCAGGCCGACAGGTTGCTCCGGTTCAACCACCAGCACCCCCTCCTCCTCCCACACCCCCAAGGTTCCGTGCAACCTATGATGGCAGCCGAGACAAACTAGCTTACTTTATGAATCGAGTATTGGCGTACGTTGACCAATTAGGCCCACAATACCTGACGGATCGAGAACTGATCCAAGAAATAGCAGAGGGGATGAATGAAGGAGAGGCAGCACAATGGATAGCGGAACTCCATGAAGAAGCAGCTCCTGAGTTAGATGACATAACAGGGTTCATCCAACTGATGTGGGCCCGATTTTATGATGTGGCCCAACAGGTAAATGCTGAAGACCAGATCCAGGAATTACGACAGGGGGGTCGGCCGGTCAAAGAATTAGTTTGGGAATTCCGGAGAATAGCTGGAAGACTATGATACTGGCCAGAAAGACTATTGGTCTATACATTCAAAAAGGCCTTAGATCCCAAACTGAAAGAAGCTTGTGCCGTAAGGGGGACCCCAGATTGTATCCAAGAATGGTACACCACTGCAATCATACTGGACCACTAGATTAACACCTATCCAAAGCCGGGTACCAGAACCCCTGCAAAAAAACCGTTAGCCCACCGAACGCGGAGGCAGCAAACTGAAAAGCCCCCACCAACCCCTCGTTCCTGGGGCCCCAAAATAAAGTGCTACCATTGTGGTCAGCTTGGGCACCGGGCATCTACATGCTGGGCTCCAGCCCCAGTTCCACAACCACGCCAACCACCTGCCAGCACAATCAACAAAACCCCCAGAAAACCCCCAGAAAAAAGTCGTCTGGCACAACAGCCAGCAGGGGCAGAGAGCGGAGCCACTGAAAACACCCTGGCCACCTCAGAGGAGGAAGAGGAAGGAAACCCAGAAGACGACCCAATGGTGAGTGCACCTATCCGCCCCTTCCAGATAAAAGCCAAACTCCAAATATCGAAAACGGGGGTAGAAGGGGAAGTTGGGGTGATTATAGATACCGGCTGCACCCGATGCTTAATCAGCATGTCAATAGTGGAGCAACTAGGTATATGCACCAGACCCCTAAAACTTCCCATTCCATTTGAGCAAGTGGATAGAAACCTAATTGGGGGAGCTCCGGCTACAAAGATCACTGAGTTAGTAAAGCTGGTGATAGGCCGCCACTATAAGTTCCTCAGATTCATCGTGGCCCCTGGAATGCAGGAGTCAATTATCCTAGGGCTTGCATGGTTGGATAAGTGGGAACCTACTATAAAGTGGGAGGATGGCATTAGAAAGGTGACTATTGGACTTGGGCCATTACCACCGGTGGAACCAAAAGGCCACCCAGGAACGTTGGAACCTAACAGCCCAACCCATCCAGAACCTGCAGCAACTGCAGCAGACACTAAACCTCAGGGAATCCAATGAGTCCCAAAGATCTATTGGGATCTGGCGGAGGTGTTCAGTGAGGAAGACGGAAACTACCTTCCACCTCACCGCGCCACAGATTGTGCAATAGAGTTCAAACCTGGGGTAACCTTATGAAAGCCCAAAATGTACTCTATGACGCCTAAAGAGATGATAGAATTGAGGAAGTACATCGACACCAATTTGAAAAGAGGGTTTATTGAACCAGCAAAATCAAAAATAGCGGCCCCAGTGCTCTTCAGAGAAAAGAAAGATGGGGGGGGGGGTTCGCCTCTGTGTGGACTTACGAGCTTTGAATGTGGTATGCGAAAAGAATACCTATCCCCTCCCTCTCATGAAAGATATGTTGAACCACTTGGCTAAGGGCAAGATCTTCACCAAGCTGGACTTGAGAGAGGCATATTACCGTATACGAATCCGGAAAGGGGATGAGTGGAAGACCGCTTTTAACACTCCCTTAGGCAGCTTCCAATATAAAGTCATGCCTTTCGGACTACAAGGAGCACCCGCAGTATTCATGCAGTACATAAATGAAGTGCTACACGACCACCTGTACCGCAGAGTACTTGTTTATTTAGATGACATCTTGATCTTCTCTGAGACCATGGAAGAACATGTGAAACTGGTACAGCAAGTCCTGAAAAAACTTCTAGCTGCCAAACTTTATGCAAAATTGCCAAAGTGTGAATTCCACAAGACCTCGCTAGATTACCTGGGATATCATATCTCCAATGAAGGAGTAGAAATGGACCCAGGAAAAGTGAAAGCGGTGTTAGATTGGAAACCTCCAAGTACTCGCAAACAGTTACAAAGCTTCCTTGGATTTGCAAACTTTTATAGGCAGTTTATTCCAACCTTTGCTGAAATTGCCCTACCATTGACTGACCTATTAAGAACGGGGCCTTCCCCTATTAAACCAAAAGCAACCCAACCATTAAAATGGACAATCGACTGTCAAAAGGCTTTTGAGAATTTAAAATGGCTCTTTGCCCAAGAACCCATATTGCAACACCCCGATCCAGAGCGACCTCTCATAATCCAAACGGATGCCAGTGATGTCGCGATAGCCACGGTGCTACTACAAAAGAATAAAGAAGGCCACCTCTTACCATGTGCTTACATCTCCAAGAAACTCACCACTACGGAAAGAAGGTGGCCCATTTGGGAGAAGGAGGCATTCGCGATCAGGTGGAGCATGCTCTCCTGGAGATATCTCCTGGAAGGGGGGGGATATACCATTCGAGGTATGGACTGATCATAAAAACCTCGAAACTCTCCTTGCCCATCGAAAGTTATCCCCCAAACAGGTTCGTTGGGCCCAATATTTCCAAAGGTTCAAATTTGAAATTAAACACATCCCCGCAGGGAAGAACTTGTTAGCAGATGCACTGTCGAGAAAACCCCAGTTTGACAGTAAGAAGGAAGAAATTTTCCACCCCATCATATCTCCTTCTCACCAAAAGGCAGCTCAAGTCACCAGTCGAAGCCAAGATAAACTGAGAACCGAACTGAAAGCAGCCCTCCAGAGGAGACCCATTGTTCAACAACAACAAGGACATCCTAACGATTAATGATGGCATAGCCTGGAAGGGATCCAAACTGTACATCCCTGCAGAGATGAGATTGCAAGTGCTACAGCGGAGTCATGATGCAAAACTAGGAGGTCATTTCGGATTCCTGAAAACTCTCCACCTCGCTAGACGTCAATTTTGGTGGCCAAAGATGAGGTCGGAGGTGGAAGATTATGTAAAAAGCTGTGCTACTTGTGCAACAATGAAAACCCGTCCAGGGAAGCCCCCTGGACTACTACAACAAGTGGCCAACCCTAGCCGACCATGGGAAGAGATAGCAATGGACTTCATCGTCGAACTTCCAGATAGCAGTGGTAATAAAGTAATCTGGACAGTTATTGATTTGTTTTCCAAGCAAGCACACTTTATCGCTTGTTCAGGCCTACCATCCGCAAAGAAATTAGCGAAAATGTTTGTGAAACACATTTATCGCCTACATGGCGTTCCAAAAAGGATCATTTCAGATTGCGGAGTTCAATTCACCGCCAAGTTCTGGAGAGAATTCCTAAAATCGATCGGGTCCATGCAGGGACTCAGCTCAGCATTTCATCCCAGCACAAATGGGGCAGTGAGAGGGCCAATGCGTGGTGGAACAGTACATCTGGTGTTATGTGGACTATCAGCAAGACAATTGGTCGGACTTGCTACCCTTCGCTGAAGTAGCATATAATAATGCGGTTCACAGCAATACAGGATTAACTCCTTTCCAGATTACAAGTGGCATGGAATTCGTTCCCATGCCTGAACTACCTAAAGAACCTCCCTCCTCCATGTCCCTGAATGAATGGCTGGAGGCACTAAAGAAGGGATGGGAGAATACCAAAAAGGCGCTAACAGATGCGGCAGAAGCCTACAAGAAGCAAGCTGATAAACATCGTTCCCTACAACCCCCCTTTCTTGTGGGGGACAAAGTTTTTTTGTCTACTAAATACATAAGATTAAAGATGCCTAGTAAGAAATTAGGTCCAAAATTTCTAGGTCCTTTCCCAATAGAAAAGATAATTAACCCAGTTACAGTTCGACTCAGCCTACCCAGACTCTTAGGGAAAATTTACCCGGTATTCCATTGTAGCTTATTGAAGCCGGTAAGGGGGTCTAGCACGAGACCATCCACCCAAACTCCACCTCCTCCCATAGTGGTAGAAGGGGAAACACATTATGAGGTGAGATTCCAGGCTGTATAGGCGTCGCTTACAATATTTAGTGCATTGGAAGGGATACCCTTTGTCCGAAGCTATATGGGTGAAAAGTTGGGATCTGAAAGCAGATAAATTAGTGAAACAATTCCATGAGAAGTTCCCTGATAAGCCAAAGGGTCCCCCTGGGGGAGGAAGAGGTGGTTAAATTTTAATAGGTTAACTTTTATGTTATTCTCTTTTCAGGAAACGTTTTTCTCCTGAGGAGAGGCCGCCTGTCAGGCCTGTAATTCTGTTCCTTTTAGGATCTTTGGCCTGCCACATAAGGAACAGAATTACAGGCCTGACAGGCGGCCTCTCCTCAGGAGAAAAACATATATGTTTTATATATTATAGTGGCTAAGACTCCTGCCTAAGATATAATACAGCCCAGGTTCGAATCCCAGTAAGGGTATGGCTAGCTGATGAGAGCTAATTAGCTCGAAATAGATCTATACTAGTCTCCCTTTATTTATTTATCAGTACAAATACAACACAAATATAAAAAGGCAACATTAAAAATAAAAATATGGTTTTCTGCCTGCATGGTCTTCTGTGATAAGCCGAAGGACAGAAAGAGGGAGTAGTGACGTTCCTCCCATATTTAGGCATACCAGGGGTTGTAACACAAATACATACATACATACATACATACATACATACATACATACATACATACATACATACTTATGCTGTTTCATTGGTATAGTAGTTGGGAGGGGGGAATAGAAAGGAGTAGGATTGTAGAATGTATTGTTATGGATTTTCTTAGAAGCTCAAGGTCGTCTTTTGTCTCCGCACCTCGACACCTGGCCGGAAGAAGAGGGGTGTACATGCCAGCGTGGAAGATGAAGATTGGACCATGTGATGAATTATGGGGTGTGGGGATAGATGATGAACTTTTAACTGGGTGAACCCACAGGATGTACGTTAGAGTTGAGATTTCACAGCATAATGCCAAAATGTCTGTCTTATTAAATTGGAGTTTTAAGGATAACTTTGCCTTGGACAATGATTTAATTCTGCATGATATTTGGAACGCTGACACAGGGGCTGGATGAGATCACTTTCAGCTAAGCAGGGCAGGCAGGGCCTGGGCTGCAACCAGCAGGGATGGGGTGGTAATGCTCCATCCTGCCGGGGCGGCAACGGCGAACAGTAAGGGAAGCGAATGCCAGCCAGCATCCCTGCCTTTTACCTCCGAGAGCCGCTTCTTTGCCAGCTTCTCAGCTGATCGGTCCCAGCCAGCCCCCATTACACACACGCACACACACACACTTTGCTGCCACGTGAGGTGAGCCAAGGCGTCCTGGTACCGAGGCTGAAGGGGTGGCGGTGGCGAGGACGGGCGGACAAGGGCTTCCCTCCCTCCCCACCCAAGCGGGCTTCTTGCATGGCTCCAGCCTGCGGCTCTGATGAGGATACACGGTCCGGAATGCTGCCACTTCCAGCGGGATATATTCTGCCAGGCCCTTGGCGGCGCCTTTATGCGGTTAGCTCGCCTCCCCACCAGCAGCTCCTCCGCCAGCATCCCAGCTGAAAGCGGAAGCGCAACAGCCACTTGGGGAAGGGAGGAAGGGGTGGTGGTCACCTGTTCTCACCACCGCCATCCCGTTGCCCCTGGTAATGGCGACTGTTGCACTGCTGCTTCCAGCCAGGACGCTGGAAGAGCTGCTGGTGAGCTACCTGCATAAAGACGCCACTGAGGGCCTGGCAGAATATATCCCTCTGGAAGCGGCAGCACTCCGGACCGCGGATCCTCATCAGAGCCGCAGCCTGGAGCTGTGCAAGAAGCCCACTTGGGTGGGGAGGGAGGGAAGCCCTTGCCCGTCCTTGCCACCGCTGCCCCCTCATCCCTGGCGGCTATCACAGTGCCGCTTCTGGCTGGTGTGGGAGTGGCTGCAGGGGCCGCCTGGCCGCTCCTGCCCTTCCCCTTGTGGCTGCTGCTGCCGCTGCTTTTCTGATGTGCCCAAACTGGCCAAGCCCTTCAGACTGCAGATAAGCCATGGGCTGGAGGGCAAGGGCCACACAAGAAGCCCACTCAGGTGGGGAGGGTGGGAAACCCCGACTACAGCTCTGCTCTACTAAGCGATGGCCGGGATCCCCTCTCCACATCTTTGGACATGCGCTGCCCTTACTCTTCCTGTTGGTGTTTTTTGCGTGCGCATGTGCGCCAGGAACCAGATCACCAAATGGCCAACGCGCATGTGCACACTGAAAACAAGATCATTTTCCTGGTGTGTGCATGCGCACTGGGCAGCTCCTCTTCTGTTTTCTGGCATGCCAATGCACGTAAAGACAAGCTGGCTGCTGCGTCCAAACCTGGAAGAGCAACTGGTGATGGCTCCACGTGCCAGGAGAAATGGCTCTGCGTTCCACTTCTGGCACGCGTGCCATAGGTTCACCATCATGGCACTAGACCAATTGGTCAATGGAATGGCTTGCCTCTAGAAATTGTGGAGTTTTCACTGGAAGTTTTCAAGAAGAGATTGGACAGTCATTACATCTGGAATAGTATAGGATCTCCTGCTTGAGAAGGAGGTTGGGCTAGAAGGTCTCTACCAATCATATTAATATTTGCTCTGCATTGTAATAGAAAGAGTGATTTTGCTTCCAAGCAGCACTGGGTGAGTGAGCAGAAGAGGAAACAGGAGTTTGACAAGAGAACTCAATAATGGAGGTTTAAAGGTCTGCATCTTACTTTGTGATTTGGACCCATGACATCTAGTTTAAAGCCCAAGGTGGAACCCTGCATTTTATCTCCTCACTTGCTGGAGAAACAGCAACCAAAGTTTTGCTGCTTCTCTTGCTGTATTGGGTCCTTAGCTCCTGCCTATGACTTGGAAATATAGTATGCTAACTCCCATTTAAATACCTGCTGGCTGAGAGCAACCCTCCAAAAAACAGAATAACAAGAATAACAAGTTAGAAGGGACCTTGGAGGTTTTCTAGACAAACCTCAAGCAGGAGACCTTCTACCATTCTGGACAAATGGCTGTCCAGAAGTGTCCTTCCATTTTTGTGCATACAGTAGTCTTGCTGCTGTCAATATATATAGTAACAAAGTTCCAAATTTGCATGGCTGCTTATGGTATAATTATAAAGTTAATGTTGATTTCAATAACCATTTTGTTAGGCATGCCATACTAAGAGTTTTGAATAAATATAAAACAAGGCTCTCTACGAAGTTGCCTCTTTGAGTGTCACCACAGAAAGCCTTTTTAAGAAAAGAGATGGTGGCAAAGCCAGACTGGCTGACGTATGGTAAAATTTTATCTCTTAACTCTGGTGACCCAATATTAAAGCTGAAGGAAGAATTTGAATCAGAAGGTTATGTATGCCACTGGTTTACTTATCAACAATTGAAAGAAAGGTTTAAACTGAATTTAAAAAGTCTTTGTTAAAAATGAATTGGAAATTTTATTATGTGGCAACAATGAACATATTATTGCTAAAATCTATAACATGTTACTGAAATTGAATTTGGAAAACGAACATATAAAACATTGTATGATTCAGTGGGCAAGGAACTTTGGATGCAATGTGATGCTTGAACAATGGGAAAATATGTGGATGAAGGATTTAAAATTCACATAAAATTACAATCTAAAAGAAAAATTTTGTAAGATGATGGTATTTAACACTAGATAAGTTATCTAAGATGTATAATGGTATGTCAAATGAATGTTGGAAGTGTAAAAATAAAGAGGGGACTTTTTATCATCTATGGTGGACATGTGATAAATCTTTTTTTTAATATGATTCATATTTTAATGCAAAAAATATTGAAAATTGAGATAAAAATGAAACCAGAACTTTTTCTTTTGGGTTTCATGGAAAATTTAGAACTTTGTTATTATATATAATAACAGCAGCAAGATTATTATATGCACAAAAATAGGACACTTTGATTCCTACTATGGATGAATGATTGCAGAACTTGATGGAGTTGGCCAAAATGGGAAAATTGACCACTCCAATTGACCATTTAAAAACTGGAGATGGAGTACCCACAACCTCTGGAGGCAAGCCATTCTACTAATAATTGTTCTCAGTGTGGAAATTTCTCCATATTTCTAGTTTGGATCTCTCCTTAACAGGTTTCCATCCATTACTGTTTGTCCTACCCTCTGGTGCTTTGGTAAATAGGTCAACCTCTCTTCTTTGTGATAGCCCCTCAAATACTGATATTTGATACTATCAACCTGTTGATGCAGCCTAGGACTGCATTCTTTTTTGGCAGCTGTAGCACACTGCTGGCTCATATTTACATTGATTGTCCAAGTTCCCTCTCACAGTTACTGTTTTGAGCTAGATTTCATCTAATCTGTATTTGTACAGTACATTTGGTTTTTCCTACCTAAGTGTAAAACCTTACTTTTCTCTAAATTAAATTTCATTTTGTTGGATACTGTTCAAGTCTGTCAAGATCCATTTGGAACCTGAGGCTATCTTCTGATGTGTTAGCTATTCCTGCCAGCTTGATGTTATCTGCAAATTTGATGGGTTCCCTTTCTATCACCTCATCTAAAACACTCATGAAGATGTTGAAGAGTACTGGATCTAATCTGACTGGTCTGTAGTTTCCTGAATCCATTTTGTTAATGCCAATAGTAGGTTCCCAACTAAGGCTAGTTGACCAGACAGCCCCGAAGCCTATGGTAGTGCAGGCGGAGACCCACTATGAGGTGAAGAAGATTCTGGATTTGTGCCTGCATTGAGGTTGACTACAGTACTTAGTCTCACCAGCACCTGGAGGGGCATGGATCGGAGGCATCTGGGATGGAGAGAGACACCTGATTATGGCATGTGATGGTGGTCTGTGATGGGTTTTGGATTTTGAACTTTGGATTTTGAACTGGGTAGGAAAAACCCAGGAAACTTCAGATTTGGGTTTTCACCAGCTGTGGCAATATGACATGCCTAATAAATCTATACTTTGAGGAACCCTGCTTTGGAGTCTTGATTTCATATTGGCTGTTACTTGGAATCCTGACTCACAGGTTGGTAACTGAATAGAATCTTGGGTAAGAAGTGTGGGGTGACTCAGGGCATGTGGAAGGCTCCAGTCAGGAGCTGAAAATTCTCCCTGCTGGAATCCAATCAGAATTTTCAGCCCCTGAGTAAAATATCAGTTGTCACAGGCACTGCTAATAAATCGACTCCCCTCCTCCCAATTGAATAGCAGTATCACTTTTAGGGATCTGTCATGCTGCCTTCCTTAGAAAAAGGAGGGATCCACCTGTGAAAAGATAGAAACAAAAATTCCATCATAATATTTTAACAAGGTTTGTCAGGGTATTGGGGGTGCATTTTTTTCAGTAAGGTAGGGGCCCTAACATGGTGTTTAGCTACCCATTCATTTTGGGATGAGGATAGATGCTTCCAAGCAATTAAGTATTGGGGTTTCCCCCCTGTGGATCCTAGAGTCAAGGATTTCCTTGATTTCAAAGTGTTGTTCACCACCTATTATCATAGGAACAAGTGGTGTAGGTGCAGATGGTCTGAGTGGTGAGATTACTTCTCGTTTGAATAAACTAATGTGAAATACTGGGTGGACTTGCCTGAGTGTCTTTGGAAGGAGTAGTTCTACTGTTACTGGATTGATGACTCTAGTGATAGCGAAAGGTCCAATGAAATTTGGCCCTATTTCTTTGATGGCTGCAATGACTTCAGGAATTTTGTAGATAAGTATACTCTATCTCCAATGTGGAAAGGTTTAGGTTCCACTCTTTTCTTGTCAGCTTGAATTTTAAAAACTGCTCTAGCTTCCTTTAAAGCTAATCTAACTACTGGTCATGTGTTTAATAAAGTGTCTATCCACTCCTTAAGTGAGGGGATAGTGGGTTCTTCTGTGGGTAGTTCAGGCATGGGGCTGAAATTCTGGCCTGTTGCTACTCTAAAAGGGGTAAAACCAATGCTTGAGTGGACAGAGTTATTGAATGCCACTTCCACAAAAGGTAAATGTTCAGTTATTCTGTTTAAAATTAATAAAACATCTTAGATGTTGTTCTAGGACCGAGTTATTTTTTTCAGTTTGCCTGTTAGTTTGGGCATTGTGTGACGAGCTCAACCTCTGGGCAGTGCCAAGTACATTTTAACATGCTCTCCAAAATTTTGAGGTGAATTGGACCCCTCTGTTGGAGATAATTCTCTAAGGGCTCCATGAAGACGATAAATGTGTATCAGGAATAACTTGGCTAGACTTTTGGCAGTTGGAATCGTTTGGCAAGGTATAAAATGTGCCTGATTTGAAAACAGTTCATTTTTCTGAAGCAGGACTGCTCCTATTGCCACATCGCTGGCATCTGCTTGTATGATGAATGGTTTCTCTGTGTCCGACTGCTTTAGAATTGGCTCTGCTGAAAACAGTTTTTCAAATGCTGCTTGGCATTCCATTGTCCAGTTCAAAGGCTGCTTTAGTTTCGGGTTACTCTCACCTTTCGTTTTTAAAAGCTTGGTTATGGGGAGAGCAATCTGGGCAAAAGCAGGGATAAACTGGAGGTAAAAGTTGACGAATCCCAGGAAGCTTTGTAACTGTTTACATGTTCTGGGTGGTTCCCAATCAAGTACTGCCTACACTTTTAAAGGATCCATTTCTATGCCCCAGTGTACCCTAAATAATCGATTTTTCTTGGTGGAATTCACATTTAGAGAGTTTAGCATAAAGTTTGGCAGAGTGGAGTTTGTTCAGAACAGTCCAGACTAATTTTACATGTTCTGCTTTGGTCTTGGTATATAACAAAATGTCATCTAAATAAACTAAAACTCCCTTTTACAAATGCTCATGTAGCACTTCATTTATTAATTGCATAAACACTGCAGGGACCCCTTGTAGCCCAAATGGGAGCACTTTGAATTGGTAGCATGCAAGAGGGGTGTTAAATGATGTTTTACATTCGCTTTAATTCTGATATGGTAGTAAGTCTCCCTTAAATCCAGCTTTGAAAAAAATTCCCTTTAGCAAGGTGTGCTAGCATGTCTTTCATTAGGGGGAGAGGATAGGTGTTCTCCACATTGATCATATTTAAGTTTCTAAAATCCACACAGAGACTTTTAGAGACATCTTTTTTTCCTCTAAATAGCACTGGGGCTGCGATTTTTTGGCAAGCTGGCTCAATGAAACCCCTTGCTAGGTTTTTTTCAACAAATGCTCTCAGTTCTTCCAGCTCCCTAGGGAACATGCGATACATCTTGGTGTCAGGCCGACTATCTACTATGCCAGTGATGGTGAACCTTTTTTTATGGCGTGCCAAAATTGCGCGCACGCTCGCTACTGCACCCCCCACGTGCCCACTCAATTTCCCACCCAACTGCGCATGTGCACGTCTCTCTCTCTCTCTCTCACACACACACACCGCATGCACCCCTTCCCCCATGCTCCAGAGGCTTTCCTGAAGCCTGGGGAGGGCAAAAATGGCCTCCCCTGCCCTCCTAGATGCCCTCTGGAAGCCAGAAACAGATTCTTTGGGGCCGTTTTTTGTCCTCTCCAGCCTCCGGAGGCTTTCCTGAAGCCTGGCTCCTCTTCCTTCCTTGGCTGTTGGAATAGCACTGCGCCCATTTCATTCTCTTTGGGAGCCAACATGCTTGCCCCGGCGCAAGACTAGTGCTGCCGGGGAGAAATCAGCAGGAGGGGGAGAAGAACACAAACTTCTGCTAGGAATGCCTTCTCCCCCCATCTCCCCCTGATCTCTTCCTGGCAGCGCTCGCCTCATGCGGCAGCAAAGTGTGTTTGTCCGTGTGTAAAACAGGGGCTGGCTGGGACCGATCAGCTGAGAGGCTGGCCGCCGCCCCAGAAGTACCACAGCATTACCACAGCCTCCCTGCTGGTTGCAGCCCAGGCCCTGCCTGCCCTGCTTAGCTGAAAGTGGCGAGGGAGCAAGCCGCAATGAGCAGTAAGGGAAATGAGCACCGGCCACTATCCCTGCCTTTTCGCGGCAGAGGGGAAGACTTCTTTGCCAGCCTCTCAGGTGATCAATCCCATCCAGCCCCTGTTACACACACACACACAGAGAAACACACACCGCTTGTTGCCGTGTGAGATGAGTGCTGCTGGGGAGAAATCTGGGAGGGGGAGAAGAAAACAAACTTCTGCTAGGGATGGCCTTCTCCCCCCTCTCCCCACTGCTGTGAAAAGGCAGGGATAGTGGCCAGTGCTCATTTCCCTTACTGCTCATCGCAGCTTGCTCCCTCGCCACTTTCAGCTAAGCAGGGCAGGTGGGGCCTGGGCTGCAACCAGCAGGGATGGGGCGGTAATGCTCCGTCCTGCTGGGGTGGTGGCGGCGAACAGTAAGGGAAGCGAATGCCAGCCAGCATCCCTGCCTTCTACCTCCGAGAGCCGTTTCTTTGCCAGCCTTCAGCGGTCCCAGCCAGCCCCCATTACATACATGTACACACACACTTTGCTGCCGCGTGAGGCGAGCATTGCCAAGGCGTCCTACTACCGGCACCAAAGGGGTGGCGGTGGTGAGGACAGGCGGGCAAGGGCTTCCCTTCCTCCCCACCCAAGTGGGCTTCTTGCATGGCTCCAGCCTGCGGCTCTGATGAGGATCCGCGGTCCGGAGTGCTGCCGCTTCCAGTGGGATATATCCTGCCAGGCCCGTCTTTATGTGGTTAGCTCGCCTCCCCACCAGCAGCTCCTTTGCCAGCATCCTGGCTGGAAGTGGAAGCGCAACAGTCACTGTTTGGGAAGGGAAGAAGGAGTGGCGGTCACCAGTTCTTGCCACCACCACCCCTTTGCCCCTGGTAATGGCTACTGTTGCACTGCTGCTTCCTGCTTCCGTCCTTGCCACCGCCACTCCCTCATCCCTGGTGGCTATTGCAGTGCCGCTTCTGGTTGCTGTGGGAGTGGCTGTAGGGTCCGGCTGGACCCTCCTGCCCTTCCCCTTGTGGCTGCCACTGCCGCTGCTTTTCTGATGTGCCTGAGCCGGCCAAGCCCTTCAGACTGCAGATGAGCCATGGGCTGGAGGGCGAGGGCCACACAAGAAGCTCACTCGGGCAGGGAGGGTGGGAAACCCTGACCACAGCTCTGCTCTACTAAGCGATGGCCGGGATCCCCTCTCCACATCTTTCGGCACACACGACCCTTGCTCTTCCTGTTGGTGTTTTTTGCAAGCGCATGTGCACCAGGAACCAGATCACCAAACAGCCAACGCACATGTGTACACTGAAAACAAGATCATTTTCCTGGCATGTGCATGCGCACCGGGTGGCTCCTCTTCTGTTTTCTGGCATGCCAATGCATGTAAAGACCAGCTGGCTGCTGCGCCTGAACCCAGAAGAGCAACTGGTGATGGCTCCGCATGCCAGGAGAAATGGCTCTGCGTGCCCCTTCTGGCATGCGTGCCATATGTTCGCCATCATGGTACTATGCTGTTTCTATAGTGGGGAAATGTGAGGGGGATAAGGAGTAGAATGTGATGTAACCAAAATAAAATTCCTTTTAGATTACCAAGGTCATCCTTTGTCTTGGTACCTCTGTACCTGACTGGAACTGGATGGGTGGAAGATTGGACCCTGTGATGGACTTGTGGGTGTGGGAGCAAGATCTTCAACTTTCAGCTGGGTGGGGAAAACTAGAAAGCTTTCAGATTCAGGTTTTCCCAGATGTGCCAACATGACTCTCTTAATAAATTGGAACATTGAGCAATACTTTGCCTTGGACTCTGATTTAATTTTAGATGTTATTGGGAACCCTGACACTTGGGTTTAAAGAGTTTGGCACTGGGTAGTATTTCTATTGCAGTCACTGGAGCAGGGGTGCGGGGAAGCTTGTCAGAGGCTTTTTCTCTAAAAACCTCAGCCAAGTCTTTGTATTCCCTGGGTTGGCATAGTGTAAGCTATGACATGCCAGGTCTTGGAATTCTTTGGTATACTCTGCCACTGGCAGCCGTCCCAGCTTCATAACTTTAATGCAGTTGTGTGCTTAGCGGTCTGTGAGGGGGTCCTCGAAACGTTGTCCCAGGGCCATCATGAAATGGTCAAAGACCCATAGTTCTGGCGCATCAGCATTATGTAGGGTCACCATCCATCTGACGACGGCTCCTTCCAGGGCTAGGGTAACCACTTGCACTTGAATCATTGGGTTTGAAAATCACACCCGTATTCTTGAATGTAGGTGAGCACGTGTGTCACAAAGAATCCCAATTTTTTCAGGTTCCCATCAAACTTCACCCCAAGGGAAGGAGTTTTTCTTTCTAATTGCAGGTTTTGGGATTGGTTGGGAGTGGGCCCCAATCCATGCGCCAACTGGGGGGAGGGTTTGCTGGGTCCCCTGCTGCTGTTGCTGTGCCATCTGCTTGATCAGCAGGGCACAGATGGGGAGTAGCCTCCCTGGCATCATTTGCGGCCCTTCCAATGCTTCTTTGCTGCCATTTGGGCTCCCCCTGGATGTTGTGATTTTCCAAAATCTCCATCACCAACTAGGTTACATGCCTCTTCAGACGATCCTCTCTCAGTGGGGCTTTGTTTAACTCCTCCTGGTCAGAGGTCTAGCTCCAATTTCCACCCCGGTTTTCAGTTACCATGAGGATGAGGGTCACTCCTCTGGTCCTCCCATCCCAGCCATCTTTTCTCCCAAAGCCAATCAACTAGCGGGGCTTTTTGGGGTCCTCCAGGTTCACCTCATCCTCTCAGACAGGGTACATGGAGCAGGCCTCCTGTTGGGGGGGTTGATGTCTCCCTCCAGCATTCAGCTTCCCCCTGCTCACTGTTGTGCTCGGACATGGTTTGCAGGGTCTCCTCAGTAGAGCAAAATTGCTTCTCTGGGCTGACCATTTTGCAGAGACGTTGCTTTATGTAACAGTTCCTCTCCTAGCTTAAGAAAGTGAAGACTCTTGAAATGGAGTATTTCAAAAGGAACCTTTAATTAAAGAGAAGGGAAACCATTAAGTTCAAAGCAATGTCTGAATCCCATTAGGCAATGCGAGTAGAATTAAAGCAGTAGAGACCTCTCCCATTAGTCAGAATGCAGATTTTAGCCAATACACAAGTGCAAAGATGTTTCCTTTACCAACTGCCCTGAGAACCAAATAAACATACATTTGCATGGCTATCTTCCATTAGACATTAAAGTGAACCATCCCACATGGCCATCACAAACATTCCCCCAAAAGGTGAGGGGATCTCAAGGCACTTCGGCACCAGGAAACCAGTTGTAAAATATCAGTTGTCGTAGGCACTGCTAATAAATCAACACCAAGGCCCCCCACCTCCCAATTGAATGGCAGTATCACTTTTAGGGATCTGACAATACCACAGGCTGGTCCTTATCTATTTCCAGGGTGGTCCTGCAAGCCAGATTTAAGCACCGTGTGGGTCGGATCCAGCCTCCGGCCTTAAGTTTGACACCTCTGATCTGGATGATTGAAAATCTGCAAAGACAACACTTTGGATTTGAAGGGGAAAAGATGCTTTGGACCATGTGACTGTGCTCATGTTGACAATTCTTAAACTGAATGCATCTTTGCAAGAACTGCTTGGCAGATGCACAGAATCCCATGGGAAATGCAGCTGCTTTAAGAAATTGCCAACAAAGGTACAATCTGTTGTTCCAAAGGGACGACATTTGTTCCAAAGTACATTTTTCCCTTTAAGACCAAATTATGATCCTATGTTTCTGGCAAAGAAATGATGAAGGAAAAAATGGCAACAATTAGAAATAGCACTGTGTATATAACATTTATTTCAAGAGATAGCCAAGACAGTCAATATAAAGTAATATCCGGAACTACAATCTTCAGAAAAAGTTAGGAGAAACTGTGACTCCCGACACAGAAAACAGCACTGATCAACTCCTTTTGTAACCACAACACTAATTAATGGAAAATACGCCTAGAACCAGATATTCTAGAATGTGAAGTCAAATGGGTCTTAGGAAATCTGAGCAACAACAAAGCTAGTGGAGGTTACAGTATTCCAGCTGAGCTATTCAAAATCTTAAAAGACAATGCAATAAAAATGTACCCAATTTGCCAGCAAATTTGGAAAATTCAACAGTGGCCACAGGACTGGAAAAGGTCAGTTTACATTCCAATTCCAACGAAAGGCAATGCCAAAGAATGTTCAAACTATTGCACCATTGCACTCATTTCACATGCTAGTAAAGTTATGCTCAAAATCCTACAAGCTAGGCTCCAGCAGTATGTGGATTGAGAACTACCAGAAGTACAGGCAGTATTTTGAAGCGACAGAGGAACTAAAGATCAAATTGCCAACATATGCTGGATCATGGAGAAAGCTAGGGAATTACAGAAAAACATCTACTTCTGCTTCATTGACTATGCTAAAGCCTTTGATTGTATGGATCATAGCAAATTGTGGCAAGTTTTTAAAGAGATGGGAGTATCAGACCATCTTATTTGTCTCTTGAAAAAACTATATGTGGGTCAAGAAACAACAGTGAGAACTGGACACAGAACTGCTGATTGGTTCAAAATTGGGAAAGGAGTCTGGCAAGGCTGTATACTGTCACCCTGCCTATTTAACTTATATGCAGAGCACATCATGAGTAAAGAGGGGCTAGATGAATCAAAAGCTGGAATTAAGATTGCCGGGAGAAATATCAACAACTCAGATATGCAGATGATACCACTCTAATGGCAGAAAGTGAAGAGGAAATAAAGAGCCTCTTGATGCGGGTGAAGAAGGAGAGTGCAAAAGTTGGCTTGAAACTCAACATTAAGAAAACCAAGATCATGGCCTCCAGCCCTCTCAATTCCTGACAAAGAGATGGGGAAGAAATGGAGATAGTGGCAGATGTTATTTTCCTGGGCTCCAAGATCACCACAGATGCGGACTGCAGCCAAGAAATTAAAAGATGCTTGCTCCTATGGAGAAAAGCTATGGCAAATCTAGACAACATACTAAAAAGCAGACACCACCCTGCTAACAAAAGTGCATATAGTCAAGGCTATGGTTTTCCCAGTTGCAATGTATGGCTGTGAAAGTTGGACCATAAGAAAGGCTGAGCACCAAAGAATTGAGGCCTTTGAACAATGGTGCTAGAGAAGACTCCTGCAAGTCCCTTGGACTGCAAGGCAATCAAACCGGTCAGTCCTAGAGAGATCGACCCTGATTCTTCTTTAGAAGGCCAGATCCTGAAGATGAAACTCAAATACTTTGGCCACCTAATGAGAAGGAAGGATTCACTGGAGAAGAGCCTAATGCTGGGAAAGATTGAGGGCAAAAGAAAAATGGGATGACAGAGATTGAGGTGGCTGGATGGAGTCACTGAAACAGTAGATGTGAGCTTAAATGGACTCTAGAGGAAGGTAGAGGACAGAAAGGCCTGGAGGAACATTGTCCATGGGGTCATGATGGGTCAGACATGATTTCACAAATAACAACAACAATGTCAGTGATAATTTTCATAAGTGAATCTGAAGATAGTTTCAAATATATTGCAACCTAATGCCAATATGGCATTACATAAGTGATTGTGAACAAATATCTTTTAGCTGAAAAAAGATACAACTATCATACCAATCTAGAAAATAGAAACAATCAAATTATAATCTTAATTTTTTAGAAAAAGGCAATCTATTTAAAGCCAATTATTCCTAAATTCAAATTTTTTTCTGAAAACTTTTCACTACATAATTCTACTTGAGAGAAAAGTAATAGCTTTAAAACTTAAGAGAAAAATTGTCAACCTCTGCTTTGCTTATTTGCTATCAGCTGCCATAGAAATGGGGAGGATGGGGCATGGTATTTGGGATGGGAATAAATGGCAATAGAAGTGATATGGCAAAGGGAGTTTTATTCTCACCATCTTCTGCGCATGCTGATGGCCGGTGTTTGGACCTGGTCAAAGCCAACCGTCCTGCAGACCAACATAATGATGCTGTCTGGAGATGCAATCCACATTACACCTTAGAGAGTTGCAGATTGGACCCTGGGGTGGGGGTCATTGGAGGGCGGGTGTTGGGAAATCGTTTGATATGAATATGTTTGCACCTTTCTGGCTCAGATCTTGCTTTACTTTCGCAGCTATCTTTTCATAACCAGTAAAAGTACTTTTTAATTCCACAAACAATGGAGTTAGGAGTTTTCTTTTTTGGTTACTGAAGGAGGCACGCCTGACATTAAGCAAGATCTCACTTTGCGCTCATCCCGGAGCTAACACCTTCTGAGGAGAGTGCACTCAAAGCAAAACCCGACCAAAGAAATGTCCAATCCATGGAGTGACCAGGAGGACATGGGGGCTGCTGGATTCTCATGCTCCTTGGAAACGGAACAGATGGCTGAACTGAACTTAGAGGAAAGATCCATTCATCCCTAGTGGTCGCTGGGAGTGGGGCAGAGGAGTGATCCTGAGGAGATTCCAGCCAGAGTTACCACCAGCTGACATCAGTGACCTGAAGCTGCCTGGCAGGAAGCAGAACAAGAGGACCTCATGATGTCCCATGCTATGAAACTTTTTCAAGAGGCCTGGGAGAAACATCATTTCCGTGAGAGCGAGGCTGAGTAGGAAGCTGATTTTGCTGATCAAGAAGAGAGACCGGCGGAGGACCTGTCTAACCCTGGGGGGGCCCTGGGGGCAGACAGCGGAGCTCATCAGGATCGGAGAGACCCAGCCGCAAGAGCAGCAGCTGCCCGAGCCCCTCCAAAGGGGAGAGGGATCCACGCAGACGCCAAATGCCAAAAGTTCCTCCCCTTGGTGTCAAATTCAGAGGAGACCCCAAAGAGCTGTGATTTTTCCTGGTCCAGGTCTGAAATTATATGCAACAGTATGATGAAGACTTTCCTAATGAGGAAGCCAAGGTTAGAGCTGTTACCATGGCATTGGAGAACAAAGCGGCAGCCTGGATGGTTGCTTTGCATAATGATGACTCCCCCCCTGCTGAGGAACTATAAGGTGTTTATGAGGAAGCGCTATGATGATCCTCTACCCGAGTGTAAGGCGAGAACTAGGATGAAGACTCTTACTCAGGGAAGAAGTCCAGTGGCTGAGTACATCCAAGAATTTCATGAGTTGTCAAAGGTGGCTTTAATGGACAGTTTTATGGATGACCTGAACGATGATATATACCAGAGCTGTGGGGCCCTGCGCAACCTGCAATGCTGGTATGAGATGGCAGCAGATGCCAAAATTGAACTAGCCAGGAATAAACACCGGGGAGGCAGTGATAAAGGCAAAGATTCCCCTCCCACCCCCCCCCAAAGGAGCTCTGAGGGGAGGAAAGGGATGGTCTGCAAACAAGCCCTGGTCTATTGCTTGTTTCTGATGCGGGAAGGAGGGTCACCGATTGGCCAGCTGCTACTCAAAAATTGGCCCCAAACCCACCACTGCTGGAGAAAAGAAACCAGATAGACAGACAGCAAAATGATAGGATACCGCCTTGAAAGGGGTGGAAGCTGTTGAGGATTTCCCTCCCAGCCAGGTGGAGGAAGAACCCTCCTTTCCTTCAGGAGAAAGTGAAACTGACTCCGATGACAACCACTTGGTAAGTCACCGATCAGGCACCATGACCATTCCAGTAGAACTTAAAGTGCCCTCTCCTGGAGCCCAAGGGAAAATGCTGGCCCTCTTAGGCTCTGGATGCACCCATTGTGTACTTAGCCCAGAAGTGGTGGAGAAAACAGGATTAAGACTGAGGACTTTGAAGGTACCCATTGCCTTTTGCCAATTAGACAGGTCGGTGGCTGGGGGGGCTGATCATTTTGTAATGGAACCAATATAAATGTGGATGGGGGATCACCAAGAAACCTTGAGTTTCATCATTGCACCTGGGATGGATTGGACCCTCATACTGGGATTACCCTGGTTACGGAAATGGAACCCGTACATGAACTGGAGGAAAGGGTGGTTGCACATCCGTTCTGCTAAACCCCCAGAGGGGAAGGGGAGGATCTCCCACATAGCCAATGCCGAACAAAACCTAGCTGCTGCAGAGCAAGAAAAAACTGAGGGGGAAGAAAAATCCCCAAAGAATATTGGGACCTCAGGGAGGTTTTCATTAAAAGGGCTTCTGATAAACTACCTCCCGACCGTGCCACAGACTGCAGCATTGAGATCCTCCCAGGGGGAAAACTCCCTAAGCCTCAAATTTACTCAATGACCCCACGTGAAATGGAAGAATTACGGAAATTCATCAACAAAAAATTTAAAAGGGGGTTCATACAACTGGCTAGACCATGCACCTGTATCATTCAGAGAAAAGAAAGATGGCTCTTTTCGTTTATGTGTTAATTACAAAAAATTTAATGCCATTTGCATGGAAAACGTTTACCCCTTGCCACTCATGAAGAATATGTTAGCCCAGTTGGGCAAAGGGAAAATTTTGCACCTCAGGGAAGCCTACTACAGGGTCAGGATCAAAGATGGAGATGAATGGAAAACTGCTTTCAACTGCCCTTTGGGATGTTTCCAGTTCAGAGTACTCCCGTTTGGACTGCAGGGGGTGCCAGCGGTTTTCATGAAATAAATGAAATTTTGCATAAGCATCTCTACAAGGGCATTTTAGTCTACCTTGACGACATCCTTATCTATATGGAAACATGTGAGGAACACATGACTTTGGTACTCTTGGTCCTCAAAAAACTCCGGTCCACTGAAATTTATGCCAAATTGTCTAAATGTGAATTTCACCAGGAGAAGATTGATTTTTTGGGATACTGTATCTCCCACAAGGGTGTTGAAATGGACCCAGCAAAAGTCCAGGCTGTCATGGAGTGGGCAGCTCCTTGCACCAGCAAGCAACTACAAGTTTTTTGGGATTTGCACATTTCTATCGCCAATTTATCCCCTCATTCGCTAGCATCGCACTGCCAATTGCAAATCTCCTAAAATCAAAGGGGGGAGGCTAAACCTAGGCCAGGTAAGCCTCTGAACTGGACTATGGAATGTCAAGCAGCTTTCGAGAAATTAAAGCGACTTTTCACAGCCGAGCCTGTTTTGAAACACCCAGGCCAAAGATTCTTAAAGGAACCACTGCAGGCCTGACATATGGATGCAACGTTCGTGGTTCAAGCTGATGCCAGTGACATGGCAGTGGGAGCATATTGCTCCAAACAAATGCAGAGCGAAAGTTACAACCTTGTGCTTACACCTCACGTAAACCTACAGAAACTGAAAGGAGATGGGCCATATGGGAGAAAGAAGCTTTCGCCATCAGATGGGCCTTGATGACCTGGCGACATTTTCTAGAGGAAGATGAACACCCTTTTGAGGTTTGGACTGATTATAAAAACTTGGAAGCATTGAAGACCCCACGTAAGCTATCACCTAAACAAGTACGCTGGGCACAGCATTTCAACCGTTTCAACTTTACCCTCAAATACATCCCAGGAGGGAAGAACTTTATGACTGATGCCCTGTCCAAGCTTCCCCAGTACAATAGTTCCAGGCCTACCGTGGTTCATCCAGTCATCCTGGCTAAGAATCTGGCTGCCACAATGGTTACTAGGAGCCAGGGCCTAGTGAACTTAGATGTGACTACAGACCTAATGAACAAACTTAAGAAAGGCCTCGAGTCCGATGACTTGTTCAAAAAACATTCTGATGAATGCACCATGAAAGATGGACTGGCTTGGGTGGAAGCTAAGTTGTATGTTCCTGCCAGCCTAAAAACTATTGTCGTTCAACGGGCCCATGACTCAAGAATGGCGGGTCATTTTGGATTTATAAAAACTTTGCATTTGATTAAGAGGCAATTTTGGTGGCCTTCCCTAAAAAAAGAGACTGAGTCTTCTCCAAACAGGTCCATTTTGTGCCTTGTTCCAAGATCCCATCAGCAAAGCCATTGGCTAAATTGTTTATCTTACACTTGTACACATTACATGGAGTGCCTGAATGCATTATTTCGGACAGGGGGGTCCAATTCACCTCCCACTTTTGGAAAGAGTTCCTGAAATTGATTGGCTCTGCCCAGGGACTAAGCTCCGCCCATCATCCGCAGACTAATGGGGCTTGTGAACGGGCTAACTCGGTTCTGGAGCAGTACCTTCAGTGTTTTATCAATTATCAACAGGATAATTGGGCTGAGCTTTTGCCACATATGGAGGTGGTGTACAATAATTCAGTACATAGCAGTACTGGCATGACCCCTTTTAAAGTTGTGTTTGGCCAGGATTTTGTACCAATTCCTGAATTGCCTCAAGAGAAGCCTCAAATTTTATCCTTGTCCGAGTGGAGTAATCAACTTCAACAGTTTTGGCCGATGACTCGCAAAGCCTTAGACGTGGCTCGCCATGCTCACAAAAAGCAGGCAGATAAAAAAAGGACTAAGCCTAAAGTGTACCAAGGTGGGGATAGGGTGTTTTTGTCCACTAAATTGTGGATCCGTTTCCCATTGTGAAAATCACTAATCCGGTATCAGTAAGATTGGAGTTGCCAAAAACCCTTTGGAGGATTTATCCCATTTTTCATGTGAACTTACTGAAACCAGAGCACACCTCTTCCATTCATCCACTTCAACCCTCACCCCCTGTTCCTCTTCTTATTGAAGGAGAGCAACATTTTGAGGTTAAGGAAATTTTAGATTCCAGAAAGCATAGAGGTCACATTCAATATTTGGTATCCTGGAAACATTTTCCCCCTTCCCAATCTGAATGGGTGGATAAATCCCATGTCAGGGCTCCCAGACTTTTACAGAAGTTCTATACCAGATATCCTGATAACCCTTGAATTTCATCTAAATGCTAATGCTTGTTATTGTTATTTTGTGTTGTTTTCTTTTTCTCTTTCTCCAGGGATGATATCCTTTCCTGAAGGAGGGCTGGATGCCAGTCTCTGCTTTGCTTACTTGCTATTGGCTTCCATAGAAATGGGGAGGGTGGGGGCATGGTATTTGGGATGGGAATAAATGGTACTGGAAGTGATATGGCAAAGGGAGTTTTCTTCTTACCATCTTCTGCGCATGCTGATGGCTGGTGTTTGGACCTGGTCAAGGCTAACCATCCTGCATACCAATGTAATGATACTGTCTGGAGATGCAACCCACATGACACCTTAGAGAGTTGCAGATTGGATACTGAGGTGGGGGTCATTGGAGGGAGGGGGTTGGGAAATCGTTTGATATGTATGTGTTTGCGCCTTTCTGGCTCAGATCTTGCTTTACTTTCGCAGCTATCTTTTCATAACTAGTAAAAGTACTTTTTAATTCCACAAACAATGGAGTTGGGAGTTTTCTTTCTTGGTTACTGAAGGAGGTATGCCTGACAAAAATGTTGGTTCCATGAGTAATATATGAGCTGAAATGTATCTTTTAAATAAAAAGGGCATGGACTGTCCAAATGTCCTGTCTTTCTGCAATCTTTGTCTACAGTCTGTGATTTTTCCCATTAAATCCCAAGAAAAAACATCCTGAGGAATCAGCTCTCACAGAAATGTTTTCAGATCAAGACCTATGAGTAGCCACTGAGACTACAGAGTGATACTGAAAATAATTTTGTTGTTCTCTCCTACATAGCAACCATAACCAAATTCAAAAATATCACAAAAAGAAATTCGGGAGAGATCAGTTGGCATCACAGCAGGATGGATATGGGATAACAGAGCTCCATGGGGGTTTTGCGAAACCCAGCCAATAGCTGCTTGCCAGGATAGCCTACGGGGCCAAAGTCACCCTGGAGGGGTGGTGAAGAAAGGAGGGATGCTTTGCAGATCACAAAGAAATAGCAATTTCCTCATTTGATCCAAAGAAAACCCTCCTGATAGGTAGTAGAGACAATGGCTATTTTTGGCAATACCGAAGTTGTGACAACTGGGATAAGAAGAATATGTACTGGAGTGAGCTGTGGACAATGGATTGAAACTGGGTGAGTTAACTTCTAGCTTCTATATTAGAGACTTAGACCCAAATAAAACTACTCTAAAAAAAGATTCTCCAAAACATTAAGAAAGCAGTAATTTATTACATGGAGAAAGATCACAGACCTAAAACTGAAACAAACTATTAAGGGAAGATTATGAAGCTTTCAAATAAAGAAAGATTGGACTGGGACTGATAGCAATATGAAAAGAGATTTAATTTGTAAATAATATTGTTTAATTATTGGAAGAATTTGTCTAAAGAAAGAGAATTTCACTTTTCATTTTTCCTACTTTCCCCCCAAATTGTATGGAGTTTAAAGCTGAATTTTAGAATGGGGGCCAGGGGTAGGTTCCGGCTGCCGCTACTGCCAGTTCACTTAGGAACGCTTAGGCTCTGCACATGCGCAGAAGGCAAAAACAAGATGGCGGCACCAATGTTCCCTCTAAGGTGCGTGGCTGCGCGGCCGCGCACGTGGCAAGAAAACACCGCGCAGCAGTTTTCAACTGCCACGTAGTGATTTCTATTGCCACAGGCTCCGGAAGCTGGGGAGGTCCTTTGCAGGCAGCTAGAACGGGCTGCCCGCAAAGGACTTCCCCGGACTTGCTTTGATGAGCACGGGGCGACTGAGGGTAGTTGTGAAGCCCCAAAGCCCCCGCTGCCACCAGAATAACTGCTGCCACCTCCTCCTCCTCCTCTAACAGCACTGCCGGATTTGGCGCCCGGCACTGCGGCTGACTTAAAGCCAGCAAAGCTCCAGCCGGCATCTCCGTGCGTGGCAGCGCCGCCTCCCCTCTGCTCGGAGCACCTGAGCTCAGCGCCGTATTACCCCTGCCCCCTCCTCCTCCGCCGTGCTTTTGAGGAGCCATGAGGCTGCAGGAGCCAGTAGGAAAGCGGGGGGGAGCAGGGGAAAAAAAGCCTCATGGCTCCTCAAAAGCACGGAGGAGGAGGAGCGGGCAGGGGTAACACGGCGCTGAGCTCAGGTGCAAATGTGGTGGTGCTGTTGGAGGAGGAGGAGGAGGTAGCAGCAATTATTCTGGTAGCAGCTCGTCGGCATCTTCAGCAGCAGCCCTGCCCATGATGAAGAAACCAAAGATGGAGCAGATCCACGCAGATGACGTTGCTGCAACATGACTGGTGGAGGAATTCTGGGAGTTGAAGTCCACAAGTCTTAAAGCTGCGTTTTTTTTCTAGGGGTGGAAGGGTCTTGTAACTTGACAGCTTTAAGACTTCCATGCTTCAAATTCCAGAGTTCCTGAGCCAACAGGACTGGAGGAGGAATTCTGGGAATTGAAGTCCACAAGTCTTAAAAGCTGTCAAGTTTGAATACCCCTGGGGTCTTTTTTCTAAAGGGTTAGGGGTGCAAAGGTCTTGTAACTTGACAGCTTTGAGACTTGCACACTTCAAATGCCAGAGTTTCTGAGCCAAAATGACTGGAGGAGGAATTCTGGGAGTTGAAGTCCACAAGTCTTAAAGCTGTCAGGTTTGAAGACCCCTGGGTTTTTTTCCCCTAAAGGATTAGGGGTGCAAGGATCTTGTAACTTGACAGCTTTAAGACTTGCATGCTTCAATGCCAGAGTTCCTGAGCCAACATTTTGGTTGCTAAGCAGGAGCGTTGTTAAGTGATACTGATATTATATAACACTTTGAATTAAGTGGGTACCTTGAAGAAACATAACTTTGAGTTTCAAATAATACTGATTCCATTGTTGTCTTAGGTGACATCTATGAAAAAAAATCAGGTGCTCAGGCATGAAAATGTGCTGCTCAAACACTATACTTTTCTGCTCACATTGAAAAAAAATTAGAGGGAACATTGGGCGGTACCTATGGTGCCGCTGAGAGAACCTGTTCAGGGACATGGCAGGCCTGGGTTGCTGCCAGTTCTAGTGACCCAGGCCACCAAGTTACTACTGGTTTGGATGAACTGGCCTGAACCAGTAGGAATCCACCTCTTGTTGGGGGCGCCATCTACTGGTCAAAGAAGATATGATATTAGTGTTTATGGGAATAACCTTGGATGAAGAATTAGTTGAGATAAATACATGAATAACAAAGGAAGTAGTGAAAGACAAACAACACCTGGAAGGCTTTTTTATTTGGTTCCACATCAACTGGAGTTTTGGCTGCCTTGAAGTATTAGGGAGCCACTTGAAGATTTTTAAGACAAGGTGGATTACAATTAACAAGAAACATCTTTGGAACTGCTTATCTGACTTTGTGGATTAAAGGAATTTGGGAAAATTTGGAACACTAAGAAGAAAGAAGAAAAATTGAATAAGACTTAACATTTGGAAAAATCTGAGGGTACAAATTAGATAATTTTAAGGACTATAAATTTATGGCAGTTTGAGGAACAGTTCCAGGATTGCATACATTTTATTAATACTGGTGAGTTTAGTGTTTCTGGACAATTGGGATATTGAAATTTTGGTGGAATATTGAGCAATGATTAGTGTAGCATCTCAGCACAAAATGTCTCAGTAGGAGAAATAATGCAATCTATAAAGAAATAATGTTGATGTTTCAATGCATTAAGGAAGACATAACAAAGAATCATAAGGAGACAATGGAATTGAAGCAATATATGGTGAAATTAGGAGAACCCCAGCAAAGGACTTTAAAAAATGAACAAAAAATTCAGAAAATATAAGAGATAACAGAAAATGTTGAAGAAAAAAATAGAGGAGATAATTTAAAAAATGATTCAAGTAGACATAAAGATAGCAATAATTTCAAATACGGAACAAATAGAATATTTTTAAGAATTTAAAATAGAAAAGAGAATTAGAAGAAAGATTCTTTAAAAATGAGGAGGGGTATTCTAGAGATCCAACAGCAAGAGACAGATGCTGTGGCAACTGAAATATTTACACTAAATAAAAATGACAAAAGGTGTAGGAAGTTATCACCTAGCCCTCTCCCAGAAAAATGAAATATCCTAGGAAATATTGATAAGGCAGAATATTATATTTTCCTGGATGTGAAACAGGGAGAAACACATTTTAAACAAAGTAAATTCTTACAGCTTCCAGCCCATCCCCACTTTGTCAATGGGCCATTAAGAAGACCAAGCTAGTCCACTTTACATAATAAAGAGTTCTCCTCTTAACTCCAGAGTGATGGGATAAGGCAGGATAATATAAGCCTTTATTCAAGTGACCACATGGCAGCTGAACTCAATCAAACCTGAATTCAAAACAGCCTAGAGGGTTGCCCCTGCATGGGCCCATGTGAGTCTGACAACCAATCAGAATACATTTCTTACGCAGGAACATGAAACAGAGAGGTGGGACTGAACAGGTTATAAAAATCCCTGCAAGCCCTTCTTCAGCCTTCTCTTCCCTTCTCTTCTTCTCCACCAACATTGAAGCATGTGATCACCTTTTCTGTTCAGGGCTCAAGCCATGTGGTCCTGTCCACCATTAAACCATCTTTCCAAGCAGCCTCCATGTCTCCAGTGTCTTTTTCCCCACTTGGAGCCGAACCCAGAAGGACATTTCTCCCAACAAAGGAATACAAGATATCAGAGGAGAAGCAGGACAGATTCACCAAAAAGCTAATAAGAGTTGAAATTCAAAAAGGGCAAGAGATAGTAGATAGACATAAAATACTTTTTAACATGGTGGTTGTTCTAATAAGTGTTAGAAAAAAGAAGTAGAAAATAGAAATTGGGAAAATAATATTATGTATACTGAAATATAATAATATAATATTATGATTACTATGTATACATAAATGTTAGAAGTTGAAAAAGTGTGATTACGTATATTTAAATGGTAATATCACTATCAGAATTGTATGCAAAATATATTGACCCAGATAATACACTGTCCATTAAACACTTATGGATGTTAAAGAAAAAATATTTAGAAAATTATTATTTTTTAAAGAAATTCAAAAGTAGGAAAGCAGAAGTCTCCTTTTCAGGAAAAAAATATTCTGTAAATTGCTAAAATAAACTAACATAACCTCTTCCAGTTCATTTTATTCAACATTATCAAGTTTTTCAGCAGCCACACAGTTGACTCAGAAATCTTGAAAGCTTTCCTATGGTTACAGAAAAATGAGAGAAACATTTAAATTCACAAAGGTACTGAAACCAATTCAATTAAGTCTCCAAATGATCCCTGGGTACATAAATAGTACAGGGGGAACAGCTGGATTATCGCCAACTGAGCCAAAAGCCAGAAGGAAGGGCTTAAACAAGATGCAAAAACTCCACTAGGTGCTCAGTGGCATTTCTGCTAATGATGAGAGTATCTCAAGTACAATGTTTTATATTTCAACCATTAAGCTGTGGGATGGGATGTGCAAAAAGAAAACTTGCCAAGAATGAGAACTGAAATCATAAACAGGTATTTGAACTGCCTTCCCATCCATGATCTTTTAAAGTATTTGGACAATCAATTCATTGTCAAAGGTATCTTTGAGAATAATGTGTAAAGATGTAATTAACATACCAATATCATCTGTTGGGCTTTCAATGTGTAATATACCTTCTGATGGACAGTTAGCATCCAGGTAAACTATCAATTTAAATTGAGCCTCCTTAAATGTATGTAGTCTTCTAAAGTCTTTAGCTGCCATGAAAACAAGTGCCTACTACTTATCCCACTTTCTTGCAGAAGGAAAGAAAATATTAATGCCTTTCCCCAGGGGATGAGTCATTGAATTGGTATTAAATAGAAATGCTTATGACTTTATGACAGTAGACACAGTCCCAAACCTCCCATGTCTCCATTTACTGCTTTGGAACAATTGAAGGTTGGAAATGAGGCTGTTTTGCCCTGTGACTTTTTATCTGATTATTCATAATTTTGTGCATTTTTCTTTCTAGTTTATTTGTCATATTTGATAGTTTTTAATGCTATCCATAGTCTTCTAGCCCAGATAGCTGTTTTTCATGGTTGGGTCACTTCTCAACAGATTTGTATTTTTAGAAAGGAGATTATAGCATTGTAACATTTCAGTCTTCCAAGTCTGTCTTGAGCAAATTAAAAAACAATATGTGTCTATGGTTATCCATTCCCTTATCAATCTGTGATAAGTTACCTGGATGGTCAAAGTTGAAATGGCCCGTGAATGCTTTTGCTTTCTGCTCTGTGAGTACAAGGTACAAACTGTCCTGGCTTAGAATCACAACTTGTTTCTGATGAAGGTCTATTTCATTCTGTCCCAGCAGTTGAATAATTTTGGCACAAACAGAGGACTGTAAATAATATAAGGCAGAAACGGCGAACAAAGACTTTGGCATGGTAATATGAAGAAAGAAAATATGTAAGGCAGTTGGTAACTCTCTAGCTCTCCAGCATCAGTTTGTCTGTTGGCTTCAAGCTCATGTGGGAAATTGTAGTCACAAAATTAAAATGGTAAACCAGAGTGGCCCACAAATTCAGAGAGCCTGTAGTTGTCAGTTGGGAAGATGTCTAAACAAAAGATAATACAGTACCACTTGTAGATAAAAAATCCACAGCTCCAAATGTTACAAACAGATCAGAAGTTAAGGAGATAGTTCTGTAGAAAGCTTAACAAAGACAATGCTGAACTTATTAATAAATTTCCAATTCTTTGAGCAAAACCTTGAGAATTCAGAATTCAGAGTATTTTTTATTATATTTATTGATTATACACTTTTTATTATTTTTCTAAGTGTAATATTGTGTACTTCAAGATATAAATAGCAATATTTTTACATCAGAACCATCACTTGTTTGGAAATTATCTGTTGATGAAATTCTCATATAAATATCCTCAACTATCTCATGATGAAATTCTCATATACCTGTTCTGTCCCGTGATTCTCAACGGCTAGTAAAATGGACTGTTGTTTCCTGCAAAGATCCCCCCATTGCTCCACCTATAAACTCTTTGGGAGGGGCCACACCCTTAGCCAGCTGTCCTTACTTGTTTCTATAATGTCATCTCTACAGCTGTTCCTTTGTCTCCTCAGCTCTATGTACATGCACATCAGGGACAACCTCCCTCTGTTCCTCCTCACTGCTCCCTGACTCAGATGCCACCTGGTGGCCAACAGGCCTCTCTAGGTCCTGCTCTGACTCCAAACACCCTCCAGAGCAGTCCCATAATGGTCTGAGCTGTCAGAGTCCACCAACAGCTCAGCCGGCTGCTGCTGGGCCACAACACTATCGCTCACCGCAGGGCCCTTCCCCCGAGTCTGACACTCAGGGTGGGGCTTAGCTGGGAATTGGAAGGCCTGCACCAAAGCATGGAGGTTGCATCCTCCCAGGCAACATCCTCCGGCTCTCGGCCTTTCAATTCCACCAAGTATGGTACCGTCCTTTCAACCATTGGGAATCCCGAATCCTGGCAACTTTGTACTCGGCCGGTGCCTCATCGGCACGGGGTTCTGGCTGTGGATGATCAGGTTGGCGAAGAGGACAAGCTGGCCATTCAGGAACAAGAAGAGATCAATGAAAGATCGGATGGACTCGCATCGAATGTGGTAAAGTCAGGCAATAGGCGACCAGATTGATAACTGCTTCAACAGGAAACAGGCCAAGGTAATGGTGGTCTAACTTCTTGACCTGCCGGTTTGATGGAAGGTGTCTAGTGGACAGCCACACTCGATCACTCACAGTCAACACCAGCATCGCATGCCGAGACCTGTCCGCGACTCTCTTATAGTCCTCCTTGGCTTTATCCAGATATCGCCACACCACTTGATGGACTGCCTGTAGTTCCGACAGGAAGTCCTTAACTGCGGGGACTGGTGAGTCGATGGGTGTGAGGGGAAAGAACCGAGGATGACATTGGCCAAGAAGGGTGTCGTCTGTGTGGATGTGGGCTGTGAGTTATTGAATGCAAACTCGCTATTGCCAGGTACTCCACCCAATCATTTTGCTGCTGGTTCACAAAACAGCACAGATACTGCTCCAAGATCCCGGTGACTTTCTCAGTCCCTCTGTCGGTTTCGGTGCACTGAGGACAAGCAGATCTTGACATCCAAGGCCGTCATCAGCCCTTTCCAAAACTGGGCTGTGAATTGCGTTCTTCTATCCAACACAACCCTGTCAGGTAGGCCGTGCAGCCTGAAAACATGTTGGATAAACATGCGGGTGATGACGTGGGCTGTTCGTAATCTCTGACACAAGATAAAACATGCCAGCATTTTATCTTCGTCAGCAGGTCTACCACCACGAACACCGTGGTAAATCCAGAAGACAAAGGCAAGTCTGTCAGGAAGTCCATAGAAATGGCCCCTCAGGGTCTCTCCGGGATCGGCGATGACTGAAGTAGCCCTGGAGGGGCTCCCGTCACTGACTTGGCCTGCCGACACCGTACACAAGACGTGACATAAGATTGTACATCATGTCGCAATTGAGGCCACTAGGAGGTATGGGAGACCAGGTTCAAGGTCTTGAAGAGGCCAAAGTGCCTCGCTGCAGAATTATCATGGCACTGGGATAGAATAAGTCCCTGAAGAGGACCGGCTGGCACATAGACTCTGTCCCGGTACCACAAAAGTTCATTGGTGAATGTCCATGGGGAGGCAGGCCCCATCTTTGCCTTTCGTTGTTCCACCCAATCGTCATGCTGCTGCGCTTCCCGTATTTGGGGCCGTAAGTCCACAGGCTCGTGAACCGTGGAGAAGGACTCTACGGGCGAAACTGTCTGAGGTGGAATTGGGTCTTTGGTACACAAATACTCAGGTTTCCTTGATAGGGCATTCGCCCATTGGTTGTGCACACTGGGGATGTACGTCACGTGGAAATTGAACCGTGCAAAGAAAAGAGACCACCGGATCTGGCTCTGGTTCAATTTCCACACGGTCTTCAGAAATTCCAAATTCCTATTGTCCGTCTGGACTTCAGTATGATGGCTCGCCCCCTCTAGATGATGCCTCCAAGCCTCAAACACCACCTTAATGGCCAGTAACTCCTTCTCCCAAATGGTATAATTGCGCTAGGAAGAATTGAGTTTCCATGAGTAATATGCGCAAGGGAAAAGGGTACTACCGGAGGCGTGAGCCTGAAGTAACACTGCTCCCACAGCGATATCAGATGCATCCGCCTCCACTGCAAATGGACGGTGGATGTCAGGATGCTTCAAAATGTGCTCTTTCATGAAGGCCTGCTTTAAGGCCTGGAATGCGTGGTGCTCAGGGCCCCCCCAATGAAACGGAACTTTTTTCTGCAGGAGCCGAGTGAGGGCGCAGTCAGGGAAGCAAAGCCGGGTAGCCCGAGGAGTCGCTGGACATCCTTCGCTCTCCGAGGAGGTTGCCAATTACACAAAGACTCCACCTTGCCGGGCTCCATCGCAATGCCTTTGGGAGAGATACGATGTCCCAAGAACTCAATGGTGGACTGCCAAAACAGGCACTTCTCCAGTTTCACATACAAGCGATTCTCATGGAGCCGCTGTAGGACCAGCCGTAGGTGCTGCCGATGGCTCTCCCGGGAGGACGAGTAAATCAAGATGTCAGATAAGTGACGACAAACTGGTCCAAAAGGTCCCAGAAGATGTCGTTCATAAAATTTTGGAAGACGGCAGGGGCATTGGTCAGCCCAAAAGGCATGACCGTATACTCAAAATGCCCGTACCTGGTGCCGAATGCTGTCTTTCATTCATCCCCAGGTCGGATCCGGACAAGATTCTAGTTTCCACAGAGATCAAATTTGGTGAACACCTTAGCTTCTCTGAGCCGCTCCAACCGTTCAGGAATAAGGGGCAGAGAATATGGATTGTGCACCATGATAGCATTGAGCCTACGATAGGCACAACAGAGTCTCAAATCTCCGGTCTTCTTTTTGACGTACAAGAACGGGGCAGACAATGGCAAAGATGAGGGTCTGATAAAACCCCAAGCTAGGTTTTTGTCCAAAAAGTCCCACAATGCAGCCAACTGATATCGAATACAAATGACTCACATGGAGCGGCGCTTCCGGAATCAAATCGATGGGACAATCATAAGGCTGGTGCGGTGGCAATTGGTCTGCTTCTTGTTCACTGAACACGTCTGTAAAATCTGCTATGTCGGAAGGCAAGGACACCCCGGGTGGACTCAGCAACTTGCCTGCAACTTGCCTGCACAGACATGGCGGGTGTGGTCCCCACATTGTAAAGCTAGAAAAGTGACAAGGTTCTGGGACCAGTAGATCTGTGGATCCTGTGCCCAAAGCCAAGCCAAGCCCAAGACCACAGGGAAATGCAAGCCAGAGGTAACGTAGAACTGGATGGCTTCCTCATGAGCCCCGATGACCAGGCGCAAGGGTTGCGTGGCGGCCTTGATAGGCCCAGACAGAAGCACCTGGCTGTCAATGGTCTCCACAAGCATAGGAGGATCTACTGGACCCAGAGGGACCGCATACTTGGTCGCAAATGCCTCATCCATGAAGTTTGTGGTAGCCCCGGAGTCGCCGAGAGCATGCGCCAGAATCCCCTGCGTGCTACTGGACAAGACTATTCGGGATGACAGGACTATTCGGGATGACAGGACTATTCGGGATGCTATTCGGTGTCGGGGAGGCCCGCAAGACACTGTCTCTGAACATGGCTCTGAATTGGTACGCACCCAACCTAAGGTCGTCCTTAGATTGGGCTTGGCCCATTTCCTGACAAATTGTTCTGGGGCTGGGGAGCAGGTCCAGTAACCTCAACTCTTCTTGGGGCAAAAGGCTGCCATGTGGCCAGGTTCCCCACATTAAAAACACAACCCCCCTGGGTGCTGTCTGTTCTTCTCCATTAGCGACAAACGGGGTTTGACTGCACCTAATTCCATGGGCTCCTCCCATGGAGTTGGAGTCTCACGCATAGCGGGAACCACCCTGTTCTCCTGGGATGTACAGCGACTTCCCTGTCTCTGCAATCGAGCATCAATCCGGAGACACAGGTGGACCAACGCGTTGAAATTCGGTGGCCTATCCACACGCACCAGCTCATCCTGCATGTCTTCCGACAACCCATCCTGAAATGTGTCCATGAGGGCTGCCTCATTCCAAGCCAAATCCTGGCTTAGTAGCCTAAATTCACTGATGTAGTCCTGCAAGGAACCCCGGCCCTGCTTCAGAGTCTCCAGACATCGGGTAGCTGTCTCCGTCTTAATGGGGTTCTCATACATTAACCGGAGGTGGTCACAGAACCCCCTGAAGTCATCCAGCAAAGGGCTAGCCTGGACCAGCAGTGGCATCACCCAACAAGCTGCAGAGCCGGAGAGTAAGCTAATCATAAACCCCACCTTATCTTGGTAGAGTGAGAAAATCCTCTGCTCTCAAGCTGATAAATAGCTGGCATTGTCCCAAGAAAGCTGGAAACATGGCTTGGTTACCATCAAATTTATCAGGCACTGCAACTGGGCATTTCCTCCAAGGTGGGGGTGGAGCAGGGTGAGGTTGGAGCTGTGCCACCTGGGCAACCAACATAGCCACCTGTTGCAAAAGTTGCGCATTCTTGGCACGCAGCTGCTCCATGGTAATGATTTTTACAGCTTTTGTTTTAAGGCAGGAAACAAACTGTTCTGTCCCGTGATTCCAATGAATATGCAGACACAGGCTTGGCTGTCTGCCACGACTAATTACATAGATAAAGCCACCCCTTGGCTAGGAGCCTAGAAAGCTATCTTCAAGAACCAAGATTAAACTTACAGAATGCTTTCTCAACGGCCAGTAAAATGGACTGTTGTTTCCACTTACCCCCCTGCCCGCCTGATCGCCACCCTCTCTCTCTCTCCCCCTGCCCATCCACACCATGCTTGCCATGCCTGCCTACCCGCTCGCTGCTCACTGACTCAGTGGCTTGCCGATCGCCCCACCTCTGAGAGCCCTATATATACCACGGACGGCCCACTTTCCTGGCATGGCTCTCGTGTCCTTCACTGACTCTATCCTCGCTGACTTGATCCTCGCTGATTTCCTGCCCTGCCTGCCCTGCTGTGTTACTGCTGCCTCCTTCTGTGGCTTCCTAAAAGTAAGTAAGCCTAACTAATCTGACTTTGCAGGGTGTGTGGGGGGCGGCAAGAAGTTACCGGGAGCGCCGACTGGCTTGCAGTCTTGCAGCCCCCCCCCTGCTCACATAGACCGCGAATCCGGCCAGTGCTCGATGGATGACTTTGTGGGGCACGCGGGTGGGGGGGGAAGGTACCAGGAGCACGAGCCAGCTTGCAGTCTATGCGAGCCTGGGGAGTGGCTGAAGCCTTCCTTGCAGCCACTCCCCAGGCTCACGTAGACCGCGAAGCTGGCTGGTGCTTGGCTGAGACCTTTCTTGCCCCCCACCCAATCCCCCCCTCGCCTGCCTGGCTAGGCCACCTTGGCTCCATACCAGGTGGGCCTGGCTTGGTCGCCTGCTGCCTGCATCCATCACATCGAACAGCAGCTGATTCTGCCTGTTGGTAAGTGACGGGTTTCTTTCTTTATGCTTTTAATTTTTTAAATGATATTTTATTGTTATTTTTTTTTCAGGAGATTTGGTTGCTTTTAGGAAATATTTTTTTTTATTATTGTTTCGAGGAAATGTTTTTTTAAAGAAACAATTGTTTTGAGGAAATGTTTTTTATAATTGTTTTTAGGAGATTTTATTTATTTATTGTTTTTAGGAAATGTTTTTTTATTTATTGTTTTCAGGAAATGTTTATTACAAGAAATGTTATTGTTTTAGGAAATGTTTTATTTGTGATGAAACATGTTGCTTTTAAGTGCACAGGTTGGTACATGGTTTGCAAGGTTTTGTGTTTCTGTAGTGAACTCACTACAGAAATAAACACATAAAATCTCGCAAAGCTGCCTTGCACCAACCTGCCCATATAAAAGCAGCCATTTTGAGGCAGATACATTTTATTTGTGTATACATTTTATTGTGCCTCAAAATGGCTGCTTTTATATGGGCAGGTTGGTGCAAGGCAGCTTTGTCAGATTTTGTGTGTTTCTGTGTGATACCTGGTTTTTGAGGTAATTGTGAGGTGGTTGATTCTTGCAGCAATCACCTTTTTGGCTGCTTTCATATGTTGAGCTATGTGCTACTTTGTGATGTCCTGCAGCTTGATGGGTTTTGATGGTTTCTGATTGCCCTGCTTTTGTTTTTCTGTTTTCCTGGGTTAATCTTGGTCCCAGGTCTTTTGTCTTTCCTATCCTGTGGGTTAGTTCTGCCAGGAAACAGGGAAAAGGGAGATCAAGGTGAGCTATTTTTAGCCTTTATCTTAATGGGTGTACTTAAGAATTTAAATCCTTCTTTCAGCTGAAGTTTTTGCCTGGGGTTTTCTTAAAGGGCTTGCCACTGTTTTCTGTGTTTTCTGGTTCTGTGAACTTTCTGGCACTATCCTTTATACTTCCCACAATGCCTTGATGATTTTGTCTTTTCTGTCCTTAGGGTTAGGGAAAAAAACTGGTTTCATCTGCAGTCGTTGGGGGGAATTCTTTTGTTGTTTTTCTGGCACTGTCACAGTGTGTGTGTGTGTGTGTGTGTGTGTGTGTGTGTGTGTGTGTAATGCAGTTATCTACACATTAATAATGGTCAAATACTAATCATATTTGCTTATATGTTTTAGTGACCTTTCCTTACATGATTGGTGTTTTCTTTCATTAGATTGCTAACTTCTGTTTCTGTTAGTTAGCCATTGATAAAACAAATCCCACGTGAAAAAGTATTTGAAGCCTTCTCCTTAATTTTAATTGTCAGTTTATTCATTCCTGCACATTCTAATATTTATTCATTTTGATATCTTTGTTTTTCCACTTTGTGCAAACACAATTCCAGCAGCTGTTAATATGTGTAAAATTAAATATGTATTGCATTCCCTTTGAAATACCCAACAAAATATTTAAATCCATTTTAAATCCATATCTTGCTTTATCATTGCTTCTAACCATTACACCACTAACTCTTGAATAGCTACTTGGACTGTTTTATGAACTGAGGAATAAATTTCAGAAAAGGAAATCTGTATTGCTCTGTGAATCTACCTATGAAATTCATTCTTGATCTAATTTCTTAGATGAAAAACTATATATTTCCTGTTTGTTGGGGGAGATCCTTCCTGAAAAGACTGTACATTGTTGGGTAAAAACAAAGATCCCTTCTGTTACCTGTAGTCCTCAGCTTACAACCACAATGGAGTCCAAAACATAATATTTATTTATTTCTTTTGCAGTTAGTATTATTTAACCAGATGAAGAAGAGGCAACAGAATATAACTGTTTTCTTCACCCTATTTTGTTCTTATTTAAGTAGTAAGTGCAAAAAATAATAAATTTACTTTTTTATATTTTCTTTTTGTAGGTCATTCATTGGGACAAAGAATTCAGTGACATCGACTTGGCCACTCCCACCCGGTCACATGACTGCCAAGCGACTCCCACCGAGTCACATGACCACCAAGCAACTCCTGCCCAGTTCATATGACAGCCAAGCCACTCCCACCCAGTCACATGATCACAAGTGACTCCCACCCAGTCACATGCCTGCCAAGCCACTCCCACCTGGTGACATGACCACCAAGCCACTCTCACCTGCAAAAAATAATAAATTTACTTTTTTTTATGACACATGACCACCAAACCACTCCCACCCAGTTACATGACCACCAAGCCACTCTCAGCCAGTCACATGACCAACAAGCCACACCCACAGAATAGGTAATAGAAATTTTTGAAACCCACCATTGGAGCACTGGACCTGAAACCATGTTCATACATTCATACACAGGATACTGGTATACTGTACATGCCACACTAGCTCATTATGAGGGAAATATGAGGAGCAGGGAAAGAAGAGAAAGCAGCCTCCTTCCCTTGAGCTGGCTGTTCTGTTGCCCATTTCTCCATTGCAACTCAGCTCTTCTACCCAAAAAAGCCTTGTCTTTTTTTTTACAATGTTTACAATTTTATTTTATTACAAACATTCCATCTTCCATTAAACAGTGTGTCGTCTGGGTACAAATGTCTTGTGCAATAACAATTAGAATTTACAGTAAATAAATTAATTATTCATTATTTATCTACTCTTAATACTGATATACATAACATCTCCAGTATTGTAACAATCCTCTTCTTGACTTATTTAATTCTATTGATATATTTTCTATATTTCACTAATCTACTTTCATTTCTTTCATATTTATTCTCTAGCCATCGGTAGAATAGTTCCCATATAGTGTAATATTCAGTTTGTTCCTTCATTTAATTGCAAGTATTAATCTATTCATTTTTACACATTCTAATATTTTCCTAATCACATTCTCATCCATAGGAATCTCTTCACTTTTCCAATATTGTGCAAATACAATCCTAACTGCAGTTATTGCATCTATAATCAGATATACATTTTCTTTACTAAAGGTTTCTGGTAAAATCCCCAGCAAAAATATTTCAGGTTTCAAATCAATATGTTGTTGTATCATCTTCTCCAGCCATGTATGTATTTTTGTCCAATATTTTTTGGCTTCCACACATGTCTACCACATATGCAGTGGTGGGTTGCAGGTGGTACGTCCCAGTACAGGCATACCGGTGCCTACCGGGAGCACCAGATAGCATTCCAGTATGGTGCTGTGGAGGGCCCACCCACCCACCCACCTGAGCTCCTTACCTGTATTTGAGCTCTTTGGCACTTCTTTGCATGGGCAGGGAGCGTACAGTGTCTGTGCGATGCTGCGCCGAGCAGCTGGAGTGTCATGGAAGCGTCACGGAGGTAAGGACGCATGCACGTGTGCACATGCATGTGCGTGTGTACTGTGCGCATCTGTGGGAGACGCCAGGCCCCGTTGCACCGTACCAGTTACAACGGGATCTGGAACCCACCACTGCACATGTGGTAATATGACCCAGGTGTCTGATTGCATTTCCAATATTTAGCTGCTTTGCCTTTATCTCCAGCTAACAAAGACTGCTGTGAAGTTTCCAAGAGTTGCCCTAATTAATTTACAAGCCCCGAGACAAGGTTAAAAAAAACCCCATTCATTTATTAGGACTAACATCTTGGCACAGACTTCTGTGTAGCTGAAACTAAATCACACTTAATGGCGTCTGACCTTTATCCCTGTGCCCCACCTCCCCTCTGGCTGAGGTCATCAATCACATTCTTCAACAGGACGTTATGGCAAGGTTCTGGATATGCGCATTCACATCCCAGTACAGAAATATGAGACTTTTACTCTGGCCAAAAGTATGCATGGAATTTCCCTCCCCTTCTCAAGATGATAGTAGTCATGGAAACGCCTTAGGCATCCATCTCCCCTCACTTCCTGAAAGCGACCTGTATAAAACAAAGCAATTTGAGTGCAAGTGTATAACTTAGGGATGTGTCCCTCCCCCAGGCTTGTTTGGATTTTCTGCATGGAATTTTGCTATAAGGCGATCAGCCTGGATATTTCTACTTTTCACCCAAGATGCCTCTGATAAGGGGTAGCCCTTCCACTTGATTAAGTATTGGAATTGTCTCCTGTGCCACCTTGAATCAAGGATATGCTGAACTTCATAATGGGTTTGGCTCCCTATGACCATAGGGCCCGGGGGCTCCCAGGGTAGTGGTCTCAGAGTGGATCCAATCACGGGTTTTAAGAGGCTGCTATGGAATGCTGGGTGCATCTTTCCCAACAATCGAGGCAGTTTCAATTGCACTGTGACTGGGTTGATGATCTTTACTATGGGGAATGATCCCATTAACTTTGGCATCAGTTTCTTGCTAGGCAGTTTTAATCTCAAATATTTTGTGGAGAGGTAAACCTTCTCTCCTACCCGGAATGGCCGTTGCAGAGCCCGGTGTTTATCTGCCTGTTTCACATAGGTCTGTGCCGCTTTAGCCAGTGCCTTTTTGACATTTTCCCAGGTTGATTTCAGTATCGTCATGCAATCAGTGAAGCTGACTGAGGAGGGGGGATCCCTTGGATATTCAGGCATTGGGACAAAGGAGGGGGGTATCCCTTGGATACTCAGGCATTGGGACAAAGTCCATACCGCTCACTATTTTGAATGGCATGAGTCCTGCGCTACTGTGCTACTGTCGACAGCATTATTGTACGCGACCTCAGCAAAAGATAAAAGGTCTGCCCAATTGGACTGCTGATAGTTCACATAACACCTCAGGTACTGCTTTACCATGGCGTTCAATCTCTCTGCTGCCCCATTGGTGCTCGGATGAAAAGCTGAATTAAAACCCTGAGATGACCACAGGAACTCCCTCCAGAACTTAGCCGTGAACTGGACCCCTCTGTCTGAGATAATTCTTCGAGGTATTCCATGAAGTCGGTAGATATGCTTCACAAACAGTTTAGCCAGCTTGTGAGCTGAGGGTACAGCTACAGGGTATGAAGTGTGCCTGTTTGGAGAACAGGTCTATTACAGTCCAAATCACTGTGTTTCCCCCACTTTTTGGCAACTCTACTATAAAGTCCATTGCGATCTCCTCCCACGTCCTCGTTGGCTCTGCTACTGTTTGCAGTAGTCCAGGGGGTTTTCCTGGTCGTCTCTTCATTGTGGCACAAATGGTACAACTTTTCACGTAACTATCTACATCTTTCTTCATGCCAGGCCACCAGAATTGCCTCCGGGCTAAGTGTAAAGTCTTTAGGAACCCAAAGTGGCCTGCTGGTTTGGCATCATGAATCCTCTGGAGAACTAGGGTATGTAGGGATTCTGGGACATAGAGTTTTGTCCACTTCCATGCACGATCATCTCTCTTTGTCAAGATGTGTTGGTTGGTTTGGAACCAGGGGTCTGCTAGCAGTTCAGTTTTGAGTCTCATCATTAGGTCGCTTCCAAGTTGGTCTTGCCAGTCACGGCGTTGCTGTCTGGTGGTCACTTGGGCAGCGGTTTGGGTAGAAGGAATGATAGCGTCCACTACGGGCTCCCGTTCTCATTTGTACTGAGGCATGCGGGAGAGGGCGTCAGCTAGAAAGTTCCTCCCACCTGGAATGTGCTTTAAGACAAAATCAAAACGGTTGAAGTATTGAGCCCATTGGACTTGTTTGGGTGATAGTTTCCATGGGGTCCTAAGCGCCTCCAGATTTTTGTGGTCGGTCCAGACTTCAAACAGCTTCTGGCTCCCTTCCAACAGGTGTCTTCAGGTTAGCAGTGCCTCCTTTTCCCATACGGCCCATCGTCTCTCTGTGTCTATGAGCTTGCGAAAGGTGTAGGGGTAGGGTTGTAAGTTTCCTTGGTTGTTTCTTTGGAGTAGCACTGCTCCCACTGCCACATCGCTGACATCTTGCAGGGATAACGGAGACCTGGTTGGGCCACGAGGGTGGTTTACCCCTTGTGGAAATGTGCCCACCAGATTTCCGCGCATTCCATCAGCCTCAGGCCCTGGGTAAGGGTGGTGGGGTGGCGGTAGTTATACGGGAAGGTCTAGAGCCGAGGGAGTTCACTGTTCCTCAGATATCCGGGTGTGAGTCCCTTGGTGTGAAATGGGGCCCAGGGAGGCAGTTGGGTTTGCTGATTGTATACTTGGCTCCTCGCTATACATCAGCGGCCCTGCCCGAGCTCCTCGAGCTGATCTCGGAGACGGCGGTTGAGATCCCCAGGCTTGTGGTTATGGGGGATTTCAACCTGCCGTCGACGGGAGCAGCGTCTGAGGTGGCTCGGGAGTTCATGGCTTCCATGACAGCCATGGGCCTGACCCAGTTAATTCAGGGCCCCACACATGAAGGTGGCCACACATTGGACCTTGTTTTTGTATCTGAGCAGTGGACGAGTGATCTGGGTATAGGGGACTTTGTTGTTACACCCCTGTCATGGTCGGATCACTCATGTCTCCGGCTGGACTTCCCTGGCGCTACCCCCCACCGCGAGGAGGCGGGACCAGATGGTCCAAGCTGGTACCGCCCCAAGCACCTGATGGAGCCGGATAGGTTCCAGATGGAGCTTGGGCCATTACCTGTAGCCCTGACCCGCGCTCGGTCAGAGGACCTAGCGGCCGCCTGGAATAGGGCGGCGGCTGGGGCCTTGGACCAGGTTGCGCCTTTGCGACCTCTCCTGCGGCAGCGACCCACCCGGGCTCCTTGGTATACCGAGGAGCTGAGGGTGATGAAGCGCCATAGGAGACATCTAGAGAGCAGGTGGAGGTCCTCACGCTCCGAATCTGATCGAACACAGGTAAGAGCCTATTTACGGACCTACCTTGTGGCATTAAGGGCGGCCAAACGTAGATATTGCGCTGCTCTTATTGCGTCCGCGGATAACCGCCCTGCCGCCCTGTTTAGGGTGACCCGCTCCCTCTTGTCACAGAGGACGCAAGGGACACCCTTGCAGGGCAGAGCAGAGGAGTTTGGGGAATATCTGCAGGATAAAGTCGCTCAGATCCGGAGCGGATGGGCCCCCCTCAGTGGACCGGACGGGCCGCCAACAGCGAGTCTTGTGAGACCATCCTGGGAGGAGTTTGATTCTGTTGCCCCCGAGGATTTGGATAGGTTGCGTGGACGGCTGCGACCCACCACATGTTTAATGGACCCGTGTCCCTCCTGGTTGGTACTGGCATCTTGGGAGGTGACCCGAGGCTGGCTTCTGGGCCTGGTGAATGCCTCATTGGGTGAGGGATCCTTACCAGCCGCCTTGAAGGAGGCGGTGGTTAGACCCTTACTTAAGAGGCCTGCACTCGACCCAATGGAGCTAGCTAACTATCGTCCAGTCTCCAACCTTCCGTTTTTAGCGAAGGTTGTCGAGAATGTGGTGGCGCAGCAGTTTCCACAACACCTTGATGAATCCGAGTATCTAGACTCATGCCAGTCCGGCTTCCGACCCGGGCACAGCACAGAGACAGCCTTGGTCGCGTTGGTCGATGATCTCTGGAGGGCCAGAGATAGAGGTTGTTCCTCTATCCTGGTCCTATTAGACCTCTCGGCGGCTTTTGATACCATCGACCATGGTATCCTATTGCGCCGGTTGGAGGGGATAGGAGTCGGAGGTACTGTTTTGCGGTGGTTCGGCTCCTACCTCTCCGACCGGAGGCAATGTGTGTTGACAGGGGGACAGAGGTTGACCCCGAGGCCACTCACTTGTGGGGTGCCACAGGGGTCGGTCCTCTCGCCTCTCCTGTTCAACACATATGTGAAGCCGCTGGGTGAGATCATCCGTGGTTTTGGGGTTGAGTATCACCTCTACGCTGATGATACTCAGCTGTATATTTCAACCCCAAACCACCCCAACGAGGCTGTTGAAGTGATGTCCCGGTGCTTGGAAGCCGTCGGGGTCTGGATGGGGGACAACAGACTTAAACTCAACCCCTCCAAGACCGAGTGGCTGTGGCTACCGGCACCTCGGTTCAGCCAGCTGATTCCATCGCTGGCCATAGGGGGCGAACAATTGCCCCCTGTGGAACGGGCGCGCAATTTGGGCGTCCTCCTTGATGCCCGGCTGTCAATGGATGACCATGTGGCAGCCGTGGCGAGGGGGGCGTTCCACCAGGTTCGCCTGGTGCGCCAATTGCGCCCCCTACTGGACCGGGATGCCCTACGCACGGTCACTCATGCGCTGGTGACGTCCCGCCTGGATTACTGCAACGCTCTCTACATGGGGCTGCCCTTGGGACGCACCCGGAGACTGCAGTTGGTTCAGAACGCAGCCGCGCGGGCTGTGATGGGGAGTACGAGGTACTCCCATGTAACACCTCTCCTGCGCGAGCTGCACTGGCTACCTGTGGTTTTTCGGGTGCGTTTCAAGGTGCTGATTACCATCTTTAAAGCGCTCCATGGCACGGGACCTAGTTACTTGCGGGATCGCATCCTCCCACATACATCCCTGCGGCCAATTCGCTCACACAGGGAGGGACTTCTCCTGGTGCCGTCCACTAGGCAATGCCAACGGGCGACACCAAGGAGTAGGGCCTTCTCTGTGATGGGCCCAACCCTCTGGAATGACCTCCCCCCCGACATTAGAACCACTTCTGACCTCCGCTCCTTCCGGCAAAAATTGAAGACTCACCTGTTCCGATTAGCAGGCCTGGCATAATTACAACTGTCCCTCCTGGCAAATGTATTATTATCTGGTTATCTTAGGGTTTTTTAATCTGTTGTGTCTGTTTTAGGGATTTTAAAAAATTATATTTATTTAGCTTTGTACAGTTCTTTTAATTGCATTTTAACCTCCTCCAAACTGTACATATTTAATTTTTTATTGTATTTTTGTGATATTCTCTATGGACTGTACACCGCCCCGAGTCCCTTCTGGGAGAGGGGGCGGTCTAGAAGCACAAATAAATTGAAATTGAAATTGAAATCTGACTGGATCATGAAAGGTTGCTCGGGGTCAGGAAGCTTCAGCACTGGCTCCTTTGCAAACATTTCTTTTAGTGTCTCAAACACCTCTTGGCAGGTTAGGTCCCATGGTAGGGCTTGTCCCAGATGAGGTTTCGTTCTTGGGCTTCCTGTCTTCAGGAGGTCTGTCAGGGGTTTGGCAATCTTCGCAAAGGAGGGGATGAATTGCCTGTAGAAGTTTGCGAACCCTAGGAAGCTTTCAAGCTGTCTGTGGGTACAAGGTGGATGCCAGTTTAGGACAGCTTGCACTTTCGCTGGGTCCATCTCTATTCCCTCATTTGACACTCGGTAACCCAGGTAGTCTAACTGTGCACGGTGGAATTTGCATTTTGATACCTTGACATACAGGTTGGCTGCCAGAAAATTTTCCAGTACTTGGTGGACTAGGGGTACGTGGTCATCCATGGTCTCCGTGTAGATAATGATGTAATCTAGGTAGACGAGGACCCCCTTGTAGAGGTGCTCGTGCAACACCTCGTTTATTAACTGCATGAATACCGCTGGGGCCCCTTGCAGCCCAAAAGGCATCACTGTCAGACCTGTAGTTATGTTTTTTTAGGATCTTTGGCCTGCCACTTTCTAATATTTTCCTATGCTGTTTCATTAGTGTAGTAGTTGCGAGGGGGGAATAGAAAGGAGTAGAATTGTGGAATGTATTGTTGTCATTTTTTTCTAGAAGCTCAAGGTCATCTTTTGTCTCTGCACCTCGACACCTGACCGGAAGCAGAGGGGTGTAGATGCCAGTGTGGAAAAAGAAGATTGGACCATGTGATGGATTATGGGTGTGGGGATAAGATGATGAACTTTCAATTGGGTGGAATCCCAGGAAGCAAATCAGATTTGGGATTTCATAGAACAATGCCAACATGTCTGTCTTATTAAATTGGAACTTTAAGGATGATTCTGCCTTGAATTCTGATTTAATTCTGCATGATATTTGGAACGCTGACAATCACTTTGAATTGAAAGCTCCCTAGGGGGTAATTGAATGCTGTTTTCCACTCATCTCCCTCTCTGATTCGTGCTTGGTAGTATGCTTCTCTGAGGTCTAGTTTGGTGAAGACTTTTCCCTTGGCCAAATGAGATAGCATATCCTTCATGAGAGGGAGGGGGTATAGGTTGTGTATGCACACCCCATTTATACCTCGAAAGTCCACACACAATCTCATGATTCCATCTTTTTTTTCTTTAAAGAGGACCCATGGCTTGGCTGGCTCAATAAACTCCCTTGCTAGGTTTTTGTCTATGTATTTGTGCATCTCTTGCATTTCCCGGGGTGTCATAGCATAGAGTTTGGGCTTGGGTAGTTTTGCCCCGGGGATGATTTCGATGGCACAGTCTGTCACCCTGTGGGGAGGCAGAACATCGCACTCGGCTTCGCTGAATACTTCTGCAAGGTCCTGATATTCTATTGGAATCAGTTCGGCGTCTGGGGTTTTGTCGGATGTGGTTGCCAGTTGTTCTCGTGGGCTTTCTTGGGGGGCTTCCAGCGTGGGTGGTGTTTCTGCTTGCTAGTGTGGGAGGGGTTGGGGGCCCCTTGATATCCTAAGTCTTCAGTTACCCCCTTGCCACCAGATAGTCGATCCCCACTTGTCTAGCCAGGAAAGTCCGAGTATGACTGCATCTGTCATTTGGGGGGCTATTATGAATCGAATTACTTCCCAGTGATCCGCTAGATCTAGCCTCACTGGTTCAGGTGGGTGGCATAGGCTCCTCCCATTAGGGACCTGTCGACCTGCTCGAACTGGATCGGGTGGGCCAGTCTTTTTGCTCCTGGAGGGCTTTCCCAGACATGTTGGTGGTCTGTTTGGACCCTTGTTCTGGTCGTGCCTTGGGCGGTGGGTCTGGCCTTGGTTTTGGGGCTGGAGTTGGGCATGCAGCTGCCATGTGTCCCATCCCCCCACATCTGTAGCATTTCAGCAAACTTCGAAGGAGGGCTGGTCTCAGAGCCTGCTATAGTGCTGTGGTTCCCTGCCAGCTGGGTGGTTTCAAATCGGGTTGATCTCTCTCTTGTGTGTCCAGTTGCTTTGTCATGTCGTTGGTGCGCAGCCTGCTGTCAACTTTTGTTGCTACTCGGAACCACTCAGAGAGTTGATTTGGGATGTCGCAGTATGCAGTTACCTGGGCAATTTGCTTGTCCAGGCTTGTTCTGAAAAAATGCACCAGTAGCCACTCTGGTAAAGGGTGTAGCCTTCCTATGACCCTCCTAAATTCACAGATGTGCTCTTTGATGGAGCAGCCCCTCTGCTTTAGGTTGCTGAGTTCCTCTTCTGCATATGGGTCCTCCTTCTCCACCTCCTCAAACCTGGCCTCAGTTCAGGAAGTCATCTATGTCTTGCAGTTAGGGGGCTCTCCTCTTGTGGAGGGCTGCTAGCCATTCCCTTGATTCTCCCTCTAGACCCTCTGCGATGGCATTCACCATGGCTCTGGGGAATGGGTAGAGGTGCCCATAGCATTCTAGGTGGATATCAGCTGAATCAAGGAATAGGGCTAGCTGGTCTGAGTCTCCGTCAAACTTTCCCCTGAATTGGGTTGGGTCATCCAGCCCTAATCCCCCAGCCCCCTGTCGGCCTTGGTATGTTTGCGCCTGATATGGCTGGTTATCTCTTTCACCCCTAGTTCAGAGAGAGAGGGAGGGGGTTGCCTGCTCTTGGCAGCCTGCCTGCTGCATGGGAGAGGCACTGGTTGCCGTTCTGGGCTCCTTCTCCTTCCATCGGGATGGGGAGGGGGGCTGCGCTCCAGTCTGCATCTCTTCCCTTCAACAAGATCAGATGTCCCTCCCCTCACTTCCTCCCTCTGTTGCTCTTTTGCATTCCCTCAGGATTCCATCTGGGGCTTTGGACTAGGGCAAGGGAATTTCCACCAGTACTTATCTTCTCTTGTTTCTGCTTCTGAGTTTTGCTGCATACCTGCAGCTGCAATCAATCTCCTGTTGCGTGATTTCCCCTCCAAGCAACCCAAACATTGGGAGAGGGGGTGCTTGGAGGGCCTGGGCTTCAGGAAACCTGAAAAAAAATATTTTAAAAGTCAGTTTCAGCTATCTGTGAAGGTTCCAAGAGTTGCCCTAATTAATTTACGAGCCCCGAGACAAGGTTTAAAAAAACCCCATTCATTTATTAGGACTAACATCTTGGCACGGACCTCTGTGTAGCTGAAACTAAATCACACTTAATGGCATCTGACCTTTACCTCTGTGCCCCACCTCCCCTCTGGCTGAGGTCATCAATCACATTCTCCAACAGGGCTTTCCCTCCCCTTCTCAAGATGATAGTAGTCATGGAAACATCTTAGACGTTGGCAACTGCTGCTCTAGCTTGGAAGGTTTTAACAAGATTAAGCATAGATTCACAATAACGTTTTATTTTCACCTTTCTCTGGTTAAATATATACTTCAAAGGGACATCTGCATGCTTTTCTTCTTATCACTCTATAAACAAGCAGTGAGGCCTTGGAGTGCCAAGCCAGGATAAGCAGTGAGAAAAGTAAGAGTGTTTCGTTTCCAATACACAAACCTCTAGCCTCTGAGTAGCAGTGTTATTGTTGCAATTTTCTTTGTTTCTTTTTGTATCTTTTTTGTATTTCAAGTTTTTTAAAAAAGTCCGATTCTTGAATGAGTTAGAAGAACACCCACAGTAATGAAAGAGAAGAATTTTAGTCCATATGTTACAAAGAATAATACAAGAAAAAAATAGAAGAAAACTTAATCCATTCATTCTAAAAGGCTTGCATAAATTCCATCCATGAAGATAGCATTTAAAAAGTAAGATAACCCACTGTTCAAAACCATTCCAAATTTAATTCCGCCGCTTATTTCTTCTGTTCTCCAATTTAAATTAGTTTTAAGGTTTTTATAGGCAGTCTCTTTTAAAATGGTAAAAATTCCTCATCAGCTGGAAACACTTTCTCTTTCCGTTTTGGAGCCGCCCCGACTTCATCAGCCTAATGGCTGGATTTTTTGTTGCCGGCTTGAAGAACTTCTCTTGGATCGATAAGTGACTTTGGATGTTCCTGAGATCAGCAAGATGTATTCTTCCTGTTCACCGTCTCTGTGGGACCACAGAGGCCAAAGTATCAACGGCGATCTCAGAGCATTGAGATCGCACGTCACCTTGTCGTGACATTGGCTCCTCCTCCCACATTCTAATATTTTTTAAATCACATTTTCATCTGTGAGGATCTCTTCACCTTTCCAATTTTGTTCAAATACAATTCTATCTGCAGTTATTACATGAATAATTAAATATACATTTTCTTTACTATATTTTTCTGATAGGATACCTAACAAGAACAGGTCAGGTTTTAGATCAATATGTTGCTGCATCATCTTCTCCAACCGCATTCAAATTTTTGCCCAATATTTTTTTGCTTCTACACATGTCTACCACATATGATAATACGACCCTGGTGTCTGGTGACATTTCCAACATTTAGTTGATTTGTCTTTAAACATTTTTGCCAATCTTTCGGGTGACATATGCCATCTATAAAACATTTTATACCAATTCTCCTTGTATGCCATTGACATTGTTAGTTTATAATTTCTATCCCACAGTTGCGTATAACTCTATCATATGCCCAAAGGTTTTGCCCATGCTATCATTGTTTCTTTACTTGTTCTTCTTCTAATTTAATCTGCAGTAAGTATCTATACACTTTTTAATCACTTTCTTCTATTCCTGTTAGTATCTTATCCAATTCTATCAATTCCATATAAAAACCATATAACTTAGCATCTTTTTCATATCTAGATTGTATTTGCAGTTTTTCCAATTTTTGCTTCTTTTTAAGTTCCCCCTTTTCTGACAAAATATCTTTATATCTAACAATATTCCCCATATTGATAATATTTGGATGTATTAGTGCTTCCATCATCAAAAGCCAAACTGTTATCTTCAAGTAATGTTTTTCTCTAATTTTCTCCCATACTAATAATAAAACCTTTCTTATATAATTCCTTTGAAAATAACTATGTAGAATAATACATCACTTACAAGATGAAAGGGGAAACATACAATACTGGAAAGAGGGGGAAAAATAGTAAATAATTTTTTCGAGAATTTGTACAGCAAAGAAAATTTATTACAAGACAGTATCGAAGAATACTTAAATACAAGGAATCTACATGAAATTGAAGAAGAGAGACGAGAAATGCTAAATAAAAAAAATCATAGTGATAGAATTAAAGGACGCATTGAAGAGACAAAAATAATAAAACACCAGGACCAGACGGTATACCTGTAGAATTTTATAAAGCCATGCAAGAGCAGACAGAAACAGTGATTTTAGACTTATTTAATGAAGCACTTATAGAAGCAAAGTTACCAAAATCATGGAGGGAAGCATATATAACATTGATACCCAAGACAATTCGGACCACCAACAAATAAAAAATTACAGACCAATTTCTTTACTAAACGTAGATTATAAAATCTTTACAGCAATAATGGCAGAGCGAATTTAAAAAATATTATCCACACAGATCAAAACGGCTTCTTACCAAAATGTCAATTAAAAACAATATGAGGATAATTATAAATACACTAGAATATTATGAAGAGAATCTGGGAGAACAAGTTACACTGGTCTTCTTAGATGCCCAGAAGGCCTTTGATAACTTAAATTGGCATTTCATAATCACAGTTAAAAATGATGAGATTTGAAGAAAACTTTATAAAAATGATAGAATCAATTTATTCGGCCCAGACAGCAAAACTAATAATAAATAGTGACACTACAGAAGAAGTTAAGATATGGAAAGGAGTGAGACAGGGTTGTCCATTATCACCTTTATTATTTATACTATCACTGGAAGTTCTACTAACAGAAATTAGAAACAACCAAGAAATAAAGGAATTAACAATTTAAAAAGAGGAATATAAATCACAGGCATTTGCGGATGATATGGTGTTGTGGCCCAGCAGGAGCCGTTGGAGCTGCTACCAGACTCTGACAGCAAGGGTCCCTATGAGTTGACTCTGGAGGATGTGGAGGACCCTGGGCAGGGTTCTGACTCCGAGCAGGGATCAGAGAGGCTGGTCGGCCACAGGAGGCGCCTGAGGCATGGAGCAGTGGTGAAAGCCAAAGGGAGGGTGTTCTTGATGTCATGCCTTGGAGCAGTGGGGAGGAGTCACGGGACAGTGAGTCAGACATCAGCAGTGAGTTATTAAATGCTCATTACCGGTGTGCTAATCGGCGTCAGGAGCAATTGCACAGTTACAGGAGGTAATTGCGCTCAGCTGATGATAATTAGACTCCTCTCCAGACTATAAAAGGACTGCTTGTGCACACGCCTTTTTGCAGAAGTCAACGCAGGAACTATTATGGGAGTACAGTCTTGTGAGCATGGCAGGCTGGATAGCTGCTATTGCATATCAGTGCTGGAGGGTTCTGAAGGTCGAGTTGTGTTGGATTGCTGGCAAGGATCTGTCTGTCTGTGCAATAAACCTCATGAAGTATCTTTGGCTCGGAGTGTGTCTGTGATTGCAGGGGAAGAGGGGGGTCAGAACAATATGGTATTCATATTAGAGGATCCATTAAAATTAGGAATTAAATTAATCCAAAAAATAGAGGAATTCGGTAAGGTAGCGGGTCTTAAAATTAATAAGAACAAAACAAAGATCATTACGAAGAATTTTACTAAAAAACTAGAGCAAGAATTAGAGGAAAACATGGGAATGCAAATAGCAAAAAAAGTAAAGTATCTAGGAATTTGACTGACAGGGAAATGCTCAACAATTAAAGATAATTATGTTAAAACGATTCAGAAAATTAAGAAAGATCTGGAAAATTGGAGGAAACTACAAATATCCTTAATGGGAAGAATTGCCATCATTAAAATGAATATACTACCGATCTCACTTCCGGGATCGGATGACAACGGACATGTTTGTCCACCGCTCGTCTCCCTGGTGGGTCCCTTAGGGGACACAGGAGCCCTTGTAGGGGGGTCCTGCTGAAGGGTGGCTGGCCGAGGCACCCCGCCTAGGAGCTTGGGAGCGGAGGGGGTGCCAGAGACAGCTTCGCGCTGCCCGCCCTCTCGTCAGATGGCTCTGGAGGCTAAAAGAAAAGTTGGAGAAGTGCAGCTGGAGACTGAAGGTGGGGATCCTGACCGATGCTCTTGGAGGACTTAGGAGAAAAGCAACAATCACTTTGTGAGTCTTTTGTGTTTCTGTCCTTGAAGAGAGATTAGAGGGGGGGTTACCATTCCCCCCCCCTCGGACTAAGCGGCTTGGAAAATGGACCCTCGGGAAGAGAGAGGTTAAAAGACTGATTTATTTGACTTTTAATTGAAAATGACTTTCACAATTGCTGGAAACGACTCTGAACTGTTGTTTTAAAACAAAAAACTTTTGGTGACTTCTTTCCCTGCGAAGGGGAGGGCCAAGATGGCGCTCGCCCCTCTTTCTTTGTCTGCAAATGAAGTCTGTCCTCTGAAGTTACTCCCAAAGAGAGAATAAAGAAAAGTGGATTGCTTGTTTACTCTCCCAAAGGGAAACTGGGACCTCCTCCTGTGTAGGATCTTCTGATCTTTGGCTGACTTTTCTCCCCATTCATCTTGGTGTATTTTACTCTTGTAACTGCAAATTGGGTGCCATTGCGATTGTGAGACCAGCGTAGCTGTGAAACCCTCTGACACCATTTTCCTTGGCAAGGATTTGCATCTCTGAACTTAAACAAATGGCAGCAAGGAAACCCCCTACCAGCAAAGCGCACTCAGCCCCCTCATCGGCTGCCCCAAGTCCCACGATGCAACAGTCTAAGATATCGTCAATGTTGCAGAAAGCAGTGGCTGGGGAGGATCCTAAGGAATTATCTGTTACGGAAATGTTAAAAGAACTTATGAAGGGACAGAATGAAATGAGGGCTGAGATCAAAGAAGAACTCAGAGTGGTTAAAGAACATATAGCTGGAAATACACAACGAATTTTGATGTTAGAGGACGGAATGGCGGGGCTGGGGGAAGAAGTGAAAGCAATGCATAAGGGAAACATAGATATGGAAAACTTTCAGACAAAAGTAGAACTTGAAAGAATGTCCTTTTTTCTTAGATTCCAGAACTTACCAGAAACAGAGAATGAAAACCTTAAAGATATTATGAGTACAATTTTAGCAGATTATCTCAAGAGAGATAAAAAACAAATATGGTGGGATATGGATCTAGCTTCTAGGATAAATTCAGCATATGCTAGAAGACACAATGTTCCGAGGGAGATACATGTTAAGTTTGTCAGGAGATCCACAAGGGACGAGGTACTTGCGACCCAAAGGGAGGGACCATTGAAATATAAGGGTGAAGAGATCACCATTCTCAAACAGATCCCGAAAAAAACAAGAAACAGAAGGAGGAAATTTTCCTCCCTAGCAAAAAATTTATATGAAAAAGGGATCTGGTTTAAATGGCTGATTCCGGAGGGGATGTTAATCTTCTGGGAGGGAAACAGGATCAGAATCAATACAGTCCAGGAGGCGGAGGCCTTCATTAAAAAGAATTTTCCGCTCTCAGAGGAGGAACAGAGTGGGAGTAGTGAAAGAGACAGTAAAACACAAGACAGTAAGATCCAAGACGGGGAGGAGCGGGGCACTGAGGCTCTCTCTGGCGACAGGGAGGAAGAAGCAATATCGAAAAGGCTCAGATCTCAAAAATAAAATTATTTGGAACAATAGCAGTTAGTGATATATTAGAAAACGGCAAAGAGAAACGTATAGGAACACAAGACTAACAATATAGAGTAAGATTTGGTTTACTGTTTTCTTCTATAAATTTGTTGTACAATGTTATATAAATGTGTACCGTGCTGGGATCTCTACCAGCAGTATGAAAGCTGCCAAAAAAATTGTATACCTATTTACCCTTCCCTATATATTTGAAAACCAATAAAACTTTGTTTAAAAAAAATGAATATACTACCAAAAATTTTATTTTTATTTCAAGTGGTGCCGATTAGCCTAGGGAACTTTTTTTCATAGATTTAAATAAATTAATTGCACAGTTTATTTGGTCAGGGAAAAAACCACGAATTAAATTTAAATTGTTACAAGACAGTAGAGAAAGAGGAGGATTCAGACTTCCCGATTGGGAGCTTTATTACCATGCAGCTGCTCTCACCTGGATAAAGGACTGAATCAATTTAAAAAACAGAAGATTATTAACAATAGAAGGTTATAATTTGGAATTGGGTTGGCATGCCTTTATCTGGGATGGGAAAGATAAGATTCATAACTATTTCCAAAAGCATTTAATTAGAAAAGCTCTACTACAAACATGGTTAAAAATCAAAACAAAACATTATAATAAAATCCCAACCTGGCTATCCACCATGGAAGCTCTGGTATACCCGAACGTATTGGACATGAACAAGATAATAAGATATAAAGACATATTAGACAACCAAGAAATGCTAAAAACAAGGCAAGAATTGAAAGACGAGGGAATAGATATTGGCTGGTGGCCCTATTTACAAATACAAGCAAGGTATAAAAAAGACAGGGAAAGAGACGGATTTTATAAGGAGCCGCTCTTGCTAGATAAAATTTTACAGGGAACTGAAGAAAAATTGATTTAAAAAATATATCACTACTTATTAAAATTTAAAATGGAAGAAGAAACTGTAAAATGATAACATGGGCGATAAATTTTGGATATAGTATAGAATTGGTGGAATGGGAAAAAATTTGGGAAATAAACTACAAATTAACAATGGCAATGGCTTATAGAGAGAACATGTACAAGATGTTCTACAGATGGCACCTTCCACCAGCGAGAATTGCAAAAATGTTCCCGGAGTGTTCACCTATCTGCTGGAAATGCAACAAACAACATGGAACATACTACCATATGTGGTGGATGTGCACAGCTGTGAAAAAGTATTGGAAAAAAATAAAAGATTGGCTAGAGGAGATTACTACACATCAAATTGCACTAAAACCCGAATTATTTTTGTTAGGGATTATAAAAGGAAATTATGAAGGAAAATATTAGATACTTAATTTTACACATCATTATGGCAGTGAGAATTATATTTGCACAAAACTGGAAAAATAATTATATACCAACAGAAGAAAATGGAATTAAAAAAATATTGGAATGTGCAGAGATGGATAGGCTCACGAAAGAACTAAAAGAGAAAGATGAATCTGAATACTACTCTGTATGGGATTTATTGTACAATTGGCTAGAGGAAAGGAGGGGAAAAGCAGGAAAGCAAAAAAGAAAGGAAGATAATCAACAAAACAATAGTCAACTACAAAACCGGAAAAGGAATAAAAGACTGAAATATGAGATAGACTATAGCAAATAAATATTACACCCTACATACATCCAGATCAAAATGGATTTCTCCCAACAAGACAAATTAGAAATAATACCAGAATAATAGCTAATATCTTGGAGTATTATGAGGTGCATACAGAGAAACAAGTGGCACTTGTATTCCTGGATGCACAGAAGGCATTCGATAATTTAAATTGGCAATATATGAAACAACAAATTAAAAATATGAATCTAGGAAATAAATTTGAAAAATTAATAGAAACAATATACTCCACCCAAAAGGCAAACATACTATTGAATTGGGAGAATACAGAGTCTTTTGAAATAACAAAAGGAGTGAGACAGGGCTGCCCACTATCACCTCTGCTTTTTATTCTGACACTAGAAAGCCTTCTGATACGAATTAGAAAAAACCAGGAAATAAGAGGAACCAAAATTAAAAATGAAGAATACAAAATACAGGCCTTTGCAGATGACTTAGTATTTATTATAGAAGATCCATTAGAAACAGGGAACAGGTTAATGCAAGAACTAGGAAAATATGGAGATGTGGCAGGATTAAAAATTAATAGAGAAAAGACCAAAATAATAACCAAAAATCTGAAGGAAGAGCAGAATAAAGAATTAGAAAAAATAATAGGACTCCAGGTAGTAAAGAAAGTCAAATACTTAGGAATATGGCTAACAGCAAAGTGCTCAACCATAAAAGAAAATAACTACACAAAATTAGTGCAACAAATATAAAAAGATTTAGAACTATGGGGGAAATTACAACTATCTCTATTAGGGAAAATAGCAACTATAAAAATGAACATACTACCAAGAGTCCTATATTTATTTCAAACTATCCCCATAAAACTAGAGAAAAAATTCTTTACTGAACTGAACAAAATAATACTAAAATTCATCTGGCAAGGGAAAAAAGCTAGGATAAAACTGAAAGCATTACAAGACGACAGAAGCAGAGGTGGTATGGGGCTACCTGACTGGGAACTCTACTATAATGCAGCAGCACTAAATTGGATCAAAGACTGGATAAATTTAAAAAACAGAAGAATATTAGCAATAGAAGGCCATGACCTGCAAACAGGATGGCACTTTTTCCTATGGGAAGAGAGCAAAAAGAAACAAAAATACTTCCATACACATTATATCAGAGAAGCACTAATACAGGTCTGGAACAAAATTAAAGCAAAACACTACATGAAAATACCGACATGGCTTTCCACCATGGAAGCTATGACCCACCCCAATACGCTAGATCTATCAAAAATGGTTAGGTATAGTGAATTCTAGATAACCAGGGGAATCTGAAAACGAATCAAGAATTAAAAGAAAATAATATAAATATAGATTGGTGGCCATACCTCCAATTACAATCAAGATACAAAAAAGATGTAAAAGAATATGGAATATATACAGAATTGCAACGAATAGTCAAAATCTTAATTGGCCCAGAAAACAAATTTATAACGAAAATGTATAAATATTTGCTAGAAATAAATTTAGAAGAAGAAATAGTCAAAGGTTGTATGATAGCATGGGCCAAAAAATTTGGGCCAAAAAATTGCCCAAATGGGATTCATCAACTTTTACCCCCAGTTTATCCTCACTTTTGCTCAGATTGCCCTCCCCATTACCAACCTCTTAAAAATGAAGGGGGAGGGCAACCCAAAACCAAAGCAGCCTTTGAACTAGAATGCCAAGATGCATTTGAAAAACTTAAACAGCTCTTCTCAGCAGAGCCAATTCTAAAGCACCTGGACACAGAGAAATCATTCATCATACAAGTAGATGCCAGCAATGTGACCAAAGGGGTGGTCCTGCTTCAGAAAAATGAGCAGGACCAACTGCAACCATGAGCTTGCACATCCAAAAAAATTGAATGAGACTGAGCAAAGGTGGGCCATTTGGGAGAAAGAGGCTTATGCAGTTTGGTGGGCACTTTTAACCTGGAGGTATTTCCTAGAGGGGAGTAGAATCCCTTTCGAAGTCTGGACTGATCACAAAAAATTAGAAGCATTAAAGACCCCAAGGAAACTCTCCCCAAGACAAGTACAATGGGCTCAGTACTTTAAATGATTTGATCTTACTCTCAAATATCTCCCGGGGGGGGGGGATTTTTTGTCAGATGTACTATCCAAAAAACTGCAATACAATAGTGAGAAGCCAGACGCAATCAAGCCCACCATACAAAACAATCAGAAGGCCACTAAAGTAATCAGTAGATCCCAGGCAAAACAAGAAACATTGACGGACAATGAGACCACCCAAACATTTAAACAAGCATGGCCACCAATGAATGGTTTGTGAGACACAAACCCAGCTGTCTGATGAAATTGTACGTTCCAGCTAGCCAAAGACTGCATTTAATGGCATGCCATGACTCTAAATTAACTGGATGCTTTGGTTTTGTGAAAACTTTATACCTAATTAAAAGGCAATTTTGGTAGCCATCACTAAATAAAGGACATAGAGACCTAAGTAGCTAGCTGCCCCATTTGTGCAGCAGCAAAAAGACTGGTGAAAACCCCAAGACTCTTACAGAAGGTAGTCGAACCTTCAGCACCCTGGAGATTGCTATGGATTTGTAGAACTGCCAGAAATACTGTCATTTGTGTCGTGACAGACCTGTTTTCAAAACAGGCACATTTTATAACTTGCCAAAAGATTCCAACTGCCAAAAGTCTAGCCAAATTATTCCTAATACATATTTATCATCTTCATGGAGCTCCACAAAGAATCATCTCCAACAGAGGGGTCCAATTACCTACAAATTTTGGAGGGTATTTTTAAGCTAGCTAGCTAGCTAGCTTGCTTGCTTGTTTACTTACAAGCCCAGGGGTTGAGCTCATCGCTACTAATGGTCAAATTGAGAGGACTAACTCGGTGCTAGAACAATATCTAAGATGTTTTATTAATTTTCAACAAGATAACTGGACTGAACTTTTACCTTTTGCAGAAGTTGCATTCCATAACTCTGTACATACAAATAGTGGTTTTACCCCTTTTAGAGTAGCAATAGGCCAAGATTTCAGCCCACTGTCTGAACAACCCACAGAAGAACCGACTATCCCCTCACTCAAGGAGTGGATGGATACTTTACAAAACACATGGCCAGCAGTTAGATTAGCTTTAAAGGAAGCTAGGGAAACTTTCAAAATTCAAGCTGACAAGAAAAGAATGGAACCCAAACCTTTCCACATTGGAGATAGAATATTTTTATCTACAAAATTCCTGCAATCATTACAGCCATCAAAGAAATTAGGGCTGAAGTTCATTGGACCTTTCCCTATCACTATCAGCATGGCAATTGTCAAGCAACTAGGCATATGCACAAGAACTCCAGTCTGTCCCATTCGGGTTGAGCAGGTAGATGGAACGCTAATTGGAGGGGCCCCAGCCATGCTAATGACTGAACTGATAAAGTTACAAGTGGACCGCCACTATGAGCTTCTGAGATTCATTGTGGCTCCAGAGATGCCGGAATATATTATCTTGGGGCTTGCATGGCTTGACAAGTGGAAGCCTACGATAAAGTGGGAAGACGGTGGTAGGAAATTGATAATCGCATTTGGGGTGCTACCACCAGTGGAGCCAAAGGGGCCACCCAGGGATGATTGAACCCAGGAGCCCAGAACCTGCAGCACCTGCAGCAGAGACAAAACCCCATAGGTATCCAACAAGTACCAAAAAACGTGTTGGGGGATATTTTGTTGAGAAAACCACAGTAAGACAGTAAGAAGGGAGAAGTTGTTCACCCGATCATTTCTTCCTCCCACCAAAAGGCAGCCCAAGTCACTAACCGAAGCCAGGATAAGCTGATGACAGCTATGAAATTGGCACTCCCAACAGACTAGTGGCTCAACAATAACCAGGATATCCTAACGATGGAAAATGGATTAGCCTGGAAGGGGTCCAAACTGTATGTCCCCACGGGGTTGAGGCTGGAAGTTCTAAAAAGAAGCCATGAGGCGGAACTAGGAGGCAACTTTGGATTCCTAAAAATGCTCCACCTCACCAGGCGTCAATTTTGGTGGCCAAAGATGAAATCGGAGGTGGAAGATTATGTAAAAAACTGTGCTACTTGCGCAACGATGAAAACACTGCTGGAGAAGCCCCCTGGACTACTACAACAAGTGGCCAGCCCTAACTGACCATAGGAAGAGATCGCAATGGACTTCATCATCAAACTCCCAGACAGCAGTAGGAATAGAGTAAACTGGACAGTTATTGATTTGTTTTCCAAGCAGGCGCATTTCATCGCTTGCTCAGGATTGCCGTCCACAAAGAAATTAGCAAAATGTTTGTGATACACATTTATCGTCTGCACGAGAATCATTTCAGACCGCAGAGTCCAGTTCACAGTCCAGTTCTGGAGAGAGTTCCTGAGATCCATTGGGTCCATGCAAAGACTGAGCTCAGCAATTCATCCCAGCATGAACCGCGCAGCAGAGAGGGACAATGTGATAGTGCAGTCGTCGGCAAGCCACAGCTCGCGAGCCACATGCGGCTCTTTACACACTTTAATGCGGCTCTTCTGTGTGCCGGGCGCCCGCTCCCCTCCCTCCTCTCTGGCGGCCGCCCCAAAAGTCAGGACTCTGCAGCTAGCCTCTGTCAGTGCGCGCCCTGTGCACTGTTCCCTCTAAGGTGCGCACCTGTGTGGCCGTGCATGTGCCTAGAGTACACCCGTGCACTAATTTCTAACTGCCGCGCAGCACCAGCAGCGCATATTTGGTGTGGACACGCGGTCCCCAGCCAGCTCCAGCTAAACGCAGTTCATTGCCGCCTGACTTGTGACTTTAGGATTCTCCTTAATCAGTGTAGGTCAAAAATAAAAAAGGGAAAGGGGCACTTCAAAACAAGCGCCCCTTTCCCTTTTTTCTTTTCGACCCACAATGATTAGGGAGGATCCTGAAGTCGGGCGGGGCTGAGAAGTGAGGAGGCAGAAAAAGAAACGGAGGCCAAGGAGCTTCCCCCCCGCCCCCTCCCAGCAAAAATCTAACCGGGGACCCGGGCGGGCAGTAGCAAATTAGCGAATCACACCGCGTGGGCAGTAGCAAATTAACCGATCACGCAGCGTGATCGGCTAATTTGCTACTGCCCGCCCGGCTCCCCGGTTAGATTTTTGCTGGGAGGGGGCGGGGGGGAAGCTCCTTGGCCTCCGTTTCTTTTTCTGCCTCCTCGCTTCTCAGCCCCGCCCGACTTCAGGATCCTCCCTAATCATTGTGGGTCGAAAAGAAAAAAGGGAAAGGGGCGCTTAAAGTTTCAAAATATTGGAGCAAAATATCGCTTCAGAGGCAACAGTTCTCATGGGGAATTAGCCCTGGAGTTTCACTGCCCCACCCGGTCAAACCTCGCTTTCCGTGTATGCCGCGTGATCAGCTAATTTGCTACTGCCCGCCGGTTCCCTGATAAGATTTTTGCGGGGGGGGGAGAAGCTCCTTGGCCTCCGTCTCTTTTTCTCCCTCCTCGCTTCTTGGGGCTCCACCAATGGGGGAGCAAGGCCCGCCCAGCGCCAGGCTTTGGGCTAACACAGAGGTCTGCAAAGTTGGCTGTTTTAAGACTGGTGGACTTCAATTCTCAGAATTCTGGGAGTTGAAGTCCACCAGTCTTAAGAGCCAATTTTGCAGATCCCTGGAGAGCCCAGTCACATGACATGACATCATGCTTTGTGACCACATTTCTGACTAATAAAAATTCCAGTCCCACCCATGTTGTAATGTTAAATCATTTGGAGCAAATTAAAATCACTACTTTATAAACAAAAGGAAGGTGTTTTTTTTTCCTCTTATTTGTTATGGTCGAGCCATTTTAACAATCTATTTAATTTGCAAGTGGTATGGAGTTTAGAAATTTTTTAGAATTAAAATCTTAACTACAATATAAGTACTTGAAAGTCATCCACACAGTTCACTTATTGAAACTTATTGAAACTAAAAACAGTGTACCATCCTATGCATTTTCGGTTTTAAAAATGTGGCTCTCAAAATAAATTTCAATCGTGGTTTTGGCGAGATTTGGCTCAGTTGAAAAAAAAGGTTGCCCACCACTGCAATAGTGGAACAATACATCAGGTGTTATGTGGACTATCAGCAAGACAACTGGTCGGACTTGCTACCCTTCTCCGAAGTGGCGTACAACAATGCGGTCCACCGCAGCACTGGATTAATTCCTTTCCAGATTACCAGTGGCATGGAATTTGTTGCCATGCCTGAGCTGCCTAGAGAACCTCCCTCCTCCATGTCTCTGAATGAATGGATGGACACTCTAAAGGATGGGAAAATATGAAGAAAGCTCTAGCAGATGCGGCAGAAGCCTACAAGAAGCAAGCTGATAAACACCACTCGCTCCAACCCCCCTTTCATGTGGGGGACTAAGTTTTTGTATCGACCAAATACATAGGATTAAGAATGCCTAGCAAGAAATTGGGCCCAAAATTTCTAGGTTCATTCCTAATAGTGAAGATAATTAACCCAGTTACAGTTCATCTCGGGCTACCCAGAATTCTAGGGAAAATTTACCCAGTGTTTCATTGTAGTTCGTTGAAACCAGTAATTGGGTCCAGCATAAGACAGTCCACCCAAGCTCCCCCTCCTCCTGTAGTGGTAGAAGGGGAAACACATTATGAGGTGAAAAAAATCTTAGACTCCAGGCTGTATAGGGATCGCTTACACTATTTAGTGCATTGGAGTGGGCACCGGGATCTGGTTAATGTCGGCAATTACTCTTTGTCCGAAGCTACTTGGGTGAAAAGCTGGGACCTAAAAGCAGATAAGTTAGTAAAGCAATTCCATGAGAAGTTTCCTGATAAGCCAAAGGGTCCCCCAGGTGGTGGTGGTGGGGGTAATTTTGTTATGTTAACTTTTATGTTATTCTCTTTTCTTCTGAGGAAAGGCTGCCTGTCAGGCCTCCAGTCATATTCCTTTTAGGATCTTTGGCCTGCCACACTCTCTCTTATTTTATTATGCTGTTTCATTAGTGGGGAATTGGGAGTGGGAATAGTAAGGAGTAGAATGTTGTTGTCAAAATAAAACATTCTTTTCTAGAAGCCCAAGGTCATTCTTTGTCTCTGCACCTCTGCACCTGACCGGAACTAGATGGGTGGAAATGCCAGTGTGGCAGTGGAAGATTGGACCATGTCATAGACTTGTGGGTGTGGGGCAAGAGCATGAATTTTCAACTGGGTGGGAAATCCAGGAAGCTTTCAGATTCGGGTTTCCCACAGATGTACCAACATGTCTCTCTTAATAAATTGGAACTTTGAGGAAAGCTCTGCCTTGGACTCTGATTTAATTCTGGATGATATTTGGAACGCTGACAATCTTGATACTACCTCTCTATTGATGCTGCCTAGGGCTGAATTGACTTTTTTTGGCAGCTGCAACACATACTGAAATGTTTGCCTACTAGGACACCTAGATCCCTCTCACAATTACTGCTGTTGATCTAGTAGCCACCTATTTTATACTTGTGATTTGGTTTTTCTTACCCAAGTGTAAAACATTACTTTTCTCATCACTGTAGAAAGTTAGGACCCACCCCTCTCCTAAAAAAATGAAATATTTTGAAAAATATTTTAAAAGGAAAAATATTATATTTCCCTGGATGAGAAATTGAGGAAACATGGTTTTTTAGAGGGAGAAAGCAGTCCCCACCTTTCTTAATAGCCCTCAGCAGATGTAAGCACTTAAAAGATAAAGAGCTTATTGAAAAAAGCCTAGGTAGCTCCATTCATAGCCAAAAATTCCCTGCAGCAAGGTTTGAACAAAGGTAGCATTAGCCCTCAGCCATAATAGGAATTACTCAACACCCTTTCAGAACACAAGCTCCTTCATTGCCTCATCTCAGTGGCACCAGCAACTGAGCAAACGTCAACCAAACTTAGCTCAGACAAACATGGCCCCTACATGGCCCCATGGGAGTTGGACGACAGCAATAGAATACATGTTCTTGCACAGAAACAGGAAGTTCAAGTTCAAAGCCCAAGATAAGGTATAAAAACCCCTCACTCTCAACTCCAGGTGGTCAGCTGCCCAGAACCACAATCCCATGTGCTTCTGCTTCATCATTAAACCATCTTTCCAATCAGCCTCCATTTTGTCTCCAGTGCCTTTCTCTTGGCTTGGAACAGAACCAGATGGCTATTTCTTCCAACATCACCAAACTGCATTTTTCTTGGATAGGGTTCAATGTTCAAGTCTGTCAAGATCTTTATGAATCTTGAGTCTATCCTCTAAAGCAGGGGTGTCAAACTCAAAGCCCGGGACCCGGATCTGGCCCATGAGGTGCTTAGATCTGGCCCATGGGGCTGCCCTAGAAACAGCAAAGAACTGGCCCATGGTGCCTTTGCCAGTAAAAACAGTTTGCAAGAGCCACGGGCAGCCCTCCCAACCTTCGTTTATTCTGGCAGAGGGTTGCAGGAAGCCGTCACAGCCGAAAACAGAGCTTAAGAGCCCATTTTTGCTGGCAGAGCACTTGGGCCACCACAGGTGCCCCCCGACACAAGTGATATTGAGCTGGCCACATTCCCTGGCCCCCAGGTAAAACGCAACCCTAATGTGGCCCTCAATGAAATCAAGTTTGACACCCCTGTTCTAAAGTGGTGGCTATTACCCTCAGTTTGGTGTTGTCTGCAAATTTGATGAGCTTCCCTTATCAACATGCTTCTCAATGTTGACAACAACACTGAGGCAGGTAGGAAATGCTGCCACAAAGAATAGGTCATGAAATCTCACTCTTTTGTGTCCAAGTTTGGTATTGGAACATTTGCAAGAAAGGAGAAAAGCATATCAAAAACCAAATAAAATATCACATTGGCATAAGCCTTCAGACTCTTCACTCAGTACTTTGTTGAAGCATCTTTGGCAGCAATTACAGCTTCAAGTCTTTTGGGGTGTGATGCCTCCATTCAAAACCCAAGAAAGGAAACCCCCAACTCCATGTTCGTACAGAAGAAGTACTTTTACTGAGTTTGAAATGATAGCAACGAAAGAAAAGCAAGATCTGAGGCTAAAGGCATGAAAGTTACATATTGAAAGTATTCCCAAATCCTTCCCCCCAATGAGTCAGGCTGAATGTCCAATCCCCAACCCATATGGTGTCATATGGGACGGATCTTCAGATGTTTTCACCCATCTGGTACACCAGGGCAGTTGATCTTGACTGGGTATAAACAAGTCCATTCAGCTGCGCAGTAGATGATGAGAGCAAACCTCCCTTTTCATTCACACAGGCCAGCCATCTCCTCCAGCTCGCTTACACATACAGACACACCATACCTTCCTCCTCACCCCATCATGCACTTATCTTTAAAGTTTTCCAGATTTCAGCTTAGGAAAGAGGGCAAACCTATTCTGTTTGTGGGCTTGTGAAAAGTTCCACAGCGGTCTGGAACTTGCATTAAAGAAGCAGATCTAATCACTGCATCCCTGAGCCATGTGGCACAATCCAGGAAGTGATCCAGGGGTGGGTTCCTGCTAGTTCTAACCTCTTCTATAGAAGAGGTTCCACAAATCTACAGTGCCGTTTAGAACCGGTTCCAGCTCCCTCCTGCCACCCGTTCGCACATCATCAAGATGAAGAGCGAGAGGAAGAATTCTGGGAGTTGATGTCCACAAGTCTTAAAGCTGTCAAGTTTGAACACCCCTGGGGTTGTTTTCTAAAGGGTTAGGGATACAAGGGTCTTGTAACTTGACAGCTTTAAGACTTGAGTGCTTCAAATGCCAGAGTTTCTGAGCCAACATTTTGGTTGACTCTTGCTAAGCAAGAGCGTTGTTAAGTGAGTTTCACCACATTTTACAAGTTGCCATGCCCACCCAGTCACATGGCTGGCAAACCACTCCCACCTAGTCACATGGCTGGCAAGCCACTCCCACCCAGTCACATGGCTGGCAAGCCACTCCCACAAAGCAGGCCACACATACAGAAGAAGTTCTAAAAAAATTTGAAACCCACCACTAAAGTGATCCCTAAGGCACCCCATACGCTGCTTAATGACACACACATTCATTTAATGACTGCATCAGGAAGAGCAGGAATGAAGGCACAAGTTGTTAAGGTCTCTTTAAGGGCCTGGGAGACCCAGCATAGACCCTGCTTGGAGCCTACTAAGACTTCATTCACAGCTTGAGGCACCTCGTGCTTTACTTCCTGCCCCTCGGGGTCCCTGCAGATTATGTGGGTCATTACTTAATGGGCATGACAATACAATACAATACAATACAATAACACAATAGCAGAGTTGGAAGGGACCTTGGAGGTCTTCTAGTCCAACCCCCTGCCTAGGCAGGATACCCTATACCGTTTCAGACAAATGGCTATCCAACATCTTCATAAAGACTTCTAGTGTTGGGGCATTCACAACTTCTGGAGGCAAGCTGTTCCACTGATTAATTGTTCTAACTGTCAGGAAATTTCTTCTCAGTTCTAAGTTGCTTCTCTCCTTGATTAGTTTCCACTCATTGCTTCTTGTTCTATACTCAGGTGCCTTGGAGAATAGTTTCACTCCCTCTTCTTTGTGGCAACCTCTGAGATATTGGAACACTGCTATCATGTCTCCCCTAGAACTTCTTTTCATTAAATTAGACATATCCAGTTCCTGCAACCGTTCTTCATATGTTTTAGTCTCCAGTCCCCTAATCATCTTTGCTGCTCTTCTCTGCACTCTTTCTAGAGTCTCTGCATCTTTTCTACATCGTGGCGACCAAAACTGAATGCAGTATTCCAAGTGTTGCCTTACCAAGGCATTATAAAGTGGTATTAACACTTCACGTGATCTTGATTCTATCCCTCTATTTATGCAGCCTAGAACTGTGTTGGCTTTTTTGGCAGCTTTACCTTACCTTTACCTTTATTTCGATTTTTATACCGCCCCCTCTCCCCAAAGGGACTCGGGGCGGTGTACAGTCAAATGAAATAGATAAAATGGACTACAAACATGCAAACATAAAAACATAGAAGAGGAGGCAATATAACACTGTACAGGTAAAGCAGATAAAAATAGTATATAAACAATCCTAAAAAATACCCAATTAAAATTACCCAGTTAAAATATATCTGCCAAGAGGTATAATGAGGTTATGAATGGTCCAGGCCGGCTAAACGGAACAGGTGAGTCTTCAGTTTTCGTCGAAAGGAGAGAAAGTCGGTGGTGGTTCTAATATCGGGGGGGAGGTCATTCCAGAGGGTTGGGCCCATCACAGAGAAGGCTCTACTCCTAGGTGTCGCCCGTTGGCACTGCCTAGTGGACGGCACCCGGAGGAGCCCCTCCCTGTGAGAGCGAATCGGTCGCAGGGAAGTGTGTGGTAGGATGCGATCCCGCAAGTACCTAGGTCCTGAGCCATGAAGCGCTTTAAAGATGGTGATTAACACCTTGAAACGCACCCGAAAGACCACAGGCAGCCAGTGCAGCTCGCGCAGGAGCGGTGTTACGTGGGAGTACCTAGTACTCCCAAAAATAGCCCGCGCGGCTGAGTTCTGGACTAGCTGCAGTCTTCGAGCGCGTCCCAAGGGAAGCCCCATGTAGAGGGCATTGCAGTAGTCCAGCCGAGACGTCACCAGTGCATGAGTGACCGTGCGTAGGGCATCCCGGTCCAGTAGGGGGCGTAATTGGCGCACCAGGTGAACCTGGTGGAACGCCCCCCTTGCCACGGCTGCCACATGGTCATCCATTGACAGCCGGGCATCTAGGAGGACGCCCAAATTGCGCGCCCGTTCCACAGGGGGCAATTGCTCGCCCCCTATGGCCAGCGATGGAATCAACTGACTGAACCGGGGTGCCGGTAGCCACAGCCACTCAGTCTTGGAGGGGTTGAGCTTGAGTCTGTTGTCCTCCACCCAGAACCCGACGGCTTCCAAACACCGGGTCATCACCTCGACAGCCTCGTTGGGGTGGTCTGGGGTGGAAATGTACAGCTGCGTATCATCAGAGTACAGATGATACTCTACCCCAAAACCACGGATGATCTCCCCCAGCGGCTTCACATATGCGTTGAACAGAAGGGGCGAGAGGACCGACTCCTGAGGCACCCCACAAGTGAGTGGCCTCAGAGTCGACCTCTGCCCCCCTGCCAACACACATTGTGTCCGGTCGGAGAGGTAGGAGCCGAACCACCGCAAAACGGTGCCTCCAACTCCCATCCCCCCCAGCCGGCGCAATAGGATACCATGGTCGATGGTATCAAAAGCCACCGAGAGATCTAATAGGACCAGGATAGAGGAACAACCCCTATCTCTGGCCCTCCAGAGATCATCGACCAACGCGACCAAGGCCGTCTCCGTGCAGTGAGCTGCTGCACACTGCTGGCTCATATTTAAATGGTTGTCCACTAGGACTCCAAGATCCCTCTCACAGTTACTACTATTGAGCAAAATACCACCTATACTGTACCTGTGCATTTCGTTTTTCTTGCCTAAATGTAGAACCTTACTCTTTTCATCATTGAATTTCATTTTATTAGATAGTGTCCAATGTTCAAGTTTGTCAAGATCCTTCTGTATCTTAAGCCTATCTTCTGGAGTGTTGGCTATTCCTACTAGCTTGGTGTCATCTGCAAATTTGATGAGTTCCCCATCTATCTCCTCACCCAAATCATTGATGAAAATGTTGAAGAGTACTGGGCCTAAAACAGAGCCTTGGAGTACCCCACTGCATACATCCCTACATTTAGATGCAGTTCTATTGAGGACTACACGTTGAGTATGTTGGTCAGGCAGTTATGAATCCATCTGGTTATGATGCTGTGTAACCCACATTCTTCTACTTTAACTAGTAGTAGATTATGGTCTACCTCAGTGGTTCTCAATTATTTTCTGTCATGCCCCCCCCTAGGAAGAAGAAAACATTTCGCGCCCCCCGCACGACTGTAAATAGTATCATTTGTCTATAAAATTGTTATAAGTACACCTCTGCATAACACTGCATAACACTGTATCCTTAACGTATAAGAGAATAAAAAAAGAAAGAAATATGGATCAATTTACAACAAAGAATAGCTTTATTAACTGTATTTATTAACTGTAGCAGAAAAGATTTAAAGGAGCACAGGATTTAAACTTTAACACAATATTAAAAAAAACTTTAACCTGCAGAACAAAAATATATAAAATAATTAGTAAACCAGGCACATGCTGCTGTGTCTCCACACCTCCTTTTATGACACAGCACAGAAACATACAGATGTTTTTCAGTCTCTATAAGGTACACACCACTGTTGCAACAGTAAGCTTTTTGCACATCTGCCGGGACAGATGTCAGAGGCCAAAGAATAAGGAACAAGAGTGACTGACTTACATTCATTCTGCCACACACTCCAAGAGTCAGGAGACAAATAATAGCAATAGGGTAATAAAAAATATTGCACTTAAATTTGAAAGGAAACTCAACAGGGAGACATTCTCACAGACACGGTATCCCACTAGAAGGCTTCAATAAATAAACTTAGCAAGGATAACACCCACCAGAGATTTTCAAAAGACTTGATAGCAAAAGCTTTTGCTCCCGCTTCCCCTTGCCTGCCGCGGCCAGTTGCAGGGCGCGGATCCCGCTCGGAGAAGGCGGAGCAGCAGCTCCTCCCTCAGCCAAGAGCCAGCGGGGGCTGGTCGGACAGGCAACCTTGGCGGGAAACTCCAGTTCGCCGCCGCCTTTGCCGCCTTTGCCGCCTTCGCCGCCAGTTAGCTCAGAGGAGACGCGAGCGAGGCCACAAAGACCTCTTTGTGCACCGGCAGCCGCGGCCCCGTTTGCACCCAGATGGAAAGGGAGCCTTCGCGCCCCCTTTTACGGAGCCTCGCGCCCCCCTGGGGGGCGCGCCCCACTATTTGAGAACCGCTGCACTAAGCCAATAGTGTGCAGCAGCAGCCAAAAATGCCAATGCAATCCTAAATTGCATTAACAGAGGGATACAATCAAAATCAAGTGAGGCACTATTACCACTCTATAAAGCCTTAGTAAGACCATACCTAGTAAGACCACACTTAGCATCCAGTTTTCGTCACCACACTATAAAAAAGATGTTGAGACTCTAGAAAGAGTGCAGAGAAGGCGATTGACCAGTTGGCATTGCAGTGGGGTAGTTATGTGATAGCGGAGCTCTGTGGAGCACCACGAAACTCAGCTGATGCCTGCTTGCCAGGAGACCCTACAAGGCCAAAGCCAACCTGGAGGGGTGGTGAAGTAAGGAGGGATGCTTTGTAGATCATGAGAAAACAGCAATTTCATCGTCTTATCCAAAGAAAACCCTCCTGATCAGCAGCAGAGATGATGGCCATTTTGGCAAAACCGAAGCTGTGACAACTGGGACAAGAAGAATATGTGCTGGAGTGATTTGTAGGCAGTGCATTGAAAGTGGGTGAAACAACTTTCAACTTCTATATTACAGACCTAAACCCAAATAAAATAATTCTTTTAAAAAAAGACTCTCCAAAACGTTAAGAAAGCGGTGATTTCTTAACCTGGATTGGAATGTTAGTAGAGTGAAAAGTGAATTAATTTGTGGACAATATTGCTTGATTATTGGAAGAATTTGTACAAAAAAAAGAGGAACTTTGCTTTTTATTTCCCCCTCCCCCCACCAGTTTTGCTATGTTTAATGCTGGATTTTAGACCAGGGTCAAATAAAATATTATATTAATACATGGTGGGAATAACCTCAGAAAGTAAGAATTATTTGGTATTATTGGATAATACAAGAATAACAAAGAGTAGAAGAAAGAAATAGTGAAAGGCAAGCAGCACCTGGAAGGCCTTTTTATTTTGGTTTCATATCTACTGGAGTTTTGGCTGCTTGGAAGTATTAGTGAGCAGGTTGAAGATTTTTAAGGCAAGGTACAATTAACAAGAAACATCTTTGAAACTGAATATCTGACTTTGCAGTCTAAAGACATTTGGGGAAATTAGGTGGGCAAATTTGGATTATTAAGATCATCGGACAGAACATTCCACGAGGTGAAAGAAGAAAAATTAAACAAGATTTAAACATTTGGAAAACTTAGAAGTTGCAAACTGGAAAATTGTAAAGACTATTTTAAGGACTATAAATTTAGGGGATTTTGAGGAATAATTCCAGGACTGTGCAAATTTTAATAATACTGGTGTTTTTGGTGTTTCTGGACAATTGGGATATTGAAATTTTGGTGCAATATTGAGCAGTGATTAGTTTAGTATACTAGTACAAAATGTTTCAACAGGCGAAAACAAATGCAGTTTATAAATAAATATTATTGATGTTTCAATGTTTTAAGGAAGCTATAACAAGGAATCATAGGGAGATGATGGAGTGATGCAGAATACTGTGAGACTAGGAAAACTCCAGAAAATGACAATAAAAAATGAACACAAATTCAAAAAATACAGGCGAAACTAGAAAGAGCTGAGGAAAGAATAGAGATAAATGCAAAAATGATACAGACAAAGAGATGGAAGAGATAGCAATAATTTCTAACATGGAACCAATAGAATATCTTTTAAGAATTCAAAACAGAAAAGAGAATAGAATAAAAAGAAAGATCTCCTTAAAATGATGGGGGAATTGCAGATGGGTGCTCTAGAGATTCAACAGCAAGAGATAGATGTGGCAGATGAAATACTTAGATTAAATAAATATGATAACAGGAGTTACATGATAGCAGCATAAAAGATTCATCAAAAAGTTAATAAGAGTGTAAATTCGCCCTTGCCGCCTTCGCCGCCGCCGTTGCACCCAGATGGAAAGGGAGCCTTCGCACCCCCCTTTATGGAGCCTCGTGCCCCCCCTGGGGGGCGCGCCCCACTATTTGAGAACCACTGGTCTACCTTATCAAATGCCTTACTGAAGTCCAAGTAAACTATATTGATGGCATTCCTCTGGTCCACTAATTTTGTCACTTTGTCAAAGAATGCAATAAGATTAGTCTGGCATGATCTGTTTTTGACAAACCCATGTTGGCTTTTGGCTATTACATTGTTTCTGTGTTCACTAATTCGTTGCTTGATTATCTTTTCCAGAATCTTTCCTGGTATTGATGTCAGGCTGATAGGTCTGTAGTTTCCTGGGTCTATTTTTTTTTTCCTTTTTTGAAGATGGGAACCACATCAGCTCTTTTCCAGTCCTCTGGCAGTTCCCCAGTGCTCCAGGATCTCTGAAATATATAGTTCAGTGGTTCTGAGATCTCATCTGCCAGTTCCTTCAGAACCCTGGGGTGAAATCCACCTGGTCCTGGTGATTTGAACTCATCTAGGGTACACAGGTGCTCACTTATCATTGTCTTCCCTATTTCAACTTGTGTTCCTAATCTGATTTTTGTGGTGCTGTTTTTGATAGGTTGGACTGTTTTATTCCTTTGTGTAAAGACAGATGCAAAAAATGAGTTAAATAGTTCTGCTTTCTCCCTGTTGCTTGTCACCTTCTTGCCACTTTCTCCCACCAATGGACAAATTGTTTCCTTAACCCTTTTCTGGTTTTTAACATGTTGGAAGAAGCTTTTTTTGTTATTTTTTACTTTTGTGGCAAGCCTTTCTTTATTGTGAGCCTTAGCTTTCCTCACTCCATCTTCACAGGCTTGGGCTCATTGCTGATATTCTGCCTTAGTTATGTCCCCCCCTTTCCACTTTTTATACTTATCTTTTTTGTCTTTCAATTTGTCAGAGAGTTCTTTATGCAGCCATGCTGGTTTCTTTTGGGAGCTGTTATTTTTCTTCTTCATTGGTATTGTGCTAGACTGAGCTTTTGTAATCTCATTTTTCAAAATTTCCCAAGCTTCTTGAGTTGTTTTCCCCTTGATGATTGTCATCCATGGAATTCTTCCCAAGCTCTCTCTAAGTTTATTGAAATTATCTCTCTTAAAGTCCAAGACTCTAGTTTGACTTTGTTCTACTACTTATGTTTGCATAATGTTGAATTCCAATATTGCATGGTCGCTTGCCCCCAGGGTTCCTGTGGCTTCAACACCTTCTATCATTTCCTCTCTGTTAGTAAGAATTAAGTCGAATATGGCTGATCCCCTTGTTCCCTTCTCTACTTTTTGGGAAACAAAGTTGTCTGCTAGGTTCGTTTGGAACCTGTTGGATCTTCCACTTGGTGCAGAGTTTGTTTCCCAGTTGATGTCAGGGTAGTTAAAATCCCCCATTACTATTGTGGTGTGCTTCCTACATACCTTAGTTAGCTGACTAGCAAAAAGTTCATCTACTTTCTCTGCTTGGTTGGGTGGTCTGTAGTATAGACCTATGGCAATGTCATTTCCCCCCCCCCAACCTTTAATATTGACCCAAATGCAGTCAAGATAGTTCTCATCATTGTTGTGCTCTATTTCTGTAAAGATGTAGTTATTTCTTATATATAGTGCAACTCCACCTCCTCTTTTATTTGGTCTATTTCTTTTAAATAATTTAAATCCTTCCAGCTGTATGTTCCACTTGTGGGTTTCATCCCACCAAGTTTCTGTAATGGCAACAATACCGTATCTGCCCTCATTTACTTGAATTTCTAATTCACCCTGTTTATTCCTCATACTCTGTGCATTGGTGTATAGACATTTGAGTCAATGACTTTTACCTTTTGACTGCAATGAGCAGGATGCATTGCATTCATTGGTCAAGGACTACCTATACCAGCGATGGCGAACCTTTTTTGGCTCGTGTGCCACAAGTTTAGTGGTCCTCCTTATTTTTGCAGCCCATATCTGGTAGTCCTAGTTGTGACTGAAGTATATTCTGTCTTCTTTACCAGTAACTAATAATTACTAAAACTGGAAAGTACGTTTTGGGATCGAGTGATCACACGAGACAATCGCAGGATCACAAGGACTTTGGGCCCCTTCTTGCCCGGCACCTAAGGTTTTCAGGAATCTCTCAAGCTAGTGCGAAGCGCCCAATCGGGAAGTATTACTGTACTCATGGTTTTGTCCACCCCCTCCACCCCAGGCTGCTCTTTCAGGACAGGAAGGAAGTGCCTCCCAAAACATGTGCAGGGGATTCATTTCAGAAAAAAAATTGTGTAAGTGATAGAAACACTTGCACACCCACAGAGCCTGTAAAAAAGATATTCAACCACGGGAGCAGCTGTATCTAATCCCAAATCTAGTGCTTAATGTCAGGAATGCCAATAATGACAGTGTCAGGGGAAATTTCACCCTGAACTAATGAGGTCTAGGAGTCGACAGCTTTTCCACCAGCATATCATCAAGAAGTGAAAATTAAAATAAAACCCGATAACATGTTCTAATGAAAAACAAGCTTTAATACAAAAATAAGAAAATAGAAAATAAAACAAATCTATCTAATTGTTACATTTTGGCAAGAACAAATGTTGCCCGTCCTCTATGAAGACGAACAGAGATCAAAAGGAAAGAAGTCTCTGGAATGTGTGATGTATATAAACATGTTAAGCATGCGCAATAAATCATTGCTGATAAAACCTTATGACCTGCACAGTAAGTCATCAGTAACTATTCAGTTCAGCTAGCAAACAATTAACGCAGTGACACCCCTTCTTTTGCTAGTTGGGTTGATGTCATGAAATCATCATATAAGGCACATCTTCTTTCGCAGATACTCATGTTGAACTGCTGAAAGTGATTTGTTGAGCATGTCTGCAATCTGATCATGTGTAGAAACATATTGCAATTTAACAAAACCTTGCTTAACTAATTGCTTTGTGTTTTGATAACGAATGTCAATGTGTCTGGACCTAGAACCTGTGAAATGTGATTCAGAAATATAAACCACTGATACATTATCTTCCATCACGGTGATTGGTCGAATCTGACGTGTCCAGGTATCTGGACCCTTTTGGTCTCTACAATACAAAAAAATGTTGAGACTCTAGAAAGAGTGTATAGAACAACAAAGCTAACTAGGGGATTGGAGGCTAATACATGAAAGATTGAAGAAACTTGGTATGCCCAATCTAATGAAGAGAAAGACTAGGGGTGACATGATAACAGTCTTCCAGTATTTGAGGGGGTGTCACAGAGAAAAGGGGTTCCACCCATTCTTCAAAACACCTGTGGGCAGAACAAGAAATAACAGATGGAAACTTATCAAGGAGAGAACCAATTTAGGAAGGAGAAATTTTCTGACAGTGAGAACAATTAATCAGTGGAATAGCTTGCCTATTCGATATTGCTCCTTCCTCCCTGTCCCCAGAGGAAGCCTCAGCCCCACCACTTCTTATCTTGCACCTTACTGTCCCTTCTGCTACCTTCGCTGTATTTGTCCTCTGGGAGGGGAAAATGCTTCTTAATGAAGGCTTCCGCCTCCTGCACTGTATTAATTCTAATCCTGTTTCCCTCCCAGAAGATCAACATTCCTTCTGGCAACAACCATCTAAACCAAATTCCTTTATTATATAGTTTCTTTGATAAGGAGGAATACTTCCTCCTTCTCTCCCTTATCTTTTTTGGAATCTGCTTAAAGGATGGTGATTACTTCATCTTTATATTTCAATGGTCTCTCCCTTTGGGTCCCAAGCACCTCATCCCTTGTGGTCCTCCTGAGAAATTATATTATGTACCTCCCTTGGAACATTGTGACTTCTAGCATATGCTGAGTTTATCCTATAAACTAGGTCCATATCCCACCACAGCTGTTTTTTATCTCTCTTAATATAATCTGCTAAGATTGTACTCATGATATCCTTAAGGTCTTCATTTTCTGTCTCTGGTAGGTTCTGGAATCTAAGAAAAAAGGACATTCTTTCAAATTTTTGCCAAAAAGTTTTCCAAGTCTACATTTCCCTTCCGGATTGTTTTAATTTCTTCCCCCAACCCAGCCGTTCCCTCCTCCAACACCACAATTCTCTGTTTATTTTCTGCAATATGATGTTTAACATCTCTGAGTTCCTCTTTAAGCTCTGTCATTTCTTTTTTCAATTCATTTTGACCCCTCATAAGTTTATTTGAGAAACAGATTTTTTTTGGTCCCTCTCCAGTCCCCTCTTGTTGTAACAGTGAGGTAATTTTCGTTTGTTGCATACTAGGACTGGAAGAGGCAGATAAGGGGGCCAAAAGTGACTTGCCTGTCGGTGGTTTCTTAGGGCCCATTTGTTTAAAATTCAGAGATGTAAGTCTTTTCCCAAGAAGATGGCGTCTGAGGATTTCGCAGCTGTGCTGATCCCAAAAGGCAAACAAAGCCAAAAGCGACAGTTCACAGTTCCAAGGCAGAGGCAAACCAAAAGGAGATCAAATAGTCAAAGTTCAGAAGAACCACGTAGCAGAGAGGGGTCTCGGTTTTCCTCAGAGAGAGTAATAAGGCAGCTCCAAAAGGTTTTTTTTTTTTAAGGTAGTTTCAAAGGGCAGACTTCATTTATAAGTAGACAAACAAAGAAGGACGGGCGCCATCTTGGCTCCTCTTTCCACAGGGAGAAAGAAAACAGAAATCTCTTATCAAAACTTTTAAAGGAAAAACGGCTCAGCGGTCATTTCTAGCAGTTGTGATAACGATCTTTCTCAGTTAGCCAGCTCAAGTGACGGGTCAGCCTTTGTTCTCTCTCTTCAAGAGAGATCGTTCAAATGCCGCTTAATCCGAGGGGGGGTAGAAGAAAGAAACACCCCCCTCTAATCTCCATTCAAATAAGTTGAACACAGAACTTACAGAAGTCTGCTGCTTTTCTTTTAAGCGGTCAAAGAGTTCAGGATGAGTCCCCCACCACCAAGATCCAGCTGCACCTCTCCAAATACTCTCTTTCTTCCAGAGCCATTCGGCGAAAGGGCGAACAGCACAGCGCTGTCCCTCGCCCCCCTCCACTCCCCGGCTCCTAGGAAAAGCTGAAAAGCACCCCCGCCGGCTGCTGCCGATTCTGGGGGGCTTCAGCAAGCTGCCCTTCGGCAGGGGACCCCTCCAGGGCCCCCTGTGCTCCTTACGGAGCCAACCAGGGAGACGAGCGGCGGACAACACATCCGTCGTCAGCAGGAACCGGAAGTCATCTCCAGTCTGTTAATCTTTTAAAAAAATTAACACTGAGACTCTTGGGTATGATTGACCTGTTCCTGGAATCATGGCAGTCAGTTGTTCCCCAAACTATCTCCTTGGGTCATTACTCCCATTACCTTCATTTATTACTACTCTTCATCTCTTGCTAATAATGAGCTCACTTCTTTCTTTTTCTACTCACATTTTTTTTCTTTTTAAAGTCTGAATTTCTTTTGAGCTTACAATATTGTTTTCCTACAAATAGCTGCTTTGTAATACAACTCTTTCTTGATTATAGTTAATATTTTATTCTGATCCTTTCACTCTCAACGCTGTTGAAACTACATATACCATTATTGTTCTAAACTGTCCCGTCTCATTGGAATGGGGGATAAATATACTTCTAGTATCTTCATTTTCAGAAGTTCCCAACTCTGCTGTGCTCCCTTTGACCTGACAGTCAAGTAGTCCTGCATATACTCCTCTACAACTTTTGAAATTGGCTGTCCTGATACTGGTATTTAGTATACATATATGACTATGCTTCAAGTTGTTTTCTTGAAACCCTAGATTATATGGTCACTTCCTGCAAAAATTCCAATTGTTTATATCTCTTCAACCATCTCTTCTTCATTAGAATTACATCTAAAAAAGACAGCTTTTTTCTTTTAACATTTTGAAATTGCAAAATTATTATATTTGTTTCAGGTACCTCATTCCCTAAATCCAGCTTCTTTCTTGCCTTTTCCCTCGCCTTTCCACCTGCTGTCCAAAAGACCCCTTTGCAAAACTAAAGGGGGTTCATAGAACACAATAGAATCATAAAATTATAGGGACCTCACATCACTACCTTACTACCACGCCCCACCGTTTTAAAAGGTGAGGGTGGATCTGCTTAGACATTTGCATCACACTGCCTGGAAGTCATAGAACACAGGATATAGAATCAGGTCTTTTAGCCCACGCCACTGTTCAAGGCAGGAGATTTTATATCATGGGTGTCAAACTCACCACATCACATCACAATCACGTGATGTTTCACGATGCTTCATGGAGCTGGGATGGGTGTGGCCTGCATGAGACACATTTGGCCAATGGACCGCCAATTTGACATCCCTGCTATACCATCCCAGTCAAATGGTTGTCCAGCATATTCTTGAAAACCTCCAATGGAGCACCCACAACTTTGAAAGGCAAGATATTTGATTAATTGTTCTGTGAGGAAATTTCTCTTTAGTTCTAGGCTGAATCACTCTTTAACAAGCTTCCACCCATTATTTCTTATCTTGCCTTTTGGTGCTTTGGAGAATAAATTGATCCCCCTTCCTCTGTGACAGCCCCTCAAGTACTGGAAGAGCTATCATGACACTTCCCAATCCTTCTCTTTGATAGGTTAAACATCTCTCTCTTAACCGTTCATCATAAAGTTTAGCTTCTAGACCTTTTCTGCACTTTCTAGGAGCATCTTTTTTGTATCATAGTAACAGAAGTGGACACAGTATTCCAAGTGTGACTTCACTAGTGCGGTATAACGTGCGCCTTGCAACCTCCAAGACTCATCCCTTTAATATAACAGGCTCCTCAACCTTGCTTGTACTCTTGCTATCCTGATGCCAAACCTCCACACTTGTACACATCTCCCCTTCCCCCACTTTTGTGGACAGTTCTCTCCCTCTCTGGTTATTCCCTGGACCAGCCGAGCTCGAATATCCTGCGAACTCAAATAGGCAGGCATGCGCCGGAAAAGAGCACTGATCCTGCAGGGAGTTCCGGTCATTCGGAAGTTACGCACTCTCTAGGATGTAAATATCGATGTTCTGTAGTTTCCGTTTTGGCCTAGTTTCCGGAAAGGAGCTGTTGCCGCTAGATCTGCGAGATGACTACTATGTTCGCTGATACTATCCTTATTGTTTTCATTTCGGTCTGCACCGCTTTATTAGCGGAGGGTGAGTGGGGAAAAGGAGGATAGAATCAGTCTCTCTCCAAGTGAGAAGGACGGAGAGCAGGATGGTGGCTACAGTTAGGGTCATCTTCCTTTAACCAATTTTAATTGTATTTGTTGCAACTTCGTGCACATTCAATTGGTATTGGTGATCATGCTAGACTGGATTTTGCACTTCTGTCCAGAAGCTGGCAGGATAGTTATAGGGGGGTCCGATTTCTTTTACATCGAGAAGAGTGGAGGTGGATGCTTGCATTGCCGTCGAAAGGGCAGCGGAATGGGGAAGGGAATCAGGAAGGTGCTGGCTTCTCAGGTGATTCAGAAAGTGGTGCCCACCTGAATTCCACCTCAGAATCTTGGCTGGCTTACTTTACCAGGGATGATTAAAATGGTCATATTTGAATTCCTTGATCCATTGATCCATTGCATGAAGCTAAAAATGTTAGAAATATTATAATAATTCTGTCCAGTCAAAATTATTACTATTGAAATGTCCACATTAATATGCACATGACAAAAGTGCAGAATTAAATATATTTTTCTAACCTCCATGATACACGTCTAATTTTGTGCTCAGTATTCAAAATCATTGAATCACATCCAGCCCATAACTTTACACCAGAAGACTATTAAATGTAGCATGCCAATTACACCAACAGCTGATATAATGAATAAGAAATCAGCATTGTGTATTTTACAGAAAATAAGCCTCAGAAGCGGCTTCCCAGATTTGACTAAAACATGGCCTCACACCATCTGTAAAAGTGTTTTTTTCCCTAAAGGGACAATGTCACAATGCATTTTGTTTACAGTACCCTTTGTCAATCAGCCAATCTGTTCAAGATCAAAATATTATCACTGATAAATGTCAATGGAAGCTGGAACAAGACCACTAGGAGGAAGCAGTGAGTTTTGTCTTGGGAGCCATGGGATTTGTGTTTGTAGAGGCCCAGTGACCAGATTCAGTAATTCTGATTAGTTCTGTTCTGTAAAATCTCCACAAACACCAAAATAGCAAATCTGTCATTGGGCAACTCACTCCCCCCCCCCATGCCTGTGAATGACAAAAGTGCTATGGGTATTGATTTTGTAGTTACAAATAAATTGTAGCTATTAGGCAAATCCATGAATAATGAGATCCAACTGTATTATGTAGCCATTATTTGATAGCAGCAATAACCCAGTATGAATTCCCCAGCACATCTCCAAGCTGGAAGTCTGTCAGGATGAATGAGAGATAGAATAGAATTGAATATTCTGGAAGAAACATTATTAATTTATGGTTAAATATTAATTTGTAGGGGAAAGCTAAATCAAGATTGCAAAAAATAATTCACTTCATATTTATGAAGTGGATTGGACCTTTTCCTCTCCAACAATTCTTCTTAACCGGAGAGGGGGGAGGTGCAGTAGGCCTTTACTTAAAACTGTAGTTAGGCAACAGAGAAAAGTGCTTGATTATTTCTTATAGTTTTGAGAAAAGTGTTTGTTGTTTCTCATAGTTTTACAGCAAAAATAACTAGATAATCTCAATCTGAGTGTTGGCATTATTTTGTTGATGGTCTCGCTTTAATAGCTAGTGGAGCATCTTGGAAAGCCCTTTCTGGCTACTGTATGAAATAATGGTCTGATCTATCACTGCTTCCTTTATTTTGTTATAATCTCAAAAAGCATGCACTAGAAAAGTTGTTTCTCTTACTCAGGTTCAAAATAGCACCAAAATAGTAGCTTTATTTTTAAAAGTTGGGGCAGAGAATCCATAAATCATTCCAAATGCTATCTTAAATTTTCAAGATCTGCTTTACAACCCAATTTTGAAATAGTGAGATGGTCTAAAAATATTCTAATATAAGTAAAAACTACATACTGAACATATAAATATCAACAAATAACTCGGACTTCTTACCTGAGAAGCTGCATTTGTTTCTTCCTCATTTTATTGTATTGTAAATTTAAAATTATTGTGTCATAATAATACAGGTAGGAAAATTAATTGCATGGAACCATAAAATATTAAGCAGTTGTGAGACTTCCTTCTTACTAAATAATCAAGGTTCTTGCTATGCCAGATATGAATAACTAATGTTGGTTCAAGGGCCACATCAGGCTTTGGATTGCAGAATGCTAGCTGCAGTCTAAAAGTAAGAGACACAGAGTTGAGTTTTAAATTTATGAGAGTGGACTTAGAATGTTTTAAGTGGTTAAGGTTAATGCAAAATGCAAAAAAAATGACTTAGATGTTCTGTCCCACTGATAGAATCAACTGGTCTGAAGATTTTTGTGTGTTTCTGCCCAGTTGTTATACATCTTTTTCTGTCTTTTGTTTATTTTAGGCATAACATGGGTTCTGGTGTATAGAACAGATAAGTATAAAAGACTGAAAGCAGAAGTGGAGAAACAGAGTAAAAAATGTGAGTATGTTTGCAAATACAGTGGCACTGTGGTTAAAATGTAGTACTGCAGGTGCTTCTGCTGACTGCTGCCTACCAGCAGTTCGAATCTCACCGGCTCAAGGATGAGTCAACCTTCCATCTTTCTGAGGTTGGTAAAATGAGGAGCCAGATTGGGACAATATGCTGACTCTGTAAATCGCTTAGAGAGGGCTGTAAAGCACTGTGAAGCAGTATATAAGTCTAAATGCTATTGCTATAGCTTCATTTTTATGTAAGGCTGAGTTACATTCTTTGCTAGGCTGAGTTGTAGTTATAAATCTTTGTGATTGGTTTGTGATCTATATGCAATAACCCCAGCAGCCAATGCTCCCCAAGTGAGATATATGTTGCAAAGGAATGTTAAATAAAACAATAGCCAGCAAAGGAGAAAGACTGAATATAAATTCTGTACTTTTTGAGTTTAACATTTTTATTGAGTTATAAAGTATTGTAAAATACAAAAGTACCGTATTTTTAAGAGTATAAGATGCACCGGAGTATAAGATGCACCAAGGTTTTAAAGTGGATTTTTTTTTAAGTAGGTAGGTAGATAGAGGGAGAGACAGGGAGAGAAAGAGAGAGAAATACAGTAGGTAGGTAGGGAGAGAGAGAGAGTAGTTAGGTAGGTAGATAAAGGGATAGAGAGAGATAGAGAAATAGAGTGTGTAGGTAGGTAGGTAGAGGAATAGAGAGAGAGAAATACAGTAGATAGGGAGGGAGGGAGGGAGAGAGTAGGTAAGTTGGTAGGTAGGGGGATAGAGAGAGAAATAGAGAGAGAAATACAATAGATAGGTAGGGGGAGAGAGAGTAGTTAGGTACGTAGATAAAGGGATATATAGACAGAAATAGAGAGAGAAATACAGGTAGGTAGGGAGAGAGAGAGTGTGTGTAGGTAGGTAGGTAGAGGGATAAAGGGAGAGAAAGAGAAATACAGTAGGTAGGTAGGAAGAGAGAATTAGGTAGGTAGATAAAGAGATAGAGAGAGAGAGAAATAGAGAGAGATAGAGAAATACAGTAGGGAGGGAGGGAGAGAGAGTGTGTAGGTAGGTTGGTAGGTAGAGGGATAGAGAGAGAGAAATAGAGAGAGAGAGAAATACAGTAGATAGTAGATAGGTAGGCGTTCCTGCTGGCACAGCACTTGATCAATGTAATTTTCATCAATCAGTTAAAGAGCTTTCCAAAAGGAAAAAAAAGGTTTTTGCAGTCTGCAAATCTCCCAAAAATGGCACGTTTTTCATGAAAACGGGCCTGTTTTTTTTTTTTTAAAAGGCATGAATAGCCTTGGGGGAGGCTTGCAGAGTGCTCCTGACCCCCCCAAAAAAGCCCATTTTTCGTGAAAACAGGCCCATTTTTTGTCAAAAAAAATGCTGCATAGCCTTATGGAGACTTATAGAGTGCTGCTGGAGGGGCAAAAAACGGCCTGTTTTTTGTTCATTTCTGCCCTTCCCAGCCTCCAGGAGCTCTCTGAAAGCCTCCATAAGGGTACGCACAGCCATTTTTGTGAAGGGGCGGGGCTTCGGGAGGCAAAAAATGCTGTATTTGATGTATAAGACGCACCCAGATTTTCAGCCTCTTTGGAAAAAAAAGGTGCGTCTTATACTCCGAAAAATACGGTAAATAGAAAAGTAGGGGGGGCGCAAAGAAAAGTGAGGAAATATAAGGGAAAAAAAGAAAAAGCATTGACATTTTTTTTAAAAAAGAGGGTTTTTAAATTTTATTTAAACAAACAACACACAAAAAAAGAATCATCTTACATCTTGTAGAAAGTGTGTCAATTGGTTACAAATAACTTTCGTGTATCTCTTCCACAGTAATTACTTATGATTCATATCAGTTATGTGTTTTAAGTCAATCTTACTTTCAGCATATCACAATTATCATTTGACTAAAATTGTTTTAACGTCCTTCTGCCTAAAATAGTCTATAGTTAAAAACACAACCACATAATGACATTTCATTAATTATTACAAAAATCATCCTTCATAACATATTATTTAGAATAGAATTAATTAGCAAAATTTCTAAGCCTTTTTTTTAACGTCACTGTTTACAATTTGTATCCAAATTCCTTTTGTTAGGACAGTACATATACATATCCTTAACAATATCCATTATCATTTCATTATTATTGTTATAATTAATATTTGTTAACAGGAAATCCTTTACTATTTATATCCAATTTCTTCTCATCAAGCCAACACATATATGTACCATGTTGTCATTATCAATTATTTATTTAACATAGCCGTCTAAAAATTACTAAATTATTACTTACAAATTATAAAACAATTTTTTGCTATCAACTTTCATATCTCCAGTAACATTACCCCTTTATAACACATTCAAAATAAGGGTTAATTAGCAAAAAATTCTAAGCCTTTTTTCCAAGACACTATTTGCAGTTTGTATCCAAATTCCTTTTGTTAAACCAGTACATTATATATCATTAACTATATCTTATTATTTCAGTATTATTATCATCAATATTCATTACCAAGAAATCATTTACTATTTATATCCATCTTCCTCCCATCAAACCCACACAAATATTTACCTTTTTGCCATTATCAATTATTTATTTAACATAACCATCTAAAAATTACTAAGTTACTACTTACTAATCACAAGGCTTAGCTAATTTTCTATAGTCAACTTTCATATATCAACCTGTCTCCTTCCAATAGGCATACAGTCTTGTTTCTTTTGCCATTTGTGGAATTAGTCTTCTGTTTATTTCCTTAATAAAGTTTTTATGGAATTCTCTCAGCACTTGCTTGTTGCATCTCTCAGGTAATCTCTGCACCCTCCTGTTCTGACCTCACTCTCCACGCCTGTGAACAAGCCAAAACACAGGCTTGGCTGTTTGCCACTGTTTAATTGCAAGATAACAAATCTTTTGGCTGAAGGCCCAGATAACTCAGAATACAAGAAACAAACCAGATATTCAGACACGGCTCTAAGACATCGACTTTCTTCACTGCTAATTTCGAACAGTTGTTTCCTGCAAATGTCCCCTCCCAACGCCTCACCTATAAGCTCTCTTGGGAGGGGCCAATCTACAACTACCTGTGCTAATTATCATCTGTGAACCTGCCTACGAAGCTGCTGCTTTCGTTTCTCAGCCCGTCTTACTCTAGCATCAGGGACTGACTGCCTTTGATCTTCCCCACTGCTCCATCCCTCAGGCGCCTCCTGGTAGCCAACATGCCCCTCTGGTCCCTGCTCTGAATCTGCAACCTGCACAAGGTCTTCCACATCATCCAGGGCAGACTCAAATGATCCTTCACTATCTGAGTAGAGCATCAACTGAACCGGATCCTGCTGGGCTACAACACCTCCATTTACTGCTTTAATTAATTTATCTTCGGTTGTCGATCGTGCTCCTAGTACAATTTCTCTCCTTAAATCCATCATTTTCCCCCTTTTTTCTTCTTCTGTGCCTTGAAATTTGGGGTAGAGCTCCAGTTCATCAAATTCCCTTTTCCATACTCCCTTTTTTTCACTTTCAGCCACATTCATTCCACTAATAAAATCATCGGATTTCTTATCTTTGTATTCATTTTTTCCTTCAATTTTTGGGGCTCCATCTCCACCATTTTTTACTAGTAAAAACTCTAGTTTTTCTATCTTCTTCTCAGTAACCTCCAGTAAATTTTGAATTCCAGCCAAGATATTTTGCAATATCAAAGTTTCCTCTTCTGAGAAATGGTCCATATTTCTAAATTATTGTTTACTGCCGCCCTAGCTTTCCAAGCTATTTTTTAAAGTTAACTCACATGCAAATATGTTTGTAATCTTCAAAAGAAAAAGGTTCTGGTTTTTTTCCTCTCGTGCCGATTAAGCTCTCAAAGGACATCTGTGTAAACACTCCGTGTCCTTGGCTACAGCACTTTGAGGTACAGAATCCGTAAGATCAAAGGGGAAACAGGAGCGAGTGTGTAATTTAAAAAAAACTCTAGCCTCTAGCCCCCGAGTGGCAGTTTTGCTTCCTTTCACTTTCTGATATTACCTTCGGCTTAAGGGAAACAAAGTTCTTGAATAAAATTTAGTAACAAGTAGTTGACTTAGAAGAGCCAACGTCACGATGGTACAGACATGCGGTCTTGATGCTCTGAGACTGACACCAATACTTTGCTGCTGGATGGTCCAATCGGACCTAAACTGTCCCGAAGAGACAGTGAACAGGAAGACTATGTCTTGCTGATCTCAGGGACCCCGCAAAGTCCCTGATTGATCCAAGAGAAGGTCTTCAAGCTGGCAACAAAAGGCAGCCTAGGCTGATGAAGTTGGGACGGCTCTGGAATGGAAGGAAAACAGAAAGAGAAAGTGTGTCCATCTGATGAGAACTTTTTCTGTTTTGAAAAAGATTGCCCCCAAAAAATTTTAAGATAATAAAACCCTGAGGAGAAGAACTAAGCGTCGAAATTAACCTGTAGTGGATTGCCTTGGAAAGTGTTTCCTTTTTTTTGTAATTATATTTTGTGGATTGAAGTGCTCGCAACCTTCCCCCCCCCCCCCCCTTTTTAAAGTGAATGGACAGATTTTCTTCTTCTATTTTTTGTTGCTTTACTTTTTAACCTAAGGACTAAATCTTCTTTATTTTAAAAAGCATTGACTCTTGACTCTTTGTTACAGTAAAATAAGGCATTAACATCAAATCACAACTTTTTACTTTTCCATAATAGTATGAACAAGTCATTTTTATAAAGATCAATCAGTCTAATCTGCCAAACCGAAAGTCAGAGTTTCATTCTTTTCCGCATCAAGCACAAAGTTTGTTTCCATGTGGAAACAAAAGTACTTATGTTCTTTTCTTTAATCAAATTAGTAAATTTTGCAATTTCAGCCAACTCCATCAACTTCTGCAACCATTCATTCATGGTAGGAATTTGGTCCTTCCATTTTTGTTCATACAATAATCTTGCTGCTGTCAACATACATAGTAACAAAGTTCCAATTTTTTTCTCCAGTTCTTTTTCCATTAGGCCCAAAAGGAAAAGTTCTGGTTTCATTTTTATCTCCATTTTCAAAATTTTCTATATTAAAATAGTATAAATATCATATTGGAATCATATTTCAAAATTGTTTTGCTTTAGCACATGTCCATCATAGATGATAAAAAGTCCCTTCTTTACTTTTACACTTCCAACATTCATTTGTCATACTTTTGTACATCTTACATAACCTATCTGGTGTTAAATACCAATGATACATCGTCTTATAGAAATGTTCTTTTAGATTATAATTTAATGTAAATTATAAACCCTTCGTTCACATTTTTTCCATTGTTTAAGCATCACATTATATTCAAAATACCTTGCCCACTTAATCATACAATGTTTTACATGATATTTTCCAAATTAAATTTCAATAACATTTTATAGATCTTAGCAATAATATGTTCATCGTTACCACATAATGAAATTTCCAATTCATTTTTAACAAAGTCAAATCCATAATACTTTTTATCCAGTTTAAATGTTTCTTTCATTGTAAACCAATGAAAAACATAACCTTCTGATTCAAGTTCTTCCCTCAGCTTTAATATTGGGTCACCAGATTTGAGAGATAAAATTTTACCATATGTCAGGCAGTCTGTCTTTGCCACCATTTCTTTTCTTAAAAAAGGCTTCCTGTGGTGACACCCAAAGGGGTAGCTTCGTAGAGAGCCTTGTTTTATATTTATTCTAAACTTCTAGTATGGCACATCCAACAAAATGGTTATTAAAGTCAACATTAACTTTACTTTTATCATACCATAAGTAGCCGTGCCATCCAAAGCTTAACTCATGGCCCTCTAGTTTGAGTAATCTCTTATTCTGGAGACTCACCCATTCTTTTGCCCAGGTCAAACAGCATGCATCAAAATACAATTTCATATCTGGTAGGCCCAAACCCCCTCTTTCCTTAGCATCTTGCTGTAGCATATATCTAATTCTTGGTTTTTTCCCTTGTCAAATGAACTTAGAAATATCCTTCTGCCATTGTTCAAATGGATTGTCAGTTGTGAGTATTGCTAATGTCTGAAATAAAAAAGCATCTTTGGTAAGATATTCATCTTGATTACCGAGATTCCACCCAATAGTGATAAATGCAATTTATTCCATTCTTGTAAAATCCTGTTTAATATCCCTCCAAAGAGGGACATAGTTATTTTGAAACAGTTTTATGTTTGTATTTGTCAACATAACCCCTAAGTATTCCACTTTTTTCTCAACCCTAAAACCCAACTTTTTATTCAATATATTACTATCCTGAGAAGACATATTCTTAGTTAGCATTGTTGTTTTCTGTTTTTTATTTTGAAACTTGCCAAAGCCCCAAACTCATTCAGTTTCCTCATCAAATATTCTATATTATTTTTGGTCCTGTAAAAATATAATGAGATTATCAGCAAAGGCCCTCAATGTATAAACTTCTTTCTTAATATTTATACCCCTTATTTTGTCATCTTGTCTGATACCTCCATTCAGGATTTCCAAAACCAAAATAAACCTCAGAGGGGCAAAGGGCATCCTTGTCTTGTACCCTTTTGAAATTGACAAGAATTAGTTAAGTCACCATTTTGCGTTCTATGATGTGTAGATCACTTTATTTTTTATTTTTTATTTTTTAAAATAATTTTAGTGTTTTAAACAAAAAACACACACAAAAACATTCTTCATTGCATCTTCCAGAAAGCATGTCGATTGGTTAATTCCTTGGATAAAATTCACTCCAGTCCATTTCTTCCAGTACCTTAAATATAAAGGCCCAATTTAGGTTGTTGAAGGCCTTCTCTGCATCTAAAAAAATTAAGGCAGCTTGTTTCTCATTATGATATTGTACATATTCAATAATATTTTAGACAGTCCTCACATTATCTCTTACCTGTCTTTTTGGCACAAAGCCTGCTTAGTCTTCGTGTATATACTGTATACCTGTAAAATCTTCTTTAGTCTTTCTCCCAGAATAGCGGCAAAGAGTTTATAATCTTTATTTAATAATAAGATTGGTCTATAGTTCTTTGTCTTTGTAACATCTTGATCCTCCTTTGAGAGCAACACAATATTGGCTTCTTTCCACGTCTGGGGTATATTTTCCCCCTTTATCGTATCATTCATTGTGTCCTTTAGTGTTTGAAGAAGTTCATCCTCGAAACACTTACAGTATTGGCTTGTGAAACCATCTGGGCTTGGGGCTTTTCCTGGCCTCATTTTTTAATAACTTCTGATATCTCAAAAGTAGTTATCAGATCATTCATAAGTTGTCTCTGGGTTTGTGATAGTTTAGGTAACTGTTGTCTTAAAAGGTATTCATCTATTTTTAATATATCACTCTCCTGTCTTTTATACAAATTTGAGAAAAAATTATAAAAGGACTTTTTAATGAGTTCATTGTCTGTTATTACATTATTGCATTCACGAATTATTGCAATTATTGTCTCTCTCTCTTTTCTTAATTTATAGGCTAACCATCTGCCTGGTTTATTTGCAAATTCAAAATGTCTTTGTTTTGCGTAGTTCAATTTTGTTTCTATTTCCTGTACAGTTAACATAGATAATTGTTGCCATAACAGTTTAATATGGTGTAAAATTTTAGGTTCTATAGGTATCTTTTGCAACTGAATTTCTTTCATCCATTTTTGTCCAATATCCTTTGTGTCTTTTCCTGGGAATTTTTCTTCTCTAAGCAATTGTGCTGTATAAAATAGCCCCTCATGACTGTTTTACTAGCAATCCCATACTGTCATTAAGCTTGTCCCTTTTCCCAAATTATTCTCAAAATATTCCTGCAGTTTCTTTTTACAGTCTTTTACAATCCTTTCCTTTGGTAGAATATCTTCATCTAATCTCCATCTGAAATTCGAGCTCTTTCCTTTTAAAACCAAAAGCACAGGATTATGATCAGAGAAAGATTTAGGCAAAATGTCCACTCAGAATTTTGTGAGATTTTTAGATATCCATATCATGTCAATCCTTGAAAAAGATTTATGTCTTTTAGAGAAGAAGGTACCGTATTTTTCGGAGTATAAGACGATAGAAGAAAAGCTTCTATCGTCATTTGGCCTGTACACGCCCACAATTATTGACTTTATCCCATTAAGTTCTATTTCCACTGCTACAAATCTACCATGCTCATCTACTATAAGTAGCTTAGGTTTGAATTGAGGTTTTATTTATAAAACAACATCATTAATCTTTTTTACATCAGCTGATATAAATTCTTCTCCTAATTGTTTATTTATCAAACATTTCTTGTCTTGTTTCTTAATATGTGTTTCTTGAAGACAGACCATATCAGATTAAGTTTCGTCAAACAGTTAAATAATTTTTTAAGTTTAGATGGGGCATTTGCTCCATTAATATTCCACGTGATAGACTTAATCTCCACCTTTAAGCACTGCAATTGGCCACATCTTCTTTCTTTCTTCTCTCTACCACATCTTCTTCAGTGCCACCTTTTGGGTCTTGCTCGACCACTAACTTTCAATTTCTCCACATGGATCTGGAATTAATTTATACCTGCTCAAAAAATCCTTAGCTTTCTCTATGGAATTCAGCCTAAATCTTTACTCATGGCAAATAAGTATCACTCCCTCCCAATTTATCCAAATGGAATAAATTTTTCCTCTGCTTCAGGATATCAGTAATTCTCAAAATTCTGAGTGGAATTTCCTTCAAAACAATAATATCTTTATTTTCCATGTTCAGCCTGTACTTAAAATGGCAATCCAGAATCCGATCCCTTGTTATTTTTCTTGCAAAGTGAACTAGAATATGCCTCAGTTTTCTTGTGGTGGCAAATCGGGACTTTATTATATGTACATATATACATGCATACATGCATACATACATACATACATACATACATACATACATGTGATATATTTATATCAAATTCTATTTCCTTTTCCTCTTTATTAATTAATTTGGCCAAGGCTGTCACCATATTTGATCTGATATTTTCTCCTGATTGTTCAAGTATTCCACAAAATCTTAATTGAAATTCTTTAATCGGAGCTTCCCTAGAGTTGTTATCCAGTTCAGCTTCACATAAGACATTTGACTTCCCCAATCCATGCTCCATATAGTCTACTCTGGCTTTCACCTGTTTCATGTCTCCTTTCAGACCTTTAATTTCTTCCCAGAATTCCCTTGCGAGCGAATCGATCTTGGTTTCCAGCTTTAATCCGACATTTTGGAAATGCTCTTGCATTTTTAATATGTATTCATCCATAAATGTCTTAGTTCTATATCTCCTGATAATTTCTCTGTCTTTTTTCTTGTAGACATTTTTTGCTTTTAAAATTGAAAAAATTAAAAATTATCAGTTACACATTTATAGGCTTGAAACCTATATTTCACTGGATTTAATACCAATTAGAGTCAGCAATATTTTTGGCTTTTGGCTCCCTCTTGTGGTGAATCAGCACTATTATCTGAAAGGGTCTCCGGAAAAAAAAATCAGAGCTTTTCCAGGGCGCTGCTCTGGAGAGTCCAAAGAAGGGTTAAACACAGCCAATCTGCCCAGAACTGAATTGAAACTTTAAGCCACGCCTCTGGTGCTGACTCTCCTCAGATTTTTTCAATTCAGCTAGCCCAGTAGACGCGCCTTAAGATTTCTCCAGTTCTAAGATTGATTCCTTGGACTCTCCAGAGGAAGAATAATTTTTTAAAACAGTATATTTAAGGATTTTTAGAGCAGGCTGGTGAGTTTAAATTTAAGTTTGTTTTTTTCCCTTTTTAATTGGGTTTTTTTCACCCTTTCGGCTCTCCTGGAGTCCGGGGCTTTGCTCTGGCTCCTAGAAGCCGCAGGCAGCTGTTGGGGGAAGCGCGCGGGTCGGAGTGCCGACGCCAGCGCTGTTGGGGCACCCCTACTGGGGGCCGATTCCCGCTGGAAGCCCTCCGTTGCAATTTGTGCTTCTAGCAAGTCAAATTGCTGCGTGGGCTTCCAGGGCAGCCATTTTGGCTTCTTCCCTCTTTAAATTTGGCGCGCAAAGCTCCGGTGAGTTCCGGCCGCCATTTTGGATTGTGCAATCTTCCGGCTTTACTTTTAAAAGTTTTTTGCCGCAGCTGCCTGGTGCCTGGCTCTTTGCAGGAGCCGCGTGGAGTCAGACTTGCCCGGTGTGACCGGCGACCTGGGCCCCAATCCAAGCAAGGGATAGCGGCGTGGGATCGTGGCCTGCTGGGTCGCCTCCTTTACTCTCCTGCAGGCGCTGGGAGCGAATTCTGCTCGCGCCTAAAAGATTCCAAGCTACTTCAGGCCTTGCAGTTTCTCCTAGGCGCTGCTTGGAGTGTCCAAGCACGGGTTAACATCAGCTTGCTGCCCAAGGACTGAGTTCGAATTCTTGTAGCTCCGCCTCTTGCTCCCCTCAGAGGCTCAGTTTTTAAAAACTCAGTCGCCCTACAGGACGCAATTTGGGGAGATCCAGTCCTTGAGCAGCAGACTGGACCCTTTGGTTAGTGTAGTAGCTCCTTTTGAGTAAAATAGTTAAGTTTAGTTAGCTCCTAGATAGAAGTTTGTTATTTTTCTGTATTTTTCTTGGATTTTCTTGCATTTTCGGGTTTTTTTTTTTTTTTTACTGTTTGAATTTGGCGCGCGAGCCAGGCTGCCTGGAGCGCGACTCGCTTCTCGCAGCGACGAGAGCAATCGCACCGGGGGGGGTTCGTTTGGCGGCTGCCAGCGAACAACGGGGGTGCAGGTAGGAGACTAGGACCCCAAGGGACAGCATTAGGCTGTTGCCTTTTCCCCCGGTGCTGCTCCAGGCGCGGAAACGCGAACGGCGGCCATTTTTAGTTCAAAATTTTGGCGCACTTTTTCTGCCGGGGCTTTTAGCCTCATCGCGTTGCCTGCGCTCTCTGCAGATCGCCGCAATAGGGGTTGAAGAGGACCATCGCAGGGTCTCCTGACTGGGTCTCTTCCCCTCCAGACCTACAAGCGGCTGCAGGGGTTCTTTTGGTCATCTAGACCATTCACCCCTGCCTTCTTCAGCGCTGATCTGCTGGCTTCCGACCTCATCTCAGCCGGAGCCATTTTCCAGCCACCACTTGCCTACAGCAGGAGGTTCCCAGAGATGCAAGCCTCAGATTCTCCAGCACCTCAGCCATCGGGAAGGATTCCCAACGCTATGGAGAAGCAAGTGGATCAGCAGGCTGGCCCACCAGCAGCCAAACGCAGCAGGACCAACCCTGCTGCTAAAGGTGAAGGGGTGGGATGCCCAGCTAAGGGGAAGGCTCCTAAAGCCAAGCAGCCTTCTAAGGCTGAGGAGAGACTAGTTGCTAGGAGGCAGAGGGCCCTGGAGAAACAGTTCCAGAAGGCCTTTTCTGCCCAGCAGGCCCTTCCTCCAGCCCCTAATCCTGGGGAGGAAGGGGTTCCTGTTCCATCTACCCCCAGACAAAGGATTCCTCCCTCCCTTCCAGGGGAAAGAGAGGAATTCAATTTTTCCCCTAATCCATCCAGGGCCTCCATGGGTTCCCCAGGCCATTCCCTGGCAGCAGATTCCCTTGATGAGGCAGACTCCCTGGCAGAGGAGGGGTCCTTCATCTATTCAATAACTGGACCAGATACCCCTCAGGCCCACGACCTCCCCTTGCCCAAAAGCATGCAGGAGGTGGTGGCAGAGGCCATCTCTCGGGGTATCACTGATGGGATGATGCAGCTGGCATCTAAGCTTCCCTTTGCATCTGTAAATCCCAGTAAGGGGAAACCAGCTAGGGCACAGGGTCCCCCAGCTAGGGAGGCCTCACCTGATCCCTCGGGCATCAGCGAGGTTTCTGACTCAGAGGAGGTGGAGTGTGATGCTCCAGACCTCTCTGAGGATGAAAATTCCACTCCAGAGCCTCCCCCCTCTCTGGGACTTTTTAACTCTTCCATGTTTAGGGCTATTCTGACTAAGGCCCGGGCTGCAGGACCCCAGATGGGCCTTCCAGCCCCCAAGCCCAAACCTACCTCGGATCAGGCTTCCATGGAGACCATCGGTCCCCAGGATCCAGGGGCAGGGCTCTTCAACGAAGTTTCCCCCCCCCTTAGACTTGGTTCCAGCCCCTCAGCTGTTCCTAGACATTATCCAACGCCAATGGACCCAGCCTGGGTCCTTGGCAAATCCCAGCGGGAACGACAAGAGGCTATTTACCATGGAAGAGCCTCTGGAGGAGCTCCTAAAGCTCCCCCAGGTCGATGACCCCATCATGTCCCTTACCTCCAATTCGGCTCTACCTGCTGAATTACTGGAGGGACTCAAGGCAGAGGACAAAAGGGCTGAATCGTCTTCTATTAAGACGCATATGGCCACTGCCTGGGCCATGAGAGCATCTTCTGCCTCTTCCTACTTCGGGAGGGCAGCTCTCTTCTGGCTTCGCAAATTATTGGCCGGCCTTCCGGCTGGGGACACTAAAATGAGGCAGAACGTAAATAAAATCATAGCAGCCATAGAATACTCTGCTGATGCTTCACTTAGTGCCACTAAGTTTTCCTCCAGGGCATTAGCCGCCAATGTGACCTCACGTCGCCTACTGTGGCTCCGCCACTGGCAGGCAGATGTCAAGGCAAAGTGGAAGCTGGCTTCCGCTCCCTTTAAGGGTGGGAAACTTTTTGGGGAGGCCTTGGATTCCTTTCTGATTGAATCCAAGGATAAACGCAAGATACTCCCAGCCATGACCAAGAAACCTGAACGCAAGGGCCAGCCCTTTCGGAAGGGTTCCTTTCGGGGCTCCGAGCCTTCCACCTCCTCAGGTGGTCCGGGCCGTCCCTTTCCCCAGTCACAGGAACGTCCCCAGGACAGGTCTTTCTACAGGGATAGAAATAGACAACAGGGCTTCAGTAAACCTTCCCGAGGGGGGTTCTCCAACCGCCCCTTCAGGAAATCCAAGTGACAGTCACAGGGACCCTCCCATAGGCGGCCGTCTCCAACTCTATGCCGCCCAGTGGGAGGAGACCACGACGGACGTGTGGATCCTCAACACGATCCGTCACGGCCTGACCCTGGACTTCCTTTCCCCCCCCCCCAAGATCCCGGGTTCGCTGCCCCACTCCCAGGTCACCTCACAAGCTCCAACTAATGAGGGCGGAGATAGACCACCTTTTAGAGATAGCGGCCATAGAAAGGGTACCCGAGGGTCAGGAGGGCACAGGCTTCTATTCCATCCTGTTCCTAGTCCCCAAGCCATCGGGAGGGGTGCGGGCAATCTTGGACCTCAAGCGACTCAACAGGCATCTAGAATACAAGCGTTTCAAGATGCAGTCCCTGCAGACCATCCTGGGTTGCATCAGGCAGAGAGACCTCTTGACTTCGATAGACCTGAAGGAGGCGTACCTGCACGTTCCGATTCACCCGGCGCATCGCAGGTTCCTGAGGTTCCAGTTTGCCAACCAGCATTTCCAGTACAGAGCCCTTCCCTTCGGACTCTCGTCAGCCCCACGCACCTTCACCAAGCTGCTGGCCGCCATCGCAGCCCACCTACGCTCAATTCCAGTGAGGCTGGAGTGCTACCTGGACGACATCTTGATCCACTCGTCATCCAGGGATCAGGCGCAACAAGACCTCAACACCACCATTCAGGTCTTGCAACAGCACGGCTTCTCGGTCAACCTGGCCAAGAGCCATCTGAACCCGACCCACAGGATACAGCATCTCGGCACCATCATCGACTCGGAGTCCTGCAAGGTCTTCCTCACCCAAGAGAGAGTGGACAGCATCAGGTCCCTCGTGCGGAGGATCCGGTCCACCAGGTCAGCAACGGTAGTTTCCCTCTCTCAACTGCTAGGGAAGCTGGTGTCCTGCATTTCGGTGGTCCCGTGGGCACGCCTCCACGCGAGGGATCTCCAGTGGTTCCTGCTGCCCCTCCAGAGATGCATGGCGAGCAACTCCAAGAGGGTGATACGTCTCCCTCCCAAGGTAATCCGCTCCCTCCGATGGTGGCAGTCGGACGCGCTCCTAAAGGGTTCCTACTTCAAGGAGCCGGAGCGCCTGGTCATCATGACAGATGCCAGCCTCTTCGGGTGGGGGGCACACCTTCAGAACCAGGTGATCCAGGGCAGATGGTCTCCAGCGGAGCTCGCCCACAACATAAACTGGCTAGAGCTCCGGGCTGCCAGACTGGCCCTGAAGCATTTCCTCCAGCTGATCAGGGACAAGGATGTGCTGATCCTGACCGACAACATCGCCACGAAAGCGTACATCAATCATCAGGGCGGCACACGATCCCTTGCTCTGATGACGGAGGCGGAATCCCTGGGTCGGTGGGCGGAACGACACCTCAGGTCTCTGCGGGCAGACCACATCTCGGGAGAGGACAACGCGACTGCAGACTGGCTCAGCAGATCCACCATCCAGAACGCGGAGTGGTGCCTTCACCCAGATCTGTTTCATCAGTTGTCTCTGCGATTCGGTCTTCTAGTCGTCGACCTCTTCGCGTCTCCGGCCAATGCCCAGCTACCCAGGTACTTCACGAGGTTCCAGTGTCCAGGGGCGGAAGGCACGGATGCTCTTCGTTCTCCCTGGCCTCCGGGTCTGCTGTACGCCTTTCCGCCCCTGCCGCTAATCCCACAGGTCATCAGGAAGATCCTGACAGAGGGAGCGGAGGTACTGCTGGTAGCTCCTCACTGGCCGAGGAGATCCTGGTTCGCCGACCTGGTCAGTCTCTCAGTGTCTCGTCCCTGGCGCATTCCTCAGGACCGCATCTCCCTCAGCCAGGGGGCCATCCATCACCCGGAACCCCAGTGGCTGAAACTTGCCGTGTGGAACTTGAAGGGGAGATCCTGAGGCTCAGCGCATACTCGGAGAGGGTGATCCGCACCATCCAGGCATCCAAACGTCCATCAACGATCAGAATCTATGAAGCTACCTGGTCGGCCTTCTCTCGCTGGTGCCTTCATCACCAGATCTCTGCCACTTCTGCCACCGTTCCCCAAGTGCTGGACTTTTTGCAGGACGGCCTTGACAGGGGTCTGGCTCCAAACACTCTCAAACGCCAGACTGCCGCCTTGGCCTCCATCCTGTCTACTGAGTCGCACCTGTCCCTCAGCAAACACCCGCAGGTGCGCAATTTCCTCAAAGGAGCCACCAATCTGGCTCCTCCTACCATCCACAGGTATCCCACCTGGGACTTGTCCGTGGTGCTACATTCTCTGTCCGGGCCACCATTTGAACCCCTTCGGACAGTTGGACTACGCCACCTGACCCTCAAGACGACGTTCCTCATTGCCATCACTTCGGCACGCCGGATCTCTGAACTGGCGGCCTTGTCAGTCAGAGAGGACCTTTGCGTCGTCCACTCCGACAGAGTGATATTTCGTCTGGACCCGGCTTTCGTACCAAAGATCAACAGCGTTTTCCACCGCTCGCAGGAAGTAATCCTCCCGGACTTCTGTCCGCATCCCAGGCACTCCAAGGAACGTGAGTGGCATAAGCTGGGCGTCCGCCGTGCCCTGCGGATCTACATGAAAAGAACAGCTCCTTTCCGCAAGTCGGAGGCCCTCTTTGTGTCATTTCAACCTGCCACCATGGGCAAGAAGGTCACCTCCGCTACAGTAGGGCGCTGGATAAGGGCGTGCATCCAGCTGGCCTACGAACATCAGGGCAGGCCGGCGCCTCCTCGTATCACTGCACACTCAACAAGAAGTGCTGCCACATCGGCCGCTTGGGCCACCCAAGCATCCATCGAGGACATCTGCCGGGCTGCTACGTGGTCAGGCCCGTCGCCGTTTGTCAAGCACTATAGACTGGACACTTTTGCCTCGGCTGAGGCAGCCTTCGGGAGAAGAATTCTGCAGAGGGTTGTGGCTAGCCCCGCGCCCGTGAACAGTTCTTCCCTCCCTGGGGGATCATAGCTTTGGCATGTCCCGTGCTTGGACACTCCAAGCAGCGCCTAGGAGAATGACCGTTGTCTTACCTGAATGGTCTTTCTCTAGGCGCTGCGGGAGTGTCCAACCCCACCCTATCAAGGGTCGCGGGGTAGTTTCTTCATTGGACTGGACTATTGCATTGACAGTTCCTTTGGACACTCCTTCGTTTTTTAAAACTGAGCCTCTGAGGGGAGCAAGAGGCGGAGCTACAAGAATTCGAACTCAGTCCTTGGGCAGCAAGCTGATGTTAACCCGTGCTTGGACACTCCCACAGCGCCTAGAGAAAGACCATTCAGGTAAGACAACGGTCATTCTCTGTCTCCTCAGGAGCATCGTGCTGTGGTGGGCTTTCTGGAGGTGGTGAGTGGTGGTTTTCCCATCCCCCTACTGGCCCAACCAGTGATTGTTACCATGGCAGATCAGGCCCCTGAGACTTCTGAGGGTGTCTCTTCCAGAGCCCCTGTAAGACAGGCCGGGAAAGCTGCCAGGGAGGCCATTAGAGGGAGTAAGCCTTACTCCAGGCATGGCCCCAAGCAGGGCTCAGGCCTAGACAAAGATGCATTAAGGCGACAGAAGGCCTTAGAAAAACAGTCTTCCAAAGCCCAAGAGCAGGCCCAATCTTCCCTTTCGGTGTCTCCTGGGGAGCCCTCCAGGGAAATTCCTCCAGCCCAGGGAGGCCCCATTTCTGATAGTGAAGAGGAAAGGGATTCCTTGGCCATGGCAACTTCTCCAGGCCATTCCATGGCAGATCAGGCTGATCTCTTTGCCTGTCCCTCTGATATGGAGGAGGGACCAGCTCCAATGGGGCCCTTAGCCCCTCAACAGCCGATCCCCGGGCCCACTCAAGGGGTTCGCCCCATTGAGGACCAAGGGCCTAACCTATCCACTGAAATGCAGGAAATAATTAACAGGGCCATTTCCCAGGGCATTGAGGCAGGCATGCGAAAAGGTGGCAAGCGCACTCGCAAGACCCACCATTTGCAACCCCAGGAGGATTCCAGAGAGATGACTCCTAGCCTTCCACCTCCGTCCCTGCATTCTTCAGTGGCCTCCGATGAGTCAGACTGGGAGGAAGAAGAGGAATTTCTTCCTAGGCAGGAAGCTGAATTCTCTGGGGATGAGGCAAGCCCCGCCAAAAAGCCGGCCTTTTCAGGCTTATTTAATTTGGATAATTTCAAAACCATTTTAGATAAGGCTAAGATCTTAACTCACATGGGGTCCACCCCCCCAGCTCAGGTGGTTGTAGACCCTGATGATCTATCTGGGGATCTCTTTGAGGAACCCATTTCGGTCCAGGAAATAGTTCCTGTACCCAAGATGTTCCTCAATTTAGTTCAAAGACAGTGGGCGCAGCCAGCTACCATGGCTACCCCCAGCAGCCATGACAAGAAGCTATATACGGTGGCTGCCAGCCTGGAGGAGCTGCTCAAGCTCCCTCCTATTGATCCCCCTGTAGCGGCTCTTACCTCCTCTTCTGTGCTCCCTCCTGACCTGTTGGAGAGGCTCAAGGCTGAGGACAAGAGAACCGAAACTGCTTGTCACAAGACCCATCAGGCAGCTGCATGGGCCATTAAGTCCTCCGTTTCAGCCTCCTTTTTCTCCAGGGCGGCTCTCCTGTGGCTGAGGCAGTTGTTGAGGAAGATACCTGCCAAGGACGTTAAAGTCAGGCAGGATATCAATAAAATCATGGCAGCCACAGAGTACACTGCTGATGCCACTCTGAATGCTGCTAAGTTTGCCTCGCGTGCCCTAGCGTCTAATGTTACTTCCAGACGCCTCCTGTGGCTTAGGCACTGGAATGTGGATATGCGCTCCAAATGGAAGCTTGTTACTGCCCCCTTTAAAGGGGACAAGCTGTTTGGTGAGGTCCTTGATCCAGTCCTTGTGGAAAACAAGGACAAAAAGAAAGTGATGCCATCAGTCACCAAAAAGCCTGATCGTAAAGGTCCTGGCTCTTACAGGAGGCAGGCCTTTCGGAACAATGAGCCCTCCACCAGCTCCGCCCCCTATCATCGGGCGTATCCCCAGCAGGGTGAGCGGTCTCAGGACCGTCAGTCCTTTCGAGACAGAGGTCGCCAGCAGCCCTTTTCCAAGCGGCCATTTCGGGGGGGCTCCGGCTCCCAACCCTTTAGGAGGTATAAATGACCATCACAGGTCAGCTCCCATAGGAGGGCGGTTGCAGTTGTTCCACGCCAAATGGGAGCAGACCACGTCGGACCAGTGGGTTCTTCAAACGGTCCGCATGGGTCTCACTTTAGAATTCTGGTCCCCCCCTCCCCGCCACTTCATCCGGTGTCCAGTTCCCTCAGGGTTAGTCAAAAGATCCCTCATGGAACAGGAGATAAGGCACCTCAAGGAGATCAGGGCCATAGAACCTGTCCCAGCAGGCCAGGAAGGAAGAGGGTTTTACTCCATCCTGTTTCTGGTCCCCAAAAACTCAGGAGGGTGGAGGGGGATATTAGATCTAAAGAGGTTCAATCACCACGTGACATATCGCAGGTTCAAGATGCAGTCCCTCCAGTCCATCTTGGGGTGCATCAGGCCAGGCGATATACTAACGTCCATAGACCTCAAAGAGGCCTACCTCCACATCCCTATCCGCAAAGCCCACCGCAAGTTCCTGAGGTTCTCTTACGCGGGCCTCCATTACCAGTACCGGGCAATGCCATTCGGCCTGTCATCAGCGCCCAGAACATTCACAAAGGTTCTCGCAGCCGTGGCGGCTTTTCTACGGTCACGTCCGGTCAGACTCCACTGTTACCTAGACGATGTTCTCATTCTGTCATCATCGCATCAACAAGCTGTCAGCGACCTAGAACACACCATGCAGGCGCTCCGGGACCACGGGTTCACCATCAACCTGGAAAAAAGTCATCTCGTTCCCACGACCAGACTGAAGCATCTAGGGGCCGTCATCGACACCACCTCGTGCACGGTATCCCTCTCCCCGGAAAGGGTGGCCAGCCTTCGGGAGATGGTCGTTCAGGTGCAGCAGTCACGTCTAGTCAAGGTGGTTCAGCTCTCACAGCTCCTCGGCAAGATGATCTCGTGCCTGTCAATCGTGCCTTGGGCGAGACTTCACTCCCGTCCCCTACAGTGGCTCCTGCTTCCATATCAAAGAACAAACGAAAGCAGCTCAACAAGACTGATTCCAGTTCCAGCAGAGGTACGTCGCTCTCTAAAGTGGTGGTTGTCTCCGGCCCTGTTAAAGGGGTCGCCATTCAAGGAGCCAGTCAGGCTCACCATCACAACGGATGCCAGCCTGTTCGGTTGGGGGGCCCACTGCCACAACCAGCTCGCACAGGGCAGGTGGTCCCCTTCCGAAGCCGCTCACAGCATCAACTGGCTGGAGCTGAGGGCAGTCAGGCTTGCGCTGAAGCGCTTCCAGAGCACCGTTCAGGGCCACCACGTGCGCATCATGACAGACAATGTCGCCACCAAGGCGCACATCAATCAACGGGGGAACGCACTCCAGATCCCTGATGAAGGAGGCGGAGCTCTTGGGTCGATGGGCTGAGAGGTATCTCCTTTCTCTTCAGGCGGAGCACATCTCGGGCACGAGCAACACCCAGGCGGACTGGCTGAGCAGATCCACAGTCGACCACTCGGAGTGGCGTCTACATCCGCTGCTGTTCCAGCAACTGTCCCAGAGGTTCGGCCTCCCGCTGGTGGACCTGTTCGCCACCACGGCCAACGCGCATCTTCCGCGGTTCTTCACAAGGTTCCACGACCCGAGGGCGGAAGGAGTCAACGCGCTGCACGGCCCATGGCCGAAAGGTCTGCTTTACGCTTTTCCCCCGCTACCTCTTCTTCCCAGAGTCATCAGGAAGATCCTAGCAGAGGAGGTGGAGGTGCTGCTGGTAGCACCGTACTGGCCCAGGAGAACCTGGTTTGCAGACTTGGTGAGTCTTTCGATCACACCACCGTGGCGGATTCCTCCACAGGACATCTCTCTCAGCCAGGGGGCCCTTCAACATCCAGAACCCCAGTGGCTGCAGCTGGCCGTCTGGCACTTGAGAGGGATCTCCTAAGCAGAGGCAAGTTGTCAGACAAGGTGATTGGCACCATCCAAGCGTCACGACGGCAGTCCACGACGCGCATCTACGACGCCACTTGGAAATCCTTCGCCAGCTGGTGCACGGCTCATGGTACGTCTGCGCCCCTTGCTTCGGTTCCTGTCATCCTGGACTTCCTGCAGGAAGGTTTGGACAAGGGCCTGGCTCCTAACACCCTGAGGCGCCAGGCGGCAGCCCTGTCAACCATCCTCTCAGTTGAGGGCTACGCATCTCTTGGCCGGAATCCGACCATCCGCAGTTTCCTCAGGGGAGCGACCAACCTGAGACCCCCAGTGGTCCACAGATACCCATCTTGGGATCTCAATGTAGTGTTGCGGTCCCTCATCGGGCCCCCGTTTGAGCCCATTAAGACGGCCAGTCTCAGACACCTCACATTCAAGACGGTTTTTCTGGTCGCTATCACGTCTGCTCGTCGCATATCGGAACTGGCTGCCTTGTCAGTCAGAGAAGACTTGTGTCTCATTCGTAACGACAGAGTAATCCTGAGGCTGGACCCTTCCTTCATTCCGAAGGTCAATTCCTGGTTTCATCGGGCGCAGGAGGTGGTCCTTCCGGATTTTTGTCCGCATCCTCGGCACCCGAGGGAAAAGCGCTGGCACATGCTGGATGTGCGCAGGACTATTCGCAGATACATCAAGCGCACGGCCAGTTTTCGGAAATCCGAATCTCTATTCGTCTCCTTTCAACCAGCTTCTCAAGGCAAGAAGGTCTCTTCATCTACCATCGGCGGATGGCTGCGAGCCTGCATTGCGCTTGCCCACGTTTTACAGTCCGTTCCTGTGCCTCGCAATATCACAGCACATTCGACTAGAAGCGCCGCCACCACAGCTGCCTGGTCTACACAGGCACCGATTGAAGAGATCTGCAAGGCGGCCACCTGGACTTCTCTGTCTCCATTTGTCCGAAATTATAAACTGGACAGTTTTGCATCGGCGGAAGGGGCCTTTGGGAGGCGTGTTCTTCAGGGCATCCATACCAGCGGAGCGACCCTGATGGCTGAGCCTTCCCGCCCTAGTGACAGTTAGCTTGGGCATGTCCCTTCTTTGGACTCTCCAGAGCAGCGCCCTGGAAAATGACCATTGTCTTACCTGAAGGGTCCTTTTCAGGGCGCTGCAACGGAGAGTCCACCCCGCCCTGGGGTCTATTCTCCGCTGGTGTTTGTGAAGTCACAGTGTTGTTTGTTGTTTCTGTTATTGTTGTTGGACTATTTTTGACTTGTTCCATATTAGACTTCCAGTTGAAGTTTCAGCGCGCAACTGTTCCACGTCTTCATTGAATAAATCTGAGGAGAGTCAGCACCAGAGGCATGGCTTAAAGTTTCAATTCAGTTCTGGGCAGATTGGCTGTGTTTAACCCTTCTTTGGACTCTCCGTTGCAGCGCCCTGAAAAGGACCCTTCAGGTAAGACAATGGTCATTTACAGCATATGACCACAAAGGACCAATCAAAAGCTGTTAAAAACCAAACTGTTCACATAAACTCTGCAATTTTATGTATATTCTGGTTTAGTTCATTTTACAAATGAGTTTATGCAAAAATTTGCAAATTAGCTAGAACTCTTTGATCCAAAATGAAGTAGAAAACAAACTTCTATAGGCAGGGTGCAGATTGGAAAGACAGTTTGGATATGCCTTGAGCAATCAGGAATAATTTTCTCCCCCCCCTCCCTTAACTCAATATGAATGGTTACCCCAAGTCCTGTCTCTGTGTGTGTGTTGATGTGTGTGTGTGTATAAAGATATATATATAAAAATAAAGGAACAATGTCTGCAAGTATTTATGAAACTTGCAGTCATATTAAAAAAATGGGAAGATTAGTTAATTTTCTCCCAAATCAGTAAAGATTCTTATTTCTCACAATTTTGTATTACATGAAATTGAACAAGCTTAATCCACACAGAAATGGCAACTGTAAATGCAAATATGTAATTCTTTCAAAAAGTAAATATGGGATGTACTTTAAAAAAACACCATAAAATACACAGGAGGCCTGATTCTGAACCAGTACATTTATTTCCCTGAAAATGAGGAAGCTTTCAAAAAAAGAGAATATTCTGAGCAAGTTTCATCTACTTCCCTCAGTAGTACCAACTATGCCTGGAAGTTATAGTTCATTGCAAGATAAACTAATTTTGGCAAAGCAAGCATTCCCTTGGTATTTTATTTTTTCAGTCTTTCATTTTCTGGTAGGATTAGAAAACGGGGAAACTTTTCTGGGTGGGGGAAATTGGTCTTCCTACCTTCTATGAATTGCATAGGTAGATGAGGCACACATTTATTCACATATTTCCACTTACATGTGTCCATAAACTACTTATAATAGATTTTTGGTGTGGGTGTAAAGCAATGAGAAGAAAGGTGGTTTTCTAGGGAAGAATTGTTCATGAAAATAACTGGCTGTATTGTCTAATTCCTACAGTGGAAAAAAAGAAGGAAACAATAACAGAATCAGCAGGCCGACAACAGAAAAAGAAAATAGGTAATGCCAAATGCTGAAGTTTGTGTGTTCTGCAGAGTAGAGAAGAGAAAAGAGAAGAGAATTCTTTATTGACCAAGTGTAATCGGACACACAGGGAACTTGTCTCTGGTGCATAATAAGCTCACAGTATACATATAAACAGCAAGTAATAGGTCAAAGGTTATAATCATAGTTATAATCATTAATCGTAAGTTACAAACAACAATTGATAAATCATAAGAAACCAATAGAAGATAGTAGGAAAAATGAGAAGATGAAAAAAAAGACAGTGCTGTGGGAATTAAGTGTTCAGCAGAGTGATAGCAGGGGAGGGGGGGGACTATCTTTATGTCTGGCTGTTTTGGCATGCAATGCTCTGTAGCAGCGTCCTGAAAAAAAAGAGAAGTTGAAACAGTTTATGTCCAGGATGTGAGGAGTGTGTAGATAATTTCTCAGCCCTGTTTCTGGTTCATGCAGCATACACATCTTCAGTGTAAGGCACATGGGGTGCAATTGTTTGCCAAACAGCTTGCCAAACTACCAGTTGGCAGAATATCAAGAGTGGGCAGTAAGTGGTATCTAAACAGGATAATAGCAGCGGCTACAAAGAGATGCATGCAGCCCTTGAGCTGCCTATCCATGTTTTTGGTTTATGTTTTTCCCTGTATTAAAACTGTATAAGCAGTGATATTGATTCTGGAATGTAATCATGGAGTTCAATTTATACATGAAAAATAGTAGTGATCTTCCATTTCCAGTTGGAAGTTTTCATATAACACAGTGTTTATCAGTGCCTAAAAGGTTTTGAAGAAAAGGGGACTCCATTGCAATGTATACAAAGTGTACTTTGTATTATAAACACCTTTAGGACATGGGTAATTGATCTGAATCTTCAGACTTCCCAATATGCCTCTTTGTTTTATCATAAAGTGCTTTAGATAATACTTGGCTCATTGGAAATAAGTTTCTGATTTTGTAAATTGATTGTAAAACATTTTTAATGCTTTTCAGAGAGGCAAGAAGAGAAATTGAAGAACAATAATAGAGATCTGTCGATGGTGAGTGTTACAAAAGAGTCTGGTCCTGTTTAATAGAATTATGAATGTGGTCGTAAGTTGAGGACTATCTGTACAAGATATGGGTTCAGACTTCTTCCCTCTTGTATAAGTAATCCCAGATTACTTCATCTTTCGGGTAATCTGGGATTACTTATACAAGAGGGAAGAATTGCTGGGTTACCTTAGTTTAGTTATCTTGTTTGCTGGGTTATATTATAGGTCATATAATCATTCAGTAAAGTTTGATCCCTTTGGTCAAGTTGTTATTTGTAATCATTCTGGTACCATAGGAAGTACCAGAAACTTAATGACAAGAGTTTTATCTCTTCATAACTTCCATAGGAACACCTCATATCTTGATAGTTTTATTATAGAGAGAGAGTATTGAGTACTTTTAGGTTTTTTCAATGCACCTTTTTAACAACCTATAACTATAACTTTACAAAATTGAAATCAACATTCTAAAAAACCAATATTCTTAATACATTTTTCTCTTAATTTTAATCCAACACATAATAAATTGTCAAATGTAAATAATCTTATATTTATAAAGCTACAGTATTTCTTTACTCAAATTTAATCTAATCCTCAAATCCTAAAATGAAAAGCTGATTTTCAAATTGAGCAGTTTTTGAATAAAAATAATAGCTGCATTTATCACAAGAGGTGAGAAGTAACCAGATTAAGCTATTTCTTTGTGTTTCAATCTTATCTGTTCAATAGGATTTAGTAATGATGAATATTAATTTACATAGTAAAACCAAGAAGCAGATATTAGAGATACGCACAATCTACAATAAAAATATAAAGACTGGATATAGTTTTTTGGAATGGAAGAGAAATAATCCATGAATGTTTAAGGGAATTTGTCAGAATCCACTGTAGAAATTGGGCATCATTTTAGAATCAAGAGTTAGAAAGGACCAATGAGATCATGGAATAGCCCGATCTGTTGAGCAGAGGAAGCCAACGTTCTGAATTAAAGCATCCCGAGACACCTGTGCTGTCTGTGCTTATCTGGTGAAGAGAATTTGTGCCTCCTTGGGTACTTGATCTGTTGGTCAAACTGTTAAAAGGAGGTCAGGACTTATTCTCTCTCATTCCAAAGGGGCAATACAGATTTAAGTTACAAAAATTCAAATTTGGAATGGCTGTTAGAAAAGTTAGAAAACAGACCTTAACAGAAGTGTTGGGCAGTTAGTTAGCATGCTGGTGGGCTCTCCTTCACTAGTTACCCTCAAGTAGAGGCTACTCTTTCTGGAGTGTTTTACTTTGGATCCTACACTGAACAAAGAATTGCAGTGATATGCTAAATACAGTAGCCAGTCCAAATCTGTGATACTGGGCTTTCTGCTTTTGTGGTTCAGCTTAACTCAAATATTCAAATCTCTCCAGGTGGAATCATCAGATTTTATTTGGGGAAACATTCCTAATGAGATTTAACTATTCTGACTTTTCTGACTTTTAATCTATTCTTTTTAAAAACTGGGAGCAAATAAACATTTGAGGTTCACAAATGCTCAGTTCCCAGGCCAGGACTGGAAACAACCCTGTACTCAGTTCCGAATTTTTAAAGTATCCTCGATAGCTCATTATTATAATATTAGTTGAAAAACAACCAACCCTCAATACTGTACTATCTAGCCAGTATAATCCTTCTTTAGATTATTACTTTTTAAATAGAAGAGAATGAATTAGACAAAATAGGGCAGCAAGACTGGGATTGGATTATATGATCATATGATGGCAGATTGTTTCATGATCTTATTTAATGCAGTGGAATTTACTTTTAAAGCCATAAATGACTTGAGAGTAAACTACCTGAATGAGCATGATACATGGTTGCTGTGGTATATTTGGTGCCAGGCAATTTTAACATTAACTGTTGCATTTATGTTTCTTTTAAAAGATTGTTATAGCTGCCCATCTTAAAACAACTCTGGGAGGCTCACAACAATAACACTATAAAAACCATAAACTTACCCCCCTTAAAAAAACAATTTCTCAATCAACTTCCCAGGGTGCTCTAAGATTTATCTGTAGACTACCACTTTTATACCACTGCCTAGTGAAAATCCAGGTTTTAATGAGCTTCCAGAAGGCTAAGAGATTGCTTTGTAAATCCCTTTCTTCCCTCAGCTTCTCCTTTGCACTTTGGATTCTTATTTATCAAATAGTAATGTTTTCACTTTTTTTATTACAGGTTCGCATGAAGTCAATGTTTGCCATTGGTTTTTGTTTCACTGCTCTGATGGGAATGTTTAATTCCATGTAGGTGATTATTGGTACTGTTTTTACTTTAAAAATGAGGGATTCTTGGTGCTTTCTGAACTTAGTTGCTTTTTTGCAGACATTTCATTAGGTAACATCAGTGGTAATAGGAAATTGGATTTGCTTTCAGTTTATATTCTGTCTAGTGGCTTGCCCTGTCAGTGTTGATGGGGGTGGTCTTGAAGGTTTTTTGGTTGTGCTGTTTACTGTTAGCACAGGTGGGCAGTCTGGGAAAAGGACACTTATGCAGTGCAGTTCCTTGATTTGGATATAGTTTACTTCTTGATTGTTAGTCTGATGGTAAACTTGCTTTTAACCTGTGTTCATCTAGGTCAGCGATGGCGAACCTTTTTTGGCTCACGTGCCATAAGTGGGGGGAGCGCAGGGGAGTCGTGTGCGGGTGTGCCGCACCCATAATGCAATGTGCAACACCCCCACAGTGTGCATATGTGCACTACAGGCACGACCCCCCCCATTTTTTGCATGCTTTTTTCGCCTTCCCCAGGCTCCAGAGGCTTTATAGGAGGCTGGGGAGGGTGGAAGCAGCCTCCCCCGCCCCCCTGGAAGCCCCCCAGAGGCTTCAGGGACCTTCAAGAGGCTTCAGGGACCTTCAGGACGCTTCCCTGAAGCCTCCGGAGCAGTCAAAACGAACCTCCAAGCAAATCGGAAGTCCATTCCTGAATGTCCGGTTTGCCCGTAGGGCTGGTTTTTTGCACTCCGGAGGCTTCAGGGAAGCTCATGAAGCCTCCGGAGGGCCTCCAGGGGGGCGGGAGAGGCTCGTTTCGCCCTCCCCAGGTTCCTATAAAGCCTCTGGAGCCTGGGGAGAGCGAAAAATGGCTTTAAAAAGGGGTGAACTCAGCTGGCCAGCGCGCGCATGCGCGCTGGCCAGCTAACAGGACAGCGCCTCGTGTCCCCTGACAAATGGCTCTGCGTGCCACCTGTGGCACACGTGCCATAGGTTCGCCATCACTGATCTAGGTGTTGATTGCTGGTAGGGAGATGTTTTGGTCTTTTTTGTTCCCCTTTTGGCTTCTTAATTATCTCTTTTGCACAGTATATGCATATTGTTAATGTCTATATGTCTATTGATGGCCAACAGCAAGAATCCTTGCTATTGTTGACTGAGGTTTGATTCTTTGCCTTGATGTTGGTGGACTTCCAACTGCCAGGAAGTTGCATGAAGCATGTGCAGGCGCGTTGGTTCGAGCCTTGCTCTTGCATTGCAGGTGTGCGCCCTGTGGGCAGAAACTTTGAAGAATGAACTGAGAATTGCTGATTGTGGGGATTTTGCGGGATGGTGGTTGAATAAAGACTGATAAGCTTTCGCCTAGCTTATATTGCTTTTGCCCCAACCCTGGGTCATAATATGTCTCCAACTGAGGCACACCCATTGCACTGCATAGACTTCCTTTTCCCAGTCTGCCCACCTGTGCTTGGCTTTGCAGATTTTTTTAGAAGTGTAGTTGTAGGAACCTTACAGATTCTTTTGAAGGGCAAGGTACCTACCGCAACATTGCCTGGATGACAAAAGGCTTGTTCGGATCAAGGTGGTCAGCAGCGAAGAGTTGTTTGAATTTTTCAACTCCATGGACCTTTTAAATGGTTGGTTTGGTCAGGGTTTTTTTTTTTTTAAATATATTTTTATTGTTTTTACATTTAAAACAATGCAATGCTGCGGGGTCAGGGTGATCATATATTCACATTATGTACAGCTGGTTTCAACCATTAACAGTTATTCTACTTAATACATTGTCTATCCTTCTGTTCGATCGCCATATATACATTTGTTCCAGTCTTGTCATCTTAACTTATACCAGTCATAAAATCTATTCCATACCTCAAAATATTCTGATTCCCCTTTATTTTTAAGTTCCAAAGTGAGCCTATCTGCTTCTGCACAGGCCAACACTTTTCTGATTATATCTAGCTCTGATGGTGTATTTTCTTTTTTCCAATGCTGTGCATAGGTTATGCGCGCTGCAGTCAGTATATGTATAATTACATAGAGTGTATCTTTCTTAAACCCCTCCGGTATTATGCCTAGGAGAAAAGTTTCTGGTTTAAACATAATTTGTTCTCCCACCATTTGTTCTAACCATGATTGGATCATTTTCCAATATTTTTTTGCCTTATTGCACGTCCACCACATATGGTAGAAGGTGCCTGGTGTTTTTTTACACTTCCAGCAATTTGGGGCCAAATTTTTGAACATTTTAGATAGCCGTGCTGGCGGGAGATGCCATCTGTAAAACATCTTGTAAAGATTTTCTTTATACGCCGTAGCCAATGTTAATTTCTGATTAAGTATCTAAAGTTTTTCCCACTTAGCCAATTCCACATTGTAACCGAAATTTTTCGCCCAGGCGACCATGTTTTCTTTGACATGTTCTTCCTCTAGTTTATATTCCAACAAAAATCTATACAGCACTTTGATCAGTCTGTTTTCTGTCTGTATCAACAGTTTATCTAATATTGTGTAGTCTTTGGCAATACCTTTGTTCTTCCTATCCTGTGCATACCTTGATTGTATCTGTAAATAAGACCACCATTCTACTTGTATTCCTTGTGATGTCAATTCTGATCTAGTTTTGCTCTCCCCCTGCCTGTTCAATAGCTCTTTATATGTGACTATAGTTTCCATGTTAATTAAATTTGGGTGTATGTATGCTTCCATCATAGATAGCCAAATAGGTATTTTAGTATAGTGGTCATGTTTAATTTTATTCCATATGATTAACAGAGATTGTCTAATGTAATGTCTACTAAAATATTTGTGTGCAGATCCTTTTTCATACCAGAGGAAGGCATGCCAGCCTGCTTGGAGGTCATGACCTTCCAATTTGAGTAATCTTTTATTTCTCAGCGTTATCCATTCCCTTAGCCATGTTAATATAGCCGCAGTATAATAGAGTTCCCAATCTGGTACACCAAATCCTCCCTTTTCCTTAGTGTCTTGCATAGCCTTAAGTTTTATTCTTGGTTTTCTTCCCTGCCAGATAAATTTCGAAACCAATTGATTCAAATCTTTAAAGACACCTTTTTCTAATTTAATGGGTATGTTCTGAAATAGGAAAAGAAATTTGGGTAGTATATTCATTTTTATAACTGCAATCCTGCCCATCAGGGACAGTTGTAGGTTTTTCCATCTTTCTAGGTCCTTCTTAGTTTTATTAATCAGATTGGTATAGTTGTCTTCTTTGATGGTCACACACCTCGCAGATAAATGTATACCAAGATATTTGACTTTTTTGACAATTTGGATACCCAATTTCTTCGTTAACTCCTCTTTTGCTTTTGATTTCATATTTTTAGTCAGCATTTTGGTCTTTGTCATATTTATCTTCAGACCCGCTATTTTCCCATACTCTGTCAGTTTCTCAATGTTTTGTACCAGATTCCATAGGATCTTCTAGCACAAACACTAAATCGTCCGCAAAGGCCTGTAATTTAAATTGCTCCTTTTTAATTTCTAGTCCCTTTATCTGTACCTCTTTACATATATTCCTGGCTAGTACTTCTAGGGTTAGTATAAACAACAGGGGGGATAGGGGGCAACCTTGTCTTGTACCCTTCTGGATTACAATACTTTGTGTTAGTTCACCATTGATTATTATTTTGGCTTTTTGGTTTGTATAAATTGCTCTGATCGTGTTTATAAATTTGTCTCCACAATCCATATAATCTAATTGTTGGTGCAAAAATTCCCAGTTGATATTATCAAATGCCTTTTGGGCATCGAGAAAGATTAGTGCAACCTGTTTATCATTGTGCACTTCATAATATTCAAGAATGTCCAACATAATTCTCATATTGTTTTTAATTTGTCTTCTGGGGAGGAATCCGTTTTGGTCTGTATGGATGAACGATGTAAGAAATTTTTTCAGCCTTTCTGCTATTATTGAGGCAAAGATTTTATAATCTGCATTTAGCAGTGATATTGGTCTGTAGTTTTGTATAAGCACCTGGTCTGTATCCGCCTTAGGTAATAGTACAATGTTAGCCTCCGTCCATGACAACGGTGTCTTCGCCTCTTTCAACACAGCGTTGTAGACTTCTAACAACGTTGGGACAAGTATATCTTGGAATTCTTTATAAATTTCCACTGGCAACCCATCCGGCCCTGCAGCTTTATTATTCTTTTGTCTTTGTATGGCCTCGGTTATCTCTGATGTTTTAATGTCTTCATTGAACATGTCCTTAATCTCCTCTGGTACCTTTGGCAGATCTGACTTTTCCAAATACTGTAATATTCCTTCCTTTGTATAGTCTCGGTTTTCTTTATATAATTGATCATGTCCGCCCACCCCCACCCCCTTTTTGGTCTTAAGCAATTTGGTGATTGGCAGGGAACCTTGCGCGAACATCAGAATAAATTACTGGTATAAGTTTAAGAAGCCAAGAAAACTGCAGCTGCTTTCTCATGTGAAGAGCTTCCCATTCGAACACAGCCCGAACTTTTTCTGGGTCCATCTCTACCCCTTTGTGAAAAATATGGTATTCTAAGTAGTGTAGTTTGGTTTTGTGAAATTCGCATTTTGAGAGCTTCTCATACAAATGCGCTGTGGAGTTTTTCGAGGACTGCCTTAATGAGTTTTACATGGTCTTCCATGATTTTGGTTTAGATTAGAATGTCATCAGATAAACAAGGATACCTTTATGGAAGTGTTCATACACCAATTTTGTTGTATACATGATGTACAATGACAGTAAAGGCTATACTATACCACTTCATTTATTAACTGTATAAACACAGCAGGTGATCCTTGTAAGCCAAACAGAAGGACTCGGAACTGGAAGCAGCCCAGAGGGTAGTTGAAAGCAGTTTTCTATTCATCTCCCTCCCTGATTCACACCCGATAATAAGCAAGTCCCACTTAGTGAAAAATTTTCCCTTTGCCAAATAGCTCAACATGTCTTTCATCAGTGGCAAAGGGTACAGATTTTCTACACCAATGGCATTTAACCCATGGTAATGCATGCATAACCTTAGAGAGCCATTATTATTCTCTCTGAATAATATGGTGGCTGCTATGTGGGATTTCACCAGTTAGATGAACCCCCAGGTTAGATTTTTTTCAATTAAGGCTCTGAGTTCCTCTAGTTCTGGTGTTATGGAGTAAAGTTTAGGTTTTGGCAATTTGGCTCCGGGCAGTATTTTGATGGCGCAGTCTGTGGGACTGTGGGAAAGTACGTCTGCCTATCACTTGCTAAAGACCTTCTATAGCCCCAAGTATTTTTTAAGGTCTAAGTTTTTAATTTTTATAAATTTGTACAGGGGACATTTAATTCAATTTTAATTATGTATATTATTGATTGTATGGTTTTTAAATTTGTACCTGTACACCACCCCAAGTCCCTTCGGGGAGAGGGGGCAGTCTAGAAGTCTAATAAATTATTATTATTTATTATTTTTGGGAATAATGTTAGCTACTTCCTCACATTCACTGGCTGATACCATCCTTCTCCTTTCACTTTCTTAACAAATGGCAGGCAGTTGGCCTAGTTCCACTTTCACTCTCTTCTGGGTTTTTCTGGCAAATACTTAATTTTTTTTCTTCCAGTTAATAGAAGGACTCCACTTTTGTAGCCAAGTGAGACCCAGCACCCAGTTCTCATTTTCATCTGCACTGGTTCCATTATAAAAGTTGCAGGGGCTTCCCCCTCTACAATGCCATTAGTAAGAAAGCTACAGGGGTATTTAGCTGCCTGAGGTGGATCCCAAGTTTCTCCACTACGCTGGGAATAAGTAGGCATCTGGTACACCCAGAGTCCAGCAGAGGTGTCATTTTGCCTTGGGCCTGAGGAAGTCACTAATAATTCTACCTGGGCTACCATCAGTATCACAGGGCCACTTACTAGTGGGTCATTGTCTTCTTTGCTGTCTGGCCCCATCTGGAGTGGGTGCTTGCCACCTCTTGGGCAGCACGGGTGGAGGCATCGGGTTCTCTCCTGAAGTCTTTGATTGGGTTCTAAGTTGGCTGCCCCAGGTTCCCTTTTGCTTCCTTGGGTTCTCAGTTTTTTGTTTCATCTCGGGATTCTCTCCTCTACTTCCCGGTCTGCTTGTTAGCCTGGAGGCTGCTTTCTTCCAAGTCTCCATCTTCTCTTGTTCCCCTTTGGGAATAGATATGTTTGCAGTCCCCCCAGTAGTTGATTCCTCTGGGTGGATTGAAATTGCAGTTCTGGGTTAATGTCAGCCCTACCACAGCTTGATCTTCTAGGAAAGTAAGATTTGACTCCATTTATGGTAAAAAGAATACTTTTATTAAAAGCCAAGTGATTGCAGTAAATCAAAGACAGAGGGTTTTTGCATGAAAATTTCCCAGCTAACTTTCCATTTCTCATTCCATCCCCCCTCTATCTCTCGTTTGTCCAGTCATATTCAAATAAGTTGTTTTGGTAACTGTCTTTGCAAAAGCGGGCTAGATCTTGAGTGTTTCTATCCATTTCCCAAGCCCATGACCTTGAGATGACGAACCGATGTCTCGGGATGGCACTAAGCTTAGTTTCTGTACCTTCGTTCTTTGAGCTTCCTCCCCCTGTAATTTATGACAACATGCCATCTAGCGAAGCAGGGCTGGAATGAAGGATGGCAGTTCTGAGACAGAGCATGAGTGACTGAGCAGAGAGCCTCTCTGCCCAGGAAGAGACATAACCAGCACACAACATGAAGTTAGGCAAAGTCCTTTCCTGCCACGGCTGCTACTTGCTGTTCAAACAGGAGCAGAGTCCAAGAGGACCCCCAAGTTATAATTTTGTTGATGTTGTACAGATACTCTTTACTTTTGCTGCTGTTCAGGGTTGCTACACTGTGTTTCTGCTCATCTAAATTCAGTTCTTACATGCTTCTCTTGTAGAAGGTTGGGTTATTGCTTTAATAGTGGAACACTTGATTTGCAGGGTGGTTTTTCTGTACACACTTTTGTTTCTAGTTTGCCGTCGTAATCTGATGATCAGGATGTCTAGGAAGGATAGTGAGATGTTGTTTTCTTCTTTCTTGGTGAATTGAATTCCTTTGAAAATATTGTTGATGGTTTTGTGCATGTTTTCTAATTGGCTCTTTTTTATAGTGAAGGTGGCATCTATATCTGATTCATATTTTGGGTTGTATTTTTGGAAGGGCTATCACTTCCAGATATTGCATTACAACTTCCGCTATGAGTCCTGAAAGTGGTGATCCCTTAGGTCAGCGATGGCGAACCTTTTTTGGCTCGCGTGCCACAAGTGGGGGGAGCGCAGGGGGGTCGTTTGCGGGCGTGCCGCACCCATAAGGCAACGCGTGACACCCCCCCAAGTGCGCATGCGTGCACAACGCGCAACCCCACCATTTTTACATGCTTTTTTCGCCCTCCCCATGCTCCAGAGGCTTTATAGGAGCCTGGGGAGGGCGAAAAGAGCCTCCCTCACCCCGCCCCCCCGGAGGCCCGGAGGGTGGTTTGCTCGGAGGGTGGTTTTAAGCGCTCTGAAGGCTTCAGGGAAGCCTCCGGATGGTCCCTGAAGCCTTCGGAACGCTTAAAACGATCCTCTGAGCAACCCGGAAGTCACTTCCGGGTTGCTCGGAGGGTAGTTTTAAGCGTTCCGAAGGTTTCAGGGAAGCCTCTGGACGGTCCCTGACGCCTCCGGAGGGCCTCTGGGGGGGCGGGGGAGGCTCTTTTCGCCCTCCCCAGGCTCCTATAAAGCCTCTGGAGCCTGGGGAAGGTGAAAAATGGCTTTTAAAAAGGTTAACTCAGCTGGCCAGCGCGCACATGCGCGCTGGCCAGCTGACAGGGCAGCGCTTCGCATGCCCTGACAAATGGCTCCACGTGCCACTTGTGGCATGCGTGCCATAGGTTCGCCATCACTGCCTTAGGTGCACTTTTAATTTGTTGGTAAGTTTCTCCATCGAATTGAAAGTATGTACTATGTTTCCCTAAAAATAAAATCCAACAAGAAAATAAGCATGTGCATGTGGCCAAGGACGTTCACGTGAGGGGGCCGCAAGTGCTCACAATTAGGCTCAAGTGAGTGGGACCCCGACAGCCTGCAATGAGGCGAGTGGGACTGTGACTGTGTGTCAGGCGTGCCTCATTCAACATCCAAGAAAGAAAACCCCCAACTACATTTAATTAGAGAAAAGGTACTTTTACTGGATATGAAATTAAAACAGCTAAAGTGAAGCAAGATCTGAAGCAAAAAAGTGCGGACTTGTACATATCAAATGTTTACCCAAATCCCTCCCCCCAGTTACCCCGACCCAATGTCCAATCTTCAACTCCCAAAGTGTCATGTGGGGTGCATCTTCTTGTACCTCATTCAACTGGTATGCAGAGACAGTTGGCCTTGACCAAACCCAAACATGAGCCATCAGCATGCGCAGAAGATGGTGAAAATAAAACTCCCTATTCCGAGATATCTCCACCAGCACATTTCCGCTCCCAAATACCATCAGCCCACACCCTCCCTGTTACTATGGCAGCCGATAACAAGCATGCGAGATAGAGGCTTGAGATTCAGCCCTCCTGCAGAAAGGATGTTATCCCTAGAGGAAAAACAGAAGAAACATTAATAACAAAACATTCATATGCCACATCTGGGGTTTATCGTGGTATTTAGAATGAAACTTCTGCAAAAGTTTAGGGATCCTGACATCGGACTTATTCACCCACTCAGAATGGGAAGGACGGAAATGTTTCCAGGCCACTAAATACTGTATTTTCCCTCTTTGTTTCATGGAATAAGGATCTCCTTGACCTCAAAATGCTGTTCTCCCTCAATAAGGAGAGGGACAGGAGGAGGGGTATGGGCTGAACAAATTTAAAAAGTATGTTCCGGTTTCAATAAACTAACATGGAAAATGGGATAGATTCTCCTAAGAGTCTTTCGCAATTCCAACTGCACCATTACTGGGTTTACAATTCTGACAATGGGGAAAGGACCCACGTATTTAGGACCAAGTTTCTTTGATTTTTGGGTAGACTGAACTGGACAAGAAAACCCTATTCCCAACCTGGTATTCTTTTGGCTTCAACCTTTTTTTATCAGCTTGTTTTTTATGTGCTTGGTGAGCTTTGTCTAATGCTTTTTGAGTCATAGGCCAGAAACTTTGTAGCTGATTAATCCATTTGGATAAACACAGGTTTTGTGGTTTCTCCTGGGGCAATTCCAGGATAGTTACAAAATCCTGGCCAAACACTACTTTGAAAGGGGTCAATCCTATACTGCTATGTACAGAATTATTATACATGACCTCTGCAATAAGGCAAGAGATCGGCCCAATTATCCTGCTGATAATTGACATAGCACCTAAGATACTGCTCTAGAACCGAGGTAGCTCATTCACAAGATCCATTTGTCTGCAGATGGCGGAGCTTAGACCTTGGGTGGAGCCTATTAATTTAGGAACTCCTTCCAAAAGTGGGAGGTGAATTGGACCCCCCCCCATCTGAGATAACGCATTCAGGGCTCAGTGTAACCTATACACATGTAGGATAAACAATTTAGCCAGCGTTTTTGCAGATGGAATCTTGGAGCAGAGCACAAAATGCACTTGCTTGGAGAACAAATCCGTGATCACCCAAATGACGGTATTTCCAATACTCTGGCAGCTCAACAATAAAGTTCATGGATATCTCCTTCCAAGGGGCACTAGGTCTGGCAACATTTTGGAGTAGTCCTTGAGGTTTACCTGGTGCCAGGACAACTAGCAATGTAGGATTCTATGTCTTTTTTCAGAGAGGGCCACCAAAACTGTCTTTTAACCAAATGTAAGGTCTTTACAAAACCAAAATATCCAGCTGCTTTTGAATCATGGGCCTGTTGGAGGACAATGCATTTTAGACTAGCAGGTACATACAACTTGGCTCCCACCCATGCAATGCCATCCTGCATGGTGCACTCATTAGAGTGGGACTTGAACCATTTATCAGATGCAAGTGCCTCCCTCAGTCAGTTTGTTAGGTCTGTGGGCACATCTAGGTCCGCTTTCCCTTAGCTCCTGGTGACCACTGGGGCTGCTAGTTGTTTGGCAGGAATGACAGGATGAATCACCACCAACCTGGCACTGTTATACTGGGGCAGCCTGGACAAGGCATTGGCCATAAAATTCTTTCCTCCAGGGAGGTATTTCAGCGTAAAGTTAACCAATTAAAATATTATGCCCAGCAAACTTGTTTGGGTGACAGTTTCTGTAGGGTTTTTAATGCCTTGAGGTTCTTATGATCTGTCCACACCTCAAATGGGTGCTTGGCCTCCTCCAAGGAAATGCCGCTAGGTTTGTAGGGCCCATCGGACTGCAAAAGCTTCTTTTTCCCAAATTGCCCATCTTCTTTCTGTCTCAGTCAATTTCCGGGATGTGTGGGGACAAGGTTGCAGGTTTCCATCAGCATTCATTTGAAGTAATACTGTCCTTACCGCCACGTCACTTGCATCCACTTGGACCACAAACAGTGCATCCATGTCGGGGTATTTTAAAACAGGTTCAGTTGCAAAAAGTCATTTCAATTTCTCAAAGGCTGCTTGGCATTCCATCATCCACTTCAAGGGCTGACTAGGCCTTGGCTTTGCTTTTCCCTTTGATTTTAGGAGATTTTTGTAATTTACACCTAGACAAAGAGAGCTATCTTTCTTCTCTCAAAATAACATTGGCGCAGTCACTCATGGCCTAGCTGGCTGCATGAGCTCCAACTTTAGGTTTTTATCAATGAAGTTACGTAGCTCATCCAATTCGCATGGGGTCATCGAGTAAATCTGTGGCTTTGGAAGTTTCACCCCCAGGAGGATTGCTATGCTGCAATCAGTGGAGCAGTGGGGTGGGAGCTTATCGGAAGTCCTTTCACTGAATGTGCCTCTCTCTTTTTTTTGCCAAAAGTTTTTTAATTTTTTAACACACATATAATCCAAAGTATACCATTACATCTTAACAAAGTTTTGAATATTCAATACTATATCAATTCCTCTTACCATCAAGCCTCTTCAATATTTATTGGCTCTTCTACTTTCCATACACCATATTATAGTCTATTTCATCTTCAACTCTTCTCCTCTCCTGCTCTTCTCCCTACATCCTTTCTTCCCTCTGCCATCTTGCTCTTCTCTACTTCCCCTTGCTCTCTCCTCTCCCCCTTCCCTCTCTCCTACTCTTTCCCTCCATTCTACTTCTCCTGTCTCCTCTCTCTATTTATCTCCCTTTCATTCTCTATTTTACGTGATGTATTTCCACCTTTTAGTAAACCCCATTTAATATCAGTGGCATTGATAATTATATTCCAAAAGAAAAGAGAGAAAAAAACTATTTTCCATATTACTAGTTTTTCTTTTAAAAATATACTTTTATACAAATTCCATTTTTTTCCTCTGCCCCCCCCCCCAAAAAAAACCCTCTTTTGGGCGAAGTGCAAGATGGATTCAGGTTTCCAGCTTCCTCATAATACTGTTACATATTTATGCATCATTAAGTGCCATATTTTAGTCTCATATTGTGTATGTATGTGTGTGTGTGTATGTATACATCTATATATATGTATATATATGTGTGTGTGTATACATACATGCATACATACATACATACATATATATGTTGTTTTGTGCTGATAAATAAATAAAGGAAGACTAGTATAGATCCATTTCAAGCTATTTAGCTCTCATCAGCTAGCCATACCCTTACTGGGATTCAAACCAGGGCTGTATTACATATTAGGCAGTTGTATTAGCCACTAAGCCACAGGCTCTCCTCCTTATCAGCTGAGCCAGGGAAATAGGAATGTATTTGTGTTACAACCCCTGGTATGTCCAAATATGGGAGGGAGCTTACTACTCCCTCTTTCTGTCAACTGCCTAATATGTAATACAGCCCTGGTTCGAATCCCAGTAAGGATATGGCTAGCTGATGAGAGCTAAATAGCTTGAAATGGATCTATACTAGTCTACCTTTATTTATTTATCAGCACAAATACAACACAAATATAAAAAAGGCAACTGTTAGGGTTCTAAATACCATGCAGAAATAAATCATTGTCCAAGGCAAAACATCCTTAATGGTGCAATTTATTCCACAGGCATGTTAGTACGACTATGGAAAATTTCAACTCTGGAAGTACATTCTCTAAGTTCCCCTAGTTGAAAGTTCATGATCTCTCCCCACACCCACAAATCCATCACATGTTCCAATCATCATCTTCCACGCTGGCATGTACACCCATCTTCTTCCGGCCAGGTGTCGAGGTGCTGAGACAAAAGATGACCTTGGCTTCTACAAAAGAATGTCAACAATCCATTCTACAATCCTACTCCTTTCTATTCCCCCCTCCCAACTACTACACTATTGAAACAGCATAGAAAATTATAAGAAAGTGTGGCAGGCCAAAGATCCAAAAAAGAATATAATTACAGGCCTGACAGGCGGCCTCTCCTCAAAAGAAAAACGTTTCCTGCAAAGAGAATAACATAAGAGTTAACATAACAAAATTAACCACCTCTTCTCCACCCAGGGGAACCCTTTGACTTCTCGGGAAACTTCCCATTCAACTGCTTTACTAACTTCTCCACTTTTAGGTTCCCACTGTTCACCCAATTAGCTTCAGACCAAGGGTAACCCTTCCAATGCACTAAGTACTGTAAGCAACCCCTATTCAGCCTGAAATCTACAATTTTTTCCACCTCAGATTGTGTTTCCCCTTCCATCACTAAAGGAGGAGATTGAGCTTGGGTGGATGCTCTTCTGTTAGACCCAATTACTGGTTTCAACAAGCTACAATGAAATTCTGGGTCAATTTCCCCTAGACTTCTGGGTAGACTGAGTTGAACTGTAACTGAGTTAACTATCTTCACTATTGGGAATGGACCTAGAAATTTTGGACCCAATTCCTTGCTAAGCATTTCTAATCTTATGTATTTGGTAGATACAAAAACATTGTCCCCCACACGGTAGGGGTTTAGGAGTGAGCGACGTTGATCATCTTGCTTCTGGTAGGCTTCTGCCGCAACTGCTAGAGCCTTCTTCGTGTTCTCCCATCCTTTTTTAGCATGTCCATCCATTCACTCAAAGACATGAAAGAAGGAGGTTCTCTAGGCAACTCAGGCATGGCAACAACTTCCATGCCACTGGTAATCTGGAAACCCGCTAATCCTCTGCTGCTGTGGACCGCATCGTTGTACGCCACTTCAGCGAAGGGTAGCAAGTCCGACCAGTTGTCGTGCTGATAGTCCACAAAACACCTGATGTATTGTTCCACCACCGCATTGGCTCCCTCTGCTGCGCCGTTCATGCTGGGATGAACCTCTGAGCTCAGTTCTTGTGTGGACCCAATAGATCTCAGGACCTCTCTCCAGAACTTGGCTGTGAACTGGACTCCGCGGTCTGAAATGATCCTCTTGGGTACTCCATGCAGGCGATAAATGTCTTTCACAAACATTTTCGCTAATTCGTTTGCGGATGGCAATCCTGAGCAAGCAATGAAGTGTGCCTGCTTAGAAAACAAAACAATAACAGTCCAAATTACTTTATGCCCACTGCTGTCTGGGAGTTCCATGATGAAGTCCATTGCGACCTCTTCCCATGGCCGTTTCGGGCTCTCTGCTGCAGGTGCTGTAGGTTCTGGGCTCTTGGATCCAATCATCCACGGCTGGCCTTGTTCCTCCTCCGAGGCCTCCCCCTTAGTTGGACTCTTTGTCACCTTCAGTTGGGGATCCTCCTCTGGAGATTGTTTGCCCTTTTCCTCCTCCGAGGCCTCCCCCTTGGTAGGACACTTTGTCACTTTAAGTTGGAGATCCTCTTCCAGAGGCTGTTGGCCCAGATGACTTTGCTGTGCGGGCATCTGGGGCCCTCTCTTAACCACCGTGGCAATTGGTACACACGTTTGTTCTTCGGCAATTCCCTCCTCCGAGGCCTCCCCCTTGGTAGGACTCTTTGTCACCTTAAGTTGGGGATCCTCTTCCAGAGGTCGTTTGCCCAGATGACTTTTCGGTTCTGGCATCTGGGGCCCTCTCTTTACCACCATGGCGACTGGTACACACATTTGTTCTTCGGCAATTCCCTCCTCCGAGGCCTCCCCCTTGGTAGGACTCTTCGCCACCTGAAGTTGGGGATCCTCTTCCAGAGGTCGTTTAGGCTTTTCCCCCTCCGAGGCCTCCCCCTTAGTTGGACTCTTTGTCACCTTAAGTTGGGGATCCTCCTCCGGAGATTGTCTGCCCTTTTCCTCTTCCAAGGCCTCCCCCTTGGTAGGACACTTCCTCACCTTAAGTTGGGGATCCTCTTCCAGAGGTTGTTGGCCCAGATGACTCTTCTGTGGTGGCATCTGGGACCCTCTCTTTACCGCTGTGGTGGTTGGTGCGCACGTTTGTGGCATTGGGGCTGGAGCCAAGCACTCTGACGCTCTGTGGCCAAGTTGACAACAATGGTGGCATTTAATTGGGCCCCACGAGGAATGGAACCTAGTTACCTCTCTAAACTCAGGAACCGTTTCATCACACTGCCTTGCTCTCCAACTTGCAGCTGCCCCCTTGGTAAACCCTTCTTCCATGGTGGAGATTGCTTCTCTGTAGGAAGGTGGAGTAAGAACCTTTTGGGGCATTGCAGATGCACCTTGTCCCGCTTCCCATCTTGCAGGCCTGGCTTTGGTAATCCCTTCTTCCATGTTGGTGATTGCTACTCTGTAGGAAGGTGGGGTAAGAACCACTTGGGGCCTTGCAGGCGCACATTTTCCCGCCATCCACAATGCAGGCCTCTGTTTGGTAATCCCTTCTTCCATGGAGATTTCTTCTCTGTAGGAAGGTCTGGTAAGAACCTTTTTGGGCCTTGCAGGGGAGACTGGAACCGGTGGGGAGGTCAATCCCTCGGTTGGCCACTGCCCAACTTTCTGCCATGGTGCCATCTGCTGAGGGAGGGCAGGTGCCCACTGGCATCCCTCCCATCCATGACCTGGGGTTAAGACCCATCCCGGGGTTGCCTGCTTCACAGGTTGCAGCTCAACCAATGATGGCTGGCTAAGGGGTTTTACGTGCCAAGGACCCTCCTGCTGGCTTGGAGGAGTTATGGGCCAAGTAGGTGCCCTTTGCTGGCTTGGATGAGTTATGGGCCAAGTAGGTGCCCTCTGCTGGCTTGGAGCATTTCCCCATGCTGATGGCAAAGGAGTTGGTAAGTAGCATCTCTTCCATCCAAGTCCTGGGAGGAAAGCCCAATTTACTGCCCAATTTGCTTCATTTACTTGTTGCAGCCCCATTTGTGGTGGCTTGCAAGTGACAGATGCTGGAAAAATTCCTTCTTCCTGCCTCCTTTGAAATTCCCATTTTGAAAGGGAATCTTTCTTCCAGCTAGTTGCATGGTGATAAGCCATTTTATTTATTGCCGTCTGGAAGGAGCCCAAACCTCCGTTCTAAGGGTGTTTTTTTTTCCAATCTTGCTTCTAAGCTGGGGGGGAAGGAGGGGGAGCATGCACTCACAGTTTGCTGAAGAAGTTTTCTGAGATTTCCTTCGTCTTGTCGCGTCTCCTCCTGCATTCCTCCAGATGCAATTAAACTGGAAACAGCATTCCATTGCCTTTGAAGTTCCGTACTCCTCTTCTTATCACCAAAAGCTTCTCATTTATTCTTCGCTGATATTTACGCTGTCCCGGTCAGCATTGGGAATGCCGAGACCCCATCACCAGATCTTCCATCACCAGCCCTTCCCCCTTGATAGGGGGAGGGAGCTAGTGAAATATTTTTAAAGTAGAGAGTTGAAATAATGTTAGGGTTCTAAATACCATGCAGAAATAAATCATTGTCCAAGGCAAAACATCCTTAATGGTGCAATTTATTCCACAGGCATGTTAGTACGACTATGGAAAATTTCAACTCTGGAAGTACATTCTCTAAGTTCCCCTAGTTGAAAGTTCATGATCTCTCCCCACACCCACAAATCCATCACATGTTCCAATCATCATCTTCCACGCTGGCATGTACACCCATCTTCTTCCGGCCAGGTGTCGAGGTGCTGAGACAAAAGATGACCTTGGCTTCTACAAAAGAATGTCAACAATCCATTCTACAATCCTACTCCTTTCTATTCCCCCCTCCCAACTACTACACTATTGAAACAGCATAGAAAATTATAAGAAAGTGTGGCAGGCCAAAGATCCAAAAAAGAATATAATTACAGGCCTGACAGGAACATTAAAAATAAAAATATGGTTTTCTGCCTGGATGGTCTTCTGTGATGAGCCAAATGACAGAAAGAGGGAGTAGTGAGCTCCCTCCCATATTTGGGCAAACCAGGGGTTGTAACACGTATGTATGTATGTATGTATGTATGTATATGTGTGTGTGTGTGTGTGTGTCTGTGTGTTGTATTTGTGCTGATAAATAAATAAAGGGAGACGTGTGTGTGTGTGTGTGTGTGTGTGTGTGTGTGTGTGTATTGATTGGCATATTTCCAAGTTCTCCCTCCATTTTTTTTCTCTCTAGTAACTTTCCCAACTAATATTTTTCTTATATGTAACCCGGCATAATCATTTCACATTCCATTATTAATACATATCAACTGGCCTACTATCTTTATTCACCTTAATTAATCTATCTTTAATTCATTTTTACTTGCAATCGTTTATATACCATAACACATATTACTTTTCAGTGTTACAGTTAATTAAAGTTCATAATAACATATTCTTTACAAACATTCTCCACCTTCCCCCCCCCAATTATTATTATCTATGTGCGTATTTCTATTCTTCCTCTCATCTACCAATTTTTATTTTCCCTTCCATTTGTTTTTAAAGAATTTTAAATCCCAATCTCTGAACTTCTCCTTTCTCCCAGTCTTTTTTGTGACTTTTTGCTGTACCATTCGTCGTACCCTCTTCAGGATTTCCTTTTGTCTCCTCGACCTACTTTCCCTTTTTCTTTTCTTATTATATTTTCCCCCTGTAATGAACTCTTTTATTTCTTTCATCGTGCTGCCTGTCTGCTCAATTCTTTTCTCTTCCTTTTGTTTTTTTATTGGGACACGCTCTTCCCTTTTCATTGTGCCGCTATTAGATCCAATGAGATCCTTTATCCGCTTATTATTTCCCTCACTCTCTTGCTTTTTCTATATTTTGGCTTTCATTTCTGCTTTTTTCCATAATATCCAATCTATTATCCTTTCTCAACACACATGATTCATGCATATTTTTTAACATTTCACATATTTCTTTAAGATCCCACCCCTCCATAATTCCCGATTTTTAATTTGCTATTTTCCTTCTTCAAATCGTATCCCAATTCTTTACACTTCAAAACTCCCACTTTTTTCTTATCCACCAACTCCAGTCCAGTTCAAATGTTCCTCTTCAAACAAAAAAGGAAAAATATTTCATTGTAAAAGGACGTAGTCAAACAGCCTGTGCCCGATTCAAAGTTCCAAAGTCCTCACCATCAAAATCAGCTCTCGTTTTTGTTTCTGCCAGATAAGCGTTCTTTCTGGTAAAGATGTAAATGTAACCTTTAACTCCACAGAGACACAAAATGCAAATTGTAGCAAGGAGGCAGGGGAGGGGGTTTCTTAAATCATGTTGAAATTGTGTTGAAAGCAGACTTCCTGGTCTTTGGTGTTATACTCTGGTTATGAGCTTTTTCAGCTCTTAATTTCATTTCCTTTGTTACTGCCTGGTGATGGTTCTTCTTCTGGTAGGTGCCTCCGCTTCTTAGTTTGTTTGTTTTTTCCAGTCAGATATCTTAAATCTTAAATGCATTCTTTAATCTTTAACTCCACAGGAGCACCGAATACAAATTGTAGCAGAGAAGTGGAGGGGGTGGATGTGTGGGTATTTTTCTTCAATTTTAAGTCGTAGGGTTTTTTTCCTTCCTTCCCCCTTCAGCTCCTTCATAAGGTTTCCATGGAGTTTGGAATTCTATCAATTACCTGCTATTAAAGCAAAGTTTTTCCAGGTTTCAAATTCAACTAGAGAAAAGATTCCCTCTCCCCATATTACTGAAATATCCAGTCCTCCTTTTAATTCCGCCTCCTAAGTTGATAAACAGTCCGTTCTCTTTGGGCTTTAATGTTTTTAAATCACCATCTTTTTTCCTTTTCTCTTTGTTTTACCACACAATTCCCAATTTCTCAGTTTATGCTATTTTACGTTTGAATTCTCTCACAATAACAACTCCACTCTTATTCTATCAGTGGGTTTTAAATCTTCTCACCCGGTCTTGTCACTTCATCCAGCCATCACTCCTGCACTCGTGTTTAGCCCAGTTGCCTCCATTTTGCAATGCCTGTCTCCCCTACTGCCAGGTCAGAAAGCTAGTCTCTGGCTTTCGAGGAACCAGTTTCTTCCCTATTGACCGATCGAAACGCAGCTCTTTTTTCACTTTCTCTTCAAGAAGGCTCTGGTCTGAAAGATGGTTTGTCAGCCCTGGATTTCACGGGCCCCTCGGGAGCCCGCTTTTCCAGTCTGTCTCATTGCGGCACTAACCAGAGGTCATCCGAATGCCTCTCTTGAGTTCCCAGTATTCCTTTGGGATTTTCTCCCTTTCAATTCTTTATTGCGTGAACGCCATCAGTTCTGTTGTGGCTCTGGCTATGTGGGAAGTCTTCCCCTCCCCCTTAGCTGGCTGGGCAGAATGGATGCGTAGCAGGCCCTTCCTCCAGTTCACCTGCGGGTTCCATTTCCGTAGCCAAGGTAATTCCAGTATGAGGGGCCATTCCATCCCTGGGGTGATGATGAAGCTTAAAGATTCTTGGTGGTCCCCCATCCACATCTCTACCAGTTCAGTTAGAAAATGCACCCCGCTGCAACTGACCCATCCAACTGGCAAAAGGTGATGGGTACTTTCATTGTTCTCAGTCTTAGACCCATTTTCTCCACCACCTGTAGGCTAATAACACACCTGGTGCATCCAGAATCTAAAAGGGCCAGCATCTTCCCCTGGGTGCCGGTTGAGGGTATCCTTAGTTCTACTGAGATAGTCATGGGGCCCGCATGAGGACTTACCAAGGGGTCATCATCGGAGTCGGTTTCGCTTTCCCATGAAGTGGCCAGGGGTTACCCTCTCCTCCTGGTGTGGTGGAGGAAAATCAACAATTTCCTCACCTTTCAGGGCTGTTTTGTGGCATTTCACTGGCTGCTTGTCGGCTTTTTTCCCTCCAGCCGAAGGTGGTTTTGGGGCAGGCTTAGAGTAGCAACCGGCAGCCCCTCCTTCTCAGATCTGAAACATGCCGTCAATTTGGGCTTAGTTGCTAGCCCTTCTTTTGCTGCTCTAGGGGCCTCTCTTGAAGCAAGAGGTGGGTTTTTGCTCCAACTCTGCCCCACTGTATTGATTTCTGGCTAGGTCAATTACCACATCAGCAGCCAGCACATACCAGCTCTGAAGTCTTGGGGTGCCTCCCTGTTCACACAGCTCTGGTACACGTTGTCATTAAGGACATCTCTGTAGCTGTCCATCAATGCTTCCTGGGACCACCCCTGCATGTGTACAACCAGCTCACAAAACTCCTGAGTGTATTCTGTCACAGATCTCTGATCCTGGGTTAAAGTTTTCATACTGGCTCTTGCCTTCTGATTTGCAAGGGATCTTCAAAGTGTGCCCTCAGGGACGCCATAAACCCATTGTAATCCCTCAACTGTGGGGAATCATCATTGTGAAGAGCCGCCATCCAGTCAGCCGTAGTACCTTCCAATGCTTGCGGCAATGCTAGTTCAAGCACGCCCATGCACACCAGCCAGCCACTCACAGCCTGGTGGTGATTAGGCCATGGTAGTGGGCCATGGCCCATAGGTTGGGGACCTCTGTTCTGGAGTGTTGAGTATTCCTGCTAGTTGTTGTCTGCAAATTTGATTAGTTCCTCATCTATCCCCATCTAAATTATTGATGAAGATATTGAAGAGTACTGGCCCTAAGACAGAGCCTTGGAGAACCACCCTGCATACTTCCCATGTAGATGCAGTTCCATTAAGTACTACCCAGTGAATGTGATGGGTAGTCAATTACCAATCCATATGGTAGTGATGCTGTCTAACCCACATTTTTCTGTATATTTTCTAAAATTATAATTATAACATATTTGTAAATTCCTTGTTCATCCACTTGATTCTGTTCCTTCACATTTCTGTATATTTTCTTATTGTTTATTTATTTATTTTGCCCAGAATTGTTAAAAATGCATTTTAAAAAGATGATTAAGCAGAGGTCAGAACCACAAGAAGGAAGTTTTGCTAGATCTCATATCTCACAAGGCACCCAGTGTATTGCAAAGTTGGATCTAACTAATTTACCTCATCTACCATACTGTTCAGAAATAGCACCATGTGATCATGAAATGATATCATTATGGGAAACTTGACTCAAAGAATAGAAAAGATTGTCAGGATCTTGTTGAAAAGATGGAGTTGTAGAATTATTTCACAACAGCTTTAAAAATCTTGCCCCTTGTGGGAAAAGGTTTGTAGTAAGTGGTGGTGGTGAAGTAAAAAAACAGCTACCAAAGCTCATTTCAAGGATTATTTCCCTGTTTAATCTATTAAAATATCCATTTATAAACTAAGGCTATGCACATGGGAATGTTACTCCTTATTCTGTCCTTGTAATTTTATCGTTTGCCCTAAATGTGATGTTATTTGATTAATGTGGAGCAAAATGTTGCTTATAAACAAAATATTGTTTATCTCTGTATTGAAATTGTTCTGCAAATAATATAAATTACCTTATAACTAAATTCTTTTCGCAGATTTGATGGAAGAGTGGTTGCAAAGCTCCCATTCATACCACTTTCTTACATTCAGGGGTTGTCTCATCGTAATCTTCTGGGTGAAGATTGCACAGATTGTTCCTTCATCTTTCTCTATATTCTCTGCACCATGTCTATTCGGCAGGTAAGGTCTACTTTGGGTTTTACTTCTGTGGCTGAATAACCATAACAAAACCTCTAGAGAATTAGAAGCAATGATTGGTGTAGTTTACTACTGATGGATATGTTGTGCTTTTTCTAGTAAACATTTTAAAATTTCAACAAGATGGAACACTTGTCTATTATTCTCATTTCTTAGTGTGTATCTCTGTGTATTTGTTTATTTTATGTGTATGTTTGTATATGATGGATTAGGAATAGAGAAACATAGGTTCTAGCTCTGTTAAACACAGTAGCTGGCTGGGTGACTTTGCACCAATTGCTGTCTCTGGATTCTAGACTCTTTATCCTATGTGTCTGTCTGTGAGTGGTAGATTAGTCTATTACCTTCAAATTATCATCATCCAGTGGATCGATTTGTGACAAGAATGGTTGTCACGATGATGATAATCATTCTACTCCTGGAATGTTTGTGCCTTTGTACTGTATGTTATAATTTTAGTAACTGCCTTTCTTGTTTGGTATTGTAAGGAAACTCTGTTATAATACATTAGGATTCCACCACCATGTCCGAAAAGCTAGGGATACCATATTTTCTTATTATAAGATGCACTCCCCCCTCCCCCCAAAAAGTGGGTGGAAATGTTTGTGTGTCTTATAGAGTAAGTATTGCAGCGGGTGTGTGTGTGTGTGTGGCAGCAAACAGCCTGCCTCCTCTGTGTCTGCTGCCTCCACTGGGGAACGCTGGAGCCTTTGCTGCTGATTGGCAGTTGGATCGGCCTCATGAAAAACCGCCGATCAGTTGTTCTAGGTGGCAGGAATTGCCGCTGCCTATCATCACCACTGCCTGTTTGCCACTGCCTATCACCATCGATTGGCAGCAGTGATCCCCGCTGCCTAGAACAGCTGATCGACAGTATTCTGGGAGGCCAATCAACAGCTCGGCAGCAAAGGCTCCACCGTTCCCCGGTGGAGGCAGCAGACACCGAGGAAGCAGGCTGTTGGCTGTTTGCTGCAAGGAGGCGACCAGAGGGATGCAGAGACAGATTTTTTTTTTCTTGTTTTCCTCGTCTAAAGTTAATGTGTGTTTTATGGTCTGGAGCATCTTATAGTGCGAAAATAGTAATTAGATTTATTCTGAGTTCAGAAATGTGTTTTGTTAAATTGCTTTGTTAAATGAGGACCCAGATTATTGGGGGCAATACAGCTTAAAGAGGGCTGTAAAGCACTGTGAAACGGTATGTAAGTCCAAGGCTATTGCTTTCAAAGCCTATTAATTATATTGAAGATACTATATTTTATGCTAATGTAGGGTATGTTACTTGAAAAGACTAACTTGGATAGCAGCAGTTGACAAAATTCAAGTTCTAATTCGATGTGTTTGTGTTTCAAGAAAAATTGAATAGTCAAGATAGTTAACAGTATTAAGTGAATCAGAGCAAACAAAAATTCTAAAATATAAAAATAAATACTGTATGATGTACTTTACTATACACCACACTACACAATACAGATTTGATAATTGAGTGGTGACTTAGAAGGTGGTAACACTTAGCCTGTCTTAGCTGATTTCATGCAAAACAAAGTTAGCTATGATTATATGGAGGATCATTAGGAATTCCTAAATTGAAGTGGTTTCTAAATTGAAATGTTTGGGTGGGGGTGGGGGAACAGGAGAAGGCAATAGCAAATCATTTCTCTAACACTATAAAGAAAATTGAATAGTGCAATAATTGAATTGAAATTATTACATCAGTCGGCTTATTTGTATACTGGAATCTAAATCTTCATTTTATCTCCTTTATTTCTTACAGGAGCATATAAATTCTGAAAATCCCTTAACTGTACTTAATAATTAAATTTGTATTTCTTTATAATCAGAATGGTACAGATTAAGCATATCTACTTTTTCAGTTCGTAAATGTGTAAATGTAAATGAAACTAGCAATTATTTGAGGTTGATTACAATGTTTGCATATGGTTTTGATATTTATTAAGGGAAAATGCACTACTCAGTTCTTCTCTTTTTTGCTCCTTTATCAGAATATTCAGAAGCTTTTGGGTCTGGCTCCTTCCCGAGCTGCCACCAAGCAGGCTGGAGGATTCCTTGGCCCCCCACCTCAAGCTGGGAAGTTCTCCTGAAATAAGAAAAATAATTTTATCTCTCTTGCCAACGAAAATATTTTAGAAATATTCAGATTTTATAGAAAAGTTTCTAAAAATATTTGGATACCCAAGATATCCAGTAATATGTGTTTTATGAATTGAACCAAGTTGAACAAATATCTTAGATTGACTCTCAGTTTCCAGGATGGAGAGAAGGTACTTTCATAAAGATCTTAAAAGTCTGGAAAAACTTGTAAGAATACATATTGAAATTAAAAATGGTGCAGGGATTCATATAAAGTTGGTTTTTTTTAAAGACATGATTCCACACTTATTGATAAACAAAGAAGAATTTCCATTATCTTTCATTATTTAATTTGTCTTCCCTCTTGCTGCCATTTTTCAAATGTTAATTTAGTCCAATTTAACTGGATTTCTCTAGGAATTTATTAAAAAGATTATACATTGTCATTCAGTATTTGATATTAATGGATAATGGAGACTCCATTAAATTATGACAGAAAATTTGCCATAAGACATTTACTCTACATTATTTTTATTTTTATTTATAGAAATTAGAGCATATTTTTGTTGATTTGTTTTTTGTTCCATTGTATTTGTTCTTGTTTATCTGGCAATTCACTAGAAAGGTGAATCTTTACAGTTGTAGCCAATCTGTTACAGATTGCTGAATGTCATTTGCAAATGTTGTGGATATCCCATGCTATTCTGGGTTCATTTATAAAGATACTGAAGAGTATTGCGTCCTCGAAATCGCATTATTTCCCTCTAGGATAGTATGGAGTTATTGATGAGTACCTTTTGGGTATAATAATTGTTCATCCAGATGCAAATCCATTAGATTGCAGTTCTCCCTAGCCCATATTTAATTAACTTGTGACAAAAATATCAAACTATCAAACTACAATCAAGGTACACTGCATCCACATATGGTCTACCAAAATATTCATTTCAGTTTTTAAATGATATGATTAATGTTGCTACTCTAGAAATAGTAGCATTCTTCTCTGGTTGCTTGCAGACTGGCTACTTGACAATCTTTCCTAATAGCTTCCCTATTACAGATGTTTAGGAGAAGCATGGAGGCTACAGATTGCCTATTTTTTGCCTTAGAAGTTGCCCTTAAATCACTCACTCTAGTGACATGTTCATATTAGCTGCAGCTCCCAGATTGCCAAAAAAATATTGAGTTGTTTATTCTGTTCTGTGTCCTTGCTTACATAATATACCTGTTATCTAAGCATAACTCTACTAATCACACTTCTTCCCTTTGGCAATATTTTCTTTTATTCTTATTGTATTTCTATTTAATTTATTTATCAGCCCAGCACACTTTGGCTTACCTAATTAAAACACCTCCAGAAAAGTAACCACATGGCCAAGGAAGCCATAGAGCCCACTTACCACCACCCCTTACTCAGTTGCCTAGGGCAGTGGTGGGCAACCTTTTTTTTCAACTGAGCCAAATCTCGCCAAAACCACGATTGAAATTTATTTTGAGAGCCACATTTTTAAAACTGAAAATACATAGGATGGTACACTGTTTTTAGTTTCAATAAACTCTGGCATTTGAAGCAATTGGCTCTTAAGACTGGTGGACTTCAACTCCCAGAATTCTGAGAATTGAAGTCTGTCAGGGGAAAAATTCACCCTGAAGAAAATGAGGTCTAGGATTGCGGCTGATTCCAACAGCATATGCATTAAGATGTGAAGAAAAAGAATAAAAGTCTTGGGAAGCGTATTCTAATTAATAAACAAACTTTAATACAAAAATAATAAAAGTAAATAAAACAGAAAACTAACTAATTGTTACATTTTGATAATAAAGGTTCCGTCTGCCAGCTTTTACTGGCAGCCGGACAAAAGTTCAGCAGTAGCTCTCTTTCTCTCTCTCTCTGGAATATGTGAAGACATGCGCAATATATCACTGTCAGATAAGAACTTTTATGACCTGCGCAATAACTCTTTCTCAGTTTAACTCTTTAGTGTCAGTTCATGTCTAGCAAACTTTTTAACGTAGTGACACCCCTTCTTTTGCTAGTCTAGGCTGACGTCATCAAATCATCAATTAAGGCACATCTTCTTTCGCAGATACTCGTGTTGATTTACAGGAAGTGGTTTGTTCAGCATATCAGCAATCTGATCATGTGTAGAAACATATTGCAATTTAACAAAACCTTGCTTAACTAATTGCTTTGTGTTTTGATAACGAATGTCAATGTGTCTGGACCTAGAACCTGTGAAATGTGACTCAGAAATATAAACCACAGATACATTATCTTCCATCACGGTGATTGGTTGAATCAGACGTGTCCAGATATCTGTGATCAAAGCATCAAACCACGTTAGAGAATTACAAGCATCTGAAACACAAGCATATTCAGCTTCAGTAGATGAACATGAAACAAAACTCTGTTTTCTCACTTGCCAGTAAACAGGACATCCATTCAGGAACATCATGTAACCAGAAGTGCTTTTGCGTGACTTCTTGTCGCTCGCCCAGTCGGCGTCTGCATAACAAATTAACTGTGGATGATCAGTGTGTGTTGGTTCTAGCAATAACTTCATGTGTTTAGTGTGTTTCAGGTATTTCAACAACTTCTTAATGCATGACCAATGAAATTGTGTTGCCTTACCTACGTGTCGTGATAAAAGATTAACACTAAGTGCAATGTCAGGTCTGGTCCAACTACTAATGTATAATAGTGAACCAATGACTGAACGATAAAGTGTTTGGTCCTCGAACTCAGGACTTGGTTCATGTGTTAAGTTGTGAAAATCTGTTTGCATGGGTGTCTTTGTTGCATTAGCATCTTTCATGTTGCAATGATGCAGAATGTGGTCAATTTTCTCTTCTTGTGAAAGACTAAACCCCTTCTGTGTCTTTTCAATCTGAACACCTAAATAAGTGCTAATGTGTCCTAAAGATTTCAGTGTGAAGTATCTCTGCAAACTTTTGGCAAAAATCTCACTCATTTTCTTATTTGGACCAATATAAACAATATCATCAACATAAACAAGAATTATCTCATATGCATTGTTAGATCTCTTTGTGAACACGCATTCATCAGTTTCGGACTTAATAAAGCCCATTGAATTTAGTTTGTCAGTAAGACATAAATACCACATTAAACCTGACTGTTTCAGACCATAAAGACTTTTGTTCAGGAACCAGGTATCCTTGCTTTCGGAATCCTGGAGGGCTTCTTACATAGATCTCTTCATCTAGGTCTGCATGTAGATAAGCTGTGTCCACATCAAATTGGAAAACTTCTAATCCAAGAAGAGTTGCAGTGGTTAAAGCAATTTTTACACTTTCAGTTCTGACTGTTGGTGAGTGTTTGTGTAGTCCTCAGGATAACGTTGAGCGAAACCCTGAGCTACAAGTCTGGCTTTGTATAAAGACTCACCATTCGGTTTCTTCTTGATTCTGTAGACCCATCGAGTGCCAATGACTTTCTTGTTTGCTGGAGGTTTTGCAGGTGTGAATACATTAAGTTTCTTTAAACTGTCCATTTCATCCTGCATTGCATCATACCACTTGTCTTGTTCTGAATCAGGAAGCTGTTTGATTTGTGTGAATGTCTCTGGAGGAAGAGTAACGTTGCAAATCAAAGGTAATGGTGTTTTTGTCAATTGCCATGAATATCGTTGTGGAGGGATTCCTTTTGTGGCCCTCTTGGAACGTCTAGGAACAACAGACCAGTCTTCTTCTTCTTCATCATCATCCTCGTCCTCACGTTCGTCGCTAGCATCAGCATCCGCGGCTTGCGAAGACGGAACATCAGGTTGTGAAGAACTGGTAGAAGGAATATCTGCCTGCGAATTGTCATCAGGCTGCGTGGCATCTGGAACACCATCTCTAGGAAAATAAACTCGAGGATCATTGGAATGAATCCTGTACCAGTCAATCTCTTCCTCAAAATTAGCAGATTGTGAAATGACAATCACATGTTTAGTATCAATGAATTTGCACCATTTTGAGTCATCATCAATATCCATAAATCTCAGTCTCTTTGGTCCTTGAGTTATAGGAGTGTTCACCATAGCATATGAACCAAAAATGTGGAGGTTCTTGAGATCAGGCTTGTAGCCATACAGCATGTAGAAAGGAGTTTGATTGATTACACTGCTCCAAGTACGGTTGACAATGTAATTTGCATATTTGATTGCTTCACCCCAGTATATGTTACTGAGATCGGCATCTTCTAGAAGACAACGCATCATGGTTTGTAGAACCCCTTGTCTTCTTTCTACAACTCCGTTATGAGCCGGTGTATATGGAGCAGATGTCTGATGAAGAATTCCATTCTTACGCATCCAGTCCTGGAAACGCTGAGACATGAATTCTGCACCACGGTCACTCTGGATTCTGGCGATGCGAACTTGGTATTGTGTAGAAACAAAAGCTGCAAAGTCTTTAAAGATCTGAAAGGTCTCAGATTTCTCTCTCATAGGATATACAAATCCATATCTAGAATGATTATCTACTATTGTTAGAAAATACTTTCTGCCACCAATTGTTGGTGGGAAAGGACCTACTATGTCAGTGTGTACCAAATCAAAAATGCGTGTTGACCGGCGTGTAGCGTGTTTTGGAACTGCAGCCGCCTTGGATTTAGCCTTTTTGCAAACTGCACAATCCAAAAACACCTTACACCCCTTTAGATCCAAACCTTTTGCGAACTCCGGCATCTTTCTAAGAACACGGAAACTGGCATGTCCCAATCTTCTGTGCCATTTATGGATACACCTGGAATGCAAAGGTTTACCAGTTAGTGAATTCTCAACATTGTTTCATGAGGAACCTCAGGTTTGCTCTGAGCAACCTGTTTCTGTTTTCTCTGTTTGTTGGCTTTAGGAGCCTTTAGCACAGTAACGGGTTCTCTCTCTGAACCAACTCTCTCTGGGCCCGTGTTGTGCCTTTTTGGAGTTTGCATACTTGCCTGTGCTTGCCCTTTAGGCTTTGGCTTTAAGTAATAAACACCACCAATCAGCATGGTTTCAGCAACAATATCTCCATCTTTAACTAAGTAACTTGCTTTTTCAAGGTGGTGAACCTGGAACTTTAAATCTCTAGACAAGTGACTTTGACTAAGCAAATTACTGGTTGCTGAAGGTATGTAATAAACATCAGGGATGTATGTATCGAGCTCTTCAATGTAAACAGTTCCTTTTCCCATGACCTTGCAAGTGTGGTTGGTGAAGGAATACAGTTCTCGATACTCGGGCTCTGGCTCGCCCATCTCTGTGAAAAGTTCCCTTCTGTGGGTAACGTGCACAGCTTGTCCACTGTCTAAAGTCCACAAAAGACGTCTGTCGAACTTTGGATCAGGTTGTGGAACGTTGGTTATGGCCAATGTTGCGAGTGGAGCTTGTGAATCATGCCTTGGACCACGACGACCTTGTCTTCCGCCTGTACCTCTGCCTCTGGAGTCTGTTCCTCTGGGCTGGTATGTGACGGGAGCTGGAACTCGTTGGGGACAATCCCGGGTGTCATGTCCCACACGGTTGCAGGTGTAGCATTTTGGCATCCTTGGAGCGTAGCCTCTTCCTCGGAAGGGATGTCTAGCTGGAGCCTTTGATGCTGGGGGTCGTTGCAGATGTGGTGTAGCTAACTTGATAGCTTCTTCCTCCACTAAAAGTCTGCAAACGTGGTTAACTGTGCGTTGAGCAATAGGCACGTAGTTAATCTTTGCAACAGCATCTTTCCATTCATAATTCAATGAGTTAATGATGATGCTAATCATTTGGATATCATCGATTACATGGCCATTTTGTCTCAATTCACTTCTCATTCTTTTCAGTTTGGTCAAATGTCCACCAATTCGTTCACCAGGTTTCAACTTCGAACCATGGAACTCAGACATGAGCAAACATGAAGATTCAATTGAAACGGGCCTGTAGCAATCTTCCAAAATAGCCCAAATTTGTTGGGCAGTTGCATCAGGTGGAAAGATACCCTGGATCTCAATTTCCATTGACATGAGCAAAGTCGTGATTGCTCTGTTTTCCAGGTCTCTCATTGCAGGTGTCCATGGTTGGGGAGGAGGATTAAAAATCATGCAGTATGTGCCTTCTCTGCGAAGCAAGAGCGCAATTTCACTGACCCAGGCTTAATAATTCTCTCCTGACTCCTTTAATTTGGACTCACCAGTCAAAGGAGTGACTGGAAATACCTGCTGAGGAATATGCATTGGAACAATTTGTTGAGCAGGTTGCAAAGCTGGTTGTTGAACCAGAGGGTGCTGCAATTGCACCATTGGCCTTTGCGTGGCAACATCAAATTGACTTCCTTGCATTCGCCTTTGGCTTTGCCTTTTTCCATCTAGGGAGGATTCAACACCACCAGGGGGCGTTGAAGACTTAACCTTTGGAGGCAAAACTTTGGCTTCTAGAGGACTCATAGATAAATCTTTAAAGCTCTGAGAAAGCTGCTTCATCTTTTGCTCTAATAATTTTTCTCCGCCAGCAGATGGCAGTACAGCTTCACTTCTTGGCTGCTTCAGCCCTCTATACGTGGCCGGAAATTCAGTGGAACAAAAGGGATCACGTGACCTCGGTGACGTGTACATATCTCTTTGTTCTGATTCACCTAAAACCTCTATGGTGTGTGTCTTAGGCTGTTGTTTTGAAGAAGACAAGATGGCGTCCTCAGACATTTTGGGAGTGGGGGAGCCCCTCCTACTTCTTTTCATTTCCTCAAAACATTCTCTAGCTTCCCTAGCGTATTTTTCGAACAGCTCTAACTGATCACGATAGTTTTGCATTTCTTCCCCAGTGCCTGGGAAGGATTCATAAACTTCGCTTTCTGCGTGGGAGTATTTTTTCTCTGCCGGCAGTTGCTGCTGAGGCTTTTGCCATTCATCAAGTGTTTCTTGATAAGAAGGGAGATTTACTGACCTCAGTCCGTAGATTTCATCTCCTGTAGCTCCTTCCCCCACATCTGGCTCGGCACCTGGAGAAATTTGTTGCTTTTGAAGTAATTTTGAAGGATCTTGCTTCTCTGTGTCTGAGGGAGCCTCTGTGTCAGAAGAAGTGGATCCATCTGAGCTTGTCCCATTTTTCTTCTTCTTTTTCTTTTTCTTCGACATGGCTAATTAGCTTAGTCGGTTATCTTAAGATAGCTCGAAGGAAAAACAGCCGTAAATTATAGCCATCTCAGCTTCCATTAATTAACTCTGCAATCATCGACCAACCTCTGCTAGCATTAATTGTCAGGGGAAAAATTCACCCTGAAGAAAATGAGGTCTAGGATCGCGGCTGATTCCAACAGCATATGCATTAAGATGTGAAGAAAAAGAATAAAAGTCTTGGGAAGCGTATTCTAATTAATAAACAAACTTTAATACAAAAATAATACAAGTAAATAAAACAGAAAACTAACTAATTGTTACATTTTGATAATAAAGTTTCCGTCTGCCAGCTTTTACTGGCAGCCGGACAAAAGTTCAGCAGTAGCTCTCTTTCTCTCTCTCTCTGGAATGTGTGAAGACATGCGCAATATATCACTGTCAGATAAGAACTTTTATGACCTGCGCAATAACTCTTTCTCAGTTTAACTCTTTAGTGTCAGTTCAGTCAGTTCATGTCTAGCAAACTTTTTAACGTAGTGACAAAGTCCACCAGTCTTAAAACAGCCAACTTTGCAGATCTCTGTGTTAGCCCAAAGCCTGGCGCTGGGCGGGCCTTGCTCCCCCATTGGTGGAGCCCCAGGAAGCGAGGAGCGAGAAAAAGAGACGGAGGCCAAGGAACTTCCCCCCCCGCCCCCTCCCAGCAAAAATCTAACCGGGGAGCCGGGCGGGCAGTAGCAAATTAGCCGATCACGTGATCGGCTAATTTGCTACTGCCCGCCCGGCTCCCCGGTTAGATTTTTGCTGGGAGGGGGCGGGGGGAAGCTCCTTAGCCTCCGTTTCTTTTTCTGCCTCCTCGCTTCTCGCCACGGCGTGATCGGCTAATTTGCTACTGCCCGCCCGGCTCCCCAGTTAGATTTTTGCTGGGAGGGGGCGGGGGAAGAAGCTCCTTGGCCTCTATCTCTTTTTCTCCCTCGCTTCCTGGGGCTCCACCAATGGGGGAGCAAGGCCCGCCCAGCGCCAGGCTTTGGGCTAACAGAGGTCTGCAAAGTTGGCTGTTTTAAGACTGGTGGACTTCAATTCTCAGAATTCTGGGAGTTGAAGTCCACCAGTCTTAAGAGCCAATTTTACAGATCCCTAGGCTAATATGACTGATGCCCTTGGTGGACTTCAATTCTCAGAATTCTGGGAGTTGAAGTCCACAAGTCTTCAAGCTGTCAGGTTTGAAGACCCTGGGGTTTTTTTTTCTAAAGGGTTGGGGGTGCAAGGGTCTTGCAACTTGACAGCTTTAAGACTTGCATGCTTCAATGCCAGAGTTCCTGAGCCAACATGACTGGAGGAGAAATTCTGGGAGTTGAAGTCCACAAGTCTTAAAGCTGTCAGGTTTGAAGACCCCTGGGGTTTTTTTTTCTAAAGGGTTAGGGGTGCGAGGGTCTTGCAACTTGACAGCTTTAAGACTTGCATGCTTCAAATGCCAGAGTTTATTGAAACTAAAAACAGTGTACCATCCTATGTATTTTCGGTTTTAAAAATGTGGCTCTCAAAATAAATTTCAATCGTGGTTTTGGCGAGATTTGGCTCAGTTGAAAAAAAAAGGTTGCCCACCACTGGCCTAGGGGAACAGCTAGCTTTCCAATGCCTTGTGAAAGGCTAACAGGATTGGGACAATCCAGAGAATGCTGTTCCATAGGGCAAATGCCACTGAGAAGGCACAATTTTTTGCTCAAACAATTACATTGCTTAATGGAGGGGTCCTGGAACATACCTTTTCAAGTAGCTTTAGTGTTGCATAAGCTTTGTTCCTGTATTTTTTTATTTAACTTTGCTAATGCTAGACAGCCCATAGAGCAAATGATTAGCCTCTTGCACACTTGCCAGGAGCCCATCTCTTGATTGTAAAACTATTTCAGCTGCTTAACAAGAAGAAAATGTAAAAAGAGGGGAAAGGATGCCTTGATAAGCTATTTTTGTGCTGTATATGCAGGCAAGCCTACAGAAATAGAAGAAATACATTTTTAAAAAATGTATCTCTACCATGTTTTCCCCCCCCCACACACACACAATATTGTCTTATTTATTTATTTATTTATTTTACCGTGCTTCTAGACCGCCCCCTCTCCCGAAAGGGACTCGGGGCGGTGTACAGTCCATATAAAGAATATATCAAAATACAATCAATAAAAGAATTAAGTATGTACAGTTAAATATGGAGGAGGTTAAAATCGAATTAAAAAGAACTGTACAGAGCAAGTATATATAAATATAATATTAAAACCCCTAGGACACACACAAATTAAATTAAAAACAATACCCCTAAAATAACCAGTTAATAGTACGTTTACCAGGAGGAACAGTTGTAATTAAGCCAGGCCTGCTAGTCGGAACAGGTGAGTCTTCAATTTTTGCCGGAAGGAGCGGAGGTCAGTGGTGGTTCTGATGTCTGGGGGGAGGTCATTCCAGAGGGTTGGGCCCATCACAGAGAAGGCCCTACTCCTTGGTGTCGCCCGTTGGCATTGCCTAGTGGACGGCACCAGGAGAAGCCCCTCCCTGTGTGAGCGAATTGGCCGCAGGGAAGTATGTGGGAGGATGCGATCCCGCAAGTAACTAGGTTACACCGCCCCGAGTCCCTTTCGGGAGAGGGGGCGGTATATAAACGCTAATAATAGGTTACTTGTGTTTTATTACCACATACCAAACTGCTTTGTCTGCAGTTTGTAGAGTCTGAAGTCTAACACAGGAAGGATTTTATTGATCTATTTTTTGATATATTGCAGAAGTCAAATGTTAATTCAGTAAAAATGTTGACCTTATAAATGAAAGGCCAGTTGCAAATGTCAGAAGTTTCTTCTAAGTTAATATTCTAGACAAAGACAATTTGGGAATATAAACTGCCTCATTATAATGGGAATTGAATGAATTCCACTACTAAATGCCACTACTACTAGTTGTTCAAAACAAATTTGAGACATCTGTGATTCCACAGTATTAGCTCCATTCAATAGCTGTGCTGATATTTCTGGATTGGTTATATTTAAAGCATTTTGTTAGAGGAAACACTGGAGTTTGGAGGGGAAATGTCCTGTTTTCCTGTTCCTGCAAGAGTAAGAGTAATCATAGTTAGGGCTCAGAAAAATAGTATATGCCAAAATATAAATATAGAACAAAGTACTGGGATTGAATATCTGGGACATTTTTTCTCAAAAACACATCAAAAACACATTTTGACAGTTTTCCTTTTACCTTGCTATCCTATCCCCTGGTGATTACAGTATTTATTATATAATATATAAAATAATAAAAAAATAGAAACAGTGATTTTGCAGAGCTAGAGAAGCCATAGAGAATTATGAAGCTAAATTGAGAAGGACAGGGCAAAATTTGTGACTAAATATTTAACCCGAATTCCTCTCCCTGTTCTCTCTCTTCACGGGGGAGGCGGGGGCGGCAACTCCGCCCTCGGTGCAGGCACTCTTCAGTAGGCAGCACATACTTGTTGCCTCAGCAAATATATACCGGGACGACGAGCCTCCTAGCTGTAGGCTGTTCCACCGAGGGTTTCACATAACCAGCCAATAGCGTGGGGGGTGGAGTCAATGTGCAATCCCAAATGTGAGCCAATATCTGAACTCCGGACGCCCCTTGCTCTTTTTGCCCCTTTATAGGGAGGGGCTTTCCTACAAGAGGGGGTGGAGTTGTAGAAAGGAGTGAGAAGCCTCATTCCCCATCAAAGGGCGATTGTCGGCGCGCAAGTGCAGTAGCTAAAATGTGAGTATGAGCGATGACTAAAGAGGCGAGGATGGTTTAGGGATAGTTCCACTCAGTTTGCAGGAGGCCCCTGACAGGGCTCCTGTTTTCCCGTTCATCGCAGACAGGGCGGTCTCCAAGTCGAAGTGAAGAGATAACCGGGAGTGGGTTTTGTTTTTATTTTTGCAATAGGGTGATTATTCCTACTGATTATGGTTGCATCTGCACATACGTTGGTACAGAGCAATCCAGCATTTCCCTGTCCAAATATGTTTTTTTTTTTCATTTGAACTGCTCCGCGCGCAGGAAGGCGGTTCTACTCTACGATTAGAAAAAAGGGAACCTTCCCTCCCCCTCCCTTGCTGTGAAAAGTAGATACGAAAGGGACGCGCTTTGTTTCCGGGTTGCTAGTTTTGGAGCGAGTATTTTTTTCACGGTAGATTCGAGCGGGTGTTGTGCAAAACAACACACTTTATTCCAGTTGTCAGGTATTTCCATTTCCCAAGATGTGGTTTTAGGCCTGAGGTTTATAAGGCGGGGCCTGTTTCATCTCCTGTTTTTTAAAGCTGCTTTCTAAACCGCGATAATGTTATATTACTGTTGTGATATAATATGTATGTGCAATTTACTGACAAATTTACTGCAATTTACTGGTTCTTAAATTGTTGATCTATTAGCTGCGGGGGGCGGGGGCGGGGGAGAGGGGAGGGAGGGAGAGAGAAAACAGGTAGCCTTCAATTTACGACCACAATAGAGCCCCAAATTGATGTTGGTAAATGAGAATTTTAAGTGTTTTGCCCCATTTTACAACTTTCCTTGCCTGGTTTGTTAAGTGAGTCACTGCAGTAGTTGTTGGTCACATGGTTTTTCAAATTCTCCATGGAATTTGCTTGACAGAAGGTTGCAAAAGGGGATTTAGTGACTCTGGGACACTTGCAACCATCATAAATGTGAGTCAGTTACCAAGCATCTACCATGTGGATGTTGTAAGAGGCGTAAGTGTGAAAAACTGTCCTAGGTCACTTTTTTCGTGATGTAATTTTCAACGGTCATTGAATTGACGGTTGTAAATTGAGGACTATCTGTAATCTAAGAATAATTCAAGAAATTATTACACCAGGCTTTACATGTTTCTATCACAAAATTTATTTTTGTGTATCAAGTGAGTGCGTAAATTGGATGCATAAATCAGCTATAAGTACACCAGTGGTATTAAATAATGTAATTATGATGCCGCAGAATGGATTATACAACCTATAATGCCTTATGCAATGTCTCTGGTACAGAAATGAGTGCCCACAATTATTGAATTTGATAATAAAAATATTTTGCCTTGTTTTGTAAACTATTTTGAAAGCTTTTCTGAAACATAATATCAATTTATAGAATTAGAAGGGATCCTGGAAGTCATCTGGGCCATTCCCAAGTGCCCAATTTAATAATTGACTTAAATAAAACACAAATGGCTGATCTTGAAAAACTTATGCAAATCTATCCTTGTATGGGAGACAACCTCAGGGAATCCAAAGTTATAGCTACACTGGGAATCTGTGAGGGCCAATAAGGCATACTAGTTAAGGTGCTGAACTAGAAACTGGGAGCTGACAAATTAGGCATGAAACCTAGCTGGATGTCTTTGGGCTAGTTCCCCTCTCAGCCCAACTTGGCTCATACAGTTGTGGTGAGGAAAAGGAGGTGGGAACATTATGTATGCCAACTTGAGTTTTAGAAAATAAAGATGGGACATAAAACTAATAATAATATTAAAATCCAGTGGTAAACTACTCTGTACTTTACATAAAATACCTTGTCACAGAAACTGCATATATTACATCCTCTGCAGCTTTGCCTCAGACCTCGGATGCTTCTTAGTTCCAGTTTATTGTTTCTTCCACGTGGCTTTCCTCGTTTACTACATTCTACTGCAATGAGCACCATTACTGGTACATTTAAACTGCAGCAACCTCTCAACTACCGAGAAGGTACCCGTCACCAGCCTGTGGATGGGGATCACAGTGAGGAGATCTATGAACCGGCAACTGGTAATCATCTGTTATAATGGTGATATAGGGAGGTCTTAGGGAGTTAATGTTATACAGCTATGTAATGTTTACCTCTTATCACACTCATAGGAATAGCTGACTTGGAAGTTATATAAATGACATTTAAATCCTCTTAGAAAATTAGATAATAATCAATACAAGAAAAAATATTGGTTTTTTGAATATATTTTTTATTGCAAAATTTTTATTGGTTTAAAAATATATAGGGAAGGGTAAAAGGGTGTACAGAAAATTTTTTGCAGCTTCCACACTGGTGGCGAGAATCCCCCCAAGAAACTCACAGATTTAACAATCTTAAAAATAAAATATAAAAGAAAGCATCAGAACAAATTTAACCAATATTATCAAACATGTGCGCTACTGTTTTTTCTTTGTTACTTTTTGTAGTATCAACAATTACAATTATTCCAAATACATTCATTTTTGTGATCTAAGCCTTTTCGATATTGCTTCTTCTTCCCTGCCCCTCGGAGGGGCCTCAACGCCCCCCCTCCTTATCTTGTGTCTTGCTGTCCTTTTCCCTACTCCCACTAAATTCCTCCTCTGGGGGGGGAAAGATTCTTTTTAATAAAGGCTTCCGCCTCTTGAATTGTATTAATTGTAATCCTATTTCCCTCCCAGAAGACCATCATCCCCTCTGGTAACAGCCACTTAAACCAGACCCCCATGTTGTATAATTTTTTTGATAAGGAGGAATATTTCCTCCTCTCTCTCTCTCTTTTTTTTTTTTTTTTGGATCTGTTTGAGAATGGTGACCTGTTCCTCTTTGTATTTCAATGGTCTCTCCCTTTGGGTTGCAAGCACCTCATCCCTTGTGGATCTCCTGACAAATTTAACATGTACCTCTCTGGGAACGTTGTGACTTCTGGCATATGCTGAGTTTATCCTATATGCTAGATCCATATCCTACCATAATTGTTTCTTATCTCCCTTAATATAATCTGCTAAAATTGTGCTCATAATCTCTTTAAGATCTTCGTTTTCTTCCTCTGGCAGGTTCTGGAATCTAAGAAAAAAGGACATTCTTTCAAATTCTATTTTTGTCAGAAAATTTTCTACATCTGCGTTTCCCTTGCGTGTTGTTTTAAGCTCCTCCCCCATCTCCGCCGCTCTCTCCTCCAACACCATAATTCTCTGCTTATTCCCAGCAATATGTTCTTTAACGTCTCTGAGCTCTTCTTTAACCTCTGCCATTTCTTTCCTCATTTCATTCTGCCCCTTCATAAGTTCTTTAAACATTTCCGTAACAGATAGTTCCTTTGTGTCCTCTCCAGCCCCTCCTTTCTGCAACAATGAGGTGATCTTAGACTGTTGCATTGTGGGGTTCGGGGCAGCAGATGAAGGAGCTGAGTGCGCCTTGCCAGTCGGTGGTTTTCTTGCAGCCATTGATTAGGTTCAGAGATGCAAATCCTTTCCAGGGAAAATGGTGTCCGGGGATTCCACAGCGGAGCTGGCCTCAAAAGGCAAATAAAAGCAGGGAAACCCACAATTCCAATAGAGAGATAGTCCAAGAAGTAATTCCAATAATCAAAGCTCAGAAGAGCCACATACAGAGGGGTCCCAGCTTCCCTTTGAGAGAGTGCAGCAAACAATCCACTTTTCTTTACTTTCTCTTTGGGAGCAGTTTCAAAGGACAAGTTTCATTCATATGTAGACGAAGGAGGGCGGGCGCCATCTTGGCCCTCCCTTCCGCAGGGAGAGAAGTCACAAAAAGTTTTTCTTTCCTTTTTTTTTAAAGGCGAAGGTCAGCTTTAGAATCATTTCTGGCAATTGTAAAAAGCCATTCTCATTCACTGTCCAAGTAACTAATCAGTCATTATTCTCTCTCTCCGAGAGAGTCCCTTTAAATGCCGCTTATTCCGAGGGGGGGGTAATAGAGGAACCACCCCCCTCTAATTTCCATTTCAAAAGCCAGAGCACACCAACTCACGCACATCTGTAGCTTTCTTTCAAAGTAAACAAAGAGCACCAGGTGGGATTCGCGCCTTCAGCCACCCTTCTCCTTTGATCTGAAACCTCCCAGGGCCGTCCGGCGAAGAGGCTCGCCCCCCCACTGCTCCCTGGCGCCTAGGCGAAGCTGGGAGAAACACCCCCACCGGCTGCCGCCACTGCGGGGGATCCCAGCAAGCCGCCTTTCGGCAGGAGACCCTTTGTTCGAGTCTCCTGTGCTCCTTTCGGAGCCCGCCAAGGGAGCAATCGGCGGACTACACGTCCGTCGCCATTCGGTCCCGGAAGCAGAAGGTTTTTTGAATATTTTTATTGATGCTTTTTTATGGCAGGATTTATTAATCTGCTGATAGAAGAATTTTTTTGATGATTCTTATTCAATATCTATAAGTAAAGTAATTGATACAAAATGTATGTTTATATAGGAATACACTTTTAGATCGTGATTGTTTTTTAGAAAACAATTTCTTTTTTTTCAAAGAATTTTTTATTTTTTTATTCTCTTACATACCATTTTAAGTATACATTCACATAATTGTTATTCTTCTTTACATTTATCATTCTTATACATTTATTATTCCATTTAATAGGTTATAATGTACAGTTTGGGTTGCTTTATTTGCCATCCCTTCCTCCTTTTGTAATATCAACTTAATTTTCCCTTTCTTTTTTCCCTCCCTCCCTGCTCTAGTTTCTTCCTTCCTCCTCTCCTCCTTTCTTCTTCCCTAACCTTTCTCCTACTGCTTCCTCTTCCCCCTCCTATCCTCTCTCCTTCTCTTCCTTCCATCCTCCTCTCTTTATCGCTTTCTTCTTTCCCCCGTCTTCCTTTCTTTCTCTCCTCCTCTCTCCCTTTCTTTTTCTATTGTTGTTGGTGTATATTTCAAATCTCAGATTATGTTTCCTTGGGATGGTATTTCCGCCAACCCAAATATAATTTAGTATCATTTCTTATTCCCGTACTTTCGCCAGTCTACCCTAGTTATGTTTCCCTCTCCTTTATATCTCGCTCTTGAATATATACTTATATATTTAATATTTCTTTTTTGTTTTCCCTTCCCCCCCCCCTTTTCCATTTAATAGTGCATTGGCTGGGTACTTTATCTTCTCCCTATTTTCTTTTCTAGCTTGCTTCCTCTAGCCAATCATAAAATCTTCCCCATGTCTTGAAGTACTCTGATTTCTCTTTATCCTTTATTTTCATTGTCAACCTATTCATCTCTGCACAATCTAATATCTTTTTTATTATCTCTTCGTCTGTTGGTAGCTTATTTAATTTCCAATTTTGGGCAAATACAATTCTTGCTGCTGTAATTACATGTATAATCAAATAAGTATCATCTTCCTTGAATTTCTCTGGGATAATACTTAATAGAAATATCTCTGGTCTAAATTCTATTTCTTCTTGTAACATTTTAACCATATTCTTATTTTAGTCCAATATTTCCTTGCTTCTGCACATGTCCACCACATATGATAGTATGAACCTATTGCTTGTTGACATTTCCAACATTTCACTGACTTGTCTTTAAACATCTTTGCTAGTTTTCCCGGTGACATGTGCCATCTGTAAAACATTTTGTATAAGTTTTCTTTGTAAGCTGTTGACATGGTTAATTTATAATTCCTTTCTCATAGTTGTTGCCACTTTTCTAGTTCAATCGTATGGCCAAAATTCTTTGCCCAAGTTAACATTGTGTCTTTAACCACTTCTTCTTCTAGCATAGTTCTTAATAGGTAGCTATATAGTTCCTTGATTATTCTTTCTTCCGTTCCCATAAGTATCTTATCCAACTCTGAACTTCCTAAGTTAAAACCATACTCTCTTTTATCTTTTTCATATCTTGATTGTATTTGCAATTGTGAAAACCATCCTATATCAATCCTTCATTTTTCTAATTCTTGTTTTTGTTTTAGTTCCCCTCTTTTGGTTAAGATACCTTTGTATCTAATAATATTTTTCATACTGGTAATATTTGGATGTGTCAATGCTTCCATTGTTGAAAGCCACACTGGTATTTCTAAATAAAGTTTCCCTTTCACTATTTCCCATATTGTTAATAATCCATTCCTTATATAATGTCTTTGAAAATAGCCATGTGCCCTACTTTTATCATACCACAAAAAGCATGGCAACCCAGTTGCAAATCATGACCCTCCAATGTCAATAATCTTGTATTTCTCAATAAAATCCATTCTTTCATGCGCTAGTCCTGCTGCTTGATAGTAAAATTCCCAGTTTGGTAATCCAAATCTACCTCAAATCCTTGCATCTTGCAACATTTTTATATTAAGTTTTGCTTTTTTCCCCTGCCTTATATATTTCCCCACTATTTTATTCATACTTTCAAAGAATTTTTTCGCTAGTTTTATTGGTATTGTTTGGAATAGGTATAGCAATCTTGGTAATATGTTCATCTTTACTACGGCTATTCTTCCCATCAATGACAATTGTAGGTTTTTCCATCTTTCCAAATCTATTTCTATTTGTTTTCTCACCTTATAATAGTTATCCTCCTTTAGTGTTACACTCCTTGATGTCAATTTAATACCCAAATATTTCACTTTTTTCACCACCCCTATGTCCAGTTTCCCTGCCAACTCTCTTTTCTGTTTTTCTGTCATATTTTTCACAGGAATTTTTGTTTTATCTTTATTAATCTTCAAGCCCGCTACTTCTCCATATTCTTCTATTATTTTAACTAGTTTTGACCCTGTTTCTATTGGATTCTCCATAATAAACACCAAATCATCTGCAAACGCTTGTAATTTATACTCTTCTTTCTTAACCCTCATACCTTTTACCTCTTTATTTTGCCATATTTCTCTATTGGTTTGGCTTGGTTTATTTGGATTTATATGCCGCCCTTCTCCAAAAGGACTCAGGGCGGCGTACAACATTAAAAAACACACATCCCAAAAGTTAAAAAAGATTAAATCCATATCCAAAAAAACAAACCGAATTTTTTAAAAAAACAATACATTTTAAATAAGTTAAAATTAACAGGCCAGGCCGGCTTGCTGGAAAAGCCAACTTTTTAGGGCGCATCGGAAGGACCGGAGGTCGGGGATTATGCGAAACTCCGGGGGCACCTCATTCCAGAGGGAAGGCGTTCCCACAGAGAAGGCTCTCCCCCTGGGGGTCACCAGCCGACACTGCCTAGCCGACGGCACCCTGAGGAGGCCAACTCTGTGGGATCATACTGGACGGTGGGAGGCTACTGGTGGCAGTAGGTGGTCTCGCAGGTACCCTGGGCCTAAGCCATGGAGCGCTTTAAAGGTCATAATTAATACCTTGAATCGCACCCGGAAAACAACCGGCAACCAGTGCAGGCCGCCTAAAAGGGGTGTAACATGGGACCACCTAGGTACCCCCATGACAACCCGTGCGGCCGCATTCTGGACCAGCTGAAGCCTCCAGGTGCTCTTCAAGGGCAGCCCCATGTAGAGAGCATTGCAGTAGTCCAGGCGAGAAAGGACCGAGGGCATGAGTGACTGTGCACAGAGCATCCCAATCCAGGAAGGGGCACAACTGACGTACCCAGGCACACCTGGTAAAAGGCCCCCCTGGTCACGGCCGTCAGGTGTTCTTCTAAACTAAGCTGCGTATCCAGGAGGACTCCCAGATTGCGAGCCTTCTCTGAGGGGGCTAAAATTTCTCCCCCTATCATCAAAGATGGAATAAGATGTACAAATCGGGATGACGGAAACCACAGCCACTCAGTCTTGGAGGGATTGAGTTTGAGCCTGTTCCTCCCCATCCAGATCCGCACAGCCTCCAGGCATCGGGACATCATGTCGAGGGCATCGTTTGGGTGGTTTGGGGTAGAGATGAAAAGTTGGGTATCATCAGTATATTGATGATACCGTACCCCAAAACCACAGATGATCTCACCCAGCGGTTTCATATATTTGTTGAACAGGAGGGGTGAGAGAACCGACCCCTGGGGCACCCCACAAGTGACGCGCCTGGGGGTCGATCTCTGCCCTCCAGTCAACACAAACTGCGACCGATCCGACAGGTAGGAGGAGAACCACCGTAAAACGGTGCCCCCCACTCCCAACCCCCCAAGTCGTCGCAGTAGGATACCATGGTCGATGGTATCGAAAGCCGCCGAGAGGTCTAATAGGACCAGGACAGAGGAACAGCTCCTGTCCCGGGCCCGCCAGAGATCATCGACCAACGCGACCAATGCCGTCTCCGTGCTGTACCCAGGCCTGAAACCCGACTGAAACGGATCCAGGTAGACAGCTTCATCCAGGTACTGGGGAAGCTGACGTGCTACCACACTCTCGACAACCTTTGCTACAAAGCGAAGGTTGGAGACCGGACTATAGTTGGCTAAAGAAGCTGGGTCCAGGGAAGGCTTCTTAAGGAGGGGCCTCACCACCGCCTCCTTCAAGGCGGTGGGAAAGAACCCCTCTCTCAATGAAGCATTGGTAATCGCCTGGAGCCAGCCTCGTGTCACCTCCCGGGAAGCCAAAACTAACCAAGAGGGTCACGGGTCCAGCACACAAGAGGCAGCACTGAGTCTCCCCATAATCCTGTCCATGCCTTCGGGGGTCACAGGGTCAAACCCATCCCAGATTGTCTCCTCAAGATTCATCCCCGTCGGCTCGTCCGAATCTACCAAGTCAGAGTCCAAGCCTGTCCGGATCTGAGCAATTTTATCCTGCAGATACTGTCCAAATTATTCAGCCCTACCCGGCAAGGGGTCTTCCCCAGTTCCTTGGTTGAGTAAGGAGCGGGTCACCCTAAACAGGGCGGCTGGGTGGTTATCTGCGGACGCGATAAGAGCAGAAAAATGTTGCCGTTTTGCCGCTTCTATCGCCACTAAGTAGGATTTAATATGAATTCTTACTAGTGTTCGATCAGATTCGGACCGGCTGGCCCTCCAGCCACTCTCTAGGCGTCTTTTCCGGCGTTTCATCTCCCGGAGCTTTTCGGTAAACCAGGGAGCCATCCGGGATCGACACCGGGTCAGAGCCCGCAAAGGCACAACACGATCCAAAGCCCCAGCGGCAGCCCTATCCCAGGCTTCCACTAGGGCTTCGGTCGAGTTGTGAGCAAGGGATTCAGGAAAAGTCCCAAGCTCCATCAGGAACCTTTCGGGGTCTATCAGGTGCCTGGGGCGGAACCATCTAGTTGTTCCGCCTCCCTGCTGCGAGGGGTAGCGGTATGGAAGTCAAGCCTGATGAGGAAATGATCAGACCATGACAAGGGTTGAATAGAAATATCCCCTAAATCTAGATCATTCATCCACTGCCCAGAGACAAAAATCAGGTCGAGCGTGTGTCCCCCATTATGGGTGGGGTCTTGAATTAACGTGAGTTAGGTCCATAGCTGTCATGGAAGCCATGAACTCCCGAGCTGACTCGGATGTCTCGCCAATGGATGGCAGATTGAAATCCCCCAGGACCATGAGCCTGGGGAAATCAACCGCCAATCCAGCTGATACATATAGCAGCTCCGGCAGGGCCGATGAAACGTAGCAGGGAGACAGGTATGTAACAAAAAGGCCCACCTGAGCTCCAAGGCCCCACTTCACAAAGAGGGACTCACACCCGCCTATCTGAGGCACAGTGACCTCCTGAGGTCTGAGACTTTCCCAGATAACCACCGCCACTACCACCCCGCCTATGCCCTGGGCTCTCAGCTGGTGAAACGCTCGGAAGCCTGGTGGGCATAGTTCGCTAAGGGGCACACACCCCTCATGGCCCAACCAGGTCTCCGTAATGCACGCCAGGCCCGCTCTACCCTCTTGTATGAGGTCGTAAATGAGGGGAGCCTTATATACCACGGACCTGGCGTTAAGCGACACCAGCCAGAGACCAGGGTCCTGTAATCCCGAGCACCCGGGGGTGCGAGAAGGGCGATGAGGGTCGGAACGCGCGATCGCTCTTAAACAACAAACCCGCGTCCTCCGAACATCATTTGGCCCTCGGCCCCCACCATATCTGCCTCTCCCACAAACAGTAGAGATGGTGAACCCCCCAGTGGAATGGCTTAATGTCTCCCCCGGAATCCCAAGCCTTCCTTGCCCTCCCATTCAAAATCTCTGTCAGTATAAATAATAATGGTGATAGTGGGCATCCTTGCCTAGTTCCCTTCGTAATCGCTATCTTTCCTGTCATATCACCATTTACCATTACATTTGCTGATTGGTTATTATATATCGTTTTAATCATATTTATAAATCCATCACGAAATCCCATCATTTGAAGTTGCATTATCATAAATTGCCAGTTCACATTATCAAAGGCCTTTTGAGCGTCCAGAAACAACAACGCCATTTGCTTTTCTGTGTGGGCTTCATAGTACTCTAGCGTATTCAATATTGTCATATTGTCTCTGATCTGTCTCTTGGGAAAAAATCCATTTTGGTCTATGTGTGTAAATTCATTTAAAAGTCTCTTCATTATTTCTGCCATTATTGATGCAAAAAAATTATAATCCACATTTAATAGTGAAATAGGTCTGTAGTTCTTTACTTGTTGTGGATCTGACTCTTCTTTTAGTATAAGTGTTATATATGCCTCCGTCCACGTTTCTGGCATTTTTGCCCCTCTTAATAAGTAATTGAATAGTTCCGACATTACATTGCTTAATACTTCTTGTAGTGTTTAGTACAGTTCTGCTGGTAATCCATCTGGTCCTGGTGTTTTCCCTTTCTTTTGCCTTTTGATGCCTTCTGTTACCTCCATCATTGTAATTCTTTCTTCCAGTGCCTTCTTAATTTGTTCTGGGGTTTTGGTTATTCTAGTTTTCTCTAAATATTGTCTTATTTTTCCTTCTGGAACTCATGCTGATACAACTTATTGTAGAAGTTCTCAATTATTGTTCTCTTTTTTTCATTTAAATGTTGTATATTCCCTTCTTCATCCACCAATTGACATCAGCCTTTTTTCTTTCCTTTTTCATCTTGTAAGCCAGTCAACGTCCTGGTTTATTTGTGTTTTCAAAGAAGTTTTGTTTTGCCGATTTTATTTTATTTGCCAAGTCCTCATTTTCTATCAGGTTCAGTTTATGTTTTTGCAATTCTATTATATTTTTTACTTTTTTATTTTGTGGGTTTTTCTGCAGCTCCGACTCCAGACTTTTGTACTCTGATTCCAACTTCTTTTGAGTTTGTCTGTTCTGTCTATTCTTTTTCCCTAAGTATGTTATTACAAGGCTCTGATATATGCTTTGCAAGTGTCCCATACGTTCTGTAATGATGTGTCTTCCTTTCTATTTTTCTGGATGAAATATGTCAATTCTTTTTCCATATATTGCTGGAAAAGTTTTTCTTTCAATATTCTTGAATTTAAAGTCCATCTCCCCTTTTTCCTCTGTCCCTTCCAAGTCATTGTTATTGGATTATGATCTGCCCATGTGCTTATATCTATGTCTATCTTAATTGTTTTGAGCGTTAGCTCTGTTGACAACCACATAATATCAATTCTTGACCACGATAAATGTCTATTTGAGTAGAATGTATATTGTCTTTCTTTTGGGTGTCTTATTCTCCAAACATCTTGCAAATTTAATTATTCCACCATCGTGAAAAATATTTTGGGTAGGATTTTTCTCAGCTTCTGGTTCATCCTTGTAGATTTACAATTGCATTAAAGTCTCCTAATAAACATATATCTTTATAGTCATATTTATTTTTTTGTGCAGTTTCCCAAAGAATTTTTTTTAATTATAAAAAAGTTTTTATTTTTAGACAAACATAAATCCTACAGATATAAACACACCTACATCCTTTTTATGTAAAATATTCTAAGTTTAAGATAAATTTATATTATGGTGTTTACATCTTGAAATTATCCAATAGTATTACATCTTTATATTCTATTCTATGTAGAATTATTTATCTTTTATAACAAAGCTTTTAAACATCCTCTCCATAGTCCTCACTTGCAATTTATATAAAATTTCATATTATCAATCTAGTGTGTATATATGCATTATTATCATTATTAATCATTTATTTAGCTATAACTATTATTACTTTATACATAATACTCTAAATTTAACTTAATTTTTATTCTAACATTTCCTTTCTTCGTTCTGTATCCTTCCAGTAGTAGTGCAGTCCGATATCTCTTGCCATTTGTGGTATTTCTATTCTAATTGTTTTCTTGATAAGTCTTATGTACACTTCTCTTGGCACCTTGTTGTTCCTTGCGTATCTTGTAAAGACTCGAAACCGTCCACCTGCTTCCCTTTGGTTATCACCGGTGCTTCTACCAGACTTTATCTCATTGCTTCTGCCAAATTTCCCACCCCGCCTTTTCTTCTTCCATGTTTTGAGGTTTGAGATGGGGTTCCAGTTCATTAATCTCTTCTTTCAACATTCCACTCCTGTCGTTTCCAACCACACTCGATTTGCTGTCAATATCAACAATTTTCTTATCACTTTGTTCATATTTTTCTTCAATTTTTTGAACTCTATTCTCAAATTTCATCATCGTTTTATAAATATTCTCAACTCGTCCCTCTATTTTTTCTGTTTTTTGTTCTATGTTCTCCATCTTCTTTTCAATGTTTTTTGTACTTATTTGTACTTTTTGAATTTCAAATATAATCATTTGCAATGTTAATTTTTCTTCTTCTTGTTGCGCCATTCTTCCAGTTATAAACACTACCACTAAAACATCCAAAGCTTTTTTGTTAAGTTTCAAACAAGTTCACTATAATCTTTCAAGTCAAGGTTTTCTCTTCACTTCAGTCCAGCTATTGATAGTACTCCAGAAGAGCACCTGCATAAACAATCCATACTCTTTCCACTATCCCTTTCAATAAACACAATCAAGAGTCTTGAAGTATTGATGTTCAAAGAAAATAAAAAAGGACAATGTTTCCAAGCCTCAAGCCTCTAGATGGCAGTGTTGCTTCTTTTTTCTCTGCCTCTACCCCTCTCTTTAAGTTCTTTTTTCTCTTTAAGAAAAAAAAGTGCTTAAAAGCAAAAAATCCAACCGTGTGTTGTAAAAAGAAGAGAAAGAAAATCATAATCCACAAATATGAAAAAAGAGGAAAAATAGAAGAAGAGGAAAAAAAGAAACAAGTCCAATTTAAAAAGTAAGAGGCATTTGTAAAGTTCCATCCATTGAAAAAAAAGCAAAATTAAAAAAAGATAACACATTAAGTTTCATACACGCTTCCTTCGCCACTTACTCTCTTCTGTCTTCAATTTTAATTTTACTCTATAAGTCTTTTTGGGTATTCTCTAATAGTAAACTTTATCTCACCATTTTGACACACTCTCTTTCCCTGCTTTTCTTCTGTTCAGGGACTGTCCCAAACTTCTGCAGCTTCAATGGCTGCTTCTCTTTCGCCAGAAAATGGAGCTGCTCCTGGATCAATCAGGGACTTTGCGATGTCCCTGAGATCAGCAAGACATGCCCTTCTCTAACACCGTCTCTATGGGACAGTTTAGGTCCCAAAGGACCATCCAGCAGCAGAGATATCAACAGCAATCCTGGAGCTCCAAGATTGCATGTCATGTGGCGACGTCAGCCCCGCCCTCCCAAAGAATTCTTCTTGTTTGTCATTTGAAGCGTATATTGCCACTAATAATATCTTTCTCATGTTCATCATTATTTCCACCATGAGTATTCTCCCCTCCCCATCTTCAAAAATTTTATTTGATTGTATTGTCTTTCTAATATATAGTGCTATTCCCTTTTTGCTTTGGTCAGCCAGGGTTGTATATAAATTACCAGGTTTTGCCTGTTCCAAAACTTTTCTGTGTTGCTTTCTAATACGTACTTCCTGTAAGCATATAATGTCCAATTTCAATTTCTCTAATTTGTTGAATGGTCTTCTTTTTGTTGCCGAATTTAATCCATTTATATTAATGGAGATTACTTTTATTTCTTCCTCCATGTCGTTGGTTTATAGATTAAGTTTATCTAATTGTTCTTAGCTCCCTTTGTTCGTTTGTCTCTTTGGCCCTTGCTCCTTCTCTTAGTGCTTTCTCTTCCTTTTTTTTTAGCTTTCCCCATAGCTTCCTGGCATTTAGCTCCTTCCTCTTCTCTTACCAGCATTCCCTCCTGTGCTGCTATATGTTGTTCATAAAATAATTCTGCTTTCTCTAGTGTATCTAGTCTTGTTTGTGCCAGTTTACCAAAATCCCTTCTGGAACAAGCCATCAAAACTCACCCCTTTTTTGATCAGATTCTTAATCAAAAAGTGGTATTCCTCTCTTATTTCTCTGACCTTCCTTGGAACTTGCTTTAGTACCACTATCTCTCTAGATTTGTATTTTATTGTGGTATTTCTTGCTGCTTGCAATATTTCATTTTTTAGAGTTTTTTAAACAAATCTTACATGTATCTCTCTGGGCAAGTTGTTTCTCATTGCATATCTTGTATATACTCTAAAAGTCTCATCAATTCCGCCTAGGATATATTCCTTACTCATTTTGTAGCCGCTGAGAGAATTTCTGCAATTTTCTCTGCTAAATTATCTCCTTTCTCCTCTTCTATGTTCTGGAGTCTTAGATAGAATTCGGATCTTTCCATCTCCCATAATACATTGGCTCCTTCCTGTTTTTTAACAATTGCTGTCAGCCTATAATCCATCTCCTCCACTTTTTTCTCTGTTATCTCTGCCTTTTCTTCCACCTTCTGCAGTCTCTGCTCCTTTTTCCCCATCATTTTTTTTACTTCTTTCAATTCGTCTTCCACTTTGCTATCCGCATGTATGTCTTGCAACATACTTTTCAGCTCCAAAATAGCTCTGTCTTGTGTTCCTGTGCCTGCTGGTTTCTGTGTCACTGAACCGGGTGGGGTGGCTGTTGCAGACGCATATGATGTTATTTTCTTCAGCTTGGTATTTGGATCTGACATTGTTGTATTTAAATTGTAATCAAATTTTGTAATCCAAAGACTAGATTACTAGATTAATTGTAATCCTGGAATCGCCCATACCAGCCCAAGCACCAGCCTCCAATAAACCGACCCCTGTTCTTCTCTTCAGGTTCTTGCTACCTTAATCCATTTGCTTTATAATGGCCACATGAAGTAACAAAAGGAAAAAAAATAGGAAACAAGGGGAAAAAATAAACACATAAAAAAATTATTGGTCAAAAGGCACTCACTCCCCCCCCCTCCAAAATGAGAAGAGAAGAAACAACAAAATTAATTCCACAATGGCAATCCACACCTCATTGCAAGAGGTAAAAAAAAAAGAGATACAAATATAAAAATTGGATAGGTTAAAAAATGACCCAAAGTAAGCAAATGAACAGAGAAAAAATAAGGAACCTTTAGTATGAGTTGTCTGGGTTATCCAACCCCCCCTCCCCCCCTTGGTAGGAAAATGGGAGAAGCATGGACTATCAGGAAGCCATTCTCAACAGCCCATTATAATGTAGCAAGGGAAGGGAAGGGAATGTTTACACAGCTGGTCTTATTTCTTTCTTCTAGAGGACTTTTATCCACAATGTTTCAAGGTCAACTCTTCTTAGGCAGCTTTTACTGGGTACTGTTTGCTACTAGACAGCAATGCAGACAATTAATTCAACATATTTTCTTTTAAGTTCCTGGCTTCAAAAGCAAATCTCAGAGATTCTCAAAAGTTACCAAGTTACCAAGAAAATCATAGGCATAGAGTGAAAGTTAGAACACTAAGGGCTTCTGATTCTCTTTCTAACATCCTTAAGCAGTTCTCAAGATCTATCACTTCCTTTCTTCTATCTAATGGCTCTGTCCGTTTGCTGCTGGCCAAGGGAAGGAGAGCTTTGTAACGTCCACTCCCCCCCTTTCTTCTGCTACTCTCTCTTTAAAAAGCTTTAACCAGAGGTTAAAAAGTTAATTTACAGGAATGTTGCACTTTCAAGCACTCTTATTATCTCACCCAGACACTATCCACGCTGCTTCCTGTGCTTTGTCTGGCCTTCCAGCTGCGGTAGTCAGCGTTGGCTACCTTTCCTGCTTTGGGTCCAGGGGCAAATGGAGGCATTTTAGAGGAGTTGCGGGTTCCCCAATCACACCCACTTGCGCCCCCCCTTCACGGTGTCTCCAGGACAGCTATGGTGTGGTTAAAGGTAACTCCTCCCCCCATACAGCAGGAATCTGACGGTTCTTCAGAGAGCCCTCCGGAGAATCCCTGTTGCTGAGATTCAAGCCATACCCTCTAAAAACCCTAGTTTTTAGAAAATAATTTCTGTATCAAAAATATTTTTTCACCATAGAAACTGAAAAAAAATAACTGGGCCTTCTGCTATACATTCCGAGGAGAGGGGGCGGTCTAGAAATTATTATTATTATTATTATTATTATTATTATTATTATTATTATTATTATTATTATTATTATTATTATTATTATAGCAATGTTGATGCCAGTACAAATAATACAGGAGGAATTTTTATTTAGACACATATTTTGAAATTAGTTTTGGATTACAAAGTGGTAGCGATTTTTCATTTTAGAAAATACTATTGCACAATGCAATCAGTACTCTTTGCACTTTTTTCCATCATTCAGCATGCTATCAATAAAACAGAAAAGGCTTTGCTATAGTCCCATGTTAATGTAGAGTGTAGTAATGACCACAAATATGAATCACCTGCCAAATACCTAAAGTTATTTTAATTCATTTATTTACCAAGCCTAGGACCTCAGTGACCTCTCAAATCTTAACACTCTTAACTCTTTGACACTGAGGAATTATCAAAACTCATTTCCAAATTGCTATTTTTAATGTACAGGAGGTCCTTGTTTAGCAACCACTCATTCAGCGACCATTCAAAATTATGATGGCATTGAGTGGTAATTAGGACTAGTCCTTATATTTAAGGCCATTGCAACACCCCCATGGTCATGTGATCTTATGATAGGATGTTGTAGTATGCTATGGACACATGATCATGTTTTCCAAAGTTCCCTTTCAGATTCCCCCAATCAATAGGGGGACCAGTGGGAAGTTGCAAGTTGCATGAAGTCCTTACTTAATGATTTGTGCAGCCCTCATCAAGTGGGACTGCTGGAACTGCTGTGGCTAAACTGTGGTAACATTTTTTTTTAATTTATGGCCTTGTTGCTTAACCACAGTTTCCAGTCCCAATTAGATGCTTTTTAGCTAATTATTACCTTCCTGTAATCAAAAGAAAGATAATAAATATACATTTAAAGAGCTATATAGTATACTGTATTTTGGGGGGCTTATAAAATGCACCAGACTATAAGATGCACCTAAACTGAGAGGAGGAAAACAAGAAAAAAAAAGTTTTTGGCCTCTGTGCGTTTCATTTTTGCCCTCCCCAGCTCCCAGAAGACCTTTAGAGGCCAAAAACAGGCCCGTTTTTTGGCCTCCTGAACCCTTTGCACATTCCTTTTTTCCAAAACCACGCCCGTTTTTGGCCTGCCAGAGTGCTTCTGGGGTCCGGGGAGGGCAAAAACGTGGCATGCGGATGGTTCGGGAGGCCAAACGCAGGCCTGTTTTTGGTGAAAATGGGATGTGTGGAGCACTGCAGAGTGCTTCTGGGGGCCGGGGACGGCAAAAACGTGGCATGCGGATGGTTCGGGAGGCCAAAACCATATTCGGTCTATAAGACGCACCGAAACTTTCACCCACTTTTAGTGGTGGTTATACTCCGAAAAATATGGCATTTAATTATAAGTATATTGAAATGAAAATAAACTGAAATTAATATTTTTCTCAGGTTTATTCTTTGTTTTCCCAAAGGTATCTATATTGAGCGTGACCTGTGGTATGCCACTCAAATGCCAACATAGCCTAATATGCACCTGGATAATATAGGTCCGTGATGGCAAACCTATGGCATGCGTACCCGAAATGGCATGCAGAGCCATGTCACCTGGCATGCGTGGCATCTCCCATTCCTCTTATGGGTTTCTGGCATGCATGCATACACAATAATCAGCTGGCCTTTGTGCGTGTGGCTGTGCCGGAAACTGGAAGAGATGGTCTTCCATTTTCCGCCGTACGCATGCCCCCTTTTTGACACTCAGTGCCGAAAAGGTTCGCCATCACTGATAAAGGTCTTTTGTTTAAAATAATGAAAGATAGCTTCTGTTGTAAATGTGAAATATTTTATCAACACTACATTATGTACAAATAATTGTTTAGTTCTGCTCAGTGACGTGCGGTGAGGTTTATGGCTGGTGAGGCTGGTGACGTCATCAAACCGCGTGGTTGCTCCAATCGCACAGGCGCAGCCCGACCAGAGAAGTTTCTCTTCTCAGAAATGTCAGAAAGGGACAGGCAGGCTGCCACAGTTCCACTGAGAAGACATTACTGAGAAGAGAAACTTCTCCTTTCTCCTCCTCCCCCCACCACTCCCTTCTAGCACTGATGATGTTACCTAGGCATTTTTTGCATCAGGCAAGCCCGGGATCCTTGCAAGGGGAATGGGATCACGTGCGCAGGAGGCTCCTCAGCGCCAGCCTCAGATCAGCGTGAGCCGCGGTCCCCTTCCCCTGCACACGTGGTCCCATTCCCCTCCTTCCTGAGCCAACATGAAGGGGACCGCAGTTGCGCTGATCTGAGGCTGGCGCTGAGGAGCCTCCTGCACATGTGGTCCCATTCCCCTTGCAAGGATCCCAGGCTCGCCTGATGCAAAAAATGGCGAGATCGGCGCACTTGGGGCTGCTGCTGCGATGTCCAGGGAGGCTAAACCAAGCCGCGTGCCTCTCCCAGCCACTTTCGCGGCTTCCCGGAGTATTTTTTTTTATTTTCATGATGAGAGCGGTGAGGCTCTGCCTCCCCTGCCTCCCCTGACTGCATGTCACTGGTTCTGCTACACAAAACACATTCTTAGGTCTGCTATTTAACATATTTATACATAACTTGGATGAGGAGTTAGAATATGTCAGGTTCCATTGGGACATTGGCATTCTGTGGGGAGGGGGGAGGGTTGGAAGGATATCTATATAAAGTTTCTGCTTCTGTTTCCTGCATTGCTGTGCTGTACAGTGGGAGGGGTTTTGTTTGTACTGCTTTAAATTGCTGTTTTTTAAGTGGGAAAATTTAATTTTTGCCTAGACCTCTTGCTATTACAAGCCTTTAAATAAAAACTCCTTTTGGAACAAGTTCAGTTTTAATAGTCCTGCTTTCTTGGGAAGATTGGAGTCAGGAACTGAAAACTGGTCAACCCGGAGAGGTAACGGGCCTGTTGTGGGGACCGTGCACACCATGCTGCCCAGGGCAGTGACCACGAAGAGGCTAAATGCTGGAGAAGAACACCCCCCCAAAAAAAAAACCAAAGCAGAGGAGGCCCTCAATGCCTGGATCGAGGAGAACAGTGCCTCAAACACCTCTGCTAAGCCAAGGTGGTCCATTGGCATGGAGAAGAAGGAAGGCTTGTGCGGCTGGACCAAGGATGTCACCATCACCTCTGGGAGCCGCCAATCCAGCTGGAAGCAGGAGATGGAAGACCTCTATGATGACGTCGAACTGGAAGAAGCCCCAGACCGGTCCAACCAACTCCTGAGCGAAGCCATGAACCTCATGAGGGAGACCATCCATGACATGCGGATCCAGGGTGCCCTGGTTTGTGTTGTGGGCGAGGTAGGAGTGTAAAAGGAGGCTACCAATGAACGAAGGCAATCCCCAATCCCAGGGGCATCTACTGAAATCGCAGGAGCTACTGGCGAACCTATTGCCACCATCGAAGATCCGCCCTGGAGACATCTCAATGCAAAGCAAAGCCTACGACTCAACTGAAGGAGGCTTCCACCCTTAAAATGGAATGCGCTCCCTCTTGGTGTCAAATTTGATAGGAATCCCCAGCAACTGGGATTTTTCCTCATACACGTAGTGACCTATATGCAGGAGCATGGGAGGGACCTCCCTACAGAAGGGGCCAAAATCAGGGTTGTCACACTAGCTCTAGAAGGATCAGCTGCACGTTGGATGGTGAGCCTCCGTAATGCAGATGCACCAGAGCTCCACAACTTCAACCGCTTCATGACAGCCCTGAGACAAGGATTTGAGGACACCCTAGCTGACTGCAAGGCTAGAGATCGCATAAGGCATGTCAGACAGGAGCGCCGTCCAGTCGCCAAGTACATTGAAGAGTTTTGTGACCTAACTTGACAGGTAGATTGGCCAGTACAACGTCTGCATTGCCCATGGAGTTCCAGTCCACCTGCACAGCTGGTGGGCCTTGGCTGAGGAAGCTGAAATCGACCAAATTTGAAACAAGTACTGCGCAAGCCACTCCTGGAAGAGATCCCCACTGGAAGGGAACCAAGCCTCACTCTGCCCCACCAAGCTCTGCCGCCTGCTTCAATTGCAGGAAGGAAGGCCATTGCGTAGCCGAGTGCTGTGTGGGGATGTCCATCCAGATGGGAGAGAAGCAGGTCAGAGGGAAACTACTGAGTTCCAGAGACACTGCCCCATGCGGTTGTTGAGTTCAAGCTGAAATCAATTATGGTGCAAGAAAAGTCCAACCTCTCCGGTGGAGGAATTCGATCAGTCAAAGAGCGACTACGAAGACCCTGTGGTAAGTGGGGTTGTCAAGCCCCTTACAACCCATATACAACTGTTAATTCCATTAATGCTGGATTTGGGGTGCATGAAAAGCTAATAAGACCGACTCTAGCGGGGAACTGGGCATTCAACTAAGGCCACTTAGAACCCCAGTCTCAACTTGATGGGTCCATTGTGGGGGGCACCCCAGCCACATTTGCCACTGAACCATTCAAACTATCGATGGCAAATCACTCCAAAACTATTGCTTTCATTGTGACATCGGGGATGGACTGGTCCCTAGTTCTGGGACTAACCTGGTTAAAGAAGTGGAATCCAAGGGTGAACTGAGATTTTACCAGAGGCCAAACTATCTTAAGCCAAAACTTTACACTATGACTCCATGGGAACTGGATGAACTGCGGCAATTTATAGACAAAATCCTCGAACGTGGGTTCATTGAACAGGCAAGACCCAAGATGACCGCCGCAGTCCTGTTTTGGGAGAAGTGTGGCTCGTTATGCTTATGTGTGTATTATAGAAATTTAAACGCTATTTGCGAGGAAATTATCCCCTACCCAGGAGTGAAATGCTCTGCAGTCTGCTACTGGTTCGTTGTGCACCGCAGGAACAAAGAAGCCTTTTCTGAGTGTGCAAAGGTAAGTAGAACAGCAAGGAAGGGAACAGCTGTGCCGTGTGATTTAGATTCACTTGAAAACAGGATTTTTCTGCTTTCTATCGAATGTAAATCATAAAAGCATTTTTTACTACCTATTAACTCAAACCGGTAGTAAAAAAAATGCTTTAAAAAGTTTTTTTTTAAAGTTCTGGTGATCAGCTGTTGCAATCAGCTGTGTCGCATGATTGTCGTAACCTTTTTTTTTAACTTTTTTAAAGCATTTTTTACTACCAGTTCGGGCAAACCAGCCCAAACCAGTAGCATTTCACCCCTACCCCTAATGAAGGACATGCTGGCCCATCTGGCAAAGGGGAATTTTTTTTCCAACTAGACTTAAGAGTGGCTTATTGCCAGATCTGGACCTGGGAGGGAGATGAATGGAAAATAGTGTTTAATTGTTTGTTGGGATGTTTTAAGTTCAAGGTTTTACCATTTGGGCTCCATGAGGCTCCTGCCGTTTTCATGCAGCTGGTTAATGAGGTGCTGCATGAGCACTTGTGTAGGGAGTTTTGGTTTATCTTGATGATACATTGTTTTATACTGATTCAACATATTAAATTGGTGCGGGAGTTCTTGAAGAAACCAAGGCAGCTAAGTTATTTGCCAAACTCTCCAAACATGAATTTCACCAATATAAAGTAGATTACCTAGGGTACCAAATATCTCACCAAGGAGTGGAAATAGACCCTGCCAAGGTTAGAGCCGTCCTTGACTGGGAACCCCCCCCCCCCCGCACTTGCAAGCAATTGCCGAGCTTCTTGGGGTTTCCTAACTTTTATCGGCAATTTATCCCCCCTTTTGCGGTTTCCGATTACTGATCTGTTAAAAACCAAGGGGGTAGATAAACTAAAACCTAGCCAACCACTGAAGTGGACTATGGACTGCCAAGCGACATTTGAGAAACTGGAAAGACTCTTTTCAGCCAAACCTGTGTTAAAACACCCAGACCCAGAAAAACCATTTGTAATCCAGACTGATGCCAGTGATGTAGCAGTCGGTGCAGTTTTACTGCAAGTAGACAAATTATAACCATGTCCATACACCTCTAGGAAATTTAACTGAAACTGAACAGAGAGGGGCAATATGGGAAAAAGAGGCTTTTGCAGTCAGGTGGGCACTCCTAACGTGGAGACATTTCTTAGAAGGAAGCAAAATACCTTTCCAAGTATGAACCGACCACAAGAACTTGGAAAATGTCCCCAAAATCCCATGGAAAATGTCCCCAAAATAGGTCCAATGGGCACAGTACTTCCAACACTTTAATTTCACTTTGAAGTATTTACCAGGAGGAAAAAACTTTTTGGCAGATGCCTTGTCCAGACTACTGCAATACAACAGTGTCAATTAGTGGCTAAGGTTATCACACACACTCTGACAAAGAACGACCCCTCCACCTTAGGTGCCACTACCACAGAATTCAAAAAGGCCTTGGAAACAGATTAGTAATTTAGTGCCCACAGACATACTTGCATAATAAAAGTGGGTTAGCTTGGGTGGGGAATAACATGTATGTCCCAGCTAGGGAAAGGCTGAAAGCTATGCAAGCTTGTCACAACTCCAAATTAGCTGGTCATTTTGGTTTTGTAAAAATGGCAATTTACTACAATGGCAATTCTGGTGGCTCTCATTTTAAAAAAATATAGAAAGTTATGTAGCAAGCTGTCCCATTTGTGCTGCCGCAAAGCACAGACAGGGGAAAAACCCCAGTCTACTGAAGTCAGTGGCTGACCCTTCAGCACCATTGAGACAGATCTCCATGGATTTCATTGTAGAATTACCTGAGAGTTCTGGAAACACAGTGATCCTGGTTGTCACAGAGTTTTTCTCAAAGCAGATTTACCGTATTTTTCGCCCTATAAGACGCACTTTTTTACTCCAAAAAAGAGGGTGAAAATCTGGGTGCGCCTTATAGGCCGAATGTAGCCACCTGGACAGTGGTGGGTTTCTGCTGGTTGGTCAATGAACCCAGAACCCCGCCCCTGTCACTCACTCGCAAGTCCTTGGCGTTTTTTTGCATCGGGGCTTGCTGCAAGAGAGAGGGAGCAAAGACTTTTTCCGGATTGGTGGCGGTGGAGGTGCGGGCCCGTACTCACTAAAGCAAGTCCGGGGAAGTCCTTTGCGCCAGCTGAAAAAGGTCTTCACTCCCCCCCCCCCCTTGCAGCATGCCCCGATGCAAAAAATGGCGAGATCTCTTCTCAGAAATGTCTTCTCGGGCTGGCCGGATCTCTCTCCAGATCTTGCGGCTTTTTCAGGGTTTTCTTTTTAAAAAACACCTGTCCGAACTATCTTGAAAACCTGCGATGTTGCTTTGGGAGGGGGCAGGCGGCAGCATTTGCCCCTGCCGCCCTCCCTGGGCACCTGCAGCCTTGGAGCCTGCAGCTTTAAAACAAGTCTTTGCACAGCTGCCCGTCTTTCCCCTCCGAAAGCAACCTCGCAGGTTTTCAAGATCATCTGCAGAGGCGTTTGGCGCGAACTCCTCTCCTGTTCCTTCTTCTGGGGGGGGGCTGCCTTGCTTGTGTGTCTGTCTGTCTCTCACTCTCCCTCCCTCCCTCTCTCTCTCTGTGTTTCTCTCTCCTCCCTTCCTCTCTGTCTGTCACTCTGTGTGTATATGTGTGTGTGTGTGCGTGTCTGTCACTCAATCAATCACTCACTCTGTGTGTGTGTGTGTCTCTCTCTCTGTGTGTGTGTCTCTGTCTGTCTGTCCCTCTCTCCGTCCCAACTGGAGAAGAACCTTTTCTGTCCCCTTACCAGCCCATCCGGGAAGATGAGGAACGCGAGGGGGATCCCTCCCCCCCCCGCGGATGGGCTCCGAACCAGCGGAGCCTCGTCCTTCTTTTTAAGCAGGCGATCTTTAAGCAGGCGATCTTTGGCTGCCGCACAAGCTGCGCTGCCTTCTTCTCTCTGATAGCTGTCAGCTTAAAAAGAAGGACGAGGCTCCGCTGGTTCGGAGCCCATCCGCGGGGGGGGGATCCCCCTCGCGTTCCTCATCTTCCCGGATCGGCTGGTAAGGGGACAGAAAAGGTTGTTCTCCAGTTGGGACAGAGAGAGGGACAGACAGACAGAGACACACACAGAGAGAGAGACACACACACACAGAGAGTGAGTGATTGAGTGAGTGACAGACAGACACACACACACACACATACACGCAGAGTGACAGACAGAGAGGAAGGGAGGTGAGAGAAACAGAGAGAGAGAGAGAGGGAGGGAGAGTGAGAGACAGACAGACACACACATACAGAGTGACAGATGGAGGAGGGAGGAGAGAGAGAGACAGATACAGCGACAGACAGACAGACACACAGAAAAAATGACAGAGAGAGACAGAGAGGGGGGAGGGAGAGAGAGACAAAGAGCTACACACAGAGAGACAGACAGACAGACAGACAGAGAAACAGAAAGAGAGAAAGAGAAAGAAAGGCAGAAAAAATGAAAAAAGAAAAAAAAGTGGGAGAGAGAGATGAAAGAAACAAACAAAGAAAGAAAACTTATGACCACAATTGAGCCCAAAATTGAGTGGCAATTGAGCCCCAAAATCTTTTTTTTCTAGATTTTCCTCCTTTAAAATTGCGTGCGTCTTATATTCCGGAGCGTCTTATAGGGCGAAAAATACGGTACTTCATCCCATGCCAAAGGATCCCTATGGCCAAGCTTTTTTTGGTCCACATATACTGCTTACATGCCCCATGATGTATTATTTCAGACAGAGGGATCCAATTCACATCCAAGTTCTGGAAAGCCTTTTTGGACCTACTCAGAACCAAACAGAGACTTAGGTCTAGTCATCATGTGTAAAAAACAACAACAACAACAGGGCCACGGAACGAACAAACTCAGTTCTGGAACAGTACCTGCATTGTTTTATTAAGTATCAGTAGGATAACTGGACCAAGCTATTTCCTTTCCAGAAGTGGCCTGTAATAATGCAGTTCATACTAGCACAGGTTTTACCCCATTCAGAGTGGCCACGGGGCAAGAATTTAATGCCATGCCTGAGTTACCCTCACATGAACCAGAAACTGCCTCCTTGAAACATTTGCAAACCATTTGGCCAGTTGTCTGCAGAGCCTTGGATGAAGCCAAGGCTGCCTATAAAGCACAAGAGGACAAGAAACAAGTAGAACCTGAACCTTATAAAGTGGGAGACAAAGTTTACCTTTCCACAAAGTTTCTAAAATTTTTGCAGCAGGCTAAAAAGCTGGGCTCTAAATACATTACGAGATGGCAGTTGAGACCCCCAGGCTGTTGGTCATGGGGGACTTTAACTTGCCATCGGTAGGGGAGACATCCGAGGTAGCTCGGGAGTTCATGGCTTCCATGACAGCCATGGACCTGACCCAGGTAATTCAGGGCCCCACACACGAGGGAGGTCACACACTGGATCTTATCTTTGTCTCTGGCCGGTGGAGGAGTGATCTGGGAGTAGGGGATTTAGTTATTACACCCCTGTCATGGTCAGACCACTCACTTCTCCGGCTCGACTTCCCAGCCGCTACTCCCCATCGCGGGGAGGCGGAACCGGAATATCCAAGATGGTTCCGCCCCAGACGCCTGATGGAACCTGATAGGTTCCAGACGGAGCTTGGACCATTTCCTGTAGCCCTGACCCGCACCCGGATGGAGGACCTAGTGGCTGCATGGAACAGTGCGGCCACCAGGGCCTTGGACCAGGTTGCGCCTTTGCGGCCTCTCTTGCGGCAGCGAACCACCCAGGCCCCTTGGTTTACCGAGGAGCTGAGGGTGATGAAGCGCCGCAAGAGACGCCTAGAGAGCAGATGGAGATCGTCACGCTCTGAATCTGACCGATCACAGGTGAGAGCCCATTTACGGATTTACCTTGTGGCGTTTAGAGTGGCCAAGCGTCAGTATTGTGCCACCCTTATTGCATCCGCAGATAACCGCCCTGCCGCCCTGTTTGGGGTAACCCGCTCCCTCCTTCAACAGAGGCCGCGGGAAGCCCCTTTGCAGGGTAGAGCAGAGGAATTTGGGGAGTATCTGCAGGACAAAATCGCTCAGATTCGAAGCGAGTTGGTCTCTACTAGCGGTCTAGAGGGGACGTCGGAGGTGGGTCTTGAGGCTCCACTCTGGGAGGAGTTTGACTCTGTTACTTCCGACGATATGGACAGGCTGCGTAGGCGACTGCGAGCCACCACATGTTTACTGGACCCGTGTCCCTCCTGGCTTGTACTGGCATCCTGGGAGGTCACACAAGGCTGGCTCCAGGAGTTAGTTAACGCTTCTTTGAGTGAGGGGTTCTTGCCGGCCGTCCTGAAAGAGGCGGTGGTGAGGCCCCTACTCAAGAAGCCTTCCCTGGACCCAGCTGTGTTAGCCAACTACCGTCCCGTCTCCAACCTTTGCTTTCTGGCGAAGGTTGTATAGAGTGTGGTGGCACAACAGTTTCCACGCCACCTGGAGGAAACTGATTATCTGAACCCGCGCCAGTCCGGTTTCCGGCCTGGCCACAGCACGGAGACGACATTGGTCGCGTTGGTGGATGATCTCTGGAGGGCCAGAGATGGGGGTTGCTCCTCCATCCTGGTCCTACTAGACCTCTCGGCGGCTTTTGATACCATAGACCGTGGTATTCTATTGCATCGACTGGAGGGGCTGGGGGTGAGGGGCACCGTTCTGCAGTGGTTCTCCTCCTACCTCTCTGGCCGAGTGCAATTTGTATTGGCAGGGGGGCAGAGGTCGACCTCGAGGCCGCTCACTTGTGGGGTGCCACAGGGGTCGGTCCTCTCGCCTCTCCTGTTAAATGCATATATGAAGCCGCTGGGCGAGATCATTCGTGGGTTCGGGGTAGATTACCATCTGTACGCGGATGATACCCAGCTGTACATCTCTACCCCGAACCACCCCAACGATGCCGTCAACGTGATGTCCCGGTGTCTGGAAGCCGTACGGATCTGGATGGGAAGTAACAGACTCAGGCTCAACCCGTCCAAGACGGAGTGGCTGTGGCTACCAGCTCCCCGGTTCAACCAGCTGATTCCATCACTGGCCATTGGGGGCGAACATCTGGCCCCCGTGGATCGGGTACGCAATTTGGGCGTCCTCCTAGATGTCCGGCTGTCAATGGACGACCATGTGACAGCTGTGGCAAGGGGGGCGTTTCACCAGGTTCGCCTGGTGCGCCAATTGCGTCCCCTATTGGACCGGAACGCCCTTCGCACAGTCACCCATGTGCTTGTGACGTCCCGGCTGGACTACTGTAACGCTCTCTACATGGGGCTCCCCTTGAGATGCACCCGAGGACTGCAGTTGGTTCAGAATGCAGCCGCGCGGGCAGTCTCGGGAGTCGCTAGATACTCTCACATAACACCTCTCCTGCGCGGGCTGCACTGGCTACCTGTAGCCTTTCGGGTGCGTTTCAAGGTGCTGATCATCATCTTCAAAGCGCTCCATGGCACAGGGCCTAGTTATTTGCGGGATCGTATCCTGCCCCACACATCCCTTCGGCCGATTCGCTCACACAGAGAGGGACTCCTCCGGGTGCCGTCCACTAGGCTGTGCCAGCGGGCGACGCCCAGGGGAAGGGCCTTCTCTGTGATGGGCCCGACCCTCTGGAATGACCTTTCCCCTGATATTAGAACAACCACGGATCTCCGCTCCTTCCGTAAGAAGCTCAAAACCCACCTGTTTAATCTAGCCGGCTTGGCCTAATTCCAGCTCTCCCACCTCAGTTTGTATTTTTAAATTTTGGTCTTAGGCTAAGTTTTTAATTTTTATAAATTTGTACAGGGGTTTAAAGTTTAATTCGATTTTAACTATATTTATGATTATTTGTAAGGTTTTTTAAATTTGGTACCTGTACACCGCCCCGAGTCCCTTCGGGGAGAGGGGGCGGTCTAGAAATCAAATCAAATAAATAAATAAATAAATAAATAACATTGGGCCTTTCCCCATCGTTCGTATTATTAACCATGTCACTGTGGAATTGCAACTCCCTAAGTCATTACGGCAAGTCCACCCCATTTTCCATTGTAGCTTGCTGAAGCCTGAAGTCACTTCTGACCTTCATCCAGCTACTATCCCTGTTCCACTGTGCTGTGAGTTTCAGTTTCCTGCATTGCTGTACTGTGGGAGGGATTTTGTTTGCACTGCTTTAAATTGCTGTTTTTTAAGTAGGAAAATTTATTCCTGCCTATCACAAGCCTTTCAATAAAATCTCATTTTGAAACAACTTCAGTTTCAAGAGTCCTGTTTTCTTGGGAAGATTGGAGAGGCAAGACCTTGCAGAATATATAGTTACCAAATTTGTTTACAATGTAACTATAGAAGAGGCAGCAAACACAAAGGCAATATCAAGATTCAGAAGAATCTTGGCAAACTGGAATGATGGTAGCTAAATCTATATCAACAGGGATGAATTCTATATTTGGGTACGAAAAATCAAAGACATGAAAATAGGATGAGTGAGGTCATATGGGACACATTACAGTACATGCAAAAGGATATCCTGAGGGATTATAAGAAGAATGTGAATCAATAGTGTGGCACATCTACAAAATAGAATTATTCAGGTATGTGATATAAAAGCAATCCATGTTACACTGCATCTGGAATGCTGTATCTTCTGGGCATGACAGGCCTGCAGACAGGCATACAGAAATGGGCTGTCCTGAATAATCTGTTTAAAAGCCAGAAAAAAACCCTAAACATGCACAGAATTGCACCCACAGGCACAAAAAGTGACGACTTGGAGAGAAGAGGAAACTCGAATTAAAACATTTATTTGGATGCAAAGTTTATCTGCTGGGATTTTGTTTTCCTTTTCAAATTTTATACATTTGTCATTTTTCAATATATCTGTGGATTACAAATTATATCAAGAGGGCAAAATCAACATTGCCATAGAAGGGACCAAAAAGAGAACTCAGAATTCCCAAAACTTCTGATAGTGTTAACAACCAGTGGAATGGCTTGACATCAGAAGTATGGGTGCCATATCACTGGAGGTTTTTGAGAGATTGGATAGCTATTTGTCCTAAATAAAATAGGTTCCTTCAACTCTCTTATTCTATTACTCTAGAAGATTAACTCTAAGGATAGAAATTTCAGTTTAAATTTTCTTTTTTAAAAAAATCTAAATTTTGGGATTTATGAAAATAAACTTCTAGAATTTTTTTTAAAGAAACCTTTAATGAGGTGGCCTAGTATTCCAATTTAGAGACAGCACAGCTGAGAAGTGACCATACTGTGAGGCAGTGTTCCAGCTGAAAGACAGCCTGCAGCCCAACTGAGAGCCTGACAACTGAGCAGAGGTGCAAATGGAGGCCACTTAGCAGAGGTGAAATGGAGCTAGGTGGCAGCAGACCAGCGGTTGAGAGCAACACGATGGCCTCTGAGCAGCAGCTGTGCAGAGCTAAGTGGCGGAGGAGCGGAATACCCAGAGCAGTGACTGAGAGCAGCGCAGTGGATCAGCAGTGACTGAGAGCAGTATGGCATACCAATTGAGCAGCGGCGGAGCAGATCTGATAGCAGACTGGGGTGCCCACAGCAGCAGTTTAGAGCAGTGGGGCTGACCAACAACAGCTCAGAGCAGCATGGCAGAGCAGCTGAGAAGCGGCTAAGCACCCAGAGAAGCACATCATACCTGAAAAACCCAGCAGTGGTCAGGCAACTGACAGGAAGAAGGCAGGGAGGAAAAAGATAAGTACATAACACTAGTGGACAGAGAAGAAAGGGATAAACTTTCAAGGTAGGATGTGTAAGGACACCCCTGTTCTAGGACATGTTAAGCTCTTACATACCTACTTGAAAGTTTATCCCTTCTCTGTCAAACTTGTCAGGAGGGGGACCAGTGCCAGGCAAACAGGTGAGATCAGGAGGGAAGTGAGCGGAGTAGGGGTGGGAGGGAGAATGACACTCCAATAGAGGATTGCCTTATTACAACGGTCGTAGGGAGGGGTGGGTGCGAGGAGAGAAGAAGATCTCGTAGTCGGTTGGGAGACCGTGGCTTTTGGACACGCCCGGTCGCTTGTACCAAGCCTAGGTGGCCAGGAACTACAGAGCCAGGGCCTGAGGCTGATGCTTTGCAATGCAAGGTCCGTTATCAACAAGGCCCCCCTCATTAATGAGTTGATCTCAGAAGGGGAGCTGGACCTTGCAGGGATTACCGAGACCTGGTTGGGCCACGAGGGCGGTTTACCCCTCGTGGAAATGTGCCCACCGGGTTTCCGTGCATTCCATCAGCCCCGGGCCCTGGGTAAGGGTGGTGGGGTGGCGGTGGTGATACGGGAGGGTCTGGAGCCAAGAGAGTTCACTGTGCCTCAGATATCCGGGTGTGAGTCCCTTGGTGTGAAATGGGGCCCAGGGAGGCAGTGGGGCTTGCTGATTATATACTTGGCTCCTCGCTATGCATCAGCAGCCCTGCCCGAGCTCCTCGAGCTGATCTCAGAAACGGCAGTTGAGACCCCAAACTTATGGTTATGGGGGATTTCAACTTGCCGTCGATGGGGGAAGCGTCCGAGGTGGCTCGGGAGTTCATGGCTTCCATGACAGCCATGGACCTGACCCAATTAATTCAGGGCCCCACACACGATGGTGGTCACACACTGGACCTTGTTTTTGTATCTGGGCAGTGGACGAGTGATCTGAGAATAGGGGATTTGGTTGTTACCCCCCTGTCATGGTCAGATCACTCATCTCTCCGGCTCGACTTCCCTGGCGCTACCCCCCCACTGCGGGGAGGCGGAACCAGACTGTCCAAGTTGGTACCGCCCCAGGCGCCTGATGGAACCGGATAGATTCCAGACGGAGCTTGGGCCACTTCCTGTAGCCCTGACCCGTTTCTCGGTCGGGGGACCTAGTGGCCGCCTGGAATAGGGCGGCTGCTGGGGCCTTGGACCGGGTTGCGCCTTTGCGGCCTCTCCTACGGCAGCGAACCACCCTGGCTCCTTGGTTTACTGAGGACCTAAGGGTGATGAAGCGCCATAGGAGACGCCTAGAGAACAGGTGGAGGTCCTCGTGCTCCGAATCTGATCGAACACAGGTAAGAGCCTATTCACGGACCTACCCTGTGGCATTAAGAGCGGCCAAACGTAGACATTGTGCCGCTCTTATTGCGTCCGCCGATAACCGCCCTGCTGCCCTGTTTCGGGTGACCCGCTCCCTCATCACAGAGGCCGCGGGAAGCCCCTTTACAGGGCAGAGCAGAGGAGTTTGGGGAATATCTGCAGGACAAAATCGCTCAGATCCAGAGTGGATGGGCCCCCTTCAGTGGACCGGAGGAGTCGTCAACAGCGAGTCCTTGAGAGACCATTCTGGGAGGAGTTTGATTCTGTTGCCCCCGAGGATTTGGACAGGTTACGTGGGCGGCTGCGAGCCACTACATGTTTATTGGACCCGTGTCCCTCCTGGCTGGTACTGGCATCCTGGGAAGTGACATGAGGCTGGCTCCTGGGCCTAGTGAACGCTTCATTGGGTGAGGGGTCCTTACCGGCCGCCTTGAAAGAGGCGGTGGTGAGGCCCTTACTCAAGAGGCCTTCCCTGGACCAGACAGAACTAGCTAATTATCGTCCTGTCTCCAACCTTCCCTTTCTAGCGAAGGTTGTAGAGAATGTGGTGGCTCAGCAGTTCCCATGACACCTGGAAGAAACCGACTATCTAGACCCGTGCCAGTCCGGTTTCCGACCCGGTCACAGCACGGAGACGGCCTTGGTCGCGTTGGTTGATGATCTCTGGAGGGCCAGAGATAGGGGTTGTTCCTCTATCCTGGTCCTATTAGATCTATCAGCGGCTTTTGATACCATCGACCATGGCTGGAGGGGATGGGAGTTAGGGGCACCGTTTTGCGGTGGTTCGGCTCCTACCTCTCCGACCGGACGCAATGTGTGTTGGCAGGGGAGCAGAGGTCGACCCTGAGGTCGCTCACTTGGGTGCCGCAGGGATCGGTCCTCTCTCCCCTTCTGTTCAACACATATGTGAAGCCACTGGGTGAGATCATCCGTGGTTTTGGGGATGGTTACCATCTGTACGCTGATGACACTCAGCTGTACATTTCCACCCCGAACCACCCCAACGAGGCCGTCGAAATGATGTCCCGGTGTTTGGAAGCCGTCCGGGTCTGGATGGGGGACAACAGACTCAAGCTTAACCCCTCCAAGACAGAGTGGCTGTGGTTACCGGCACCTCGGTTCAACCAGTTGATTCCATCACTGGCCATAGGGGGCGAGCAACTGCCCCCTGTGGAACGGGCGCGCAATTTGGGCATCCTCCTAGATGCCCGGCTGTCGATGGATGACCATGTGGCAGCTGTGGCAAGGGGGGCGTTCCACCAGGTTCGCCTGGTGCGCCAATTGCGCCCCCTGTTGGACCGGGAAGCCTTACGCACAGTCACTCATGCGCTGGTGACGTCTCGTCTGGACTACTGCAATGCTCTCTACATGGGGCTCCCCTTGAGATGCACCCGGAGACTACAGCTGGTTCAGAATGCGGCCGCACGGGCTATCATTGGGAGTACTAGGTACTCCCACATAACACCTCTCCTGCGCGAGCTGCACTGGCTGCCTGTGGTTTTTCGGGTGCGTTTCAAGGTGCTTATTACCATCTTCAAAGCGCTCCATGGCACAGGACCTAGCTACCTGCGGGATCGCATCCTACCGCATACATCCCTGCGACCAATTCGCTCTCACAGGGAGGGACTCCTCCGGGTGCCGTCCACCAAGCAATGCCAGCGGGCGGCGCCTAGGAGTAGAGCCTTCTCTGTGATGGGCCCAACCCTCTGGAATGACCTCCCCCCCGATATTAGAACTACTACTGACTTCCGCTCCTTCCGACAAAAACTTAAGATTCACCTGTTCCAATTAGCCGGCCTGGCCCATCTATAGTTCCATTTTACCTCCTGGCGGATATTTTATCTGGGATAGTTTTTAAGGGTTAATGTATTTTAAATTTTTAAAATTTTAATCTAACTTAAACTAAATTTGTACAGTGAACTATTGTTACCTCCTCCAGCCCTATATTTATTCTATATTTATACTATGTATATTTATTGTTCTATTGTTTTAATATGACTGTACACCGCCCCGAGTCTCTTCTGAGAGAGGGGCGGTCTAGAAATTGAATAAAAGTTAAGTTAAGTGGTGTGCCTGGGGAGATAGCTCTGTGTGCCACTTCCAGCACATGTGCCATAGGTTCGCTATCATGGGATTAGGTGAAACGTGGCTCAAAAACAGTAACTGAGAGGAAGCTTGGAGTCCTTGTGGACAATCACTTAAATATGAGCCAGCATTATGCGGCAGGAACCAAATAAGATAATACAATCCTTGGTTGTATAAACAAAGTCATAGAATTAAAATCACATAAAGTATTAGTATTGATTTATAAAGTCATAGTAAGGCCACACCTGGAATACTGCATCCAGTTTTGGTCACCACATTACAAAAAAGATATTGAGACTTTGCAAAAGTGCAGAGAAAAGCAACTAAGATGATTAAAGGTCTGGAGACTAAAACATATAAAGAGCAGATAGAGTTGCAGGATTTGGGTTTGGCTAGCTAGTCTATTGAAAAGAAAGATTAGGGATGAGTATGATAGTTTTCCAATATTTGAGGGGCTGCCACAAAGGGTCAACTTCTTTTCCAAAACACAAGGCAAAATAAGAAACAATGGATGGAAACTAATCCAGGAGAGAAGCAATCTGGAACTAATCAAGGAGAGAAGCAACCTGAAGGGAGGAGATAATTGTGAGGACAATTAATCAGTGGAACAGTTTGCCATCAGAATTTGTAGGTGCTTCATCACTGGAGGTTTATAAGAAGAGACTGGAGAGTTACTTGTCTGAAATGGTATAGGTCGCCTGCTTAAGCAGTTGGTTGGATTAGAAGACCTTTAAGGTCCCCTCCAGCTCTATTCGGACTGACTGACTGACTGAGAGTATATCCAGAGGAGAGCAACAAAGATGATAAGAGTCTGGAAGCCAAAACTTAGGTGGAATTGTAGGAAGAAATTGAATGGCGCTGTATTCCTAATTTTCTTGTTTTCAAAAGAAAAGACTGAGGGTTCTAGCTGTTTTCAAATTTTTGAAAGACTTCAAGATGATGCTGCTGATGGCCTTAGTGAAATGCTTTAGTCTAATAGCGTTGATGGTTTTTATTATTTTTTGTGAATTGCTGCAAAGTTCATACGCAAGAGGTGAAACTTTGAACAGCAGATTTTAAATAAGATTTAAGCTTTCTGGGATTATTCCTCCAGTCTTACAAATGTGGAGAAAATTACATAGACTTTTCCAAATCAGCAGCAGCTCTCTGCTTCATGGAAACTTGGCTGAGCAAATTGGTTAATGATAGCTGCTTGCAAATCCCAGGATTTCAGATTCAAAGAGCAGATAGAATTGCAGAAACATCTGTTAAAAAGAAGGGAGGAGATATCTGATTTTATATTAACAATTGATGTTGTAAAAATATCACTACACTAAAGAAATTTTGTGATGTAGACTTAGATAATTCCCTTCTTTATTCTTACATTTCCAACATTCATTTGACATTCCTTTTATACATCTTAGATAGCTTATCTGGTGTTAAATACCAGCAATACATCATCTTATAAAAATTATCTTTTAGATTATAGTTTAATGTAAATTTTAGATCTTTTGTCCACATATTGTTCAAGCATCACATTATATCCAAAATTCTTTGCCCACTGAATCATACGTTTTACATGTTCATTTTCAATAACATTCTATAAATCTTAGCAATATGTTCATTGTTATCATATAATGAAAGTTCCAATTCATTTTTAACAAAATCAAAACCATAGCACTTTTATCCAATGTAAACCTTTCTTTCAGTTGCTGGTAAGTAAACCAATGGCAAGTATAACCTTCTGATTCAAGTTCTTCCCTTGGCCTTAATATGGGTCACCAGAATTGAAAGATAAAATTTTACCATACATCAGCCATCTGGCTTCGCCACCATTTCTTTTCTAAAAAAGGCTTCCTGCGGTGACACCTAGAGGGGCAACTTCATAGAGAGTCTTGTTTTATATTTATTCCAAACTCTTAGTGTGGTACGTGTAACAAAATAGTTATTAAAATCAACATTAGCTTTACTTTTGTCATACCATAAGTAGCCATGCCATTCAAACCTTAGTCCATGTCCCTCTAATTCAAGTAACCTCTTGTTTTGTAAACTCATCCATTATTTTGCTCAGGTCAAGCAACACGCATCAAAATACAATTTCATATCTGGTAGGCCCAGCCACCCTCTTTCCTTGGCATCTTGCAATAGCTTATATTTAATTCTTGGTTATTTTCCCTTGCAATATAAATTTAGAAATATCCTTCTGCCATTGCTTAAAGCGGTAAAGCAAAAAAAATTGGAGTATGATTCACAATCCTGAAAATGCAGGTGGAAATGAAACCAGAACTTTTCCTTTTGGGACTAATGGAAAAAGAACTGGGGAAAAAATTTGGCACTTCGTTAATATACATATTGACAGCAGCAAGATTGTTATATGTGCAAAAATGGGAAAACACTTTCATACCAACCATGAGAATGGTTGCAGAATTTGATGGATTTGGCTGAAATGGAAAAACTGACTAAAAGACAAGAATATAAATACTTTTGTTTCCACATGGAAACCACTTCTGAATTTCATGCTTGATGTGGAAAAGAATGTAACTTTGACTTTGGGTTTTTACAGATTAAACAGATAAATCTTTATAGAAATGACTTGTTTATATTATGGAAAAACAAAAAGTTGTCACTTGAAGTTTTATTTTATTTCATCAGAGAGTCGGAAGTCGATGCTTTTTTTTTTTTCCTACTCTTCCACACTTCCCTTTACTCTTTCCCTTCCTTCCTTAAGTATTATTTTATAATACTTAATAATTTAATTAAAAATGTGGATTTGTTAAAATTAAAAATGTGTATTTGTTAAAATTGTGGCAAAAGGTGCTGTAATATTGAATTGCTATTTATTACCAAATCATTTTCACTTCTTAATAAATAGCTTAATAGATAGTATTAATAAGCATTGCCAAGTGAGCATTGTCAATAGATTTTGGCAAACTGAACCGCCTTTTTTCTTCTTCAGGCAGAGTAATTGGGAACTTACCCTTCTCTGGTGAGAAGGAGATAGATCTGGCTGTAAAGAGTGGACATACTGCTTTCAAAATATGGAGTCAGAAATCAGGCATGGAACGGAGCAACGTTCTGCTGGAGGCAGCCCGAATTATCCGGGTATGTGATATAAAAGCAATATTCTAAGGTTGTGTTGGCAAGTTTATTAATATTGGGGGTACCCCGACTTTTATGGAACCTGGATAATATCAAGTGGATAGGATACATGTTGATTCCCAGGAATCTGGGTGATTCTAGTCAGGATTGCTGTTTTGTCACTTTTGACAAGGAATAAACGTGTAAGCCTCAGATTGTATACAGATCATAGCTTGATTTAAAGAAACAGGTCAAATCCTATCTCCACATTATCTATTAATTTCACTACTATAGTTTTTTCTTAAGCAACTGTACATTATAAGAAATGAAGAGTTCAGATAGAAAATCTGCTGTTTTGTAAAGTTCAGAAACCTACAATTTAAAGAACGATGTTTGCATGTCTGAGAATCCATAAACAATTCATCAAAAGTCTCGTTGTGAGGTCCTGCCTCTCCCTCCTGCTCAAGAAAGCATGGACTCTCGAAACTTTAGCATTTCAAAAGGAAACTTTTATTGAAAGGAAGTGAATGGAAGACAATGCAATGAGTTCCCCCCAGGCAATTCCGTTAGGATAAAGTGGTTAACTTCTTTCAGTTTGATGTATTGAAAGAAATGTCCTTCTGGGTTCGGCTCCAGGTGGGGAAAAAGACACTGGAGACATGGACGCTGCTTGGAAAGATGGTTTAATGGTGGACAGGACCATGTGGCTTGAGTCCTGAACAGAAAAGTTGATCACATGCTTCAATGCTGGGATGAAGAAGAGAAGGAAGGACTGAGTCCCTGGTTTTATGCCCTCTCTGGCCTTTGATCTTGAGCTTGTATACTGTTTGGTTGTCAGACTCCCATGGGACCATGCAGGGGCAACTTTCTAGGCTGCGTTTTGAATCCAGGTTTGGTTGAGTTCTCAGATGCCATGTGGTGAATTGGGTAAAGGGCCAGTATTATCATGCCTTAATCCCATCCCCCTGGAGTTGAAGGGGAGAACTCTTTATTATGTGAGGGGACTGGCTTGGCCTTCTTAATGGCCCTTTGACAAAGTGGGTGGAGGCAGGAAGCTACAGGGAGCTATTCTCAATTTAAAACATGTTTCTTCCTTTTTACATCCAGGGAAATATAATATTCTGCCTTTTCAATATTTCCTAGGATATTTCATTTTTCTGGGAGAGGGCTTGGTGATAACTTTCCACAGATGTTTAGCAGATTAACAGAGTTGGAAGGATGGAAAATGACTTTATACGTCATTTAGCCCAACAACACACACACATCCCTCAAGCAGGAGGCCGTACACCATTGGCAGTCCAATCTCTTCTTGAAAGTCTCAAGTGATAAAGCTCCCACAACATCCAAAGGCAAGCTGTTCGGTTGATTGTTCTCACTGTGAGAAAGTTCCTCCTTATTTCTAGGTTGAATCTCTCCTTGGTCAGTTTCCATCCATTATTCCTTGTCTGGCCTTTAGGTGCTTTAGAAAATAGCTTGACCCCTTCCTCTCTGTGGCAGCCCCTCAAATATTGGAACACTGCTATCATGTCTCCCCTGATCCTTCTCTTCATTAGACTAGCCATGCCCAATTCCTGTAACCATTCTTCATATGTTTTAGTCTCCAGTCCCCTAATAATCTTGGTTGCTCTCCTCTGCACTTTTTCCAGAGTCTCAACATCTTTTTTATAGAGTGGTAACCAAAATGGATGCAGTACTTTGGGTGTGGTCTTACTAGGGCTTTATAGAGTGGTATAGAGTGGTTCCCCGAAAATACAACATGTCCTGAAACTAAAGCCTTGCCACATATCCCGAAGGCACCAAACCGTGGGAATGAGGGGGCAAAGGCGCTTGCGTTGCTTGGTGCTTTCGGGGTACCGCTAGGTTGATCAGCGGCGCTGTGCCCAGCTGAAGAGGGGATGGGTTGCTGGGCAGCTGCTCTCTTGCAGTATCCGGAAGGCACCAAGCAACGCAAGCGCCTGTTCGCCACCCTCCTTCTCCCGTGGCTCGGTGCCTTCGGAATGCCCCTAGGTGAGTTTGTTTGTTTGTTTTGTTGGATTTATATGCCGCCCTTCTCCCAAAGGACTCAGGGTGGCGTACAACATTAAAAAACACACATCCCGAAAGTTAAAAAGAAATTAAATACATATCCAAAAAACAAAGCCAATTTATAGGACAATACATTTAAAAAATGAGATAAAATTAACAGGCCAGGCCGGCTTACTGGAAAAGCCAACTTTTTAGGGCGCGTCGGAAGGACTGGAGGTCAGGGATTATGCGAAGCTCCGGGGGCACTCATTCCAAAGGGAAGGCGCTCCCACAGAGAAGGCTCTCCCCCTGGGGGTCAGCAGCCGACACTTTCTGGCCGACAGCACCCTGAGGAGGCAACTCTGTGGGATCGTACTGGACGGTGGGAGGCTACTGGTGGCAGTAGGTGGTCTCGCAGGTACCCTGGGCCTAAGCCAGGGAGTGCTTTAAAGGTCATAATTGATACCTTGAATCGCACTTGGATAACAACCGGGAACCAGTGCAGGCCGCCTAAAAGGGGTGTAACATGGGACCACCTAGGTACCCCCATGATAGCCCGCGCAGCCGCATTCTGGAGCAGCTGAAGCCTCCGGGTGCTCTTCAAGGGCAGCCCCATGTAGAGAGCATTGCAGTAGTCCAGGCGAGAAAGGACGAGGGCATGACTGCACAGAGCATCCTGATCCAGGAAGGGGCGCAACTGACGTACCAGGCGAACCTGGTAAAAGCCCCCCCTGGTCACTGCCTTTACTTTTACTTTACTTTTATTCATATTTATAGACCGCCCGCTCTCCCAAAAGGGACTCGGCGTCAGGTGTTCTTCTAAACTAAGCCGTGTATCCAGGAGGACTCCCAGATTGCGAGCCTTCTCTGAGGGGGCTAAAATTTCTCCCCCTATCATCAAAGATGGAACAAGATGCACAAATAGGGATGACGGAAACCACAGCCACTCAGTCTTGGAGGGATTGAGTTTGAGCCTGTTCCTCCCCATCCAGATCCGCACAGCCTCCAGGCATCGGGACATCACGTCGAGGGCATCGTCGAGGACATCACGTCGAGGGACATCACGTCGAGGGCATCGTTTGGGTGGTTTGGGGTAGAGATGAAAAGTTGGGTATCATCAGCATATTGATGATACCGTACCCCAAAACCACAGATGATCTCGTCCAGCGGTTTCATATATATGTTGAACAGGAGGGGTGAGAGAACCGACCCGTGGGGCACCCCACAAGTGACGCGCCTGGGGGTCGATCTCTGCCCTCCAGTCAACACAAACTGCGACCGATCCAACAGGTAGGAGGAGAACCACCGTAAAACGGTGCCCCCCACTCCCAACCCCCATCGCAGTAGGATACCATGGTCGATGGTATCGAAAGCCACCGAGAGTTCTAATAGGACCAGGACAGAGGAGCAGCCCCTGTTCCAGGCCCGCCAGAGATCATCGACCAACGCGACCAATGCCGTCTCCGTGCTGTACCCGGGCCTGAAACCCGACTGAAACGGATCCAGGTAGACAGCTTCATCCAGGTACTGGGGAAGCTTACGTGATACCACACTCTCGACAACCTTTGCTGCAAAGCCAAGGTTGGAGACCGGATGATAGTTGGCTAAAAAAGCTGGGTCCAGGGAAGGCTTCTTAAGGAGGGGCCTCACCACCGCCTCCTTCAAGGCGGTGGGAAAGAACCCCTCTCTCAATGAAGCGTTGGTAATCGCCTGGAGCCAGCTTCGTGTCACCTTCCGGGAAGCCAAAACTAACCAAGAGGGACACGGGTCCAGCACACAAGTGGCAGCACTGAGTCTCCCCATAATCCTGTCCATGCCTTCAGGGGTCACAGGGTCAAACTCATCCCACATTGTCTCCTCAAGATTCATCCCCGTCGGCTCGCCCGAACCTACCCAGTCAGAGTCCAAGCCTGTCCGGATCTGAGCGATTTTATCCTGCAGATACTGAACAAATTCTTCAGCCCTACCCTGCAAGGGGTTTTCCCCAGTTTCTTGGTTAAGTAAGGAGCAGGTCACCCTAAACAGGGCGGCTGGGCGGTTATCTGCGGACGCGATAAGAGCAGAAAAATGTTGCCGTTTTGCCGCTTCTATCGCCACTAAGTAGGATTTAATATGAATTCTTACTAGTGTTCGATCAGACTCGGACCGGCTGGCCCTCCAGCCACTCTCTAGGCGTCTTTTCCGGCGTTTCATCTCCCGGAGCTCCTCGGTAAACCAGGGAGCCATCCGGGATCGACACCGGGTCAGAGGCCGCAAAGGCACAACGCGATCCAAGGCCCCAGCGGCCGCCCTATCCCAGGCTTCCAGTAGGGCTTCGGTCGAGTTGTGAGCAAGGGATTCAGGAAAAGTCCCATGCTCCATCAGGAACCTTTCGAGGACCATCAGGTGCCTGGGACGGAACCATCTAGTCGGTTCTGCCTCCTTGCGGCGAGGAGTAGCGGTAGGGAAGTCAAGCCTGATGAGGAAATGATCAGACCATGACAAGGGGTGAATAGAAATATCCCCTAAATCTAGATCATTCATCCACTGCCCAGAGACAAAAATCAGGTCGAGCGTGTGTCCCCCATTATGGGTGGGGTCTTGAATTAACTGAGTTAGGTCCATAGCTGTCATGGAAGCCATGAACTCCCGAGCTGACTCGGATGTCTCGCCAATGGAAGGCAGATTGAAATCCCCCAGGACCATAAACCTGGGGAAATCAACCACCAATCCAGCTAAAATGTTCAGCAGCTCCGGCAGGGCCGATGAAACGTAGCAGGGAGACAGGTACATAACAAAAAGGCCCACCTGAGCTCCAAGGCCCCACTTCACAAAGAGGGACTCACACCCGCCTATCTGAGGCACAGTGACCTCCTGAGGTCTGAGACTTTCCCAGATAACCACCGCCACCACCACCCCTGCCCTTGCCCTGGGCTCTTGGCTGGTGAAACGCCCGGAAGCCTGGTGGGCATAGTTTGCTAAGGGGCACACCCCCTCATGGCCCAACTAGGTCTCCGTAATGCACGCCAGGTGCACTCTACCCTCTTGTATGAGGTTGTAAATGAGGGGAGCCTTATGTACCATGGACCTGGCATTAAGCGACACCAGCCAGAGACCAGGGTCCTGTAATCCCGGGCACCAGGGGGTGCGAGAAGGGCAATGAGGGTCGGAATGCGCGATCGCTCTTAAACAGCAAACCTGCGTCCTCCGAACATCATTTGGCCCTCGGCCCCTACCATATCTGCCTCTCCCACAAAGAGTAGAGATGGTGAACCCCCCCCCCCAGTGGAATGGCTTAGTGTCTCCCCCAGAATCCCAACCCTTCCTAGCCCTCTCAATCCACGCCCATTAGTTAGCTCTGGCCTGTGCCCTGGTAGACTCCCCCCCAAGCCTGTCTGAACCATCCAAATCAACCCCCCTCCCCCCCCTTAAAATTTGGTTTAAAAGCCCCTGTAGAAAACCCTTAAGAAGTCTCTTCTTCGCATGCCACCTCTCAGGATCCCAAGATCCGTCATTAAGGAAGTGACTTGATAGGCCAGAAGGCCATCCCCGGGAAAGGGGGAGTTCCCGGAGGGAATGAAGTTCTGTCACAGTATAGCATAGAGGAGAGTGTGGCATCAACCAAACGGGATGACATCATGGGGAGATGGAACGAGGAGATGACATGTCCGGGGGGGGGCAGCCGGCAGTGTTCAAGGGGGTAGCAGGAAGCTTATGTCCATCATAAAAATAGTCGGTGTTGGGGACAATATGTAAGGGTAATGGCCAGCTGTCCAAAATCGCAGCAGATGCTAGCTTGCAAGGTGGTGAAGCGGCCAGTGATGGCGGCAAAGAGGACAGTGGTGGCATCGGCGGCTGCTCCAATTCTGACTCCAACAGCTAAGCTCCGCTCACGCCAGCCGCACTCACATCCATCGCCAAGGCCGCACTCTGTTGACCCAGTCCATAATATCACAGGAGGGAGGGCCAAATGGCACAGTACTGTGGCCCAGGAACGGCGGTAATACCGGGGGGGGGACAACGAAGGACCCCCCCACTCCAACCGCGCCCACGCCAGCTCCCGAAGCCATCTTCCGCTGGCATTAGTATCCATGCCAGCTGCCTCAGCCACTCCCCTCTGATCTAATTTATCATGTTCATAAGCAAGGAGGAGGGGGGGGAGCAACCGGGATAACACCATGGCGTGGGGAGCCGCAGCTGTAGAGACCCCAGACCGGGCGTCCCGCCACCACCGCCAACCATACCCACCCCGGCTGCAGGGACCCCAGGCCGGGCATCCCGCCGCAGCTGCTGACCTCACCCACGCCCCCAGCCGCCGCCGCTCTCCATTCTCCTTTCACCGCTAACCGCCCCATTTCACTCACGATGTTCCGGCTATAAGGCAGGACATCGCAGCTCAAGGGTATCCCCCGAGGTCCCAGGAAGTTCTCATAGCTGGACCTGGAACCAACGATGGAATAGGGTACCCCTGCAAGCCCCAAGAAGGACAATCATCTCCCTGAAGCTCTCCTCAAACGCGACAGGACACCATCTTGGGCATGAGTGAATGGGGCTCTGCATGGCTGGAGAGGGGGGTTGCGCAGCGGCTTTTCTGCTCCCCGCTCGCGCGAAGGGCATCTCCGCTGCTGGCGCCGTCCGCCGCTTGGGGTTTTTTTTCAAAGCACGGAGGACGGATTCCGCTCTGGAAGTATGCTCTATAGTTGTGGGCTGCAGATCGTACAACCATACAGCGTACTCCCAGAGCAGTATCCTACCTCCGTGCTTTGGAAGCCGCAACGGAGGACAGATGCTGCCTTCCAGGTACTGCTAGGTCGGTCAGCGGCGCTGTATCCGGCTGGAAAGGGGGGTTGCCGGGCGGCTGCTCGCAAGCTTGGTCACCTCATGGCTGCTGTGTTGCTGCTGTGACAGCGCAACACAGCCATTCGACCCTGAGGCTGTGCCCGGCTCTTCGGGAACCCAGTCGCAAGTGAGCAGCCACCTGGCAACCCAAAAATAATAAGCCCTCCCCTTTAATAAGCCCAAGGCCATATTTCGTGGGTCAAAAAAATATAAGACCCTGTTGTATTTTCGGGGAAATATGGTAGTATCTCACTTGATCTTGATTGTATCCCTCTATTAACGCAATTTAGGATTGCATTGGGTTTTTTTTGGCTGCCACTGCACACTTCTGGCTCGTATTTAGCTGGTTGTCCACTATGATTCCAAGATCCCTCTCACAGTCACTGGTATTAGGCCTGGTTTCACCCAGTTTATATGTGTACTTTAGGTTTTTCTTACCTAAGTGTAGGACTTTACTTTTCTCTACATTGAATTTCATTTTGTTAGATAGGGCCCAGTGTTCAAGTCTCAAGATCCTTCTAGATCTTGAGCCTATCTTTTAGGGTGTTAGCTATTCCTGCCAGTTTGGTCTGCAATTCATCTGCAAATTTGGTAAGTTCCCCTTCTATTCACTCATCTAAGTGATTTATGAAGATATTGAAGAGTACTGGGCCTAAGTCGGAACCTTATGGTACCCCACTGCTTACTTCTCTCCCTGCAGACTTAGACCCATTAAGGACTACTTGTTGAGTACGATTTGTCAGCCAGTTGCAAATCCATCTGGTGGTGAAGTTGTCCATCCCACTTTTTTCTAACATGAAGAAATAGGTTGTGGTCTACTTTGTCAAATGCCTTGCGGAAGTCTAAGTATATTATGTCCACAGTATTTTGCTGGTCTACTAATTTAGTCACTATGTTGAAGAATGAAATAAGATTGGTGTCAACGCCTAAAGCATTTCCATGACTACTATCAACTTGACAAAGGGGGGGGGGGGAATGCCATGCATACTTTTGGCCAGAGTAAAAGTCTCATATTTCTGTACTAGGATGTGAATGCGCATGTCCAGAACCTTGCCATAAAGTCCTGTTGGAGAATGTGATTGATGACCTCAGCCAGAGGGGAGGGGAGACAGGGGTAAAGTTCAGACGCCATTAAGTGGGATTTAGTTTCGGCTACACAGAAGTCCGTGCCAAGATGTTAGTCCTAATAAATGAATGCGTTTTTTTGAACCTTGTCTTGGGGCTCGTAAATTAATTAGGGCAACTCTTGGAAACTTCACAAATAGCCGAAACTGACTTTTAAAATAATTTTTTTCCCGGGTTTCCTGAAGCCCGGGCTCTCCGATCACTCCCCCTCAAAGTTTGGGTTCCTTCGAGGGAAAATCAGGCAGCAGGAGATTAATTGCAGCTGGAGGTATGCGGCAAAACTCAGAAACAGAAGCAAGAGAAGATAAGTACTGGTGGAAATTCCCTTGCCCTAGTCCTCAGATACAGGGAAGGGTCTCAAGCCAGTCGGCAAGGGTGAACTGGAGGTGGGACTGAAAACAAGCCAGGCTCCCAAAGCCCCAGATGGAATCCCAAGGGAGTGCAAAGGAGCAACAGAGGGAGGATTTTTACCGAGCCACCCTTGCTGATGAGGGGCCATCATGCTGCCCAAAAGAGAGGGGAGGAACATCTGATCTTGTGGTTTTTTTAATAATTTTATTTATTTATTTATTTTTCCTTAAAAAACAAGACAACACATACAGAACAAAAGCAAGGAGAAAAAACAACTTTCCTCAATTTCCTCAAGCATGTTGTTTGGTTACAAGTTTTTGTGCAACAGTTTTTACAATTAAAAATAAAGTCACTGGTTATCCATTAAACATAACTAAATATTTCATTGAGCATTATGTGTTCAGATTATCATTAATATTCTTTCATTTGTGACAGCCCTTATTTCCTTAAATCCATAATTATCTATTAAGTAATAAGTTTTTATAGAATTATAACATTGCCTATCTCTAGAGAGTAAAAACAAAGATTAAAACAAAAGATTCTCATTAATTCATATTGCACATTTATACTTTCAATTAACCATAATGTGATCAATCATCCACAACTCCAAATATAATTTTCCATTATTAATTATTAATCCATATAGTCTTTAGATATTTCAATTCATATATGTATCCATTGTTCATTACATCATCATTAGTCCATTTAGTAGTTTTTAATTAGATCTTTTATTCGTCTTTTAAGGGGTTCCAGGGCAGGGGGTGGGTTCAATCAGGCTGAGGGAGGGACTAGTGCCAGGCAGACAGGTAGGTTTAACAAAGGAGTGAGCGGAGCGATTAAGAGAAGGGGGAGTGGTGGTGAAAAAAGGGATCGTATCCTGCCCCATACATCCCTTCGGCCGATTCGCTCTCACAGGGAGGGACTCCTCCGGGTGCAGTCCACTAGGCAATGCCAGTGGGCGACGCCCAGGAGTAGGGCCTTCTCTGTGATGGGCCCAACCCTCTGGAATGACCTCCTCCCGGATATCAGAACTACCACCGACCTCCGCTCCTTCCGTAAGAAGCTTAAAACCCACATGTTCAATTTAGCTGGCCTGGCCTAATACCAATTTTAGTCCCTCAAGTCTGTATTTTTAAATTTTTAGGGGTATGTGTTTTAGTGATTTTAACTTCTATTATTCTGTACAGTTGAATTTAGGTTTAATTCGCTTTTAAGGGAATATATTTAAGGGTATTTATCTTTTGTACCTGTTTTCAATGAGATGCCTGTACACCGCCCCGAGTCCCTTCGAAGAGAGGGGGCGGTCTATAAATGTTGAAAAATAAATAAATAAATAAATAAATAGTATAGCAAAAATCTTTATAGTATAGAATTATCACTACCTACAATAATACCTAGAGGTTCAAATCATCCCACTCTTATACATTATGTTCATTATTGTTCTTCATATATCGTGTAGATAAGTACTCTATTGCATAATAAAAAATAAAAAAGTAAAAAAAAACCTTTCATAACAGTAAATATAACTTTCTATTATTGTATAAGAAAACAATTTCATTTCCAGGTTTTTTTTTATCTAACCATTGGTAAAACAAATCCCATACTCTATAAAATTGCTCATCCTCTAGTTGTCTAATTTCAAATGTAAGCTTACTCATTTCAGCACATTCCATTATTTTCCAAATAATTTCCTCCTGTGTTGGCAATTTCTCATTTTTCCAATTTTTGGCAAATATAATTCTAGCAGCTGTTAAAACATTTATAATCAGATATTTCAACTCCTTGTTGTATGTTTCTGATATTATTCCCAATAAGAAGAGTTCTGGTTTTAAGCCTATGTGTTTATGTATCATTTTCTCCAGCCACATGTGGATTTTTGTCCAGTATCTTTTAGCTTCAGTACAAGTCCACCACATGTGGTAATATGTGCCCGGCGTCTGATGACATTTCCAGCATTTTTCGGATTTATTCTTAGACATTCTTGCTATTCTCATTGGGGGTAAGTGCCACCTGTAAAACATCTTAAACAAATTCTCTTTATATGCAGTTGACATTGTCATTTTATAGTTTTGAATCCAGTTTTTGCCATTTTTCTAACTCAATCCCATGCCCAAAGTTTTTTCCCAAAGCTAACACAGTTTCTTTGACTTGTTCTTCCTGCAATTTCACCTCTAATAGGTAGGCATAGAGTTTTTAAATTACTTTTTCATCGTTACCTGTTAAGATTTTATCTAGTTCAGTCATTTTATCATAAAAACCCTCCTTTTTTCGATCTTCATTGTATCTAGAATGTATTTGCACATATGAATACCAATTAACTTCAATATCTTCCTGCTTCAATTCTTGTATAGATTTGAGTTCACCCTCTGTATTTAATAATTCAGCATATCTAACTGTTTGTTCCTTTTTATATATTATTGAATATGAAAAAGCTTCAATGGTTGATATCCAGACTGGAATTTTTAAATAATGTAACCTCTTAACCTTCTTAACAAAGCTCTCTTATATGGTGCCTTCTAAAATAACCTTGTTCTTTAGTTCCCTTATACCATAAAAATGCATGCCATCCCAACAACAAATCATGACCCTCTAGGTTCAAAAGCCTAACATTTCTTAACATTATCCATTCCTTGATCCACATCAGACTAGTTGCCTGATAATATAGCTCCCAGTCAGGTAGGCCCAACCCTCCTCTTAATTTAGCATCTTGCAGCACTTTGTGTTTTATTTTTGCTTTTTTCCCCTGCCATATAAATTTCGGTACCATTTTATTTAGATCTTCAAAATAGTATTTCCCCAACCTAATTGGGATTGTCTGGAATAAATATAGGATTCTAGGTAAAATGTTAATTTTAATTGTTGAAATTCTCCCAATCATTGATAGTTGAAGATTTTCCCATTTCACCAAATCTGCTGCAATTTGTTGTTTCAATCTAAGATAATTGTCTTCTTTAAGGGTACTACATCTAGCTGTTAGAGAAATCCCCAAATATTTAACCTTCTTAGTAATTTGCATTTCCAAAATTTCCACCAATTCTTCTTTTTGTTTTGATGGTATATTTTTTGTCAAAATCTTTGTTTTATCTTTGTTTATTTTCAAGCCTGCCACTTTTCCATACTCCTCGATTTTTCCTATCAATTTAGGTGCAGATTCAAATGGCTCCTCAAGAATGAAGACTAAGTCATCTGCAAATGCTTGCAACTTATATTCTTCTTTTTTAATAGTCATTCCCTTTATTTCTTCCTCTTCTCTAATCCTTCTATTTAAGACTTCTAACGTTAAGACAAAAAGTAGCGGTGATAGTGGGCAGCCTTGTCTTGTACCTCTTTTTATTTCAATAGGATCTGTCATTTATAGTTCTCCATTTATCATTATCTTAGCTGCTTGCTTGCAATATACCGTTTGTATAGCTTGAATAAAATTCTTGCCAAAGTTCATTTGTTCCATTTGTTGTATCATAAATAGCCAGTTCACATTATCAAAGGCCTTCTGCGCGTTGAGAAACATCAGAGCTATTTGTTTTTCAGGGTGGGCCTCATAATATTCCAAAGTGTCCAAAATCGTTCTTATATTATCTCTAATTTGTCTCTTTGGTAGAAAACCATTTTGGTCCGGGTGGATAAATATTTTTTCAATCTCTCAGCCAGTATAGATGCAAATAACTTATAATCTGAGTTCAACAAGGAAATAGGTCTATAGTTCTTAATTTGCATATGATCTGCCTCCTCTTTAGGTAGCAATGTAATGTATGCTTCCAGCCATGAGTTAGGTATTTTACTTTCAATCATTACTTCGTTCATAACTTCTAACAGGGGAAGAGCCAAAGATTCCTCTAGTGTTTTATAAAATTCCACAGGTAGACCATCCGGTCCTGGGGCCCTCCCATTATTTTGTCTTTTAAGAGCTTCAGTTAATTCCATCATTGTTATTTTACCTTCTAATATAGTTCTAATATCATTTGGTATTTGGGGGAGATTGGCATTTTGTAAATATTGTTTAACTTCTTCCTCTTTTATATTCTCTTGTTCATACAATTTAGCATAATAGTCCTGTATAATTTTCTTCTTTTCCATATGCCCATAGTGCATTTGTCCTTGTTCATCTCTTAGTTGTTGTATTTTTTTGGCCTCTCTCTCCTTTCTCAATTTATATGCCAACCATCTACCTGGTTTATTTGCATTTTCAAAATAATTCTGTTTAGCTCCTCTAATTTTTTGTGCCAGTTCCTCCTTTTCTAGTAAGTCCATTTTGTGTTTAATTGTATCCATTTTTATTTTAATGTCTTTCTTTTGTGGAAATTTCTGTAGTTCTTTTTCTAGTATTCTGTAGTCTTTTTCTAAGTCCTTAGATATTTGTCTTTTCTTTGAATTTCTCATTCTTGCATAGTCTATTATCAGACCTCTAGAAAAGGCCTTTATTGTGTCCCAAAGGTTCTGCAAGGACGTATCTTCTTTTTTATTTTCTTTAAAGAAGAAAGTCAATTCTTTTCCCATTTTCTTTACAAAGTCTTTCTCTTTCAATATCATGTTGTTTAGAGTCCATCTAGATCTTGTTCTTTGCACTCTCCATTTTATTGTTCTTTGATTTTGGTCCGCCCAAATGCTTGGTTCAATTTCCACCTCTTGTGCACTGCCAATTAAATCCAATGAAGCCCAAATCATACCAATTCTAGAGAATGATAAGTGTCTGTTTGAATAGAAGGTATATTGTTTTTTGGTAGGATTTCTTTCTCTCCAGAAATCTTTTAAATTTATTTCATCCATCATCCTAAAGAAAGATTTCGGGAGTGTTTTTCTATTTGATTTTATTGTTTTGTGAGTTTTATAATCCATGTTCTGATTTGTAATGCCATTAAAGTCTCCCATCATACAAATATCAGCATAGTCTAAGTCAGAAATTTTCTTGTGGAGTTTTTTATAAAATTCATCCTGTTTTTCATTAGGTGCGTAGATTGCAATTAAAAGTATTTTCCTTGCATTATCCATAATTTCCACCATTAAGATTCTTCCATCTTCATCTGTGTAGATTTGTTTCGCTGGAATTTTATCTTTAATATAAAAGATCACTCCTCTTTTCTTACAGTCCATCAAGGAAGTAAATTTTTTTCCAAGTTTTGATTGTACTAATAAGTGACCATTTCTTTGTTGAATGTGTACTTCTTGTAAGCAAATTATGTCTAATTTTAATTTTTCTAATTTCTGAAATATTTTTTTTCTTTTGGTTGCCGAATTAAGTCCATTTATATTAATTGAAAGCAGTTTTGTTCCTTCCATCATTATGTTTTATATATAGGATTTATAGCTCTAGTTGATCTTGGTTCCCGTTGTTCTCTAATCTCTATGCCCCCTACGACACCTTTTTCAATATCAATTCCACCTACGGCACCCTCCATCTTCTCAGTTTCAATTATAAGTGTTGCACCGATAAATCTTCTTTTCCATACTTCTCGGCCTTTCCTCTCAGATATTCTGTATAGAAGGCTTCTGCTTTTTCAATCGTGTCAATTCTGTATCTTTGTCCTTTCCATTGAAATATTAAACTTTCCAGTATCAGCCATCTGTAATTAACTCCTATTTTGAGTAAAACTATGGTCAAGAATTGATATTTTCTTTTCTTCTCTCTCACTCCTCTTGGGATTTGCTTCAAGATTACTATCTCCTTGCCTTTATATTCCAATTTTCTATCTCTTGTTTTCTGCAATATTTGTAGTTTTAGTGCTTTTTTAGTGCTTTTTTAGTAAATCTTACATGGACTTCCCTCGGGAGAGAGTTTCTCGTTGCATATCTTGTATTTACTCAAAATGTCTCATCTATGCCATCCAACATCTTCTCTTGAGATATCTCCAATATCTCTATCAGGATTTCAGGTATTATTTGTAGCAAATTTTCTCCCTTCTATTATATTTTGAAATCTTAAGAAATATTCGGAACGCTCCATCTCCCATCCTATTATTGCACTGCTTTCTGCTTCCATTTCACTTAGTCTGCAGTCAATTTCTTCATCCCTCTTCTCTCTTTGTTCATCTCTTTCAGCAATTTTTTGCATTCTATCTTCTTGTTTTATTATCCATTGTTGTATGTCCTCTATCTTTCCCTCTGGTCTGTTTTTTTTCTATGTTCCCAATTCGCTGATCCATTGTCTCCATCTTCTTTTCCATACTTTCCGACTTCTTTACAAGTATATCTAATTTTTCATCAGTGCTTGTTTGAAGTTTTTGTATTGCCTGCATAACTGACTCTAGTGATATAGGCTTCTCTTTTTCCTGCTGGATCATACTTTGTATTAGTCTTTGTCCTCCTGCCGGTGAAGAGGCAGGGGTCATTGTTGTGGAGCCCATTGGTGTTGTCTTTCTACTCATCTTCCTGATTTATTCTCTCTCTTTCTTTTCGTGGTTCAATCCAGTTGCAATAAACTGTAAGAGAAAAGAGGGAGAAAGAAAGAGAAAAGAAAGGAAGGAGAGAGAGGAAAGCGTGTAGTGATTAAGTAGAAAAAGTAGGCAGAAAGGTCGGAATTAGGGTAAAAAGGATATAAAAAGTGGTAAGAAATAAAGGAAGAAAGGGCAAAGAGGCAATCTATAAAAATAAGGGTGGATGTAAGAAGAGGAAGAAAAAAGAAAAATCTATATTTCAAAAAAGTAAAAAGGGGAGCACAAAAAAAATTACTCAACGCTTTAAAGCTTCAAGGTTTCAAAAAAAAAGGATGAAGTGGAACGAACTACAGCAACAACAACAACAACAAAAAAGAATAATCACATCCCAGGCAAAATAATATAACCACCGGCTGCCAAAAACATGAAGAAGAGAGTTCAAAGTGTTTTTCCCCCCTTCTTGATGTAGAAGGTCACTCCAATTTTCCCTTAAACATTTTTATTCATCTTCCAAAATAGGTTTCCAGACACTAAAGATCCGCAAAAACCACCTGCGTAAACAGCTGTGATTCTTGCTTCTTATCAGGTCTTAACCTTGAGTAAGGGAGATTTTCTCTAAATAATTCCAGCAGTAAGATTTGGTAACATTGGTAACATTGTTTCAAGATCCACTAGATGGCAGTGTTAAATTGTATCCAATCCCTAGCCCTTTAAGCTCTGCCTTTAAGAAGAAATATTCAAAAAAAAAAAAAGGAAAACCAGGGGCTACGGAAATAATAAGAAAAGGGAAAAAGGAAAGGAATCTTTAAGGCATAATAAAAAAAGAGAATAGTCCCAGTCAAATCACTTCCAAAAAACAAAAAGTTAAATGTAAAGAGAAAGCTTCAACAACGAATCCACATTTTGTAACAAGAGTCCAGTCTGGCTTCCGATAATAAAAGGGGGGGGGGAAAAACAGACGGTTTCAATTAACCCTGTTCAGACCCGCCGCTAGTTCTCTGGTTATACTCTATTTTCCTTAAATCTCCAAGATTAGGGTGTTCTCTTTACAATAAAAAAAAAACTTTATAGATAGTCTCATCAAAAACGGCATGCTTCTTTCTCTCCTTTATCTCCTGCTCTTCCTTTGCAGAATCCCAAGGGAGTGCAAAAGAGCAATGGAGGGAGGAAGTGAGGGGAGGGACATCTGATCTTGTTGAAGGGAAGAGATGCAGACTGGAGTGCAGCCCCCCCCTCCCGATAGAAGGAGAAGGAGCCCAGAACGGCAACCAGTGCCTCTCCCGCGCAGCAGGCAGGCTGCCAAGAGCAGGCAACCCCCTCCCTCTCTCCGAACTAGGGTGAAGGAGATGACCAGCCATATCAGGCGCAAGCATACTAAGGCCGACAGGAGGCTGGGAGATTAGGGCTGAATGACCCACCCCAATTCAGGGGAAAGTTTGATGGAGACTCAGACCAGCTAGCCCTATTCCTTGATTCAGCTGATATCCACCTAGAACGCTATGGGCACCTCTACCCATCCCCCAAAGCCATGGTGAATATCATCGCACAGGGTCTAGAGGGAGAAGCAAGGTAATGGCTAGCCGCCCTCCACAAGAGGAGAGCCCCCCAACTGTAAGACATAGATGACTTCCTGGGGGGTGGGGCTTGCTGCCAGCACGAATGGCTGCTTGGACGGAGAGCTCCGTTAACAGCAGCTAGATCTAACGTCCGGAGGGGTTTGCTGAAAAGATTTTGATAAACCAAGCCTTCCTGGAGGGAAGACTGAAGAGAGAAGATTGGTTTGGCACGACCATAGGATGGCAATTCATGGTCTGTGCTTGAAATCTCCTTCATAACCCCAGGCGTGGAAGAGGGCAATCTTTAATGGCTGTCCCAGAGTGCTGACAGCAGTTCAAAGCAAGCGAGGATTTATTACAGAGAAACTGCCGGAGTTCCAAGTGACTTAACAGATTCCTGATCTTGGCGGAAGGTATTTTTATTCCAAAACAGCTCAAGAGATTAAGGGCTCAAAGAAGAAGCGGGGAGGCTGTTTATCCCCCTCCATTACAGCGGCGAGAGGAATATGCTGAGTGAAGGCTAGAGGCTATCTTCTCTTATCTTCTGAACTGTCTGATGAGCTGAATCTAAATTCAATTTGTTTACACAACAAAGGCCGGTTGTAAATAACATAGATATCTTTAGGGGGATTGAGTTAATTATCCAAGGCTTGAAGGAAGAAGGAAGACGAAGGAAAGGAAGCAATATAACTTTGCTACATATGTTTGTTGTTAGTTTGTATTTGGTTAGCTTGTGGAAGAGTGGAAGAGTGACATCTACTGGCGAAATTTGGAATTTTCCCCCCTCTTAATATCTTAAGAGAAAACAGGAATTTTGGTGATAACAAGAGAGCTGACTACTAGAGAATATTGAGGCTAATCTTTGGACACTACTAAATAGAAACAACCGGAGAGAGAGAAAGAAGATTTATCGGATCAAGGGAACCCAGAACATTCTCATATAATTATCCAACCCAGGAGGGTCGCATGTAAGGTTGAACTTAAAGAATAGGAATTAATGTTATAATACTACCATCAAAGGAATATACTGCTATTGTTATTGTTATTACTGTAAGATTATTAATACCAACACTTTTTGATATTATTGGCATTAGTATTGATTAATTTAGGAGACTGTTTGATCACAATATAAGTAATAACTATAAGCAATTTATTCTTAGATTTTACTAAGTTAATAAAATAGATTAATAGATTAATAGAAATTTAAGATTATATTATATTATAAGTGTGACACACACACACATACAGTGATAAATTGATAAGTCTCTCTCACTCTCTCCCTACCCTATGATGGTTGTTTTCATATAATATATGAACTTATTGATATATAGAGTTTACTACCTCCTATTACCACTTAAAATCGATAATTGAGTAGAGGAAGAGGGAAGAGGAGAGGGAAAGGGAGAAGAGGGAGAGGAAGGAAGGCAGGAAGGAAGGAAGAAGAAAGAAAGAAAGAAAGAAAGAAAGAAAGAAAAAGAAGAAAGAATGGAGAAAGTTATGAAGGAGAGAAGAAAGTGGGAGTTCTGGAGAAAAACTAAAGTAGGGATCCAATTCTTCCAAAAAATGACGAGTACTACAAATTTAACGAAAATTGGCACAGGGAGGAAGCGAGCATCCCAGCCATCCCCAGCGGCTGCCAGTTCTTCGAACCAAAGATCTTCGGAGGATATGCTCCAGAGAGAAAGATCCAATTCAACTAAGGAGTTGCAGATGATATTACAGACCATGCAGGAGGTAATGGCTAAAAATCACGAAGAACTAAAAAAGGATATTAGAGAAATAAGGAATGATACTGTAGAATTAAAGGAAAGAATGCAGAAGATGGACGATAAATTTGAGAAGTTCCAGGAACAGATCAATAAACACGAACAAAGAATAAATGTAATAGAAGGAAGGTTGGAAAAAGAGGATGAAAAAATGGAGTTCTAGGCTGATCCAGGCAAACAAAGAACTTGAGTTAACGGTCCTCACGTTAGAATTGGAGAAAGCAGCCCAATTCCTATGGTTCCAGAACGTAAAGGAAGAAAAAGGCGAGGATTTACCAGACACGATGGCAAACCTTATGGCAAAGGCTTTGGGAATAGAAAAGGATAAGATGGCAAGTGAGATCGACGAGACAAGTAGAATACAGACAAACTATGCAAAAAAGAACAATCTACCAAGAAAAGTCCATGTAAAGTTTGTAAAAAAATCAATACGTGACGAGGTGCTGAATAGAACAAGAGACTACCCGATAATTTACAACCAACGATCTATAAAAAAAGCAAAACAAAACTTCTTTGAGAATGCAAATAAACCGGGGCGGTGGCTATCCTATAGATTGAGGAAGCAAAAGCAAGAGAATTGGATCAATAAACTACAAGATGAAAAAGGCGAGATCTGCTACCAACTAGAGGAAAAGAAAAGGATTACCCAAGAGTTCTATGAACAATTATATAGAGAAAACCGAGAACATACAAAGGAAGGACTATTACAGTACTTGGAAAAGTCAGATCTGCCAAAGGTACCAGAGGAGATTAAGGACATGCTCAACGAGGACATTAAAACATCAGAGATAATCGAGGGCATACAAAGACAAAAGAATAATAAAGCTGCAGGGCCGGATGGGTTGCCAGCGGAAATATATAAAGAATTACAGGATATACTTGTCCCAACGTTGTTGGAAGTCTATAACGCTGTGTTGAAAGAGGCGAAGTCACCGTTATCATGGACGGAGGCTAATATTGTATTATTACCTAAGGCGGACACAGACCAGGTGTTTATACAAAACTACAGACCAATCTCATTGCTAAATGCAGATTACAAAATATTTGCCTCAATAATAGCAGAAAGGTTGAAAAAATTTCTTGCATCATTCATCCATACAGATCAAAACGGATTCCTCCCCAGAAGACAAATTAAAAACAATATGAGAATTATGTTGAACATTATTGAATATTATGAAGTGCACAATGAAAAACAGGTTGCACTAATCTTTTTCGATGCCCAAAAGGCATTTGATAATGTCAACTGGGAATTTTTGCACCAACAATTAGAATACATGGATTGTGGAGATAAATTTATAAACACAATCAGAGCAATTTATACAAACCAAAAAGCCAAAGTAATAATCAATGGTGAATTAACACAAAGTATTGTAATCCAGAAAGGTACAAGACAAGGTTGTCCCCTATCCCCCCTGCCCGTTTATATTAACCCTAGAAGTATTAGCCAGGAATGTATGTAAAGAGGTACAGATAAAGGGACTAGAAATCCAAAAGGAGCAATTTAAGTTACAGGCCTTTGTGGACAATCTAGTGTTTGTGTTAGAAGATCCTATAAAGTCTGGTACGAAACTCATTGAGGAATTGACAGAGTATGGGAAAATAGCGGGTTTAAAGATAAATATGACAAAGACCAAAATGCTGACTAAACATATGACATCAAAAGCGAAAGAGGAGTTAACGAAGAAATTGGGTATCCAAATTGTCAAAAAAGTTAAATATCTTGGTATACATTTATCTGCGAGGTGTGTGACCATCAAAGAAGATAATTATACTAATTTGATTAATAAAACTAAGAAAGATCTAGAAAGGTGGAAAAACCTACAACTGTCCCTGATGGGTAGGATTGCAGTTATAAAAATGAATATATTACCAAAATTTCTTTTCCTATTTCAGAATATTCCCATTAAATTAGAAAAAGGTGTCTGCAAGGATTTGAATCAATTGGTTTTGAAATTTATTTGGCAGGGAAGAAAACCAAGAATAAAACTTAAGGCTATGCAAGACACTTAAGGAAAAAGGAGGATTTGGCGTACCAGATTGGGAACTTTATTATACTGCGGCCATTCTAACATGGCTAAGGGAATGGATAATGCTGAGAAATAAAAGATTACTCAAATTGGAAGGCCATGACCTCCAAGCAGGCTGGCATGCCTTCCTCTGGTGTGAAAAAGGATCTGCACACAAATATTTTAGTAGACATTGCATCAGGCAATCTCTGATACTAATATGGAACAAAATTAAACATGACCACTATACCAAAATACCTATTTGGTATCTACGATGGAAGCATACATACACCCAAATTTAATCAACATGGAAAATATAGTCACATATAAAGAGTTATTGAACAGGCAGGGGGAGATCAAAACCAGATCAGAATTGACATCACAAGGAGTACAAGTAGAATGGTGGTCTTATTTACAGATACAATCAAGGTATGCACAGGATAGGAAGAACAAAGGTATTGCCAAAGACTACACAATATTAGATAAAGTTTTGATACAGACAGAAAACAGACTGATCAAAGTGCTGTATAGATTCTTGTTGGAATATAAGCTAGAGGAGGAACATGTCAAAGAAACCATGGTCGCCTGGCCGAAAAATTTCGGTTACAATGTGGAATTGGCTAAGTGGGAAAAACTTTGGATACTTAATCAGAAACTAACATTGGCTACGGCATGTAAAGAGAATCTTTATAAGATGTTCTACAGATGGCATCTCCCCCCAGCACGGCTTTCCAAAATGTTCAAAAATGTGGCCCCAAGTGTTGGAAGTGTAAAAAAAACACCAGGCACTTTCTATCATATGTGGTGGACGTGCAATGAGGCAAAAAATATTGGAAAATGATTCAATCCTGGTTAGAACAAATGGTGGGAGAACAAATTATGTTTAAACCAGAAACTTTTCTCCTAGGCATAATACCGGAGGGGTTTAAGAAAGATACACATTATCTAATTATACATATACTAACTGCAGCGCGCATAACCTATGCACAGTATTGGAAAAAAGAAAATACACCATCAGAGCTAGATATAATCAGAAAAGTGTTGGCCTGTGCAGAAGCAGATAGGCTCACTCTTGAACTTAAAAATAAAGGGGAATCAGAATATTTTGAAGTATGGAATAGATTTTATGATTGGTATAAGACAAGATGACAAGACTGGAACAAATGTATATATTGTGATTGGACAGAAGGATAGACAATGTATTAAGTAGATTAATTGTTAATGGTTGAAACTAGCTGTATATAATGTGAATGTATGGTCACTTCGACTCCACGGTATTGCATTGTTTTAAATGTAAAAATAATAAAAATATATTTTAAAAAAAGACATAGATGACTTCCTGCAACCGCTAGAGGCCAGATTTGAGGAGGTAGAGGAGGACTCATATGGGGAAGAGGAACTCAGTAACCTAAAGCCCCATCAAAGAGCACATCCGTGAATTTAGGAGGGTCATAGGACGACTACCCCCTTTACCAGAGCGGCTGCTGGTGCATTTTTTCAGAACAAGCCTAGAGAAGGAAATTGCCCAGGTAACTGCATACTGCGACATCCCAAATCAACTCTCTGAGTGGTTCCGAGTAGCAACAAAAATCGACAGCGGGCTGCGCACCAACAACATGACAAAGCAACTGGACACACAAGAGAGAGGTCAACCTGACCTGGAACTACTCAGCCGGCGGGGAACCACAGCACCACAGCAGGCTCTGAGACCAGCCCTCCCTCGAAGTCTGCCAAAATGCTACAGATGTGGGGGGAATGGGACACATGGCAGCTGCATGGCCAACCCCAGCCCCAAAACCAAGGCCAGACCCACCGCCCAGGACACGACCAGAACAAGGGTCCAAACGGACCACCAACACGTCTGGGAAAGCCCTCCAGGCTGCAAAGGCCCCTTTCCCCTTAGGGGAAAGTGATGGAACCCCAGGCAGCGACAACCAGTTGCCCGAATCATATGACAGCGAGGACGAGGGAGAAAATGACCCAATGGTGAGTGAATCAATTCACCCTTTCCTTTTTCCAATACGCCTCACAGCCCCAAAAACAGGAAACCAGGGGGAATCTCAAGCCCTAATAGACTCAGGCTGCACAAGGTGCTTGATCAACCTAACCACAGTCCTGAAACGGGGGATCAGAGCAAAAAGACTGGCCCACCTGATCTGGTTAGAGCAGGTCGACAGGTCCCTAATGGGAGGAGCCTATGCCACCCACCTAACTGAACCAGTGAGGCTAGAACTAGCGGATCACTGGGAAGTAATTCGATTCATAATAGCTCCCAAAATGACAGATGCAGTCATACTGGGACTTTCCTGGCTAGACAAGTGGGGACTGACCATCTGGTGGCAAGGGGGTACCCGAAGACTTAGGATATCAAGGGGCCCCCAACCCCTCCCACACCAGCAAGCAGAAACACTACCCACGCTGGAAACCCCCCAAGAAAGCCCACGAGAACAACTGGCAACCACATCCGACAAAACCCCATAGGCCGAACTGATTCCAATAGAATATCAGGACCTCGCAGAAATATTCAGCAAGGCTGAGTGCGATGTTCTGCCTCCCCACCGGGTGACAGACTGTGCCATCGAAATAATCCCCGGGGCAAAACTACCCAAGCCCAAACTGAACGGCATGACGCCCCGGGAAATGCAAGAGATGCGCAAATACATAGACAAAAAGCTAGCAAGGGGGTTCATTGAGCCAGCCAAGCCATGGGTCACACCACCAGTCCTCTTCAAAGAAAAAAAAGGATTGGACCATGAGATTGTGTGTGGACTTTTGAGGGATAAATGGGTGTGCGTACACAACGTATAACCTCTCCCCCTCATGAAGGACATGCTGTCTCATCTGGCCAAGGGAAAAGTCTTCACCAAACTAGATCTCAGAGAAGCATACTACCGAGTACGTATCAGAGAGGGAGATGAGTGGAAAACTGCGATCAACAGCCCCTAGGGAGCTTTCAATTCAAAGTGATGTCTTTTGGACTGCAGGGGGCCCCAGCGGTATTCATTATTATTTTTATTATTATTTATTCAATTTATAGACCGCCCCCTCTCCCTGAAGGGACTCGGGGCGGTGTACAGACAGCGCTAAAAACCATATACAAAATAAATAATCTTAAATACCCCTAAAAACAGATTAAATGTTAGGCTGTACAATAATAAAAATTAAAAAGCAACCTAAAAAGCCTACCCCTAAAAATTTAAAATACAGGCTGGAAAGATTAAAGCTACGGTTAGGCCTGGCCAGCTAAGTGGAACAGGTGGGTCTTAAGTTTCTTGCGGAAGGAGCGGAGATCGGTGGTTATTCTGATGTCGGGGGGGAGGTCATTCCAGAGGGTCGGGCCCATCACAGAGAAGGCCCTACTCCTGCGCGTCGCCCGCTGGCACAGCCTAGTGGACGGCACCCGGAGGAGTCCCTCTCTCTGAGAGCGAATCAGCCGCAGGGATGTATGGGGTAGGATGCGATCCCGCAAATACCTAGGTCCTGTGCCATGGAGCGCTTTAAAGATGATAGTCAACACCTTGAAACGCACCCGAAAAGCCACAGGTAGCCAGTGCAGCCCGTGCAGGAGAGGTGTTACATGGGAGTACCTAGTACCTCCCATCATCGCCCGCGCGGCCGCATTCTGGACCAGCTGCAGCCTTCAGGTGCATCTCAAGGGAAGACCCATGTAGAGAGCATTGCAATAGTCCAGTCGGGACGTCACTAGCGCATGGGTGACTGTGTGAAGGGCGTCCCGGTCCAATAGGGGACGCAATTGGCGGACCAGGTGAACCTGGTGGAACGCCCCCCTTGCCACGGCTGTCACTTGGTCATCCATTGACAGCCGGGCATCCAGGAGGACGCCCAAATTGCGTGTCCGCTCCACAGGGGCCAGTTGTTCCCCCCCGATGGTCAGTGATGGAACCCACTGGTTGAACCGGGGCGCCGGTAACCACAGCCACTCCGTCTTGGAGGGGTTGAGCTTGAGTCTGTTACTTCCCATCCAGACCCGTACGGCCTCCAGGCACCGGGACATCACTTCGACTGCATCGTTGGGGTGTTTCGGGGTGGAGATGTACAGCTGAGTATCGTCAGCGTACAGATGGTACTCGACCCCAAAACCACGAATGATCTCACCCAGCGGCTTCATATATGTGTTGAACAGGAGAGGCGAGAGGACCGACCCCTGCGGCACCCCACAGGTGAGTGGCCTCAGGGTCAATCTCTGCTCCCCTGTCAGCACACATTGCGTTCGGCCGGAGAGGTAGGAAGAGAACCACCGCAAGACGGTGCCCCTCACCCCCAACCCCTCCAGACGACGCAATAGGATACCATGGTCGATGGTATCAAAAGCAGCCGAGAGGTCTAATAGGACCAAGATGGAGGAGCAGCCCCCATCTCTGGCCCTCCAGAGATCATCCACCAACGTGACCAAGGCCGTCTCCGTGCTGTGACCGGGCCGGAACCCGGACTGGCGCGGGTCTAGATAATCAATTTCCTGCAAGTGGCGTGGGAACTGTTGTGCCACCACACTCTCTACAACCTTCGCCAAAAAGCAAAGGTTGGAGACAGGACGATAGTTAGTTAACATAGCTGGATCCAGGGAAGGCTTCTTGAGTAGGGGCCTCACCACCGCCTCTTTCAAGACAGCCGGCAAGGACCCCTCTCTCAAGGAAGCGTTGACTAACTCCTGGAGCCAGCCTCCTGTGACCTCCCAGGATGCCAGTATAAGCCAGGAGGGACACGGGTCCAGTAAACATGTAGTGGCTCGCAGTCGCCCACGCAACCTGTCCATATCATTGGCAGTAACAGAGTCAAACTCCTCCCAGAATGGTCCTTCAAGACTCGCCTCCGGCGTCCCTTCTAGACTACTGAAGGGGACCCACTCGCTCGGATTTGAGCGATTTTGTCCTGCAGATATTCCCCAAATTCCTCTGCTCTACCCTGCAAGGGGGCTTCCCGCGGCCTCTGTGAAAGGAGGGAGCGGGTCACCCGAAACAGGGTGGCAGGGCGGTTATCTGCGGACGCAATAAGAGCGGCACAATATTGACGCTTGGCCACTCTTAATGCCACAAGGTAGGTCCGTACCTTGTGGTCCGCACAAGGTCATGCAGTTAATAAATGAGGTGCTGCATGAGCATCTCTACAAGGGGGTCCTCATCTACCTAGATGACATCCTTATCTACACGGAGACCATGGATGACCACGTACCTCTGGTCCGCCAAGTACTGGAGAAACGTCTGGCAGCCAACCTGTATGTCAAGGTATCAAAATGCGAATTCCACTCTGCACGGTTAGACTACCTGGGTTACCGAGTGTCAAATGAGAGAATAGAGATGGACCCAGCGAAAGTGCAAGCCGTCCTAAACTGGTATCCCCCTCGCACCCGCAGACAGCTACAAAGCTTCCTAGGGTTCACGAACTTCTACAGGCAATTCATCCCCTCCTTTGCAAAGATTGCCAAACCCCTGACAGACCTCCTAAAGATAGGGAGCCCAGGAACGAAACCTCGTCCTGGACAACCCCTACCATGGGACCTAACCTGCCAAAAAGCGTTCGAGACACTAAAAGAAATGTTTGCAAATGAGCCAATGCTGAAGCATCCTGACCCCGAGCAACCTTTTGTGATCCAGGCAGATGCCAGCGATGTGGCAGTGGGAGCAGTGCTACTCCAAAGAAACAACCAAGGAAACTTACAACCCTGCGCCTACACCTCCCGCAAGCTCACAGACACAGAGAGATGATGGGCCATATGGGGAAAGGAGGCTTTTGCAGTGAGATGGGCACTGCTAACCTGGAGACACCTTTTGGAAGGGAGCCAGAAACCGTTCGAAGTCTGGACCGACCACAAAAATCTGGAGGCGCTTAGGACCCCATGGAAAGTATCACCCAAACAAGTCCGATGGGCTCAATACTTCAACCATTTTGATTTTGTCTTAAAGCACATTCCAGGCGGGAGGAACTTTCTAGCTGATGCCCTCTCCCACATGCCTTAGTACAAATGTGAACGGGAGCACGTAGTGGATGCCATTATTCCTGCTGCCCAAACCACTGCCCAAGTAACCATCAGGCAGCAATGCCATGACCTTGAAGATCAACTCACAAGCGACCTAACCACGAGACTCAAAACTGAACTGCTAGCAGACCCCTGGTTCCAAAACAACCAACACATCTTGACGAAAAGAGATGACCTTGCATGGAAGGGTACGAAACTCTACATCCCAGAATCCCTACGTACCCTAGTTCTCCAGAGGAGTCACGACGCCAAACCGGCAGGCCACTTTGGGTTCCTAAAGACTTTACACTTAGCCCGGAGGCAATTCTGGTGGCCTGGCATAAAGAAAGATGTAGATAATTACGTGAAAAGTTGCACCATCTGTGCCACAATGAAGAGATGACCAGGGAAACACCCCCCCCCCCCGGACTGCTGCAAACAGTAGCAGAGCCAACGAGGCCGTGGGAGGAGATCGCAATGGGCTTTATAGTAGAGTTGCCAAAAAGTGGGGGAAACACAGTGATTTGGACTGTAATAGATCTCTTCTCCAAACAGACACACTTCATACCCTGTAGAGGACTACCCTCAGCTCAGAAGATGGCTAAACTTTTCGTGAAGCATATCTACCGACTGCATGGAGTACCTCGAAGAATAATCTCAGACAGCGGGGTCCAGTTCACGGCTAAGTTCTGGAGGGAGTTTCTGCGGTCGATTGGGTCATCTCAGGGTCTTAGTTCAGCTTTTCATCCGAGCACCAATGGGGCAGCAGAGAGACTGAACACCATGATAGAGCAGTATCTGAGGTGTTATGTGAACTATCAGCAGTCCAATTGGGCAGGCCTTTTATCTTTTGCTGAGGTCGCGTACAATAATGCTGTTCACAGTAGCACAGGACTCACGCCGTTCAAAATAGTGAGTGGTATGGTCCCAATGCCTGAGGATCCAAGGGATCCCCCCTCCTCAGTCAGCTTGACTGATTGGATGTCGATGCTGAAATCAACCTGGGAAAATGTCAAAAAGGCACTGGCTAAAGCAGCACAGACCTATAACAAACAGGCAGATAAACACCAGGCTCCGCAACCGCCATTCCAGGTAGGAGAGAAGGTTTATCTCTCCACAAAATATTTGAGATTAAAGCTGCCTAGCAAGAAACTGATGCCAAAGTTTATGGGACCGTTCCCCATAGTAAAGATCATCAACCCAGTTACAGTACAATTGAAACTACCTCGATTGTTGGGGAAAATACACCCAGCGTTTCATAGTAGCCTCTTACAAACTGTGATTGGGTCCACTCCGAGACCACTACCCCGGGAGCCCGCAGGCCCTATGGGCATTTGGGGCCAAAGCCATTATGAACTTCAACGAATCCTCGAGTCAAGGTGGCACAAGAGACAACTCCAATACTTAATCAAGTGGAAGGGCTACCCATTATCAGAGGCATCTTGGGTGAAAAATAGAAATATCCAGGCTGATCGCCTCATAGCAAAATTCTAGCAGAAAATCCAAACAAGCCTGGGGAGGGACACATCCCTAAATTATACACCTGTACTCAAATTGCTTTGTTTTACACAGGTCGCTTTCAGGAAGTGAGGGGAGCCGGATTTCAATGCCTAAAGCGTTTCCATAACTACTATCAACTTGAGGGGGTGGGGTGCCATGCATACCTTTGGCCAGAGTAAAAGTCTCATATTTCTGTACTGGGATGTGAATGCGCATGTCCAGAATCCTGCCATAATGTCCTCTTGGAGAATGTGATTGATGACCTCAGCCAGAGGGGAGGGGAGACGGGTAAAGTTCAGATGCCATTAAGTGGGATTTAGTTTCGGCTACACAGAAGTCTGTGCCAAGATGTTAGTCCTAATAAATGAATGGGGTCTTTTTGAACCTTGTCTTGGGGCTCGTAAATTAATTAGGGCAACTCTTGGAAACTTCACAATTGGTTTGGGATGATCTGTTTTTAAGAAACCCGTGCTGGCTGGTAGTTATTACTTTACTCATTTCTAGATGTTGGCAGATCTGTTTTTTTTATTATCTTTTCCAGTATCTTCCTGGGTACTGATGTTAGACTGGTGGTTCTGTAGTTCTGTAGGTATGTTTTTCCGCCTTTCTTGAAGATGTTCAAAACTGAGAACAAACAGATGGCCCTTTCCCCTTGTACATCCCCCAAGGTAAATCAAAGCACAGGGCAGAATAGGTGACAGGGTAAAAGTTATAAACTAGGGAATTACAGGATACATAGGAAAACAGGATGAGAGCAATAAGTGAGTAAAAGAATCCGGGTCTCCCCGCTTGAATGGCAATATCAGGATAACGATCTGACATCTGGTGTCTCTGATCCTGGAGATAGCATGTACTCCTGGGCTATTAACCATTGGTACATTGCCATATCTTCTGATAATGAATCCTGATCCTTATGTAAAGTATCATTTCATTTTTCCCACACTTTCATTATTTCATTATTAAAGGTAAAATGGATACTCTTAAGTTCATTTATTGTGAGAAAGAAAAATGCTTATTTCTGTACTGTCTTCACAACATTCATAATTCTGTAAACCTTTATAATGACTTCCCTTTCTTGCCTTTTTTCTAAATTAAATAGCTCCTAATACAGAAACTCCCACTCACTAAATTTGTTTGTCCTTTTCTGCATCTCTTCCAGAAATATATTGGATATAGAATAGAATAGAACTGGAAGGGACCTTGGAGGTCTTCTAGTCCAGCCCCCTGCTCAAGTAGGAGACCCTGTACCATTTCAGACAAATGACTTTCCAGTCTTTTTTTAAAAACCTCCAGTGATGAAACACTTACCACTTCACTGGTTAATTGTCCTCACTGTTAGGAAGTTTCTCCTTAATTCCAAATTGCTTCTCTCCTTGATTAGTTTCCATCCATTATTTCTTATCCTGCCTTCTAGCTATGATCTATATATGACTAGAATTTTCACATAATTTATCTTACTAAACTATAAATTTATAATTATAAATTGCTAAAGAATAGGCAAAGTATTCCCTAATATAATGCACTGGCTACCAATTTGCTTCTGGGTCCAATTCAAAGTGTTGGTCATCACCTATAAAGCTCTACATGGCTTAGGATCAGATATCTACAGAACCAGCTTCACCCAATTTCATTGGTCTGTCTCATTTCATCAGGCAAGGAAGGTATGCTACAAACCTGTCATTCAAAGAATTTTGACTGCTGGAGGTCTAGGAATTGAGCCTTCTCTACCATGGCTCCTCTTAGTGGAACATCCTGCCCCCAGAGTAAGGAAAGCTTAGAGAAAGATGGGGTCAAAGCTGCAGCTTGGGGGGGGGGGCATACAACTGTGTGGCTGGCTAGTCCCTGTAATAATCCAAACATTAAATGAGCATTTTAGGGATTTTTCCCCCTTTTGATGGTTAATTGTCATTATTCTACAATTTAAAAAACAACGCTATTTTAATTTTTTTTCATGTAAATTTTCTAAATTGTTTGACTTATCAGTTATATTATATTATATACTATCCAGATCCCCTCTTTGAGGGGGGTGTACAGTTTAGAAATACAAAACATAAACAAACAAATAAATAAAATACTGATTAGTAAGGCATTTATGTCTGGTCTTTTAACCTGCCATCGGTGGGAGAAGCATCCGAGGGGGTTCGGGAGTTCATGGCTTCCATGACAGCCATGGACCTGACTCAATTGATTCAGGGCCCGACACACGAGGGAGGTCACACCTTGGACCTTGTTTTTGTCTCTGGCCAGTGGTTGAGTGATCTGGGAGGAGGGAACTTAACCATCACTCCCCTGTCATGGTCAGATCACTCACTCCTCCGACTTGACTTCCCTTGTGCTACCCCCCGCTGCGGGGAGGCGGAACCAGAAAACACTAGATGGTTCCGCCCCAGGCGCCTGATGGAACCAGATAGGTTCCAAATGGAGCTTGGGCCACCTCCTGTAGCCCTGACCCGCCCTCGGGTAGAGGACCTGGTAGCCGCGTGGAACAATGCGACTACCGGGGCCTTGAACCGGGTGGCGCCTTTGCGGCCTCTCCGGCGGCAACGATCCACCCTGGCCCCTTGGTTTACCGAGGAGCTAAGGGTGATGAAGCGCCGCAAGAGATGCCTAGAGAGTCGTTGGAGATCCTCCCGTTCCGAATTTGACCGAACACAGGTACGAGCCCATTTAAGGACGTACCTTGTGGCATTGAGAGCGGCCAAACGTCAATATTGTGCCGCTCTCATTGCATCCGCAGAGAACCGCCCTGCCGCCCTGTTTTGGGTGTCCCGCTCCCTCCTGTTTCAGAGGCCGCGGGAGGCCCCTTTACAGGGTAGGGCAGAGGAATTTGGGAAATATCTGCAGGATAAAATCGCTCAAATTCGGAAGGATTGGGTCCCTTTCAGTGTCCGTGGCGAGTCTTGAGAAACCAATCTGGGAGGAGTTTGACTTGGTTGCCATCGAGGATTTGGACAGATTGCGTGGACGACTGCGACCTACCACATGTTTACTGGACCCGTGCCCCTCCTGGCTTGTACTGGCATCCTGGGAGGTTACACGTGACTGGCTCCTGGGCCTAGTGAACGCTTCATTGGGTGAGGGGTCTCTTCCGGCCGCCTTGAAAGAGGCGGTGGTGAGACCCTTGCTCAAGAAGCCTTCCCTGGACCCTACGGAGCTGGCCAATTATCGTCCTGTTTCCAACCTTCCCTTTCTGGCGAAGGTTGTAGAGAGTGTGGTGGCTTATCAGTTTCCATGACATCTGGAGGAAAATGATTATCTAGACCCGCGCCAGTCCGGCTTTCGCCCCGGGCACAGCACAGAGACGGCCTTGGTCGCGTTGGTGGATGATCTCTGGAGGGCCAGAGATAGGGGTTGTTCCTCTATCCTGGTCCTATTAGACCTCTCGGCGGCTTTTGATACCATCGACCATGGTATCCTGTTGCACCGACTGGAGGGGTTAGGGGTCCGGGGCACCGTTCTGCGGTGGTTCGGCTCCTACCTTTCCGGCCGGACGCAACGTGTGTTGGCAGGGGAGCAGAGGTCGACCCTAAGCCCCCTTACTTGTGGGGTGCCACAGGGGTCGGTCCTCTCGCCTCTCCTGTTCAACACATACATGAAGCCGCTGGGTGAGATCATTCGTGGCTTCGGGGTGGGATATCATCTGTACGCTGATGATACTCAGCTGTACATTTCCACCCCGAACCACCCCAACGAGGCCGTCGAAGTGATGTCCCAGTGTGTGGAAGCCGTACGGGTCTGGATGGATGACAGCCGACTCAAGCTCAACCCCTCCAAGACGGAGTGGCTGTGGGTTCCGGCCCCCCGGTTCAACCAGTTAATCCCATCTCTGGCCATCAGGGGCGTACAACTTGCCCCCGTGGAGCGGGCGCGCAATTTGGGCGTCCTCCTGGATGCCCGGCTGTCCATGGATGACCATGTGACAGCTGCGGCAAGGGGGGCGTTCCACCAGGTTCGCCTGGTGCGCCAATTGCGCCCCCTATTGGACCAGGACGCCTTACGCACAGTCACTCATGCGCTGGTGACGTCTCGTCTGGACTACTGCAACGCTCTCTACATGGGGCTCCCCTTGAGATGCACCCGGAGACTACAGCTGGTTCAGAATGCGGCCGCGCGGGTAATTATGGGGAGTACAAGGTACTCCCATGTGACACCTCTCCTGCGCGAGCTGCACTGGCTTCCTGTGGTCTATCGGGTGCGTTTCAAGGTCCTGATAACGATCTTTAAAGCGCTCCATGGCTCAGGACCTAACTACTTGCGGGATCGTATCCTGCCCCATACATCCCTGCGACCCATTCGCTCGCACAGAGAGGGACTTCTCCAGGTGCCGTCCACCAGACAGTGCCGAGGGGCGGCGCCTAGGAGCAGAGCCTTCTCTGTGGCAGGCCCAGCCCTGTGGAATGACCTCCCTCCGGATATTAGGATTACCTCTGACCTCCGCTCTTTCCGTGTAAAGCTCAAGACCCACCTATTCCAAGTAGCTGGCCTGGCTCAACCATAATTTGATCATATCGCTCCTGACGGGTTTTTAATTTTGTAATTTTATTTAGGGGATTTTAAATTGCGATTTTAACTGTTTCCATTCATCTGTCTACCTCCTCCACGTACACGTATACGTCTATATTCTTGTGTATGTATTGTCCATATTTGTATTTTATGTGTTTTTTATTGTACGCCGCCCCGAGTCCTTCGGGAGAGGGTGCGGCTAACAAATAAATTATTATTATTATTATTATTATTATTATTATTATTATTATTATTATTATTATTATTATTATTATTATTATTATTATTATTATTATTATTATTATGGTCTGGTGGCATGACAGTTAAGTGGATTGAAATTATAACCACAGAGTACTCATCAATGGTTGCCTATCAAATTCTATTGTTATTCAACTGGGATCACATAAAAATAAGAGTCACTCTGAATCCTCTGTTCTTAAACATTTTGATTTATGATTTGGAAGAAGAGGTAGAGGGAATTCTCCAGTTTTGCAGTTTATATCAAATTGGGTGGGATAAACTTAGAAGACTGAAATCAAATTTTAAACTATCTTGATAGGTTGGAGACATGAACTAACAGCAACAGAATGAAATGTAACAGAAGAAGGTATACAATTCTTTACTATGAAATGTGAATGTATATGTATAGGATGAGCAATACCTGGCTGTAATTCCATTTATAAGAAAGCAGACTGGAGTTGGTTGCAAACAGAATAATAGCAATCAATAGGATGTGGCTGCAAAAAAAGCAAATGCAAACTTTGGCTTTATGAACAGAAGTATAATTTCTAAATCATTATAATATTATTCCATTCTGCTTTGCTTAGTCAAACATACAGTAAGCTCAAGTAATATGTCAGGTTCAGGTCACCACATATTAAAATGAATTCAGAGATACTGAAACAGGTCCCGGGAAAACCAATAAAGATGATCAACACTAGAAACTAAGCCAAATTAAAAGAGATTGAAGAAAAGAATGTATTTAGCCTTCAGAAAACATGATTGAGGCAGGAAAAGATAAGTCTACCAATTCCTGAACGAATGTCACAAAAAGAATGTCAAGATTTGTGTAGTAGTTTGCATTGCAAACTATAGTACAATAAATTTAAATTAAAGGAAGGTTGATTCCAAATGAAAGTTTTAAAACACTTCCTAAAAGCAAAGGTAGCTTGAAATTGAAGCTAATTACCCAGGACAAAGTGAATGTGTTCAGGATTTGTGGACCATATATCTGGCATCTTTAAATTGATTTCCTGCATTGAGCAAGGAGTGGATTAAATGATCTCTTTCAATTTCGTTCTTCAAAATGTGGTATTGCAGATTTGGAAAAAAAACATTAAAAGACAAATGATACTTAGGTGAGATAGCTTAAAGAAAAGTTTCAATTTATTTTTTCTTCCAATCTAATATTTCAGTCCAATAATTTGATCATATGAAATATTTTGAGCATTCAAATGTATCTTTTTAGTTAGATTTATTAAGTACAGTAAGTGAACATACTAATACAGATACCAATTGAATTAGGACAGAACTATACTTTATTTTTTAAATTAGTGAAACACATACTAAAAATGTGTACTCTAGTTGATGGTTACACAACGTAGAGAATATCTGATGATATCACCAGGGCCCATGGCTGATAAGCATCTATCATTTTGGGTGCATAGAGCTTCAAGGGCAGAATGGAATTTACAATTACTAATTTCAGTTTTTAATTTAGCAGAAAGTAATTAAAAATCAGACTACCAAAAGTTGGTTTCTGAATTTTGATATCATGATCTGCAAGTGCTCTATGGAACACAAAATGGGAGCTGGGGTTCCCAAGTGTCTCATATCTTGCTTTTAGAGCACTGGACTATTTTCTAAGTGATATTTTAACTCATTCAGCAACCACTCAAAGTTGCAACAATGTTGAACAAGTGGTACTTATGACCTGTCATCAAAGTTCCATCCACCCCAGCACATCTGCAGTCATTTGATTAGGATCAGGTGCTTAGAAACCTATGACAGTTGCAGTATCCTGCAGTCAGTATTGCCAAACATCACATGACCAAAATATGAAACTCAAATCCTAAAATGTTTAGCGGTAGCAGTTCTGATAGACCTAGTTACTAGTCATTGGGCTAGTACCGCACCATCATTCACAAGGACCTCACATTTCTCTTGGTCTGCCTAACTCACCTCTGCTTCAACCATCCTCAACTTCTTATCTCTCCCACATTTCTGCCTTTCATTCATCCTGCACTAGGCTACTTCTGCTACTCCCTTACAAGGCCTTTACACAACTTTATGGAGGTCTTAGCAAAAGGTGTTCAACTGCCTCAGAGGAGGAAGAAGACAATGAAGATCAGCAGTGGAGGGTTGTTGAGTGCAGGGCAGCCAAAAGGGCAAAGATGGGGGTAAATAGGTTAATGTGGGAAATTGAAGCACCTACAGTTATAAATATGGGTGGGTTGTCAAGCACCCAAATTTTGATCATGTGACTGCAGGGGAGGAAGCATGCTGTAACAGCCATAGAACTGGTCATCACTATCATTTGTTATTTGTTGTAATTTTGAATGGTTGCTGAAAAAAATGGTTAAGTGTGAACTATCTGTATGAAACTAATTCTTGGTAATACTTAATATATGACAGCAATTGGGATGGGAATTTCTATCACTGAGTGATATATGGTGGTAAAGCATGACTACAACACTTAAGAGGCAGGAAATCCCTGCAGTCCTGGTTGCCACTGTTAACTAAACTTCATGGTAGTTAAGTGAGGGATCTTCCTGCCAGCTTCCCATAACCAAGCCAGCAGGAAATTGTATGTAAAGTAAGGTGAGTAGCTGCTACTAGGTGAGGGAGAGACCAAGAGGATACGTGCGTGCAGAGGAGAGTTGGGGAGGGTATGTAAGAGGCATGGCATGAGCAGGATGTGCAAGAGGGTCTGAAAGGGCATGCACAAGAAGCGTGGCACAGGTTGTAGAGGGTACACGCAAGATGTCATATGGAACAGGAAGGTTTAAGTGGGATACAAAGAGAGGCATATCTATGGAAATTCTCAGTCATCCAGGTCATAGTTGTTCCAAAGATGCTTTTTCAAAAGGTAACTCGATTTTATTTTTCCTTGAAGATGTTTCGCTTCTCATCAAGAAGCTTCTTCAGTTCTGAGTGGTGGAGAATGAAAGGATTGATATTCCTTGCAGTCATCTGGTCATTAGTACTCATTCCGAGAGTTTTTGAGACTACTTGGATATTTATCTGTGCTCTCAGAATAGTGCAAATGGGTGTGAAACTTTCTTGGAACTGCTGAAAGGACTGTGCTATAAACAAGAGATATGTGATGTCATATCCCTCCCCCTCTCTTGAAAGAAGGCTGCTCAATCTCAATGAAGATGGCCTCTTTGACCCCTCTTTCAAACCAGCAGTCCTCTCTGTCCAGAATATGGATTTTGTTGTTTTCAAAAGAGTGACCTTTGTTTTTCAAATGCAGATTGACTGCATTTGAAAATGGAATAGTGAAGAGATGCACAAATACAAATTAGGAGATATAGGAAGCGAACCCAGGATAACCATAAAGGGCTCAGATACCTGTATACCAAGGCTCATAGTGTGGAGAACAAAAAGAAAGAGCTTGAAATTCAAATAAATGATGACAAATATAATATTATAACTATTATTGAAACTTTGTGAGATAGAACCCATGATTAGAACACATAAGTAAAAGGGTATCAACTGTTGAAAAGAAACATACCTAACAAAAGGGAGGTGGTTGAATTTTATGCCAGGAAGTACTACACTTCCACAGAAATACACAATACTAGGGATGAAAGTCTTGAATGTATTGGGGTAAAAGAAATAATGCAAAATTGAATTTGTATCTGTCACTGGGACCAAACCTTTCTTCCAAGCTTCTGGAGTCATGCTGGAGCTTCAGGGAATTTCTTCAGGGAATTTCTCTACTGGAATACATGCTTTGGACCGTTCTGAGTCATGTATATGTGGTGCCTTCCTATTGGCTGATTGGGCAACCAAACCCATTGGTGGTCTCACATTGCAATGAACAAGGATACACATTTAATTTCACAGCAGCTAAGATCATTGGCCATGCAGGCACAAAGACAGCCAGGGAAGTGATTGAAGCCTGGGAAATGGGCCCCTTGTCAGTTAACAAGAGTGCTGAATGAACCAGCTTATCAAATACTTAGGCACCAAGGACTTAGCAGCACAAGGAAATGACAGCCAATTGCCAACCATCAACATACCAATCAGCCAATAGGAAAGCATGAAGGCGCTAGTGTGGGTGTGGTTCTGATCTACAACTTGGTGTAGCTATCCAGGCTGGAACATGGTCAGCCTTAGATCCAACCTGCGCAACCACTCTGGAACCAGCAAGAGACCACTCCGCCATTTCAGCCCACCCACTGTGCGTGTGCACACTGTCAAGCACTGGCGTCCTGGATGAAAGGAAGGCGCACAGAACGTAGTCAGCCTGCAGGCTCGCTACCTCCTGTGAGGACGCCCAGGGGGCAGGACAGGGACAGTGGAGCAGCCTCTCGAGTCAGATCTAAGGCTGATTGTGTTCTGGCCCAGATGGCCACCACCAGGTTGTAGAATAGATTTGTGCTATGCCTGCACCAGAGCCTCCATGCCCTGTTTGTTGGCCAGGCCTCGCAGTCTGCGAAGCTTCCCTTTCTCTGAGACCACTACCCGTTGGAAACCCATGGCGGGCTTCCTAGCTGCAGATTCCAATCCAGGCGAATCAAGCCAAGGGCGCTCTGCACATGCACAGAGGCTCCCTCGCCAGGCGCCTAGATCACTCCGATCTATCCACCCAAGCCCCAGGCCAGGACACAAGGTTCTTCAGCTCACCCCAAACTCCCCTATGCCCTGCAGCACCCTCCAGGTATGACAGCATGCAGCCTCACCTATGGACTCAAGCCTCATTCATGGGCACTGCCTTGGAGCACAGAACATACGGCGAGGCTCTGACAGCCTTTCTTCTGCCCAGAGATTGGGAAACATGGACCAGCTTTGCCGATGGAACTCCTGCCTGGTGGGTTCAAAGAATGTGGGAGCCCATGGGCTCCAGGGGCAGGCACCAGGCATGAGCTTTCCAACAGAGGCAGCAGCTGTCCCAGTAAAAGGGAAGTGCTGCCAGTCTCTCCCCCTCCCCTCATCCCTTTCTGAACCTGTCATCGCAGCCCGTGAGGCTTCCCTTTCACTGGGAAAGCCATAGCTGCCAGCAGCATGGCCAATGGCAGCACTGCCAAACTCTCCCCCTGGCCTGCAGGGCCACTGTGAAAACAGCGAAGGACTGGCCTGCTTCACCTCTGCCTGGTGCAGCATGACTGGATGCTGATCTACAACTTCTGATGGCCATTGTGCAGCTGCCCTGGAGCCAATGAGAGACCCTGCTGCGTCAGCCCCACTCCCTGGAAGCAGTCAGAACATGATCAGCCTGCAGGGCAAGATGGTCCCTACAGACGCCAGGCCCTGCGTGCGCTCACCGCTTCCTGTACATGTGCCTAGGGGGTGAGGCAGGATGGCCCCTCGCTGGTTCCAGGCCAGCCTCACAGATCTAAGGCTAACTGTGTTCCAGCCCAGATGGTTGTACATCAGTGCCCAGTTGGCCGGTCCTTCACTGTTTTCAGGGTGGCTCCGCAGGCCTATCTGATCACATTGCGGGCTGGATCTGCCCCATGGGCCTTAAGTTTGACACCCCTGAAGTAGCAAAATTCCCTGAAATATCAACCTCTATATCGCTTTGCTTAATAACAGCTGCCATAGTAACGTGGGGAGAGGGGTTTTCGGTATTTGGGAGGGGAATCGTGCTGGAGGAGATATCTCGGGATGAGGAGGGAGTTTTGTTCTCACCATCTTCTATGCATGCTGAATGGTCCTGTTTAGGTCTGGTCAAGGTCAACCATCTCTGCATACCAGATGGATGAATCCACCTGAAGATGCACCCCACATGACACCCTTGGGGGCTGGAGATTGGACATTCAGCTTGGGGTTGTTGGGGGGAGGGATTTGGATAAACTTTTGATATGTACAATTTCACACCTTTAGTTTCAGATGATGCTTTACTTTTGATGCTTTCGAAGGTAAAAGTACCTTTTCTCTAAAACAATGGGGTTGGGGGTTTCCTTTCTTGAATTTTGAAGGAGGCATGTCTGACATTAAGCATGATCTGAAACTAAAGGCATGAAATTGAAACTAATGGGCTCCAGCATGAGTCCGAAAGCTAGAAGAGAAAATCTCTGGTCCCAGTGACAGACCCAAATTCAATTTCTCATCATTATAGGATAAGAATGGGAAGGGAATGGAAGACACAGGGTGTGGCACGAAAGCAACATAACCAGAGAACAGGTGTAACTCCCCTTTATTGCTCCGTGCCCTCAAACGTTCCCACATTCACTGCAAGTCCTGGAGCAAAGCTCTTATACACACCTTCAGAAGCCTCTGGCTGCAAATAGTCCAGTAAGCCAGGTTAACCAAACAGCAACCAGGTCCAGCAATCCAATAAGCCAGGTTAGCCCAAACATTAACCAGGGCCAGCAGTCCAATAAGCCAGGTTAGCTAAACAATAACCAGAGCAAGAAGTTCAGCGAAGCAGGCAAACTGGCAAGCCCCACAAGACAGAGTACAGCAATCTCCAGGCTTTGGCAAGTGCACATGAGGCTGCACAGATTCAACACTTGTTCTGGACAAATGCCCCTCCCACCAGCACCTCCTTACATCTCAGTCCCCAGGTGTGCTTTGTGAAAGGGGGTGGGGCACTCTCCTCTCTCATAGCCGGCTCAATCTGCATTGATCTCTCCGTTTCTTCCCTCCTTGCTCTCGGATCAGGAGGGGGTAGTCCCAGTGGGATTCAATTTTTTTTACTACGGGTTCTGTGGGTATGGCTTGGCGGGCGTGGCCAAGTGACCATGTGACTGGGTGGACATGGCTAGGTGGCCATGTGACTGGGTGGGCATGGCCAACTCAACATCACTCACGTCGAGGGGTGCCTCGCCCAGCCCCTCCCCTCCCAGCCACTCCTTGTCACACCTGGCCTCAACATATCTATAGTTCTGTAAAAAAGTTGATTGCCTTTTTTCGACTTTATTATCTGCATCTACATACTATAGGTGTTCTTTCATGGACCACTGAAAGGAGGAAATGGCTCACATGCTTTGCCCAAGAGTATGATAGGCAGGTCACAAAACAGGCTTTTGAGGGGCTGCCACAAAGAGGGTGGGGCTATATTTTTCAAAGAAGTAGAAGGCAAAACAAGAAGCAAAAGATGGAAATGGAACAAAGAAAGAAGCAACCTAAAACTAAGGAGAAACTTCCTGACAGAACAGTTAACTAGTGGAACTACTTGTCTCCAGACATTCTGGGTGCTCGATCACTGGAAGTTTTTAAGAAAAGACTGGACAGCCATTTCTCTGAAATGGTATAGGATCCCCCCCAAGTCCCTTCTAAGTGTTATTCTGTTATTCTCACACCTTTCCCAAACCCTCCACTCAGATTTTGGCATACTTGGCTTTCCTGCTGAGCAGGGGGCTGAGCTAGAAGACCTCAGAAGTCCCTTTCAACTCTGTTATTCCATTATTCCTGAGAAAACACTCACACACACTCACACTCAATTTAAGCAAATTCCCTTGTTTTGGAGACTAGAATGAGAAAGTACCTTGGAGCAGTGGTAGGCTGCAAATTTTTTAAAATAACCAGTTCTGTGTCCTAATGACTGGCTAGGTGGGTGTGGGCAGGGGGCGTGACAGCACTCAGCCTCCTGCAGCACTCTGCCAGCCAAAACGGGGCACGGGGGTTAACTACAAAATGTGGGCTTTGCTTTGTGACATCTAGACCCAGTGAGCAAGCGGTGTGAACTGCCCAGAAAATAGACTTTTGTTTGGTTATGAAGAAATATCCTCAAAGTCAGATGTACTAAATGTAGACTGACTTTTAGCTACACATCTTCCTAGCAAACAGCAAATTTTGAAGCTCCAGATACACATTTTAGGATGAGTAACCACAGTTTGCATGTTGGAGGTACCTACAGGAATGCTGGGAAACTGTATTTTAAAGAACATTTGAGGGAGGAGTGCAAATAGCCCTTCTCTGCCTGAGGCTGTATAGACCTGGCACCAATCAAAACACTGTTTGTGAAGCAACTGATCAACACTGACCAGGGAAGCCACTAGTATATGAAAATAAGAGCAAATTCCACTCCCTTCTAGTACTGATAATGTTACCTAATTTGGTAATGAAACATCTACAAGAAAACCATGTATAAGATGCACCCAGATTTTCAGGCCCTCTTTTGAGGGAAAAAGGTGCATCTTATACTCCGAAAAATATGGTAAGTTAAGAGCCAGCAATTTGCTGCATCTACCAAAAGAGCCAATGCAATCCTAGGCTGGCATCTAGATCATGAGAGGTGATGATACAGCTTTATACTGCACTAGTTGGACCACACATGGAATACTGCTTCATCATCACTTAACCAGAAAAGAGATGCAAAAAGAGATACAAAAAAGTTGCTAAGATCCTAGAAAATGTGCGGAGATCAGCCAAGATCATAAGGGGTCTGAAGACTAAATTGTATAATGTACAGTTGATAGAGCTAGATATATTTAGCCCAGTGGTATCAAACTGGTGGCCCGTGGGCCGGATTCATTACACACAGGCCACACCCACCCCACTTCCGCAAAGGCAAAAAACATGGATTTTGACACCTATGTATTAGCCTAGCAAAGTAAAGAATTAGGGTGACATGATAGGGTTCCAGTACTTGAGGGGTTGTCACAGAGGAGAGGGGATTTATTTATTCTCTAAAGCAGCAGTGGGCAGGACAAGAAATACAATGGAAGCTTGATATTTAATTGCTTTGAAACTCATCAAATTTGATACTCAAAACATTTTTTGAAAGCAACGACCCACCCGGGCTCCCTGGTATACCGAGGAGCTTAGGGTGATGAAGCGCCATAGGAGACGTCTAGAGAGCAGGTGGAGGTCCTCACGCTCCGAATCTGACCGAACACAGGTAAGAGCCTACTTATGGACCTACCTTGTGGCATTGAGAGCGGCCAAACGTAGACATTGTGCCGCTCTCATTGCGTCTGCGGATAACCGCCCTGCCGCCCTGTTTAGGGTGACCCGCTCTCTCCTGTCGCAGGAGACGCGGGAGGTACCCTTGCAGGGAAGAGCAGAGGAGTTTGGGTAATATCTGCAAGACAAAGTCGCTCAGATCCGGAGCGGATGGGCCCCCCCCAGTGGACCGGACGAGCCGACATCAGTGAGTCTTGTGAGCCCACTCTGGGAGGAGTTTGACTCTGTTGCCCCCGAGGATTTAGACGGGTTGCGTGGACGGCTGCGACCCACCACATGTTCAATGGACCCGTGCCCCTCCTGGTTGGTACTGGCATCCTGGGAGGTGACGCGAGGCTGGCTTCTGGGCCTGGTGAACGCCTCATTGAGCGAGGGTTCCTTACCGACTGCATTGAAAGAGGCGGTGGTGAGGCCCCTGCTCAAGAGGCCTTCACTTGACCCAACGGAGCTAGCTAATTATCGTCCAGTCTCCAACCTCCCCTTTTTAGCGAAGGTTGTTGAGAATGTGGTGGCGCAGCAATTTCCACGTCACCTCGACGAATCCGTATATCTAGACCCACGCCAGTCCGGCTTCCGACCCGGGCACAGCACCGAGACAGCCTTGGTCGCGTTGGTGGATGATCTCTGGAGGGCCAGAGATAGAGGTTGTTCCTCTATCCTGGTCCTATTAGATCTATCAGCGGCTTTTGATACCATCGACCATGGTATCCTACTGCGCCGGCTGGAGGGGATGGGAGTCGGAGGCACCGTTTTACGGTGGTTCGGCTCCTACCTCTCCGGCCGGATGCAATATGTGTTGACTGGGGGGCAGAGGTCAACCCCGAGGCCACTCTCTTGTGGGGTGCCGCAGGGGTCGGTCCTCTCGCCCCTTCTGTTCAACGCATACGTGAAGCCGCTGGGTGAGATCATCCGTGGTTTTGGGGTTGAGTACCATCTGTACGCTGATGATACTCAGTTGTACATCTCAACCCCAAGCCACCCCAACGAGGCTGTCGAAGTGTTGTCCCGGTGTTTGGAAGCCGTCGGGGTCTGGATGGGGGACAACAGACTCAAACTCAACCCCTCCAAGACTGAGTGGCTGTGGCTACCGGCGCCTCGGTTCAGCCAGCTGATTCCATCACTGGCCATAGGGGGCGAACAATTGCCCCCTGTGGAACGGGCGCGCAATTTGGGCGTCCTCCTAGACGCCCGGCTGTCAATGGATGATCATGTGGCAGCCGTGGCAAGGGGGGCGTTCCACCAGGTTCGCCTGGTGCGCCAATTGCGCCCCCTTCTGGACCGTGATGCTCTACGCACAGTCACTCATGCACTGGTGACGTCTCGCCTGGACTACTGTAACGCTCTCTACATGGGGCTTCCCTTGGGACGTGCCCGAAGACTGCAGCTAGTCCAGAACGCAGCCGCGCGGGTAGTCATGGGGAGTACTAGGTACTCCCACGTAACACCTCTCCTGCGCGAGCTGCACTGGCTACCTGTGGTCTTTCGGGTGCGTTTCAAGGTTCTGATCACCATCTTTAAAGCGCTCCATGGCATAGGGCCTAGTTACCTGCGGGATCGCATCCTCCCACATACATCCCTGCGGCCAATCCGCTCTCACAGGGAGGGCCTTCTCCTGGTGCCGTCCACGAGGCAATGCCAACGGGCGACACCGAGGAGTAGGGCCTTCTCTGTGATGGGCCCAACCCTCTGGAATGACCTCCCCCCCAATATTAGAACCACTACTGACCTCCGCTCCTTCCGACAGAAACTGAAGACACACCTGTTCCGACTGGCTGGTTTGGCATAATTTTAACGTCTACCTCCTGGCATACACATTCTTACTGGTTTTTAGAGGGATATTGTTTTAAATTTAACTTGATATTTTAAACTTTTGTATTGATTTATTTATTAGCTGTACAGTTTGGCATATTTTACCCTCCTCTTATACATGTATTTATATAGTTATTTCTACGTTTTAATCTGTTGTATTTTAATACGGACTGTACACCGCCCCGAGTCCCTTTCGGGAGAGGGGGCGGTATATAAACGCTAATAATAAAATAAATAAATAAATTTTGATGTGAAAATTTTCTCATTTGTTTGGTGCTCTCAACACACAAGCTAGAACTTGTTGGTGTCGGCTGTCTTATGACTCACTACATTATTCCTTATGGGAAAGGTTTCTTTGCTACTGATAACTTTTGCTACACATTGTGCCTCCCAGAGCCAATTAACAATGAATACCGAAGTGCCACTGTAATAGTTGAATCTTGTTAATACGATCCAACCTAGAAGTAAGGAGAAATTTTCTGACAGAACAATTAATCATTGGAATAGCTTGGATGTACTATCAGTGAAGGTTTTTAAGAATCAATTGGACAAGTTGACTGGGATGGTATAAGGTTTTTTGCCTAGATCAGGGGGTTGGACTAGAAGCCCCTTCCAGCCCTATTTTATGTGCTTATGTGGGATGCCCTTGAAAAAGAACTTTATACACCAGGAATCCTCATACAAAAGCAATTTATGCGGCCCATGCATCAGTCAGAGCCTCCTTGCCTTCTCGCTTAACTGAAGCTGCTTGTTCAAAATTAAACTAAAGTGTGGTCAGTGTGTGTAAAACTCCCCAAATCAACATAACCACAAGCAGAGCGGTGCACTTTCTAGACACCACTGGAGCAGAATGAGGGGTCTATGGGATGTCTCCCCCCCCCACCTTTCAGGAGAAAATCCAGCAGGTTCTGACAGATTCTGGAGAACCAGTAGTAGAAATTTTGAGTAGTTCAGAGAACCGGCAAATGTCACCTGTGGCTGGCCCCAGAGTTGGGTGGGAATGGAGATTTTACAGTATCCTTCCCCTGGAGTGGGGAGGGAATGGAGATTTTGCAATATCCTTCCCCTGCCATGCCCACCAAACCACGCCCACTAAGCCCCTCCCACAGAACCAGTAGTAAAAAAATTGAATTTCACCATTGCCCCCCATCCCGTCCGCAATGTTTCCTCACTCCCCCCTCCCTCCACGTCCCACATCGGGCAATGACCCTGAGATGTTTTCAAGCAAGGCGAAGAAAGTCTCTCCCTTCCCCCAAGTGCATAGCTGGCCACAAATGCCAGAGAAGGAATTTGAGCACTTCAGGAAGCTGAGCTGGTGGAACTGCGCTGGGTTTCCTAGAAGTCTTTCTTTGGCCAGCGAGAACTGCAAAAGCTCCTAAGAAGGGAGGGCGTGTAGAGGCAGCTGGGAGGATTTCTTCGGGAGAGGTTGTTGACAGCTGTTTGAAGGATTGATTGGCATTATTACATTATTATTGGCAAGGTACCCCTGCCGTGTCTATTATGTGCAGTGTGCATAGGAATTTGTTCATGTTTTTTCAAACTATAGTCCAGCCCCCTAACAGTCTGAGGGACTGTGAATTGATCTTCTGTTTAAAAAGTTTGAGGATCCTTGGTATATACTGTCAATTCCTCATTTTCTTTTTTTTTATTAAAAGAGTTTTGTACAAACAAATTTTCCCCCTTTTCACCCCCCCGCCATACAATGTAAATCTCATACAAATGCTATACCCCCCAACCCCCCCACAAAAATTCACTTTCAAATATTATACCAAATACTTTGCCCCCTCCCCTCCCCCATCTTAAAATAGATTACTCGTAACCCCTCTCCTCCCAACAAACACAATATAAATTTCTCTTAGATTAATAATAACACATTGATCCCATTTTCTAAGCTAATTTAACATCTATAACTCTTAATATAAATTTCTCCTAGCATAACAATGTTTCGTTAATCCCATCTTCTAATTTATTCATACATATATATTGCCCCGCCCTCCACCCTAACCCTCCCCCACCTCCCACACAAACCCACCCCCCTGACTTCCGCTGTATACCACTCTAACAATTCCAAGCATCCCATATACTATTTACTCTGATCATCTATCGGTCTAAACATTCTTACCTAAAGGCTACATAATAACTCCTAGTCTGGTATTTATTCTGTATATAATCAATCCATTTTGCCCATTCCTGTGTGTAATCCTCCTGTTTCTGAGCTTTTAAGAAAGCTGAAATTTTTGCCATTTCAGCGAACCCCGCCACCTTCTGAATCCATTGATCAATTGTCGGTAAAAAATATTTTTTCCAATGTTGCGCAATCAACAACCTAGCTGCTGTGACCATATACAAGGCCAATTTTGTTTCCCCTTTGGTAAAATCCTTAGCTATACCCAATAAAAACATTTGCGGAGTGAATTGTATTCTTTTCTTAAATACATTCTGCATAACCCACCATATTTTTATCCAAAAAGCTTTAACCTTGTTACAAATCCACCATACATGAAAAAAGGTAGCATCTAGACACCCGCATCTCCAACATTTTGGTTGAACATTTGGGTACATGCATGATAATTTTTTAGGATCTAAATACCATCTGTAAAACATTTTATAAAAATTCTCCCTTAAATTCTGTGACTGTGTAAATGTAACATTCTGAACCCATATTTTTTCCTAGGTTTCCAACATAACCACTTCACCAAAATTCTGAGCCCATTTAATCATACAATCCTTAACCAATTCACTTTCTGAGTCTCTTTCTAACAGTACATTATATATTCTTTTAACTTGTTTTGGACCAGTCTCTTTTATCTGCTTAATCAGTTCCACTTCTTTATCCATAAAACCGACCCTGCGATCTTCTTCCCATCTCTTCTGTAGCTGTATGTAATGTAACCAATTTAAAGTAATTCCTTCTTCCAACAGCTGTTCCAAAGTTTTTAACTTCCATTCGCCCCCATCAGCAATAAGCACATCTTTATATAAACAACCCCCGAGTGACTTAATATTCATAATCCCCATGGCGTCTGCAAGATCCAACCAAAGCGGTATTTTATAATCCCAATTGGGCCGGTGCTTCTTCCATATTCTCATCAAGGCACTTCGGAGAACATGGTTGTTAAACACTTTATCCACCCTGTCTTCATAAAAAAGATATGCATGCCATCCCAGAACAAGATCATGGCCTTCTATATTCAGCAATTCCATTTTTGTTTTCCCAAACCAATCTGCTACATACGTTAGTACCGCAGCTTCATAATACAATCGAAGGTTTGGGAGTCTGAGGCCGCCTCTTTCACGTGTATCTTGCATAATCTTCATCTTTACTCTCGGTTTTTTCTCCTTCCAAACAAATTTATTTAATGTTGTTTGCCAATTTAACAAGGTTTTATCTGATTTAAGCACCGGAATCATCTGGAATAGAAAGATAAATCTAGGTAGAATGTTCATTTTAATTGCTGAGATCCTTCCAAGCAAAGACAATTGTAACTTTTTCCACGCTTCAAGATCTTTTTGTATCTTTTGCCACAACACTTCATAGTTATTTAAGAAAAGTTTTGTATTTGATTCTGAAATTTGTATTCCTAAATATTTAACTTTAGAAACTATTTCAAAACCTGCTAAACTTACAAGTCTCTTTCTTTGAGTCTCTGTCATGTTTTTAACCATCATTTTTGTTTTGTTTTGATTTAGTCTAAACCCAGACACCATGCCAAATTCTACTATGATATTTTTCATCTGGATTATTGATTTCAAAGGATGTGAAAGGGTAACAACCAGATCATCGGCGAATGCTCTAGTTCTGTATTCCTTTTGCCTGATAGCTATGCCATCTAAGGATTTTGAGTCCCGAATTGCATTCAACATTTTCTCATTTTCCACCATCTCATTCTTCCTGCTCTAAACATATCCATACAAGTACAAACTTTGCAGAAAATGCAGCCACAAGTCAGCACATTGGAAATATTAATCTGATACATTTTGCAATTATGTTAGCTTAAAACTTTGGTTCAGTGAGGCCTGCAAGCTCACTTCTAGGTCTATTACCTATATCTTTCCCAATGAATATTTTCTCCCCTCACAACTTCTCCCTCCAGCATTCAGCTTCCCCGTGCTCACTTTTGTGCTCAGACATGGTTTGCAGGATCCCCTCAATAGAGCAAAATTGCTTCTCCGGGCATTTTGCAGACGTTGCTTTATGTAAGGATTGCCTCTCCTAGCTTAAGAAAGTGAAGGGTTTTAAAATGGAGTATTTCAAAAGGAAGCTTTTATTAAGTAGAAGGGAGACCATTACGTTCAAAACAACGTCTGAATAGTGGTAGAGACCCCTTCCATTAGTCAGAACGCAGATTTTAGCCAATACACAAGTGTGAAGGTTGTTCCTTTACCAGCTGCCCTGAGAACTGGATAAGCATACATTCCCATGGTTATCTTCCGTTAAACATTAAAGTGAACCTTCCCACATGGCCATCATAAACATTCCCCAAAAGGTGAGGGGATCTCAAGGTGCTTCGGCGCCAGAAAACCAGTTGTAAAATACCAGTTGTCACAGGCACTGTTAATAAATCGACTCCAAGGCCCCCTCCTCCCAACTGAATAGCAGTATCACTTTTAGGGATCTGACATATCTTGCATCATTTTCAGACCAATTCTTGCTTTTTTTTCTTTGCCAAATATACTTATGTATTATTTTATTCAGTTCCTCAAAATATTTCTTTTCCAATTTTAACAGAATTGTCTCAGATAGGTACAATAGTCTTGGTAAAAATATTCATTTTAATTGTTGCTATTCTTCCTACCAAAGATAATTGCAGATTCTTCCATTTTTCCAGATCTACTTGGATTTGTTTCAACAATTTATAATAATTATCTTCCTTAGATAATTGTTTGCATGCACAGAGTTGCCAGATGAAGGGAATACCTAAAGAACAGGGGTCGACTTGGGAATAAGGCCACAGGTGGACGATGAATGGTCCTCCCAGAGAAAATAAAAACGGAGTGAAAGGGGAGTGGAGTCTGTGACTGTAAATCCTCCCTTGAAAGGCTTTGCTGGATGTGAATGAGCAGAATTCACAGTAAATTAATAAAAGGGTTTTTTGTCAGGGCAAGGAGTTTGCTTCATGCTCTTGGGAAGCATAGGTCAGAACACTGGGACAGAAGAACCTGAGGAATCACCCTCACCTGGGGCAGTCGACAACCGGAAACACAAGCTGAAAGCCCTGTCTGACCAGGAAGAGCCGATTGAAGAACTGGCCAGAGATGACTACCTCAAGAGAAACATTATGCAAGTCGTGATAGAGGCTTTTGAAAACCTCAGAACCAGGGGAGAATTAGATCGACACCAGAGAGGGGGCGAGGCGGCAGCAGCAGCCAACGAGACTGGGGTTGCCACTCTGGATCCAGCAGCAGCAGGCCAACCAGACACAGCAAGGGGAGGGGAGCAGCAATCCAAGTGAACCTACCCCGTGCAGCACAAACCCTTGCGTTACTGGCCAGCCCAGAGCACCACAACTGGAGAGGAAGAGCAGTATGGTGGCGATCCGCAGCAACAGGGAGTTTTCCTGGCACATGTCCGCATGTACATGCAGGAGCATGGGAGGGATTTCCAGACCCAGGACACCTTGGCCCTGGAAGGGATAGCTGTCCGCTGGATGGTGATGCTCCACAGCACAGATGCCCCTGAACTGCAGAACTTCAACTGATTCATTATTGCTGTCTGCCGCTAATTTGAAGACCCCTTGGCAGATCGCAAAGCTTGTGATCACATCAGAACCATGAAACAGGAGCACTTGTATTCAGGTAGCTGAATACACTGAAGAGTTCCAAGACCTCGCATGCAGAGTGGACTGGCCGGAAGATATCCTAGTGAGCTGGTTCAAAGAGGGCCATGCCTTCCTGGCTAGAGGAGCCCCAGACAGCTTGTATGACTGGTACATCCTGGCCAAAGAAGTGGAGATTGACATGGCCAGAAACAAGTACTGAGGGGGAAGAGTATGGAAGAGATCCCCACTCCAGGGGAAGCGAGAGTCATTCAAGTCACAACCTCCCCCCCGGAACCAAGATCATCTGTCTGCTTCAAATGCAGGAAGGAAGGGCACCATGCAACTGAGTGTCATTCAAACACTCCCACTCAAAAGCCAGAATGCCTGTCCAGAGGAAAGCCCAAGAAAACAACCCCCCAAGAAAAAGACACCGTACTGAGAAGTGGGGAGGCCAGAATTTCACCCCCTCGCAAAATTAGGGGAAGGAACTCCGGCATCACCTGGGGAGAAATCGGGGCCATCTGAGAGCAACTCTGAAGACAACCCGCTGTTAAGGAAACCAGTTGAGCCACTCAGCCTGCCCCTAAGACTATTCATCCCCAGTAGTGGGGAAAGAGTGAAAATATCAGCCCTCTTGGACTCAGGGATGCACCCGGTGTTTGATTAGCCCAAACCTGGTGGAAAAATTGGGCAGATACTTCTGGAATCTAAAAACCCCCATCGAGTTCTGCCACTTAGATGAGTCAGTCGCAGGAACCTCGGGACAAAGCAATGGGAACTCACGATGATAGACTCACTTTTATTGTTGCACCGGAAATAGAATGGCCACTAGTTCTAGGGCTCACCTGGTGGAGGAAGTGAACCCCAGAGTGAACTGGAAGCAGGGGACTCTAAGATTTCAATGAGGAGTTACTGGACCCAATGGCCAAAGGGAGGAAATTGGGGGAGGCCCAAAAAAAAGCAGCAATGACAGGAAAGGCTGCACCAGACCAGGGCATCCCCAGGGAGTACAAGGACCTAGCTGAGGTGTTCAGTAAAGAAGGCTCCGACGAGCTCCCTGTCCCACAGCACTATCGAAATCCTTCAGGGGCCAAACTACCAAAAGCAAAAATGTATACCATGTCTCCCAGGGAACTTGAAGAATTGAGAGTCTTCACAGATAAAAACCTGGCAAGAGGTTTCATCGAATCCACGCAACCAAAATTTCCCACCCCAGTGCTATTCCAAGAAAAGAAAGATGAGTCTTTGCGCCTTTGTGTAGATTATAGAAATTTAAAAGTAAGTGTGGAGAATGTGTACCCTCTCCACCTCATGAAAGACATGTTAGCTCACCCCTCCAAAGGATTTTTTTTCCAAAACTGGACTTAAGAGAGGCTTACTACCAAATCAGGATTAGGGAAAGGGATGAATGAAAAACAGCTTTTAACACTCCTATTACCTTTTAACGCTTGTTACCAATTCAGAGTGCTCCAATTTGGATTACAAGGTGCCCCTGCCGTGTCTATGCGACTAATAAACAAAGTGCTCCATTAGCACCTTTACAAAGGGGTTCTGGTGTACTTAGATGACATTTTAATATACACAGAAACAAAAGCTGAGCACATAAAGCTTGTCCAAGTGGTCCTAAATAAACTCCATGCTGCAAAGCTTTATGCAAAACTTTCCAAATGTGAATTCCTCAAAGATAGAATTGACTACCTGGGATATAGAATTTCCCACGAAAGCATGGAACATGCAAGCAGTGATCGACTGGACTCCCCTCACCTACCAACAAACAACTACTAATCTTCCTGGGGCTTGCAAATTTTTGCTGGCAATTTATCCCAGCATTTGCACAAATTTCCCTCCCAATCATAACGTACTGAAAACAAAATGGAGGTGGGGACAAACCAAAACCAAAGCAGCCCATAAACTTCCATGCAGCATTTGCCAGGCAGCATTTGATAGACTGAAACAATTGTTCTCAGCCGAACCAGTTGTTAGGGTTCTAAATACCATGCAGAATTAAATCATTGTCCAAGCCAAAAACATCTTTAAAGGTCTAATTTATTCTACAGGCAATTTAGCACCTCTATGGAAAAATTCCAACTCTGATTTGCATCCTGGAATTCCACCCAGTTGAAAGTTCATGATCTATCCCCACACCCACAAATCCATCACATGTTCCAATCATCATCTTCCACGCTGGCATCTACAACCCTCTGGTTCCGGTCAGGTGTCGAGGTGCGGAGACAAAAGATGACCTTGGCTTCTATAAAAGAATGTCAACAATCCATTCTACAATCCTACTCCTTTCTATTCCCCCCTCCCAACTACTACACTATTGAAACAGCATAGAAAATTATAAGAAAGTGTGGCAGGCCAAAGATCCTAAAAAGAACATAACTACAGGCCTGACAGGCGGCCTCTCCTCAAAAGAAAAATGTTTCCTGCAAAGAGAATAACATAAAAGTTAACATAACAAGAGACTTCCTGTGGTGACGTCAGCGTGTCTGGAGCTAACGGGAGCTCTCCTGATCTTTAGCTCCAACTTCTTCGTTTAGGCTCATATTTGAGTGCTGTCGATCCTGTAGGGACCAACAGATTAAGGGGGAAACTCTGAAGACGCTGGGACGATAAGGCAAATCCTCCCAGCGGCAGGAGAAACCCACTAAATGGACGAAGAAGCACCCCTGCCACTTTGTCAGGACAGAGCAATGGCGCCCGCATAAGAAGGAAGCAAGTATTTGGAACAGCTGGGACAGAGGTAGCAGTTACTACAACCTAAAGAAGAGAAAAACAACAACTCACGCCGGGCAGAAAGGTGAGCTGGAAAGAAGGAAGCTCTGAGAAGGGGTTTTTTATCAGACTTTTGCCGAAAAGCTGTGAGAGCTGATTTACGATCTGTGAATTGCCAGCGTAAATAACTTGAACTAAACAGCCCAGAGGAGGAAACGAAATCCCAGCATGGATAAATAGGACTGGGAATTTTTGAAAAGACTTGGAAAGTACAAAAGAACTGTTCAGCATTGGGGCTGGTTGTGGATTTGCTGACTTTTTCTTTATTGCTCTTCTGGATCAGAGGGCCCCACCTTTACTTACCCTGACGGCTGGACTGGTGATATTAACTGACTGATACTAACACGGATACTGAATAGAGGGTGACATCTAGTGGATCAAAACAGGAACCTGCGGTCTGGAAAAATCAGTAACCTTTTACTACCTATTACCCTTATAACTGTTACACTGGAGAGATATTAATCTGTATAAAAAAACTGTGTGAATTTAACGTTAAGATATATGATAATTAAGGATTTAAATAGAATGGAATAATACATAGGAATGTGTAGGAATGTGTAGATATTGAAACGGGATATTAAGGAAGATTATTACTAAACATTGAGATAGAAAATTTAGTGATAAAATTGGTAAGTCTGATAGCATTGATACGGTGGATAAAGTAGAAGCTAAGTGGAACTTATATGCAAGTGTGGACAAGGATAATTAGGGGGATAAAAATGGCAACCTCAGGAAAGCTAATTAAAAAAACCACAGCTAATACGACTATGGCAACACCTCCCTCCTCAAACCAAAGATCGATTGAGAACGCACTAGGTCTGGAGAAAGGTGGAAAGATGGCAGAAACAATAGGGCCAGCGCCAACTTTGCAAAGTATGCAATTAATACTCCAAACGATACAAGAGACGCTTATTAATAACCAAGGAGTGACAGCTGCAAATCATGAAGAGACAAGGAGAAATCATGAAGAAGTGAAAAATGAAATAGGAGAACTAAAAGGAGATATTAAAACCGTGGATGATAAAATCGAAAAGATACAGACCGCCTTAGCAATCAATGAGCAGAAAATCCAGAACATTGAAACAAAAATAGAACAAACAGACCAGAAGGTGGAAAAAATGGAGCTAGAATATAGACAATTGAATAAAGAATTGGAGTTATCAATAATGCGACTTGAAAATGAAAGAGCTGCATTCTATTTAAGATTCCAAAACATACCGGAAGAGAAGGAGGAATTTTTGAAAGTAAAAATGACTGAGATTTTTGCAGAAATGCTACAGAGAACAGAACACGAGTTGAGAGGAGATATTGATGAAGCCTATCGAGTCCATACTAATTATGCCAGAAGACACAGGCTCCCAAGAGAAGTACATGTAAGGTTTGCCAAAAAAACAACCAGAGATGAGATATACAAAAAACTAGAGAAGGGACGTTTACATACCAGGGAAAGGAGTTGATCACGCTTAATCAGATTCCATGGAGAATCCGGGAACGTCGTAGACAATACCAATTCCTAACAAATCAGTTAAATAAAAACAGAATAATGTACAGATGGCTGATACCAGAAGGGGTACTGGTGACATGGCAAGGGAAAAGATATAAGATAGAGAATATAGAGGAAGCACAGGAATTTTATGAAAAATATTGTACAGGGGAAGAAGAACAAGGAAGTAAAGATGAGCTAGAAAGGGGAAGGCGAGGCCAAGAGGAAGAAACATCAGGAGATAAAGAAAGAAACAGGAAAGAAGAACAGAGGCAAGAAAGAGAGAGAGCAGAAAAGGAAGGTGCGAGAGGGAAGAGTCAGATACAAACTAGAAGTAACAAGAAAAACCCCATCTAAGGATGGACCAGGAAATAACAGTTATCTCATTAAACTTGAACGGATTGAACGCACCAAAAAAAAAGAGTGCAGATGTTTAACAAACTGAAGAAACTAAAGGTAGATATAATCTGCATACAGGAAGTGCATATTAAAAGGGACCATAAGAACTTATTGGAAAATAAAAAACTTGGGAAATTATACGCAACACTAGCAGAAAAAAAAAAAGAGGGATAGCAATCTACATAAAGGAAAAAATAAATTCCAAAGAAATCTACGCTGATGAAGAAGGTAGGATACTAATGATTGAATTAGAGACAACAGAAAAACCGATACTATTAATAGTCATATATGCACCAAATCAGAAACAAGAGGAATTTTACAGGAAACTACACAACAAAATAAACGAATTAGAATACAAAAATATTTGCTTAATTGGGGACTATAATGCAATAGCGGACAAGAAAATGGACTATGAAAGCAAAAAGAAAAACAAAACAAAGAAAAATATGCTGCCCAAAGCCTTCTTTGAGATGGCAACCGAACACAAATTGCATGACATTTGGAGAGAAAGGCACCAAACAAGAAAGCAATATACCTTTTACTCGAACCCCCATCAGTCACTATCAAGAATTGACATGGCTTGGATCTCATCCGGACTATGCAATGAAGTAGATGAAATTGAAATAGAACCAAATGAGTGGGCTGATCATAATCCAATAAAATTAAGATGGAAAGGTCAAAGAAGAAGAAAAAGATGGATGATGAGTTCAAGCATCATAAATGAAATAGAATACTCCCAAATGCTGGAGAAAGAACTAAAACATTTTTTTAGAATAAATAAAAGAGAAGATACCTCAATTCAAAATATCTGGGGCACTATGAAAGCATACATAAGAGGCCTTACGATTGCCTATATGGCAAGGAAAGCTAGAAATCAAAAAAAGCAACAAGAAAGTATGCAAAGGGATCTCATGGAAGCCGAAGATGAACTCCAGAAAGACCCAAAGAATAAAAAGAAAAAAGAAAAAAGAGAGATAATCAAACATAAGCTCAACCTAATAAATCAAAAGGAATTGGCGCAGAAAATTAAAGCAGCCAGACAAAACTATTTTGAACAAGCCAATAAACCGGGACGATGGCTGGCATATAGACTGAAGAATGAAAGAGAAAAAAGGATGATATACCAATTGAAAGACGAGAAGGGAACGATTCAATACAAAGCAGAAGAAAAGAAGAAAATTATACATAAATACTTCACAAAATTATACACACAAGACAGTATGGAGGAAAATAAAATAAGGCATTACTTAAACAAAGCAAAGAAAACCCAATCTCAAAAGAGCAAAGGGATCTGATAAACAGCCCAATAACATTAGCCGAAGTGGAATCAGCTCTGAAAAACTAGAAAAGTAATAAAACACCAGGACCAGATGGAATACCGGTGGAGCTATACAAAAATAATAAAATAATACTGGAAGAATTAGGGGTAGACATGTTTAATGAAATCTTAGGAAAAGCCAAGATACCGGAAACATGGACAGAAACAATAATCTCGTTAATCCCAAAAGAAGAACCCAGCCAACAAGAAATTCAAAATTACAGACCAATTTCATTATTAAATTCTGACTATAAAATATTTGCAGCAATTATGGCAGGAAGAATCAAACAAGTTTTAAATGAACAAATACACCCAGACCAAAACGGATTCCTACCTCACAGACACATCAGAAATAATACGAGAATCATCCTAGACATAATAGAGTATTATGAGGCGCACCCAGAAAAACAAATGGTACTGGTTTTCCTTGATGCACAAAAAGCATTTGACAATGTAGTTTGGAAATTTATGATAACAGTATTGGATGAGATGAAATTCGGTTAAAAATTTATAAAAATGATAGAAGGATTTTATAATAACCAGACAGCCAAAGTTCTGATGAATGGAGAACTAACAGAGAAGATCGAAATAAAAAAGGGAGTCAGACAGGGATGCCCCCTCTCTCCTTTGCTGTTCATACTGACTTTGGAAATCTTACTAAATGAAATCCGGAAAGACCAGGGAATAAGACTCAAAAATGAAGAATACAAGGCACAAGCCTATGCCGATGACTTAGTATTTGTATTAGAGGACCCTTTAGATTCTAGTCGGAAATTAATTCAAAAATTAGAAGAATACGGCGAAGTGGCAGGATTAAAGATCAATAAAAACAAAACAAAAATGATAACCAAAAACATGACCAAAAAACAAAAAGAAGAACTGGAAATAATAACCAATATGCAAATAGCTAAGAAAGTAAAATACCTGGGGATCTGGGTGTCGGCAAAATGTTACACAATTAAAGATGATAACAATAACAAATTAGTGATACAAATAAAGAAAGACTTAGAAAATTGGAAAAATATTCAACTATCGCTCATGAGACTCATAGCGACAATCAAAATGAATATATTACCAAGAATCCTATTCCTGTTACAAGCCGCACCTATTAACCCAGGTAAAAAATTCTTTCAAGAATTAAAGAACATAACCACTAGGTTTATTTGGCAGGGACGAAAAGCGAGGATCAAACTAAAGTCATTGCAGGACAGCAAAGAGAGAGGAGGTTTAGCATTACCAAATTGGGATTTATACGCATCGGCAGTATCAATAACATGAGTGAAGGATTGGATAGAACTAAAGAATAAAAGAATTTTGACCCTGGAAGGCCATGATTTGCAAGCAGGCTGGCACACTTTCCTATGGGATGATAAAAATAAAAGACAAATACTTTCAAAAACATTTAATTAGAAGAGCGTTATTGCAAAAATGGCTCAGAATAAAAAAAAATCCATTACGAGAAAATCCCGAATTGGCTATCACCAACAGAAAGGACGACTCATCCAAATTTTATAGATTGGAACAAAATACTAAGATATAGAGACTTAATTGATAGACAGGGAAACTTAAAAACAGTTGAAGAATTGGCAGAACGGAACATGAAAGTGGACTGGTTAACCTACTTTCAAATCAAAACTAAATACAATAATGATACCAAATTATATGACATTGAAACAGAATCACACGAATTGGATAAAATCATCCAAAGCCCAGATAGAAAATTGATAGGGAGAATTTACAAATTTGTCCTGAAATACAAAATGGAAGAGGAAATTGTGAAAGAACAAATGATAAAATGGGCACAGAACTTTGGACACAATATTGAATTAGACAAATGGGAAATTTTTGGGGGAACAAACTTAAAAATGACACTCTCGGTCGCATATAAGGAAAACCAGTATAAAATGTTTTACAGATGGAACCTAGCACCAACAAGGTTAGCCAAAATATCGGCAAATACATCCCCAAAATGTTGGAAATGCGAATCAATACATGGAACATACTATCATCTATGGTGGACCTGTGAGGAGGCTAAAAAGTTTTGGAAAAAGATACAAAAGTGGCTGGAGGCAATAACGGGATTTAAAATAGATTGGAAACCGGAAATTTTCTTATTAGGATTACTGCCTACAAAATACAAAAAAGAAATCCAGTACTTAATATTGCATATAATAACGGCGGCAAGGATTGCCTATGCCCAGAAATGGAAAAACAAGCTAACCCCAAGTGAAGAGGAAATAATAAGAAAGGTGATGGACTGTGCCGAAATGGACAAATTAACTAAAGAAATCCAGGGAAAAGAAGAATCAGAATTCTATCAGATATGGGATAAATGGTATAGGTGGATGGAGGAAAGAAATAGGAATCCTAGGCGATAAATAAACAGAATGTAGTAGCTCTCATAGATGGTTGTCGGTGTTAAAATGTTTATCCATTGAATAATATAAATACGAATGATTTTTGATAAAAGTACTTTCAAACAAATGTGGCTAAAGGAGAATGTGGGTATCGTCTTTGATTTAAAATGCACAATTTAATGTGAATGAAGTATAAAGAATGATTGTAGTAATGCACGGAACTCAAATGTAACCAATTGACATGCTAGCTGGCAGTTATATTGAAGAGTGTTTTGTCTGTGTGTTATTCGTCTAATTAAAACAATTAAAAAAAAGTTAACATAACAAAATTAACCACCTCTTCTCCACCCAGGGGAACCCTTTGACTTCTCGGGAAACTTCCCATTGAATTGCTTTACTAACTTCTCCACTTTTAGGTTCCCACTGTTCACCCAATATCTTCAGACCAAGGGTAACCCTTCCAATGCACTAAGTACTGTAAGCGACCCCTATTCAGCCTGAAATCTACAATTTTTCCACCTCAGATTGTGTTTCCCCTTCTATCACTACAGGAGGAGATTGAGCTTGGGTGGATGCTCTTCTGTTAGACCCAATTACTGGTTTCAACAAGCTACAATAAAATTCTGGGTCAATTTCCCCTAGACTTCTGGGTAGACTGAGTTGAACTGTAACTGGGTTAACTATCTTCACTATTGGGAATGGACCTAGAAATTTTGGACCCAATTCCTTGCTAAGCATTTCTAATCTTACGTATTTGGTAGATACAAAAACATTGTCCCCCACACGGTAGGGGTTTTGGAGCAAGCGATGTTGATCATCTTGCTTCTGGTAGGCTTCTGCTGCAACTGCTAGAGCCTTCTTCGTATTCTCCCATCCTTTCTTTAGCATGTACATCCATTCACTCAAAGACATGAAGGAAGGAGGTTCTCTAGGCAACTCAGGCATGGCAACAACTTCCATGCCACTGGTAATCTGGAAACTCGCTAATCCTGTGCTGCTGTGGACCGCATCGTTGTACGCCACTTCGGCGAAGGGTAGCAAGTCCAACCAGTTGTCTCGCTGATAGTCCACAAAACACCGGATATATTGTTCCACCACCGCATTGACTTCCTCTGCTGCGCCGTTCATGCTGGGATGAACCTCTGAGCTCAGTTCTTGTGTGGACCCAATGGATCTCAGGACCTCTGTCCAGAACTTGGCTGTGAACTGGACTCCGCGGTCTGAAATGATCCTCTTGGGTACTCCGTGCAAGCGATAAATGTGTTTCACAAACATTTTCGCTAATTCGTTTGCCGACGACAATCCTGAGCAAGCAATGAAGTGTGCCTGCTTAGAAAACAAATCAATAACAGCCCAAATTACTTTATGCCCACTGCTGTCTGGGAGTTCCACGATGAAGTCCATTGCGACCTCTTCCCATGGCCGTTTAGGGCTCTCTGCTGCAGGTGCTGTAGGTTCTGGGCTCTTGGATTCAATCATCCACGGCTGGCCTTTTTCCTCCTCCGAGGCCTCCTCCTTGGTAGGACTCTTCGTCACCATAAGTTGGGGATCCTCTTCCAGAGGTCGTTTAGGCTTTTCCCCCTCCGAGGCCTCCCCCTTAGTTGGACTCTTTATCACCTTAAGTTGGGGATCCTCCTCCGGAGAATGTCTGCCCTTTTCCTCTTCCGAGGCCTCCCCCTTGGTAGGACACTTCCTCACCTTAAGTTGGGGATCCTCTTCCAGAGGTTGTTGGCCCAGATGACTCTTCTGTGGTGGCATCTGGGACCCTCTCTTTACCGCCGTGGTGATTGGTGCGCACGTTTGTGGCATTGGGGCTGGAGCCAAGCACTCTGACGCTCTGTGGCCAAGTTGACAACAATGGTGGCATTTAATTGGGCCCCATGAGGAATGGAACCTAGTTACATCTCTAAACTCAGGAACCGTTTCATCACACTGCCTTGCTCTCCAACTTGCAGCTGCCCCCTTGGTAAACCCTTCTTCCATGGTGGAGATTGCTTCTCTGTAGGAATGTGGGGTAAGAACCTTTTGGGGGATTACAGATGCACCTTGTCCCGCTTCCCATCTTGCAGGCCTGGCTTTGGTGATCCCTTCTTCCGTGTTGGTGATTGCTACTCAGTAGGAAGGTGGGGTAAGAACCACTTGGGGCCTTGCAGGCGCACATTTTCCCGCCATCCACACTGCAGGCCTCTGTTTGGTAATCCCTGCTTCCATGGAGATTTCTTCTCTGTAGGAAGGTCTGGTAAGAACCTTTTTGGGCCTTGCAGGGGAGACTGGAACCAGTGGGGAGGTCAATCCCTCGGTTGGCCACTGCCCAGCTTTCTGCCATAGTGCCATCTGCTGAGGGAGGGCAGGTGCCCACTGGCATCCCTCCCATCCATGACTTGGGGCTAAGACCCATCCCGGGGTTGCCTGCTTCACAGGTTGCAGCTCAACCAATGATGGCTGGCTAGGGGGGTTTATGTGCCAAGGACCCTCCTGCTGGCTTGGATGAGTTATGTGCCAAGTAGGTGCCCTCTGCTGGCTTGGAGCATTTCCCCATGCTGATGGCAAAGGAGGTGGCCAGTAGCATCTCTTCCATCCAAAATCTGGGAAGAAAACCCAATCTGGTTTTGCTTCATTTACTGGTTGCTGCCCCATTTGTGGTGGCTTGCAAGTGAAAGATGCTGGCAAAATCCCTTCTTCCTGCCTCGGTTGAGATTCCCATTTTGAACGGGAATCTTTCTCCCAGTTAGTTGCAGGGTAATAAGCCATTTCATTTATTGCCGTCTGGAAGGAGCCCAAGCCTCCGTTCTAGGGGTTTTTTTCTTTTTTTTCTCCAAGCCTTGCTTCCAAGCTGGGGGGAAGGAGGGGGAGCATGCACTCACATTTTGCTGAAGAAGTATGTCTGAGACTTTCCTTCCTCTTGTCATTTCTCCTCCTGCATTCCTCCAGATGCAATTAAACTGGAAGCAGCATTCCATTGCCTTTGAAGTTCCGGCACTCACCTTCTTATCACCAAAAGCTTCTCATTATTTCTTCGCTGATATTTACGCTGTCCCGGTCAGCGTTGGGAATGCAGCGACCCCCATCACCAGCTCTTCCATCACCAGCCCCTCCTCCCTTGAGAGGGGGAGGGTGCTAGTGAATTATTTTAAAGGAGAGAGTTGGAATAATGTTAGGGTTCTAAATACCATGCAGAATTAAATCATTGTCCAAGCCAAAAACATCTTTAAAGGTCCAATTTATTCTACAGGCAATTTAGCACCTCTATGGAAAAATTCCAACTCTGATTTGCATCCTGGAATTCCACCCAGTTGAAAGTTCATGATCTATCCCCACACCCACAAATCCATCACATGTTCCAATCATCATCTTCCACACTGGCATCTACAACCCTCTGGTTCCGGTCAGGTGTCGAGGTGCGGAGACAAAAGATGACCTTGGCTTCTATAAAAGAATGTCAACAATACATTCTACAATCCTACTCCTTTCTATTCCCCCCTCCCAACTACTACACTATTGAAACAGCATAGAAAATTATAAGAAAGTGTGGCAGGCCAAAGATCCTAAAAAGAACATAACTACAGGCCTGACACCAGTCCTAAAACACCCAAAGAGGAGACAAGGGGAAAACTCCAGCTTTAATAGACAGTAGCTGAGTCTTCAGCACCCTGGAGAGAGCTCTCTATGGATTTAATTGTAGAGGTACCTGAAAGTTGGGAATATATTTGCAGAAGTTGCCTATAATAACTCTGCATTCTAGCACTGTGTTCACCCCATTTCAAGTTGCCACTGGCCAGGACTTCATCCCATGCCAGAATTACCAGTAGAGGAACCAACCATGCCCTCACTTAAGGAGGATACAACAACTACAAAACACCTGGCCAGTAGTGAGACTGGCCCTGAATGAGGCTAGAGCCACTTTTAAAGCCCAAGCTGACAAAAGGACAGAACCAAACCCATTTAAAATAGGTAATAAGGTTCACCTGTCCACAAAATTCCTTCAATCCTTACAACCTCAAACAAATTGAGACCCAAATTCCTTTCCCAATCACTAGAATCATCAACCCAGTAACGGTAGAATTACTACTCCCCAGGACACTTAGACAGGTCCACCCAGTTTTTCACTGAAGCCTATTGAAACCTGAAATTACATCCCCTTTAAGGCCCCAAGAAAATGCTCCTCTGATCCCTATTATGGTCAAAGGGGAACAACACTTTGAAATCAAAGAGATCCATGACTTCTGCACCCACCGGGGTTCAACTCAATACTTAGTCTCTTGGACACAATTACCTCCCTCTCAAAATGAGTGGGTAGCTAAGAAACATGTTAGGGCCCCTGCATTGCAGAAAAAAGTTTTACTTGGAAATATCCTAACAAACCGAACTAAGTCTCTAAGATATTCATCTTTCTATTCTCTCTTACAGGTAATTTTTTTAATGTGGGCAACATATCATTCTATTGTGAAACTGTCATTCAAGCGGGTAGGAGGCCCTGGATTCTTTTACTCGCTTATTGCTCTCATCCTGTTTTCCTATGTATCCTGTAATTCCCTAGTTTATAACTTTTATCCTGTCACCTATTCTGCCCTGCGTTTTGATTTACCTTGAGGGATGTACAAGGGGGGAGGGCCATCTGTTTTCTCTCAGTTTGGAAGCCTCACAGACGAAGCTCATAGGAACGACTCCTTATCTCTTTCTCAGGATGACCCGTTTCCACAATATCTTCGCACCTGTGGATTGGCTCATTCAACATCAAACTGAGAGGAGGGGTTTCTAATCACTTTATCCTAACAGAATTCCCTGGGGGGAACTCAGACCTTGCTTTGCATTGTCATGCATTCATTTCCTTTCAATAAAAGTTTCCTTTTGAAATGCTAAAGTTTCGAGAGTCCATGCTTTCTTGAATAGGAGAGAGAGGCAGGACCATACACCAGATCTCTAAATATCAGGCATACTAAAATATTTAATTAGCTACAAAGAGAAAAAGTCATTTGAAAAGTCTTTTGGTTATCTGAGAAAAATTTCTTTTCCATTCTTAAATAAATTGCAAAATTAAAATCCCAAATAAATACAATAACTATTAATTCCTGGTTCCATAATCAATGTGTCTTTATTTGGACTAGATGCTAGAAACCTGGTCTATTTGGAATGCACAGGACATGCTCGGTCATGGCATATTGCAAGGATGGGCAAATTGTGAGTCGGGAATTATAACTGTCTCCTGATCAGATTCCAAGCTGTAAGAAGCTTTCCAATGTCTGGGAGATATTAATGAAAATTTTGTTGAATTTGAGAGGTTTGTACAGAGAAAGGATTTCCAGAGGTTTCCTTTCCCTATCCCTATTTTGCCATGTTGACTGAAAACTTCCATTAAATTTCAGCAGACTTAAAGCAGTGCTAGGGAAATTTCTCATGAAGCCTGCAGCTGCTCTACTCCTGATATTTGGTTATAGCACACTAACATTGCATATGCTTTTCTGTAATTTTGCCAGAGCTTTGAGTACAAGCTATTTTCATGTTTCAAGATCCATTGAAAAAGAATTATTCACCTTGATCCAGCAGATCATAGTTTCCAAATGTAACAAAATGTATTACATTTATATTCTGTTTCATTTGTAAAATGCACGCACTTGTAAATCAAATCTCCTATTACTCAGCTTTTTAAAGAATTTTCTTTTGAAGCTTTGTACATATTGTACAAAGGCTGTTCAGGATTTATTCTTTTTATTTTTAATTTTATTATATATGTTTTGATTCAAATTATATGTTAGGGTTCTAAATACCATGCAGAAATAAATAATTGTCCAAGGCAAAACATCCTTAAAGGTGCAATTTATTCCGCAGGCATGTTAGGACGGCTATGGAAATTCCAACTCTAAATTACATCCTCTAAGTTCAACCAGTTGAAAGTTCATGATCTCTCCCCACACCCACAAATCCATCACATGTTCCAATCATATTCTTCCACGCTGGCATGTACACCCATCTTCTTCCGGCCAGGTGTCGAGATGCGAAGACAAAAGATGACCTTGGCTTCTACAAAAGAATGTCAACAATCCATTCTACAATCCTACTCCTTTCTATTCCCCCCTCCCAACTACTACACTATTGAAACAGCATAGAAAATTATAAGAAAGTGTGGCAGGCCAAAGATCCAAAAAAGAATATAATTACAGGCCTGACAGGTGGCCTCTCCTCAAAAGAAAAACGTTTCCTGCAAAGAGAATAACATAAAAGTTAACATAACAAAATTAACCACCTCTTCTCCACCCAGGGGAACCCCTTGACTTCTCGGGAAACTTCCCATTGAATTGCTTTATTAACTTCTCCACTTTCAGGTTCCCACTGGTTACCCAATTAGTTTCAGACCAAGGGTAACCCTTCCAATGCACTAAGTACTGTAAGCAACCCCTATTCAGCCTGAAATCTACAATTTTTTCCACCTCAGATTTTGTTTCCCCTTCCATCACTAAAGGAGGAGATTGAGCTTGGGTGGATGCTCTTCTGTTAGACCCAATTACTGGTTTCAACAAGCTACAATGAAATTCTGGGTCAATTTCCCCTAGACTTCTGAGTAGACTGAGTTGAACTGTAACTGAGTTAACTATCTTCACTATTGGGAATGGACCTAGAAATTTTGGACCCAATTCCTTGCTAAGCATTTCTAATCTTATGTATTTGGTAGATACAAAAACATTGTCCCCCACACGGTAGGGGTTTAGGAGTGAGCGACGTTGATCATCTTGCTTCTGGTAGGCTTCTGCCGCAACTGCTAGAGCCTTCTTCGTATTCTCCCATCCTTTCTTTCGCATGTCCATCCATTCACTCAAAGACATGAAAGAAGGAGGTTCTCTAGGCAACTCAGGCATGGCAACAACTTCCATGCCACTGGTAATCTGGAAACCCGCTAATCCTCTGCTGCTGTGGACCGCATCGTTGTACGCCACTTCGGCGAAGGGTAGCAAGTCCGACCAGCTGTCTCGCTGATAGTCCACAAAACACCGGATGTATTGTTCCACCACCGCATTGGCTCCCTCTGCTGCGCCGTTCATGCTGGGATGAACCTCTGAGCTCAGTTCTTGTGTGGACCCAATAGATCTCAGGACCTCTCTCCAGAACTTGGCTGTGAACTGGACTCCGCGGTCTGAAATGATCCTCTTGGGTACTCCATGCAGGCGATAAATGTGTTTCACAAACATTTTCGCTAATTCGTTTGCGGATGGCAATCCTGAGCAAGCAATGAAGTGTGCCTGCTTAGAAAACAAATCAATAACAGTCCCTATTACTTTATGCCCACTGCTGTCTGGGAGTTCCACGATGAAGTCCATTGCGACCTCTTCCCATGGCCGTTTAGGGCTCTCTGCTGCAGGTGCTGTAGGTTCTGGGCTCTTGGATTCAATCATCCACGGCTGGCCTTGTTCCTCCTCCGAGGCCTCCCCCTTGGTAGGACTCTTCGTCACCTGAAGTTGGGGGTCCTCTTCCAGAGGTCGGTTGGGCATTTCCCCCTCCAAGGCCTCCCCCTTAGTTGGACTCTTTGTCACCTTCAGTTGGGGATCCTCCTCTGGAGATTGTTTGCCCTTTTCCTCTTCCGAGGCCTCCCCCTTGGTAGGACTTTTTGTCACCTTAAGCTGGGGATCCTCTTCCAGAGGTCGTTTGCCAAGATGACTTTTCTGTGCTGGCATCTGGGGCCCTCTCTTTACCACCATGGCGACTGGTACACACATTTGTTCTTCGGCAATTCCCTCCTCCGAGGCCTCCCCCTTGGTAGGACTCTTCGTCACCATAAGTTGGGGATCCTCTTCCAGAGGTCGTTTAGGCTTTTCCCCCTCCGAGGCCTCCCCCTTAGTTGGACTCTTTATCACCTTAAGTTGGGGATCCTCCTCCGGAGAATGTCTGCCCTTTTCCTCTTCCGAGGCCTCCCCCTTGGTAGGACACTTCCTCACCTTAAGTTGGGGATCCTCTTCCAGAGGTTGTTGGCCCAGATGACTCTTCTGTGGTGGCATCTGGGACCCTCTCTTTACCGCTGTGGTGATTGGTGCGCACGTTTGTGGCATTGGGGCTGGAGCCAAGCACTCTGACGCTCTGTGGCCAAGTTGACAACAATGGTGGCATTTAATTGGGCCCCATGAGGAATGGAACCTAGTTACATCTCTAAACTCAGGAACCGTTTCATCACACTGCCTTGCTCTCCAACTTGCAGCTGCCCCCTTGGTAAACCCTTCTTCCATGGTGGAGATTGCTTCTCTGTAGGAATGTGGGGTAAGAACCTTTTGGGGGATTGCAGATGCACCTTGTCCCGCTTCCCATCTTGCAGGCCTGGCTTTGGTGATCCCTTCTTCCGTGTTGGTGATTGCTACTCAGTAGGAAGGTGGGGTAAGAACCACTTGGGGCCTTGCAGGCGCACATTTTCCCGCCATCCACAATGCAGGCCTCTGTTTGGTAATCCCTTCTTCCATGGAGAATTCTTCTCTGTAGGAAGGTCTGGTAAGAACCTTTTTGGGCCTTGCAGGGGAGACTGGAACCGGTGGGGAGGTCGATCCCTCGGTTGGCCACTGCCCAGCTTTCTGCCATGGTGCCATCTGCTGAGGGAGGGCAGGTGCCCACTGGCATCCCTCCCATCCATGACCTGGGGTTAAGACCCATCCCGGGGTTGCCTGCTTCACAGGTTGCAGCTCAATCAATGATGGCTGGCTAGGGGGTTTTACGTGCCAAGGACCCTCCTGCTGGCTTGGAGGAGTTATGGGCCAAGTAGGTGCCCTTTGCTGGCTTGGATGAGTTATGGGCCAAGTAGGTGCCCCCTGCTGGCTTGGAGCATTTCCCCATGCTGATGGCAAAGGAGTTGGTAAGTAGCATCTCTTCCATCCAAGTCCTGGGAGGAAAGCCCAATTTACTGCCCAATTTGCTTCATTTACTGGTTGCAGCCCCATTTGTGGTGGCTTGCAAGTGACAGATGCTGGAAAAATTCCTTCTTCCTGCCTCCTTTGAAATTCCCATTTTGAAAGGGAATCTTTCTCCCAGCTAATTGCAGGGTGACAAGCCATTTCATTTATTGCCGTCTGGAAGGAGCCCAAACCTCTGTTCTAGGGGTTTTTTTTCCCAAGCCTTGTTTCCAAGCTGGGGGGAAGGAGGGGGAGCATGCACTCACAATTTTCCTGAAGAAGTCCGTCTGAGATTTCCTTCGTCTTGTCGTGTCTCCTCCTGCATTCCTCCAGATGCAATTAAACTGGAAACAGCATTCCATTGCCTTTGAAGTTCCGCACTCAGCTTCTTATCACCAAAAGCTTCTCATTAATTCTTCGCTGATATTTACGCTGTCCCGGTCAGCATTGGGAATGCCGAGACCCCATCACCAGATCTTCCATCGCCAGCCCTTCCCCCTTGATAGGGGGAGGGAGCTAGTGAAATATTTTTAAAGTAGAGAGTTGGAATAATGTTAGGGTTCTAAATACCATGCAGAAATAAATAATTGTCCAAGGCAAAACATCCTTAAAGGTGCAATTTATTCCGCAGGCATGTTGGGACGGCTATGGAAATTCCAACTCTAAATTACATCCTCTAAGTTCAACCAGTTGAAAGTTCATGATCTCTCCCCACACCCACAAATCCATCACATGTTCCAATCATATTCTTCCACGCTGGCATGTACACCCATCTTCTTCCGGCCAGGTGTCGAGATGCGAAGGCAAAAGATGACCTTGGCTTCTACAAAAGAATGTCAACAATCCATTCTACAATCCTACTCCTTTCTATTCCCCCCTCCCAACTACTACACTATTGAAACAGCATAGAAAATTATAAGAAAGTGTGGCAGGCCAAAGATCCAAAAAAGAATATAATTACAGGCCTGACATTATACTTTTTAGTATGCTTTATTGTAAACTGTCCAGAGAGCTTCAATTACTAGATGTTTTAAACATTTTAATAGATGCATAAAAATAGAAAACTTATTGCTACAGCTTAGAATGTTCTATGCTATGTATTGGATTCCAGGAAAGAAGAGAAGAAATTGCCACCCTAGAAACAATCAACAATGGGAAATCCATCTTTGAAGCACTCATAGACATTGATACATCTTGGCAATGCCTACAGTATTATGCTGGTCTAGCTGGTTCCTTAGCAGGTAGCTGTTGCATGTTCTGTTTGTTCATTCTGTCTCTTTTTTCATTCATTATTCCTTGGTCTAATGTCTCCTTAAATAAAACCAATTAATACAAGTTTATAAGTACTTAATATTTAAGAATTAATATGAGATACTTCCAAGGGCAAAATCTTAGAGCAAAGATTACTTTATTTGAGCTGTAGTTGATGTAGACTAGCAGTATTTTTCTTGAATATTTTAGTACTTACTTCCAGATTAGTGGGGTATGGGAGACTAGCATGGTATGTTTTAGATTATTCATATTAATTTGCATAGAATAATTTTAAATTGCTCAAAATGAATCTTGTGTTATTTTTGCCATTCCACAATCATTGAGAAAGGTAATATGTAGCACATGTCTACTACAAGAAATGACTTGTTGAAAGAAGTAAAAATAGCTATGCTTCTGCCCACTTTGATGATTTGATTTGATGATTTGCTGGAATTCCATGCAGGTTAGTGAATTAGAAAGAAAGACCGGTTGCATTGTCTACATTTTCTGGAGCATTCAGTTTCTGTATTTATTATAGGAGGGCAAAGTCTGTTCTTCAATAATTAGAATATAATTTCATCCTTCCTCTACTACTTTTCTGGATATAAAGCCTTTTTAATTACTCTGCTTCTCATTCTTGAGAATTGGTTTATATTTCTTATCCCCAGATCTCTTTGTCTCTTCTATTTAGGTCAACATATCCAGCTCCCTGAGGGATCCTTTGCTTATACCAGAAGAGAACCTCTTGGAGTCTGTGTTGGGATAGGGGCTTGGAACTACCCTTTTCAGATTGCCTGCTGGAAATCAGCCCCTGCTTTGGCTTGTGGTAAAATAAATTATTTTTTGATAAATGAATGAGTTTCATTAACAGAAACTAGTAGTCAGGGATTGCCTTTCTAGGAGTTAATTATTACCATTTGAGATATGAAAATGGGGAATAAAGTTCCAGTGGACTGTTATTAGAACTTAATAATAACACTTAAATGATAGTAGAAGAGATCACTTTATAGATATTGGCATTGATTTAGCTTAAAACCATATGTGAGATGGATATAATGATCCAGATGCCTGTATGACATTGTCTTAGTTGGACTGAAATATTTTTTCTTCAGTATTGCTCTTTCATTTGATTGCAGATGAAACTATTTTTAGACAGAAAATGTGTATCCATTCTTTTTATTCTTGTGAATTGGATTACCTAGGTAATGCCATGGTCTTCAAGCCTTCTCCTTTCACCCCCATCTCTATTGTGCTGCTGGCAGAGATCTACACTAAGGCTGGTGTCCCTAAGGGTCTTTTCAATGTGGTGCAGGGTGGAGCTGCCACAGGACAATTCCTGTGCCAACACCCAGATGTGGCCAAAGTCTCATTCACTGGGAGTGTGCCTACAGGTGTTAAGGTATGCATACATACATACATACATACATTATATGAATGAACATATACCTGTTCATTGTGTAATTTATATGTTTGCCAGTTGCCAAATCTACAGGTATTCCATTGAAGTCACAAAGTCTTCTTTGGAAATGTGAAGATCACTTCTTAGTCCAGATTCTACTTCTGAATTGCATGTTGGTGAAAAATTATCCAGTAATTCTTACTCAATGTATTTATAAGTTATTTTTTCTGTGCTGAAGCATCTGCTAGCATTTTATAGTCAAAATATCAATAAAATAAATAATTAACAACAATTCAAATAAAACATATTCATTACAGTTAGAAGAAGAAAAAACATTTTTAATATTCATATCAAAAAAGCTTGAATAAAGGCCCATTGCTACTTTAATAGCATAGCTTCAACAAATTCTAGCTGAGGCTCTTTGCATTTACAGTACCAAGAAAGATATATTTTATATTTATATTATAATTGCCTGTGTTAGCTGCTATATCTTGTTCTGTTTTTTCCCCCAATAGATTATGGAAATGGCAGCCAAAGGGATCAAACCTGTTACTTTAGAGTTAGGAGGAAAGTCTCCCCTCATTATCTTCTCTGACTGTGTATTGGATAATGCTGTGAAAGGAGCCCTCATGGCTAATTTCCTTACCCAGGGTGAGGTATGTAAATTTTATCTAACAGGGAAGAAGTTGTGGGCCTTACTAAATCATTTTTAAAAGTCCAGTTAAGTTCCATACCTGGAGAAGAAATTTGCTATATCTTGTAAAATATTGTAATATAGACGTGTTTATCAGAATCTCTAAGAAAAATTGGGTGCTTTACCATTTCACAAACATTTTTCTTATTTCATTCTAAGTGAGGAGGAATGCCTAAACTTGTGTTGTGTTCTAAGATCCAAATTTTTCAGTGTTCATTGCTTTTCAGGATTGGTATTATCTTGTATTGTTTGATTTGACTTATTGATATTTGTTACGGGTTGCTGTTCCAAAGAGATATTAAATCAATGCAGAAATGTCAGTACAGGTACCGGATTTTCAGAGTATAACACACACCAAGATTTTGAAGAGGTAAATTTTTTAAAAAAGTTTTTGCCTTCCCCGGCCCCCAGAGCATTCTGCAGGCCTCCCAAACACTCTGAAAAATGAGGCATGCAGAGAGCTTGGGAGGCCTGCAAAGTGCTTCTGGGGGCCGGGGAGGGCAAAAACGCGATGTGTGGGGGCTTGATCTTCCTAAAGGGTAAGGCTTTTATCAATCTCAAATCCGCTTTTCTCTACCACTCTCCGCGGCAGGGCAGGACTAAACATATCTCTCTGCGCTTTATTTTTTTCCCCTCTGACCACGCAGAGCCGCTTGGCCCAAGGAGCGGCAGTCGGCTTGCTTCTTCTCTACAGCGAGGAAAGAAAGACACATGGGGGCTGCTGAACAGCTGCCGCTGCGCTCGACTGGGAATGGCCCATTGGGCGAGGAGGGGTGGGGATCCCTTCCATTTGGATTAATGGTTCCTCGTGGTGGTGCGTGAGCAGTAAAAGGGAAGCACAAAGAAGACAACTCGGCAAGGCTGCCTCCTTGAAAAACCGGACTTGTTCACAGCCCTCTTCACAATCCAGTTTCCTTAGTCTCGGGGCAAAAGCAGGTGCCAGGCTCCCAGCTACCATATCTCTTTGCTGCATGACAGATCCAGACAGATTGGGAGTGGGGGTGGAGGAAGAGAAGAGGAACAGTCTCCTCCCACGAAGGCTTTTCTCAGGACGCTAGATTGGGAAGTTAAAAACCTGGAATGGGATACAATTAAGCTCCTGAAATTGCTTCGCTACCACCCAAAAATGCTGTTACCACGATCTCTGCCACCTGGAACTGCCTGAGAAAGGGGCAGGTGAAGTGGGCTCTGCAGAGATCGCTATAACAGCATTTTTGGGTAGCAGCGCAGCGATCCAAGCCTTTGAATCAAACTTGATTGTACTCCATTCCAGGTTTTTAACTTCCCAATCTAGCATCCTGAGAAATTTAGCGTCTCTGAGACACCTCTCATTTGCAGGAGGAGGAGGTGGGCGGCATATACAAAAGTCTCTGAGTAACTGGGAAAGAAAGCCATGTTTTTTGGGCGGCAGTTTTCGGCGGGTTCCAAGTGTGGCTTTCTTTCCCAGTTACTCAGAGGCTTTTATATATGCCGTCCTCCTCCTTATTTCCCAATCTAGTGTCCTAAGAAAAGCCATTTTTGAAATCAGGGAGGAAAAAGAGCATTTCATGTGATAAGCAGTTTCAAACTGCAGGGATCGCGGGGCAGCTTGGAACTGCCTGTACCTGAAATACTCTTTTCCCTCCCTGATTGCAAAAACAGGGTGTGCATTCCTCCTGGCTAGATCCGTCTCCCGGGCCAGGAGCCGAGCCAGCAAGCCAGCAATCGGCCAGCTGCCTCTGATCTGCCTGCCTTGTGTCCACGCCCAGCTCCTGCGCCCTTGCCCGATCACACTGCCCTCTCGCTTTTCTGCCTGCCTTCCGCAGCTGACAGTGCTGGCCAGGAAAAAAGAGAAGGCGAGTCTGCAGAGGAGGAGGGCACACGGCTCTGCAGTGTGCACTGGGGAACTGGGAAGGAAAGTATTTTGAGGTGGCAGCGCGTACTGGAACCGCCTGCTACCTGAAAAGCGATGCACTTTTTTGGCTTCCGCATGCGCCCTTTTTGGAATTGGGGAGGGAATTGTGGTGCTGCCGCCCAAAAATGCTTTCATTGAAAAGCTTTGAGCGCAATTCCCCGGGCTGCTTCGGGAATCAGGATCCATGTGGAAGTGAGGATCCCCCCCGCCTGGAACCACCTGAAAATGTGATGCGCAGAGCTACATTCGGAGTATAAGACACACCCAGATTTTCACCCTCTTTTGGGGGGAAAAATGTGCATCTTATACTCCGAAAAATATGGTAATCCTCAACTTATGATCGGTTATTTAATGACTGTTTGCAGGCATGACCGACTTTAAATGGGTGCTTTGCTGCCCATAAAGCATTTTTGACCATTGTAAAATGTTGCATCACAACTGATGGCATCATATGACCGTATTTCAAGTGCTTGGCAATTTGTCCACATGTATGACCAGTTACAAAATGTCCTGTGATCACTATTTGAAATCTTCTCTGTCAGCTTCCCCAGAAAAACATTGCAGAAGCTGTCAGGAAAGATTGTGAGGGAATGTTGGATTTGAGGCCTGTTCCTCCAGCATGCTGAGGGATTTCTCCTCCTCTGTGCAGTTAAAAGAAATCCACCAGATCTCAAAGCTGATGAAAATGCTAACAAATGTCAGCATTCCCCCCACCCTCCAATCTTCAGAGGCAAAAACCAGCATTCTGAGCCATTCAGAACAATGGTATTTGCTAGCATTTTCACCAGATTTGAGATCTATTCTTCCAGAATGCTGAAGGCTTTCCCCTCTTAAGAGGTGAAATCTCTCAGCCTACTGGAGAAACAGGCTCAGCTCTAGTGAAAACAATAGCAAACACCATAGTTTTTGTGGGTATTCTCCCTGGTGGGGCAGGGGGAGGGCCTGGGTGTGGTGGAAGACCTGTGCCCTCTCTCTGCCCCACCACACCTGCAAGGCCCAGGCCTTCTCCCTGGCATTCCACGTAACAACCTATGTGGGTCACTTAACAACTTTATTCAGTGACCGAGATTCTGGACCCAATGGTGGTCTGTAAGTTGGTAGTTACAGGTTAGTTCTGAGCCTGTCAATTCTGAAAGTGGCCCCTTTCTTAAGCCTGTCTCTATGCCTCAGGTTTGCTGCAATGGTACTCGGGTGTTTGTACAACGAGCAGCCCTGGAGGCCTTCACCAAAGAAGTTGTGAAACAGACTCAGAACATCAAAATTGGTGACCCCCTGCTGCAAGATACAAGGATGGGAGCACTTATCAACAAGGCACACCTGGAGAAGGTCTTGAGTTTTGTTAAACAAGCAAAGGAGCAGGTGAGCATTATCTTTACTGAGCTTTATTCTGAGGAATTGGGCTACTGAAAATACTTCACTCATTTGCTACATGAGGTGCTAGAACATCATACAGCCATCATATGTGCAAAATTTAGTATTCAAGGTAGAACAAAGGTGCTTTTATGTGTCTGAAAAGTTATCTGATCTGGGTGCATCTGTTTAACAAACTATAATTGGGTTGCTAAAAATAATGAGCACAGAGAGTTTGATGACTTCCTGGGGTGACGTCATCATGCTTGGAGCTGAGGAACGGGAGTTCTCGTAACCTCTAACTTCTTCATTTGAGCTCATTTCTGAGCGCTGCGAATCCTTAAGGGAGCGGCAGATTAAGGGGAAAACTCTGAAGACGCTGGGGTGATAAGGCAAATCCCCCAGCGGGTAGGAGAAACCCACTAAACGGACGAGGATCTATCCTGCCACTTGGTCAGGACCAGAGCAGTGGCGACCGCATAAGAAGGAAGCAGAGAGAGAAAGCAGTTGAAATCGAGCCATCTGTTATTATTCTTGACAACCCAAAGAAAAGGAGGACAATGCAAAATTGGCAGAGAGGGTGAGCTGGAAAGAAAGAGGCTCTGGGACGGAGACTGTTTTTGCAGTCCAGATTTTTGCCAAAAAGTAGTGAGAGCTCAGATGCTGAGTTGGAATTGACAGCGTGAATAACTTGAACGAAAGTGGCCACAGTGGAACGAAAACCCGGCCTGGACAACAGGAGTGGGAATAGTAACTGCTGAGAAGACTTGGAAAGCACATAAAGAATTGGTTAACAGTCGGGTTGGTTGTTGATTTTTTTTTCTTTTTGCTCTTCCTTCTACTCTTTTGTCTTTCCAAAGAATAGCTGAACTTTGAGCTTTGAACAGTTTCAACCGTGAACAATAAACTCAGGTAACGAAGGGAGCAAGTGCTCTTTTTCTTTTTGGAGGGGACACCTTACAAATACATAGTATTTATTCTCCTCGGAACTTGGAACGGCACTGGAGACAGTAGAGAGAGAATTGTTTTGGAACTATTAGAGGGCTTCTTTACCCACCCACCCCTTTATTTTGCCTTTGCCACTGGACTTGTTGTACTAACTGACTGCCACTAACAGTGATACTGAGGAGAGGGTGACAACTAGTGGATTATACATTTGAACCGTGAGGTCTGATGCAAGGAAATCAACGATGACATAAGCTGGAGTATGTATGTATATGTATGTATGTATGTATGTATGTATGTATGTATGTATATGTGTGTATACATACACATACACACACACACACACACACACACACACACACATATATATATATATATATATATATGCTGGTTTTGTTGTATTCAGGTCTTTTCCCGTGTAAGATTGAGATTATCTTGGCAACGTTTCAGTGAGATCTCACTCGCCATCTTCAGGCTGTTGTCTTTGGCTTAAAGTGCGACCGGAGCTGCCGTCTTTCTGTAAATCTTGGTGGGAGGGGATGGAGTGCTGGCTTTGTTTCAGTAAGTGGAATGATTGGTTGTGTGGTTGTATCATGATTGGTAGATTGGTGCTGATTGGTGCTGGCTGTGTGGGCATTGTTGTTTTGTATTGTAACGGCCTGGGTGGTGGGTGGTGTTCGTTTGTTGACTAGGGCTGGTTTCCAGATGTTTGGTAGACAGCACTAACAATGCAGAGTATGCAATTGATGCTCCAGATGATACAAGAGACATTGACGAAAAATCAAGAAGTGACGGCTACAAATCATGAAGAGACAAGGAAGAATCATGAAGAAATGAAAAATGAAATGGGAGAATTGAAAGGAAATATCAAAAACGTGGATGACAAAATTGAAAGGATACAGAATGCCTTAGCAATCAACGAACAGAAAATCTAGAACATCGAAACAAAAATAGAACAAACAGATCAGAAGATGGAAAAAATGGAGCTGAAATATAGACAAGTCAATAAAGAATTAGAGTTATCAATAATCTGACTTGAAAACAAAGAGCTTCATTTTATCTAAGATTCCAAAACATATCGGAAGAGAAGGAGGAAGACCTGAAAGGAAAAATGATTGAAATCTTCACCGAAATTCTACAGAGAAAAGAACAAGAGTTGAGAGGGGACATCGATGAAGCTTACCATGTGCATACTAATTATGCCAGAAGACATAGGCTCCCGAGAGAAGTGCACGTAAGATTTGCCAAAGAAACAACTAGGTGAAGTATAGAAAAAAACCAGAGAAGGGACGATTACATTCCAGGGAAAAGAGTTGATCACGCTTAAACAGATTCCACGGAAAATTCGTGAACAACGTAGATAATACTAATTTTTAACAAATCAGTTAAATAAAAACAGAATAATGTACAGATGGTTGGTACCACAAGGGGTATTGGTATCTTGGCAAGGAAAAAGATATGATAGAGAATATAGAAGAAGCACAGGAATTCTATGAAAAATACTGCGCATGGGAAGAAGAACAAGGAAGTAAAGAGGACCTAGAAAGTAGAAGTCAAGAGGAAGAAACATCAGAAGACAAAGAAAGAAACAGGAAAGAAGAACAGGCAAGAAAGAGAGAGAGGGGAAAGGGAATGCGCGAGAGGGAAAAGTCAGATACAAACCAGAAGCAACAAAAAACACCCCATCTAAAGATGGACCAGGAAATAACAATTATCTCGATACACTTGAATGGACTAAACGCACACACACAAAAAAGAGTGCAGATGTTTAATAAACTTAAGAAACTGAAGGCGAATATAACCTGTATACAGGAAGTGCATATTAAAAGGGAACATAGGAATTTACTGGAAAACAAAAAATTAGGGAAATTATATACAGCACTGGCACATTAAAAAAAAAAGAGGGATAGCAACCTATATAAAGGAAAAAAATAAACTCCAAAGCAGTCTACTCTGATGAAGAAGGCAGGATGCTAATGATTGAATTAAAGACAACAGAAAATACGATATTATTAATAGTCATATATGCACCAAATCAGAAACAAGAGGAATTCTATAGGAAATTACACAACAAAATAAACAAATAAGAATATGAAAATATTTGCTTAATTGGGGATTATAATGCAATAGTGGATTAAAAAATGGACTATGAAAGCAAAAAGAAAAATAAAACAAAAAATATGTTACCCAAATCCTTTTTTGAGATGGCAATGGAATATAAACTACATGATATTTGGAGAGAAAGGCACAAAACAAGAAAGCAATATACCTTTTATTCAAACCCCCACCAGTCGCTATCAAGAATTGACATGGCCTGGATTTCATCTGGTCTATGTAATCAATTAGACTAAATTGAAATAGAAGCAAATGAGTGGGCAGATCATAATCCAATAAAATTAAGATGGAAAGGTCAAAGAAGAAAAAGATGGATGATGAACTCAAATATGGTAAATGAAATAAAATATAATCAAATGCTGGAGAAAGAATTAAAACTTTTTTTTTTAGAATAAAAAAAAAGAAGACACCTCAATTCAAAATCTCTGGGACACTATGAAAACATACACAAGAGGCCTCATGATTCCCTACATTGTGAGAAAAACTAGGGGGGGAAAGCAACAAGAATGTATGCAAAAAGAACTTATGGAAGCCGAAGCTGAACTACAGAAAGACCCAAAGAATAAAATTAAAAAAGAAAAAAGAGATGATAAAACATAAGATCAACTTAATAACTCAAAAGGAATTAGCACAGAAAATTAAAGCGGCCAGATAAAATTACTTTGAACAAGCCAACAAACCTGGACTGTTTGGCTGATTGAAGAATGAAAGAGAAAAAAGGATGATATACCAATTAAAAGATGATGAGGGAAGAATTCAATACAAAGCAGAAGAAAAGAAGCATATTATTCATAAATACTTCGCAAAACTATACGCACAAGATAGTATGGAGGAAATCAAGGTAAAACATTATTTAAACACAGAAAAGATAACACCAATTTCAAAAGAACAAAGGGAGGCGATAAACAGGCCAATAACATTAGCCGAAGTGAAATTACTCCTGAAAAACCAGAAAAATAATAAAACCCCAGGACCAGATGGAATACTGGTGGAGCTATACAAATATAATAAAATAATACTGGAAGAACTAGGAGTGGAAATGTTTAACAAAGTTTTAGGAAAAGCCAAGATGCCTGAATCATGGACGGAAGCAATTATATCGCTAATCCCGAAAGAAGTAACCAATCTATAAGAAATCCAAAACTACAGACCAATTTCATTACTAAATTCCGATTATAAAATATTTGCAGCAATTATGGCAGGAAAAATTAAACAGGTTTAAATGAACGAATACACCCGGATCAAAACAGTTTTTTACCTCACAGACACATTAAAAATAATACGAGAATCATCCTAGACATAATAGAATATTACAAGGTGCATCTAGAAAAACAAATGGTACTGGTTTTCCTTGATGCACAAAAAGCATTCGACAACGTAATTTGGAAATTTATAATAACACTATTAGACAGGATGAAATTTGGAGGAAGATTTGCAAAAATGATAGAAAAAATTTATAACAGTCAGACAGCCAAAGTTCTGATGAACGGAGAACTAACAGAGAAGATTGAAATAAAAAAGGGAGTCAGACAGGGATGCCCCCTCTCTCCTTTACTGTTTATATTAACCCTGGAAATTTTATTAAATTAAATTAGGAAGGACCAGGGAATAAAAGGTTTGAGACTCAAAAACAAAGAATATAAGGCCCAAGCCTATGCCAATGACTTAGTATTTATTCTAGAGGATCTATTAGAATCCAGTCTGAAATTAATTAAAAAATTAGAAGAATATGGTGAATGGCAGGATTAAAAATCAATAAAGGCAAAACAAAAATGATAACCAAGAATATGACAAAAAGCAAGAAGAGGAAATGGAATTAGCAACTAGAATGCAAATAACTAAGAAAGTGAAATACTTGGGGATCTGGGTGTTGGCAAAATGTTCCACAATTAAGGACGATAATTATAATAAACTAGTGACACAAATAAAGATTTAGAAAGCTGGAAAAATATTCAGCTATCACTAATGGGATGTATAGCCACAGACAAAATGAATATGCGAAAAAAGCATATTCGAAATTTAAAAAAGAAGTTCAGTATTTAATATTACACATAATTATGATGGCGAGGATTGCCTTTGCCCAGAAATGGGAAAACAAATTAATTCCAAGCGAAAATGAAATAATAAGAAAGGTTATGGACTGTGCTGAAATGGACAAATTAACAAAAGAAATCCAGGGAAAAGAAGAAACAGAATACTACCAGATATGGGATAAATGGTATAGGTGGATGGAGGAAAGAAACAAGGATCAATTAAGGAAGACAACAAAGACCAAAAATAGTAGTTAAGGAGAATTAACACATACGTATATATGTATCCAAGTGGTTTAAACTTACTAGAGGTAATCAGCCAATATAGCAGACAGATGAGTAAGATAAGAGGGTTAAGAGTGGTGAAATGCAAATGAAATATAATAGAAGGGAAACAATATAAGGTGAGTGATATAGATTGGCAATTGCTATTAGAAAGAACAGGAAGCTCCTGTTCGTATTGTATTGTGTAAATGTGGTGTATGTCTAAGTTTTGTGTGTGTGTATTTTACATGTTTGTAAAAAAAATTAATTTTTAATAATAATAATGAGCACAAACCACATCTGGAATAAAATTTGGCATGCTTAATGGTAGATCTTATATTAGTGTTTTTATCTCTTATTGTGGAAGAACTCAGATTTGAGCAGCATTTACCATAGAGAAAAATTTTTCTAGTCAGGTGGTGTGCCTCATCAACCTATATTCAACAAATTTAAGACGGTAATATTAAATAAGCATTAAATAAGCAGATTTACTTACACTGTAGGGCTGCAATTCATGTGGCTGGTAAAGTCATGGTATTACCTAAATGAGCAGTGGAACCTTTTTTGGCTTTAGGTGATTTTAAGGGACAAAATAAGTCTCAGCTCTTTTTATTCCCATTCAATACTGCAAAATAAATAAATAAATGCCTCCTCTATATCCCCTGTAGTGTAAATAAATAGATAAGGAATAAATAGGTAAAATATGTGAATGTGTGTGTCTGGTCTATTAGTTCTTCATTTATTTATAAAATTTATTGGCTGCCTATCTTACCTCAGGATAACTCTAAGCAGCTTACAATCATAAAAAACACTAAGTACTCATTTCTTGGGTCCTTATGGAGATACAAATGACCAAAACTAGCCAGGGATCTTACCTCTGTTCTAATAAATATACAAAATAACATTTATTAATCATGTTTTCATTTTAATGTTCATTCCCATTCCATATTTATATATAGCAATAGCACTTGGACTTATATACTGCTTCACAGTGCTTTACAGCTCCCTCTAAGCAGTTTACAGAGTCAGCATATTGCCCCCAACAATTTGGGTCCTCAGTTTACCCACCTCAGAAGGATGGAGCCTGGTGAGATTTGAACTGCCAAATTGCAGGCAGTCAGCAGTCAGTAGAAGTAACCTGCAGTATTGCACTCTAACCACTGCACCACCGTGGCTCATATATAATCAGTGATGGGATTAAAATAATTTAACAACAGGTTCTCTGCCCTAATGACCAGCTGGGTGGGTGTGGCGGGATGGTCATGTGACTGGGTGGACGTGGCCAGGGTGGGCATCACACGGGACTAGTGTGGTGCTAAGGCAGGACTTTCCTGAGACCCTCACTCTCATTATACAGGTAATCCTCCAGTTACAAATGTAATAGAGCCTGCCAATTACATTTGTAACCTGGGGATTACCATATTTAAGATGCACCGGAGTGTAAGACACACCAAGTTTTTGAAGAGGCAATTTTTTAAAAAAAGTAGGTAGGTAGCTAGAGAGATAGATAGAGAGAGAGAGAGAGAGAGAAATACAGTAAGTAGGTAGGGAGAGGGAGAGAGTAGGTAGGTAAATAATGGGATAGATAGATAGATGATAGATAGATAGATAGATAGATAGATAGATAGATAGATAGATAGATAGATAGATAGATAGATAGAGAAATACAGTAGGTAGGTAGGGAGAGAGAATGTGTGTAGGTAGGTAGGTTGGTAGGTAGGTAGGTTGGTAGGTAGAGGGATAGAGAGAGAAATAGAGAGGGAGAGAAATGCAATAGATAGGTAGGGAGAGAGGGAGAGAGAGTAGGTAGGTACGTAGGTAGATAGAGGAGAAGAGAGACAGAGAAATACAGTAGATAGAGAGAGAGTAGATAGGTAGGGAGGGAGAGAGGGAGAGAGAGAGAGAGAGAAATACAGTAGGTAGGTAGGGAGAGAGAGTAGGTAGGTAGATGTTTCCAGGTGTATTTATCCATGTGCTGAAGAAGAATGATACTCAGAGATGATTCACATCCTGGTCAGTGTCTCTTTGCACTTCTACCATCAGGCAGGGGAAATCAAAGCAAAGCATAGGCAGCTGAACAAATTACTTGCATTTTATTCTTTATACTATTTATGTTGTTTGTATTTGTTGTCATGGATTGCACCAGTGGGCTAAAACCAATTTTATTGCATTTATTTGCACAATGACAATAAAGGATATATAGGGTGGGTGTGTGTGTGTTTGTCTGTCTGTCTGTCTGTCTGTCTGTCTATCTATCTATCTATCTATCTATCTATCTATCTATCTATCTATCTGAGGTTGTTTCCTACCGCTTTGGACCGGTTTGACCGAATACGTAGTAACTAGGCCAGACACATGACCATACCAGTTCTATCCTGTGCACTGCCATCTTTATTTTCTGTTCTGCACATGCGCAAAACAATCTACATTGAAAAAAATGTAAAATTTCCCCTTTTTAATCGTGTGCGCATGCCAGTCCAAGAGAGGTCCCAGAAATGGGCCATTTTTCAGAAAAACGGAGGCATTTTTTCCTTCCCCAGCCCCTAGAAGCATTCTGCAGGCCCATTTTCTGCCCATTTTTTGCAAAAACGGGGGTGTTTTTGCCTTCCCCCGACCTGAAGCCTGCAGAGTGTTCCGGGGACAAAAACTTTTTTTTCTTACTGGATAGTTTGAAGGTGCTCCCTTAACTCCAGTGAGGCTGGAACGCCCCCCCCCTTTGTCAAAACTTTTCGCCATTGTTTCAGTGGGTATGGCTTGATGAGGGGATCATGTGACTGAGTGTGCATGAGTGACGTCAAGTTGCCTATGCCCACTTAATCACATGGCTCCCCATTTAGCCACGCCCACTGAACTGATAGCAAAAAAATGTTTGAAACCCACCCTTGTACGCACACATTCTTTCTCAGAAAATCAAGATCATCTGGCCCTGCAGCTGAGCGAGCTTCGCAGCTGGACCTGACGCTGCAAGACGAAGCTGTATAAATCTCCCCATTCTAGGAGATGCTGATGGAACCATGCCTCGACCGACAAGTGGAGAATGCCAAAGCAGACACGCCATAGGCATTCGGGAGAATGGGGATTCCTGCCACCGTCACGCAGCCAGTCACTGGGCAGTCTCCCAGAGCAGTTCAGCCAACTCCCTGTGAGGGCTACCACACAAATCCTTAGCACCGACCAGCCCAGGTGGACCTTAGCGCAGCCTATGTTCAACTTTCCGGGCCAAGAAGTTGTAGCGCAATGGAGCGGAGCCTCAGTTTACTTCCACTCTGTGCAGACCTCGAACCAGACCAGCCGCGACCCCGGTCACTGCCGGGGTGCAGGTGACCAAACAACCGGGCTTGCTGAATCAGCCTGGCCAGAGAATACTGGATCCACAGCAAAGCTTTTGGGGTCTCCCTCCCCTGCCTCAGCAACCGGTTTTTGGATTACCACCAGCAACCCAGATCCCACCTTGGTGGGCATTCTACCCAAGCCAAAGATGGGTACAATGCCAGTGGACACCGACACCGATCCAGCAGCCAATGCCTTTCCAGCTGCTCGGTCCTTTCCAGCTGGCGATTGTTGCCCTGCAGCAGGCTCCAGTCCAGCCACAACCACAATTGCAACCCCAGGCTGTCATTCCCCAGCAGGTCCCAGGCCAACAAGTGCCTGTTCAGCAACCCACGCAAGCCCAGCAACAAGCCCCACCAGCTGTTCCTCCTCCACGCTTCCAAGTAACGTTTGACAGGACACCTGAGAGGCTAGCCTACTTTCTCAATCAAGTCTCACATCCTCAATACCCATCTGATCAGGAATTGATTTCTGCCATATCAGATGGCATGAACAAAGGGGGAGGCATCGGAATGGATAGCTGAGCTCCACGATGAAGTAGCCCCTGAGTTAGAAGATGCTGACGAATTTATTCAGCTAATGTGGATCAGATTTAATAACGTTGCCCAACAAATGGAAGCAGAGGCTCAAATCAAGGAGTTGAAGCAAGTCAGCCGACCCATGAAAGAGCTAATTTGGGAGTTTCAGAAGCTGGCCGAAAAACTAAGAGACTGGCCAGAATGCTTCCTAATGCATACTTTTAACCCTGTTTTGAGTTTTCACAAGATATGCAGTAAAAAATAAGCTGTCCATATAAGATTTACTAAGAAAGCAAACAAAACACAAATACTACAGATGGCAAAAGATAAAACATTGAAATATAAAGATGAGATTGTGGTTCTGAAACAAGTACCAAGAAGAGTGAGAGAGTTGAGAAGAGAATATCAATTTCTGACTAAAATTTTACTTTAAAATGGTGTTAATTACAGATGGCTGATACCAGAAGGTCTCATGTTTGTATGGCAAGGACAAAGACAGAATAGATTCAACTGAGAAAGCAGAACTATTTTATGCAGAATATTTTAGAGGGAAAGAGGAGGAAACAGGAAAAGAAGAATCATTAATTGAATTTCAAGAGGAATGTGACTGAAAAAGAAGAAGGTGCGGTAAGCGGCATTGTGTAGCCTAGAGAACAACGAGATCTACAAGAGCAGCAAATCCTTCTTAAAAAGTATAAATATGGAAGAGAAAAAAATGATTACAATTGACATAAATTGACTCAATTCAGCTATCAAAAGAAGAAAAACATTTTATAAATTAGAGAAATTAAAATTTGATATAATCTGCCTACAAGAAGTACATATTAAACAGCAACATGAACAAATATTGATACAGCCAAAATTAGGGAAAATATTTAGTGTGTTGACACGATGTAAGAAAAGAGGAGTGGTTTTATATATTAAAGATACAATTCCAGCAGAACAAATTTATACAGATGATGGTGGAAGAATCTTGATGGTGGAAATTATGGACAATAATATGAAAATACTCTTAACAGCAATTTACGCTCCAAATGACAGTCAAGAAGAATTTTATAGAAAATTACACATGAAAATAATTGGATTTGACTATGTTAATATCTGCATGATGGGAGATTTCAATGGAATAGTAGATGAGAAATTGGACTATAAAACACAAAAAACAATAAAACAAAGTAGAAAGACTCTTCCAAAATCTTTTTTTTAATAACAGATGAAATAGATTTAAAAGATGCATGGAGACAAAGAAACCCTAAAAATAGACAATATACTTTCTACTAAAATAGACACTCATCATGGTCTAAAATAGATAGGATATGGATGTCAACGGAATTGATTCTTAACATACAGGAAATTAATATAGAAATAAGTACTTGGGCAGACCACAGTCCAATGACAATTAAATGGAAAGGACAAAGGAGAAGATCTAGATGGACTTTAAACAATACCATATTAAAAGAAAAGGACTTTGTACAGAAAATGGAGAAAGAATTGGCTTTCTTTTTTAAAGAAAACAGAAAAGAGGACACATCAATGCAGAATCTTTGGGATACAATGAAGGTCTATGCTAGAGGCTTGATAATACAAGGCAAAGAAATACTAAGAAAAGACAAGCTTTTAAAATATTAGAGGATGATTACAAGAGACTTGAAAAAGAGCTACAGAAACTTCCACACAAAAAAAGGACATTAAAATAAAAATGGACACAATTAAACAAAATTAAACACAATAAAATGGGGCAAATGGTGGGAGAACAAATTATGTTTAAACCAGAAACTTATCTTCTAGGCATAATACCGGAGGGGTTTAAGAAAGATGCACTCTATCTAATTATACATATACTGACTGCAGCGCGCATAACCTATGCACAGCATTGGAAAAAAGAAAATACTCCATCAAAGCTAGATATAATCAGAAAAGTGTTGGCCTGTGCAGTAGCAGATAGGCTCACTCTTGAACTTAAAAATAAAAGGGAATCAGAATATTTTGAAGTATGGAACAGATTTTATGATTGGTATAAGACGAGATGACAAGACTGGAACAAATGTATATATTGTGATTGGATAGAAGGACAGACAATGTATTAAGTAGATTAACTGTTAATGGTTGAAACTAGCTGTACATAATGTGAATGTATGGTCACTCCGACTCCGCGGTATTGCGTTGTTTTAAATGTAAAAATAATAAAAATATATATTTTAAAAAATGGGGCAAATGGAAAAAGAGGAACTAGCACAAAAATGTAGAGGTCCTAAACAGAATTATTTCAAAGATACAAATAAACCAGGTAGATGGTTACACCTTTTAAACTGAAAAGAGAGAATTAAGAAAAATAATGCAATTAATACACGATCAAGGGCAAATTTGGCATGGAAATAGAGAGAAGAAGAAAATTATACAAGATTACTACGGAAAATTGTATGAACAAGAGAACATAGAGGAGGGAAGAGTTAAACAATACCTGCAGAAAGCGAATCTACCCCAGATATCTAAAGAAACTGAAACGATGCTAGAAGGGAATATAACGATAATGGAGTTAACAAGCACTTAAAAAACAAAATAATGAAAAGGCTCCAGATCCGGATGGACTCCCAGCGGAATTTTATAAGACATAACAGGAATCGTTGAATCTTCCACTGCTAGAAGTTATGAATGAAGTCATGTTTAAGATGATGATACCCAAATCATGGTCAGAAGCATATATTACACTTGTGCCAAAGGAGGATGCTGACCCACAACGAATTAAGAACTATAGACCTATCTCCCTGCTAAATTCAGACTATAAAATCTTGCTTCAATATTGGCAGAAAGACTTAAAATATATTTAAATAATTTTATCCACCCTGATCAAAATGGGTTTCTGCCAAAGAGACAAATTAAAGATAACATGAGAATAATTCTGGACAGTTTGGGATATTATGAGGCACATTCTGAAAAACAAATGGCCTTGATATTTTTAGATGCACAGAAAACCTTTGACAATGTGAATTGGCGATTTATGTTATTACAGTTGGAGCAGATGGGCTTTGGTAAGAAATTCATTCAAGCCATAGAAGCTATATGTTATAAACAAATAGCAAAGATAATGATAAATGGAGAATTGACAGATTCTATTGATAAAAGGAAAGGGACAAGACAAGGTTGCCCATTGTCACCTCTGTTGTTTGTGTTAACATTAGAAGTCTTAAATAGAAATATTAGAGAAGAAAAAGATATAAAAGGAATGAAAATTAAAAAGGAAGAATACAAATTGCAAGCATTTGCAGATGATCTGGTTGTCAGCGTTCCAAATATCATGCAGAATTAAATCATTGTCCAAGGCAAAGTAGTCCTTAAAACTCCAATTTAATAAGACAGGCATGTTGGCATTAAGCTGGTGAATTTCAACTCTAATGTACATCCGGTGAATTCACCCAGTTAAAAGTTCATCATTTTTCCCCACACCCCATAATTCATCACATGGTCCAATCTTCATCTTCCACGCTGGCATGTACACCCCTCTTCTTCCGGCCAGGTGTCGAGGTGCGGAGACAAAAGACGACCTTGAGCTTCTAAGAAATTCATAACAATACATTCCACAATCCTACTCCTTTCTATTCCCCCCTCCCAACTACTATACCAATGAAACAGCATAATATATATATGTTTTAATTATGTGGTAGGCCAAAGATCCTAAAAGGAACAGAATTACAGGCCTGACAGGCGGCCTCTCCTCAAGAGAAAAACGTTTCCTGAAAAGAGAATAACATAAATGTTAACCATCAAAATTTAACCACCTCTTCCTCCCCCAGGGGGACCCTTTGGCTTATCAGGGAATTTCTCATGGAATTGCTTCACTAATTTATCTGCTTTCAGATCCCAACTTTTCACCCACGTAGCTTCTGACAAAGGGTATCCCTTCCAATGCACTAAATATTGTAAACGACCTCTATACAGCCTGGAATCTAATATTTTTTTCACTTCATAATGTGTTTCCCCTTCTACCACTACGGGAGGAGGTGGAGTTTGGGTGGATGGTCTCGTGCTAGACTCCCTTACCGGCTTCAATAAGCTACAATGGAATACCGGGTAAATTTTCCCTAAGAGTCTGGGTAGGCTGAGTCGAACTGTAACTGGGTTAATTATCTTTTCTATTGGGAAAGGACCTAGAAATTTTGGACCTAATTTCTTACTAGGAATCTTTAATCTTATGTATTTAGTAGACAAAAAAACTTTGTCCCCCACTCGAAAGGGGGGTTGTAGGGAACGATGTTTATCAGCTTGCTTCTTGTAGGCTTCTGCTGCATCTGTTAGTGCCTTTTTGGTATTCTCCCACCCCTTCTTTAGTGCCTCCAGCCATTCATTCAGGGACATGGATGAGGGAGGTTCCTTAGGTAGTTCAGGCATGGGAACGAATTCCATGCCACTGGTAATCTGGAAAGGAGTTAATCCGGTACTGCTGTGAACCGCATTATTATATGCTACTTCAGCGAAAGGTAGCAAGTCCGACCAATTGTCTTGCTGATAGTCCACATAACACCGGATATACTGTTCCACCATCGCATTGGCCCTCTCTGCTGCCCCATTTGTGCTGGGATGAAATGCTGAGCTGAGTCCCTGCGTGGACCCGATCGATTTTAGGAATTCTCTCCAGAACTTGGCGGTGAATTGAACTCCGCGATCTGAAATGATCCTTTTTGGAACTCCATGTAGGCGATAAATGTGTTTCACAAACATTTTCGCTAATTTCTTTGCGGATGGTAGGCTTGAACAAGCGATAAAGTGTGCATGCTTGGAAAACAAATCAATAACTGTCCAGATTACTTTATTACCACTGCTATCTGGAAGTTCGACAATGAAGTCCATTGCTATCTCTTCCCATGGGCAGCTAGGGTTGGCCACTTCTTGTAGTAGTCCAGGGGGCTTTCCCGGACGGGTTTTCATTGTTGCACAAGTAGCACAGCTTCTTACATAATCTTCCACCTCCGACCTCATCTTTGGCCACCAAAATTGACGTCTAGCGAGGTGGAGAGTTTTCAGGAATCCGAAATGACCTCCTAGTTTCGCATCATGACTCCTCTGTAGCACTTGCAATCTCATTTCTGCAGGGACGTACAGTTTGGATCCCTTCCAGGCTACGCCATCATTAATCGTTAGGATGTCTTTGTTGTTGTTGAACCATGGGTCTGTCTGGAGGGCTGCTTTCAGTTCGGTTCTCAGTTTATCTTGGCTTCGACTGGTGACTTGAGCTGCCTTTTGGTGAGAAGGAGATATGATGGGGTGGAAAATTTCTTCCTTCTTACTGTCAAACTGGGGTTTTCTCGACAGTGCATCTGCTAACAAGTTCTTCCCTGCGGGGATGTGTTTAATTTCAAATTTGAACCTTTGGAAATATTGGGCCCAACGGACCTGTTTGGGGGATAACTTTCGATGGGCAAGGAGAGTTTCGAGGTTTTTATGATCAGTCCATACCTCGAACGGTATATCCCCCCCTTCCAGGAGATGCCTCCAGGTGAGCATGCTCCACCTGATCGCGAATGCCTCCTTCTCCCAAATGGGCCACCTTCTTTCCGTAGTGGTGAGTTTCTTGGAGATGTAAGCGCATGGTAAGAGGTGGCCTTCTTTATTCTTTTGTAGTAGCACCGCGGCTATCGCAACATCACTGGCATCCGTTTGGATTATGAAAGGTCGCTCTGGATCGGGGTGTTGCAATATGGGTTCTTGGGCAAAGAGCCGTTTTAATTTCTCAAAAGCCTTTTGACAGTCGATTGTCCATTTTAATGGTTGGTTTGCTTTTGGTTTAGTAGGAGAAGGCCCCGTTCTTAATAGGTCAGTCAATGGTAGGGCAATTTCAGCAAAGGTTGGAATAAACTGCCTATAAAAGTTTGCAAATCCAAGGAAGCTTTGTAATTGTTTGCGAGTGCTTGGAGGTTTCCAATCTAACACCGCTTTCACTTTTTCTGGGTCCATTTCTACTCCTTCATTGGAGATACGATATCCCAGATAATCTAGCGAGGTCTTGTGGAATTCACACTTTGACAATTTTGCATAAAGTTTGGCAGCTAGAAGTTTTTTCAGGACTTGCCGTACCAGTTTCACATGTTCTTCCATGGTCTCAGAGAAGATCAAGATGTCATCTAAATAAACGAGTACTCTGTGGTACAGGTGGTCGTGTAGCACTTCATTTATATACTGCATGAATACTGCGGGTGCTCCTTGTAGTCCCAAAGGCATGACTTTATATTGGAAGCTGCCTAAGGGAGTATTAAAAGCGGTCTTCCACTCATCCCCTTTCCGGATTCGTATACGGTAATACGCCTCTCTCAAATCCAGCTTGGTGAAGATCTTGCCCTTAGCCAAGTGGTTCAACATATCTTTCATGAGAGGGAGGGGATAGGTATTCTTTTCGCATACCGCATTCAAAGCTCGTAAGTCCACACAGAGGCGAACCCCCCCATCTTTCTTTTCCCTGAAGAGCACTGGGGCCGCTACTTTTGATTTTGCTGGTTCAATAAACCCTCTTTTCAAATTGGTGTCGATGTACTTCCTCAATTCTATCATCTCTTTAGGCGTCATAGAGTACATTTTGGGCTTTGGTAAGGTTACCCCAGGTTTGAACTCTATGGCACAATCTGTGGCGCGGTGAGGTGGAAGGTAGTTTCCGTCTTCCTCACTGAACACCTCCGCCAGATCCCAATAGATCTTTGGGACTCGTTGGATTCCCGGAAGTTTAGTGTCTGCTGTGGTTGATGCAGGTTCTGGATGGGTTGGGCTGTTAGGTTCCAATGTTCCTGGGTGGCCTTTTGGTTCCACCGGTGGTAACGGCCCAAGTCCAATAGTCACCTTTCTAACGCCATCCTCCCACTTTATGGTAGGTTCCCACTTGTCCAACCATGCAAGCCCTAGGATAACTGACTCCTGCATTCCCGGGGCCACGATGAATCTGAGGAACTCATAGTGGCGGCCTATCACCAGTTTTACTAACTCAGTGATCTTTGTAGCCGGAGCTCCCCCAATTAGGGTTCCATCCACTTGCTCAAACGGAATGGGTTGTTTCAGGGGTCTGGTGCGTATACCTAGTTGCTCCACTATTGACATGCTGATTAAGCATCGGGTGCAGCCGGTATCTATAATCACCCCAACTTCCCCTTCTACCCCCGTTTTCGGTATTTGGAGTTTGGCTTTTATTTGGAAGGGGCGGATAGGTGCACTCACCATTGGGTCGTCTTCTGGGTTTCCTTCCTCTTCCTCCTCTGAGGTGGCCAGGGCGTTTTCAGTGGCTCCGCTCTCTGCCCCTGCTGGCTGTTGCGCCAGACAACTTTTTTCTGGTGGTTTTCTGGGGGTTTTCTTGACTGTGCTGGCAGGTGGTTGGCGTGGTTGTGGAACTGGGGCTGGAGCCCAGCATGTAGATGCCCGGTGGCCAAGCTGACCACAACGGTAGCACTTTATTTTGGGGCCCCAGGAACGCGGGGTTGGCGGGAGCTTTTCAGTTTGCTGCCTCTGCGTTCGGTGGGCTAACGGTTTTTTTTCAGGGGTTCTGGTACCTGGCTTTGGATAGGTGTTAATCTCGTGGTCCAGTATGATTGCAGTGGTGTACCATTCTTGGATACGATCTGGGGTCCCCCTTACGGCACAAGCTTGTTTTAGTTTGGGATCTAAGGCCTTTTTGAACGTATAGACCAATAGTCTCTCTCTGGCTAGTAACGTAGTCTTCCAGCTATTCTCCAGAATTCCCAAACTAATTCTTTGACCGGCCGACCCCCCTGTCGTAATTCCTGGATCTGGTCTTCAGCATCTACCTGTTGGGCCACATCGTAAAATCGGGCCCGCATCAGTTGGATGAACCCCGTTATGTCATCTAACTCAGGAGCTGCTTCTTCATGGAGTTCCGCTATCCATTGTGCTGCCTCTCCTTCATTCATCCCCTCTGCTATTTCTTGGATCAGTTCTCGATCCGTCAGGTATTGTGGGCCTACTTGGTCAACGTATGCCAACACTCGATTCATAAAGTAAGCTAGTTTGTCTCGGCTGCCATCATAGGTTGCACGGAACCTTGGGGGTGTGGGAGGAGGAGGGGGTGCTGGTGGTTGAACCGGAGCAACCTGTCGGCCTGCTGCTTGGGGTGGTAAGCTTCTTTGTGGGGCCACACCCATCAGTTGGGCAAAAGCCTACTGAGGCATTGGTGGGGGGGGCTGGGCCTTGTGGTGGTCCCAGTCCCTGGTTCTGCCTCTGAGCAGCTATTTGGGGTGGCGCCATTAGTTGGGAAGGGGCAGGCGTCCACTGGCATTGAGCCCATCCATGACCCGGGAAGAAAGCCCAACCTGAATTGGCTTGATTGATGGGTCCAGAGCCATCGCTTTGCAGAGGGGGGGAGGTGAAAGTGTTCCAGGCCCCTTTCGGCTGGTTAAGTTTTACTTCCCAACTTTTTTTCACTCCAGGAGGGGGGGGGTGCTGATTCGCTGATGGCTGTGTGGAAAGACCCAAGGTCTCCGCTCCACTGCGCAGCAGTTTCTCTGCTGGGAAAGGATAATGTGGGCTTTGCTAGGCTCCACCCGGGTGGTTCTGGGGGCCCCAGGGGTTTTTGTTCACTCACATTTAGGCGTCGGAATTAGTCCGGAAGTCCCATCAAAGACTGGCTGCGTGAGAGCGACTGAGATCTCCATTCATTTGCTCTTCTCCCCATGCTCCAGTCGTCTGTCAGAGCCCCCTTGGGGGGCCCTTCCCCTTCTAGCAAGCATTCCTGAGAAGCAATAAATCCCGAAACTTCCTCCCGTAGGTCTAACTCCGTCTGTGAGGGAAATCTTGGTTTCGGTTCCTTTCGCCGGGCGCCCTGCTGAAGCCCCCTTTGCTTCGCCTCTGCTTGTTGAACTATTTCTTTAGAAGGTGCATAGATGGTTTCGACAAAAATAAGCGATCCATCATCCTTAGCTTTCTCTGCTGCATTCTTTCCTTCCTCCATCTTCACTGAAATTTCGTCCTGCCCAGGGTTGGGTCAGAGCTGGGATTCAGTACCCCGATGAAAGAAAATTTTTTTTAAGGGAGAGTTGAAATAATGTCAGCGTTCCAAATATCATGCAGAATTAAATCATTGTCCAAGGCAAAGTAGTCCTTAAAACTCCAATTTAATAAGACAGGCATGTTGGCATTAAGCTGGTGAATTTCAACTCTAATGTACATCCGGTGAATTCACCCAGTTAAAAGTTCATCATTTTTCCCCACACCCCATAATTCATCACATGGTCCAATCTTCATCTTCCACGCTGGCATGTACACCCCTCTTCTTCCGGCCAGGTGTCGAGGTGCGGAGACAAAAGACGACCTTGAGCTTCTAAGAAATTCATAACAATACATTCCACAATCCTACTCCTTTCTATTCCCCCCTCCCAACTACTATACCAATGAAACAGCATAATATATATATGTTTTAATTATGTGGCAGGCCAAAGATCCTAAAAGGAACAGAATCACAGGCCTGACACTGGTTTTCATCTTAGAGCAGTGATGGCGAACCTATGGCATGCCGGAGCCATTTTTCAGGGCACGTGAGGCGCTGCCCTGTCAGCTGGCCAGCGCGCATGCGCACGCTGTCCAGCTGAGTTCACCTTTTTAAAAGCTATTTTTCGCCTTCCCCAGGCTCCAGAGGCTTTATAGGAGACTGGAGAGGGCGAAAAGAGCCTCCCCCGCCCCCCCCCCGGAGGCTTCAGGGACCGTCCGGAGGGGTCCCTGACGCCTTCGGAGCGCTTAAAACCACCCTCCGAGCAAACCGGAAGTGACTTCCGGTTTGCTCGGAGGGTGGTTTTAAGCGGTCTGAAGACTTCAGGGAAGCCTCCGGACGGTCCCTGAAGCTTTCGGAGGGCCTCCGGGGGGGCGGGGGAGGCTCTTTTCGCCCTCCCCAGCCTTTGGAGCCTGGGGAGGGCGAAAAACCATGTAAAAATGGGGTGGTCACGCGTTGTGCGCGCATGCGCACTGTGGGGAGTCGCGCGTTGCATTATGGGTGCGGCATGCCTGCACATGACCCCCCTGCGCTCCCCCCACTTGTGGCACGCAAGCCAAAAAAGGTTCACCATCACTGTCTTAAAAGACCCATTAGAAACAGTACTTAAATTGATAGAAAAGATAGAGGAATATGGAATAGTAGCAGGCCTGAAAATAAATAAAGATAAAATGAAGATTTTGACAAAGAATATGTTAATAAGACAAAAGGAAGAATTGGCGGAAGCTTTGAAGATACAGGTCACAAATAAGGTTAAGTATTTGGGGATATAATTGACAGCAAAATGCAGTTCACTTAAAGAGAATAATGATCATAAACTTGAACAACAAATAGTGACAGATCTGGCAAAATGGAAAAATTTACAACTATCACTAATAGGAAGAATATCAACAGTTAAGATGAATATACTACCTAGGATTTTATATTTGTTCCAAACAATTCCAATTAGATTAGGGAAAGATTATATTGAAGATCTAAATAAAATAATGTTGAGGTATATTTGGCAGGGAAAGAAAGCGAGAATAAAATTAAAACTGTTGCAAGATGCTAGAACAAGAGGAGGATTTGGTCTGCCTAACTGGGAGTTATATTACCAGGCAACAAGCTTGATGTGGGTTAAGGAATTGATAACGCTAAGAAATTCTACATTATTGACATTAAAAGGACATGATTTGTTGTTGATATGGCACGCTTTCTTATGGTAGAAGGGAATTAAAACACGGGGGTATTTCAGAAGACATTATATATCCGAGGCTTTGTTATTAAACTGGGAGAAGATTAAAAGACATCATTATTTAAAAATTCCAGTATGGTTATCAACTATTGAAGCATTTTCATATCCAATAACATATAAAAAGGAACAGTTAGATATGGTGAAATACTAAATACAAAGGGTGAACTTAAATCTATGCAAGAACTGGAAGAACAAGGTATAAGGATGAATTGGTTTTCATATGTGCAAATACATTCTAGATACGATAAAGATTTTAAAATAGAAGGCTTTTGTGACAGATTGACTGATTTAGATAAAATTCTGACAGGTACTGATGAAAAGGTGATTTAAAAACTATACGGATATTTATTAGAGGTTAAACTAGAAGAAGAACAAGTTGAAGAAATAATGATTGCTTGGGGGGAAAATTTTGGATATGGGCTTGATTTAGAGAAATGGCAAAAATTGCGGTCTCAAAATTATAAAATGACAATGTCAACAGCATATAAAGAAAATCTGTATAAGATATTTTACAGGTGGCACTTACCCCCGACGAGAATAGCAAGAATGTAAGAATAAATCCGAAAAACGTTGGAAATGTAATCAGATACTGGGTTCATATTACCATATGTGGTGGACAGGTGCAGAAGCTAAAAAATACTGGACTAAAATCCACATATGGTTGGAAAAAATGATAGAAAAACATATTGACTTTAAACCATAGATATTTTTATTGGGGATTTTACCAGAAACATATAGTAGAGAAATGAAATATTTAATTGTAAATGTGTTAACAGCGGCTGGAATTGTATTTGCTAAAAACTGGAAAAATGAGAAAATACCAATGCAGGAGGAAGTTATTCATAAAATAATGGAATGTGCTGAAATGAGTAAATTGACATTTGAAATTAGAGAACAAGAAGATAAACAATTTTATAAGATATGGGATTTCTTTTACCAATGGTTAGAGAAAAAAATATGGACATGAAATATGACTGAGAATTTTACAATATAAGGACAATGGAATGACACAGAATAAAGATGTACTATTATTGGATGGATTTAGGTGTCAGCGTTCCAATTATCATGCAGAATTAAATCAGAGCTCAAGACATAACTTTCATCAAAGTTCCAATTTAATAAGACAGACATGTTGGCACATCTGTGGAATCCCAAATCTAAAAGCTTCCTGGGATTCCACCCAGTTGAAAGTTCATGATCTTATCCCCACACCCATAAATCCATCACATGGTCCAATCGTCTTCGCCCATGCTGGCATTTCCACCCATCTAGTTCTGGTCAGATGCGGAGACAAAAGATGAGCCTGAGCTTCTAGAAAAGAATGACAACAACACATTCCACAATTCTACTCCTTTCTATTCCCCCTCCCAGTTACACTAATGAAACAGCATAATGAAATAATAGAGTGTGTGGCAGGCCAAAGATCCTAAAAATGAATATAATTGCAGGCCTGACAGGCGTACAAAACCTCCCTCGATTATCTAGGCCAGTGGTTCCCAAAGTGGGCGGTACCCCCTCTGGGGGGCGGTGAGATGGCTTAGGGGGGCGGTAAGAGGCAAGGGGGCGGCAGAGGGCGGTAAGAGGCAAGGGGGGTGGCAAAGGAGGGCTGGAGGTGGCCTCCTCTAGCAAGCCATTCAGAACCAGTTTGCTCACTCACCCCCGCCCATCCAGAAGCTGCTCGATTGATCGCTTTCCCCACCTATCTGCACTATGCTAACCCTGCCCACTCACTGATTGGCTGGCTCACCAATCGCCCCGCCCACCTCTAAGAGCCCTATCTAAACCCAGTTATCTTTTTTTCTGCTTGGCTTTCTATAGATAGGGCTCTTAGAGGTGGGTGGGACAATTGGTGAGCCAGCCAATCAGTGAGTGCAGGGCTAGCATAGTGCGGACAGGCGGGGGGAGCGAGTGATCAAAGGGAGGCCACTTCGCCTCCCTTCGCTCCCACTTTGTCTTGATGAGGTCGCTGCAGCTGCGGGCGCGGATGGATGGAGGTAGCCAGAGTGGTGGGGAAGCCCGGGAGGGCGAGCGAGAGAGATGCATGATCCTCCATCGCTCGCCCGCCCGGGCCTCTCTGGCTACCTCCGTCCGTCCGCACCCGGCAGCTGCAGCGACCTCATCAAGACAAAGTGGGAGGCGAAGGGACCTTGGTGCCCTGCCTGATCCTCCTTCACTCGCTCGCTATTTTGCCTGCATGGGGTGCCTCGGCGGAAGCCCTTTGCTGGCAGCCTGACCTCCCCTCCCCGGGGCGATGGCCCATCCATGATCACCGTCCCAGTAGCGCTGCGGCCGCCCGGCCTGCAAAGAAAGGGAGGGAGTAAGAGTGAAGGGTGGGAGAGAGCAGCAGAAGGGGTGTGGGCTCCGCATTCCCCCCCACCGGAGCCTTCCCAGAGAAGGTGGGGCTGGGGAATGTGGGGCGGGGGGGCGCTGTCTGGGGTGGGACTAGATGACCTCTGGGAGTCCCAACCAGCCCTTCTGACTCTGGAGACCAGAAGCAAGCAAACACACACACACACACAGCAAAAGTGTCTGGTTTTGAATATAATCCTCCCTAGTGCTTGGGGAAAAAATAAGAGGAACATTTGGATATACATTTTGAATTAACTTGGGAAGAAAATTGCTAAAATCACTTTTAGCTGTGTTCTGCATTAAGGATTCATGCAGTAGCATTTCTTGTTGAATTAGCAGAGTAATATTTACAACAGCCAGCTAAGATAGTTTTATCTGCCTTATAACATGCGTGGGTAGAGGATTTAGGCATAAGTGCAATGTTTGCCTGTGATTATATACCGTAATAAATTCACAGCTTATATATTTGAATTAGATGTTTTTCAATTCATGTTTAACCTATACTTGATATACTTGTATTCAATACATAAGATGTTAATTATGTCAATGGAAGAGATAGGAAACTGCATTAGTGATATATATGTTAATGCGTTGATTTGTACTAAAAATGTTTAGTTTAAAGAAGTTATAAGGAATCACAAATATGAGTGTGGAAAATGTAATGTAGTTGTGGATGATGATGATGATGATGATGATGATGATGATGGTGATGATGATGAATTCGACATCACCTGGAAATGACCAATTAAATGGTTTCTGGCTCAAATATCTGACTGGTTTACATCCAATATTGGCCAGGCAACTGAATGAAATTTTACAAAATGGTCAAATTGATGAATGGTTGACAACTGGAAAAACATACTTGATTCAGAAAGATGCAACTAAAGGAACAATACCTGAAAACTACAGACCAATAACATGCTTGCCAACAACCTTCAAATTACTCACAGGCATTATTGCAGATAATATTATGGATTATTTGGAAACAAACAACATCTTACCAGTAGAGCAAAAAGGCAATAAAAGAAGGAGCAGGGGCACAAATGATCAGCTCCTGATAAAATGATATTAGAAAATTGTAAGAAAAGAAAAATGAACTTGAATATGGTCTGGATTGATTATAAAAAGGCATTCGACTCATTGCCACACAGTTGGATCATAAAATGCTTAGAAACAACTGGCATTAGCAAAAATATTACATTCTTCACTGAAAAGGTGATGAAACAATGGAGAACTGAGTTGGCAGTAGGGAATGAGAACTATGAAATGGTTAATATCAAGCAAGGAATTTTCCAGGGTGATTCACTTTCACTTCTTCTCTTCATCATCACGATGATCCCGCTATCAGTAATCTTAAAAAAAATGAAATTAGGCTACCAAACAGCCAAAGAAGCTGAAAAAAATTCACATTTATTATATATGGATGATTTGAAACTCTATGGTAAGTCAGAAATAGAAATCCAATCACTGACAAACACAGTCCGAGTATTCAGCACTGATATTTCAATGCAGTTTGGCATGGAAAAATGCGCCACTGTATCCATAAAAAGGGACAAAATCACTGCGTGTGAGGGAATTGAAATGCCCAATGGCCAACTAATTAAATGCAATGAAAATGAAGCCTACAAATACTTAGGCATTCTGCAGTTGGATAACATCAAACATGGAGAAGTAAAAACTATTGTCAGGAGAGAGTACACCAACAGAGTTTTGAAATCTAAATTAAATGGTGGAAATACAATCAAGGCCATAAACACCTGGGCAATACCAGTTATAAGATACACAGCTGGTATAGTTAACTGGACACAAGCTGATTTGGACATTTTGGACCAAAAAACCAGGAAACTAATGACAATGCACTACAGTTTACATCCACGCGGTGACACTGATAGACTATACCTGCCCCGAAAATCAGGTGGCAGAGGATTATTACAAGCGAGGCAAATAGTTGAAGAAGAAAAGCATGCACTGGCTGATTATTTAAAAGAAAGTCAAGAACTTCTATTAATCGAAGTAAAGAACAAAAATCTACTGGAGGCCCAACAGACGAAACAAGAATACAGAAAAGATGTGATAAAATCAAGAATGGAGAGTTGGCAGAACAAAGCATTGCATGGTCAATTTCTGGAAAAAATAAAAGATAAAGTGGACAGTGAAAAAACTTGGTTATGGTTAACAACAGGTACATTGAAGAAAGAAACAGAGTCACTAATCCTGGCTGCGCAAGAACAAGCTATCCGAACAAATGCCATTAAGGCCAAAATAGAAAAATCCTCTGATGATGCCAAATGCAGACTCTGCAAAGAAGTTGATGAAACTGTTGACCACATACTCAGCTGCTGTAAAAAATCATGCAGACTGATTATAAATTGCGGCACAATTCAGTAGCACAAATGATCCACTCGAATTTGTGCAAAAATTATAATATTAAAACAACAACAAACTGGTGGGAACATAAACCTGAAAAAGTCACCGAAAATCAGATGGTCAAGATCCTATGGGATTTTTGTATACAAACAGACAAAATACTGGCACATAACACAGCAGACATCACACTGGTTGAGAAAAATAAGGTTACAATCATAGACATCGCAATTCCAGGTGATAGCAGGGTCGACGAGAAGGAACATGAAAAAATCGCGAAATACCAGGACCTAAAATTTGAAATTCAACGATTATGTAACAAACCAGCAGTGGTAATTACAGTGGTAATCGGCACACTGGGTGCTATTCCAAAAGCACTGGAATTACATTTAAAACAGTTAAAACTTGACAAAATCACCATCAGTCAAATGCAAAAAGTTGCACTGCTTGGATCTGCACGTATATTACGAAAATACGTTACGACGTCCTAGACCCCTGGGTGGGGCCCGACTAGTAATCAATGCCAAATCCGGTGAAACAATTGGCCGCTGTGATACAATTGTATAATAATAATAATAATAATAATAATAATAATAATAATAATAATAATAATAATAATAATAATAATAATAATAACAACAACAATAACAACAATAATAATAATAAATGATTCCCCAAAGAGGTAAAAGGCTACATTTTGCTAGAGTTATTCTTTGCTTCCAAACTGTTGAGGAAGGGGATTGGACTCCATTGTCTTTATTTCCCTTTCCATCCCATTCTCACTTTTCATATTGGGAATCCCTAGGTACCATGCAATAATCTCATCAAATAATTCAAGCAAATGTTGGTGACATTGAGCTGAAGCCAAAGTTCAAGAAATCGTACCAAGAGTTTTGATTACAGAAAGAAATTTCTGATCGCTATCCTGCACTATGGACAATGGTTAAGAAGCTCCTTGTTGCATTTCCAACATCATATTTGGTGGAACATGGCTTCAGTGTGGTCATCCAACTTCTCTCCAAGCAAAGAAAATGACTCCAGATTACTGAATGTGATGATTTAAGACTCCTGCTAAGTGACTTAAAACCAGACATTGGAAACTGGTATCACTTCATCAAGCCCATCCATCACATTAAGAATTTACTGAACAGTGAAGTAGTTACTAAATTTTACTAAGTTTACTATGTTACAGTGACGTGCGGTGAGGTTTATGACTGGTGAGGCACTGACACAGTGCTGAGTTTCAAATATTTTTAGACTTGTGGACTTCAACTCCCAGAATTCCACAGCCAGGCATGCTCAGTTCCAATTTAAAGCAACAGCATTTGTTTTTCTCCTTTGCTCCATCTTTCTTTTTCTTTTTCTTCTCCTTCCCCTCCTTCCTCCATCTCTCCCTTCCTCCCCCTCTCAAACACACACACACACACACACACAGAAGTTGGGTTGGACTATCTCTCCTACCCCTTCCCTCTCTCATTCACTCTCAAACAAACCCCCACACATACAAAAGTTGGATTGGATATCTTTTCCAGTGGCTTGAAAGCAGCTCCTCTGCCATCCCCCCCATTCCCCTGCTGCCTTTCCCAAACACCTCCACCATTGCAAATGCAGCCTGCTGTCTGGGTGGGAAATGCCTGGAACACAATAAAGCCCACCCATTCACCTCCTGCTGGCAGGCTGGGGTGAGAGGAGAGGCAGAGAAGAGGAGGGGAGCCGATCTAAGCCTTCCAAAAGAAAGAGGCTGGGGGGAAGTGTGTGTACTACAGTATGGCTCTTTGCCTGGCTTCCTGCCTCCTCCTGTGGTCTCCTCAGTGCTCACTTGTGCTCTCCCTCCCCAAGTGTAGTTTGATTGCAGGCGGAGCCACGTTGCCTTTTCAAACTTGTAATCAGTGAAGCTGGGCTAGATTTTTATATAGTTTTATCCAGCTGTGTGTGTGAGAGAGAGAAATGAATGGGGGCCTGGGGAGGAAGTCACTACACTTGGGGAGGGAGAGCACCAGTGAGGAGACCACAGGAGGAGGCAGGAAGCCAGGCAAAGAGCCATGCTGTAGCACACACACTGGCCCCACAACGTGGCTCTGCCTGCAATCAAACTACTCTTGGGGAGGGAGAGCACAAGCGAGCCAGGGTCCTTCCCTCCAGCCTTTGCCCAAAGCCCTGCAGAGCACCAGGAGGATGAAGTTTGAATTCCTCCCCCTCCCTCCAACCCACACGTACCTTTTCCAGCTTTTTTTAACAGTTAAGCAGAGTCATCCACGATGAGGAAGTAACTAGCTCAGCTTTTTCCTTTTACTTTTTTTTCATGATGAGAGTGGTGAGGCTGTGCCTCGCCTGCCTCACCTGACTGCATGTCACTGCTATGTTACTAGTTACTAAGGTTCTTGATAAATGACTATCAGACTTTGAAAACCTGGTATCAGTGGATCATGTTCAACAATTTTGTTGAATTAACTAACTACAAAGGTTTTTAAATTGGATTTTGAATAAATGCAATTAATTGTTACAGTTTTGAATTTTACTGTTACTATTTTTATTCCTTCATGCAAACCGCCCAGTCACATGACTCCCCCCAGCCACGCCCACCAAGCCACGCCCACAGAACCGGTCGTAAAAAATTTTTAATTCCACCACTGGGTGGGGGGCACTGAGAATCAGTTTGTAGCACCAAGGGGTGGTGGACTGAAAAAGTTTGGGAACCACTGATCTAGGCTATCGGATATCCAGTGGAGGGGTGGACATGGACCAGGGGAAAGTAAGAGCTGTGCTCAACTGGCAACTCCCGCGCACCCACAGACAACTTCAGAGCTTCCTGGGGTTTGCCAACTTCTACAGGCAATTTATCCCAGTTTTTGCGGGTCACTCTGCCCCTAACAGAACTGTTGAAAATGGGGTTCCTGCTGGCAAAGCAAAAGCCAAGCCAACCACTCGCTTAGACAAAGGACTGTCAAAAAGCCTTTGAGAAGTTAAAAACGCTCTTTGTCCAAGAGCCAATTTTGCAACACCTGGATCCAAAGCAACAATTTATAATACAGGAGAGATGGAAGTAATGTAGCTGTGGCAGCAGTGCTTTTGCAAAAGGATCCAAAAGGACAACTTCTGCCTTGTATCCAAAAAACTCACGGACTCTGAGAGGTGATGGGCAATTTGGGAGAAAGAAGCCTACTCAGTCTGCTGGGCCTTGCTCTCATGGAAACATTTCCTAGAAGGTGGGGGAGGAATGCCTTTCAAGGTCTGGACTGATCATAAAAACCTTGAAGTTCTGAAAAAACTCCGAAAATTGTCTCCCAAGCAGGTCCGCTGGGCACAGTACTTCAGACAATTCAAATTTGAACTGAAGTACATCCTGCCAGGAAAAAACCTGTTAGCTGACACCTTGTCAAGAAAGCCGCAATGTGACAGCTGGCAGGAGGAAGTAGTCCATGCCATCATCCTCCCGCACAACCAGCAGTGCAAACCAGGGGCCAAGCCAGGTGGCCTCCAGACCCCAGCTGGGACAAGCTTACAGCCACATTGAAAGCTGCACTACCCACTGACCCCTGGCTCAATGACAACAAGGCCTGACTATGAGGGATGGACTCACATGGAAAGGATCCAAACTGTACATCCCTGCAAGCTTGAGACTGGAAGCATTACAATGCAGCCATGACTCAAAGCTAGCCAGACACTTCCGATTCCTGAAAACACTGCACCTCACTAGGTGACAATTCTGGTTGCCAAATATGAAAGCAGATGTGGAGGACTACATAAAGAGTTGTGCCATGTGTGCTGCCATGAAAACTAGACCAGGAAAAACCCCTGGGCTTCTTCAGCAAGTGGCAAGCCCCAGTAAACCTTGGGAAGAAATCGCAATGGACTTTATAGTTGAGATCCCAGAAAGTGGGGGGAACTATAATCTGGACAGTAATTGATTTATTTTACAAACAAGCCCATTTCACTGCTTGCTACGGACTGCCTTCAGCGAAGAAGTTAGCTGAGCTCTTCGTCAACCACATCTACCGCCTGCATGGAGTACCCCGGGGAATCATCTCTGACCATGGAGTCCAGTTTACAGCAAAATTCTGGAAGAAGTTCCTGAGATCCATTAGGTCCACACAAGGACTTAGCTCGGCTTTTCATCTGAGTTGAAAGGGAGCTGCGGAATGAGCAAATGCAGTAGTGGAATAATATAGCCATTGCTATGTGGATTACCAACAAGAAAATTGGTCTGACCTGTTGCTGTTTGCAGAAGTGGCTTACAACAATGCAGTGCATAGCAGCACCGGATTGACTCCTTTCCAAGTTACCAGTGGCATGGAATTTGTCCCCATGCCCAAACTACCCAGAGAACTCTTAAATGTCTTTAACAGAGTGGGTTTGATTCTCTGAAAAAGGGGTGGGAGAATACCAAGAAAGTGCTAGCAGAAGCTGCAGAAGAATATAAGAAGCAGGCAGACAAACACCACTTGCTTCAACCCCCTTCCGTGTGGGAGATAAAGTTTTCCTGTCAACCAAATACATATGGTTGAGGCTGCCTAGCAAAAAACTAGGACCTACGTTTTGGGGGCCATTCCCAATAGTGAAAATAATTAACCCAGTGACAGTTCAGCTTAGCTTTCCCCGCATCTTAGGGAAAATACATCCCATTTTTCATTGCAGCCTGCTAAAACCAGCCCTTGGGTCTAAGTTAAGACCTCAGACCCAGCCACCTCCTCCTCCTCCTATAGTGGTGCAAGGACAGACCCATTACAAAGTGAAGAAAAAATTAGATTATAGGCTGTATAGGGGCCGTTTGCAATATTTAGTTCATTGGAAAGGGTACCCTTTGTCTGAAACTACCTGGGTTAAGAGTTGGGATGTGAAAGGAGACAGGTTAGTTAAGCAGTTCCATGATAAATTTCCTGACAAACCAAAGGGTCTCCCCCCACCCCCAGGGTTAATTAGATAATCTTAACCTCCTGCATTACTCTCATTACAGGATACATTTTTCTGCTGGGAGGGGAAGGCAGCTTGTCAGACCTGGAAGCCATCTTTTATCTTTGGGACTTCAGGCCTGCCACATTTTCTACTGGGGATTATATAGAGAGTGGGTGATATATAGCCATAATAACATTCTTTCTCAGAAAGTCAAAGTCATCTGGCCCTGCATCTGCAATGAGGTGATTGGGAGGTATCTCCTGTTTTGGATGGTGCCTGATTGGATCATGTGATGGGACTTGAACTTTCTTTTGGGTGGGGAAAATCTGGAAACGTTCAGGTTCGGACTTTCCCAGATGTGCCAATATGACATCTCTAATAAAATAGAACTTTGAGGAAACTCAAGCCTCAGAGTCTTCTTTCGTTAGGGGTGTTACTTGGAACCCTGACATAAGCAATGCAACTTAACTATCAGCCATTGCTTCCCTATAACCACCCCTTGCAGACACTTTATGAAATCAATGTATAATGCAGTGATGGTGAAACCTTTTCGACACTGAGTGCCCAAACTGGAATGCACGCCCGAGCACCGGAAACCCAAAGACCAGCTGGCCAATTCACACATGCCTGTTTTGGGGGCATTTTTCAGGCCGTTTTCCAGGCCATTTTGGGGACTCACATAGTCCCTAAGAGTAATGTGCAAAAGAATCCCATAAAGACAGAGCTCATTTAATCACAAAACTGAAAATATACTTTGTTCCTTGTCTATTTTTACCTCTCTAGCATATATGCTGCTTTTTAAAATAAATTTATTGGGAAGAGCTGACAGTGACTTAAGTCAGTGCTTCTCAACTGTAGCAAGTTTAAGATGGGTAAACTCCCAGAACTTCCCAACTAGCGAGCTCTAGGCACTGTACAAAATAGCTTGCTGGCTAGGGGATTCTGGGAGTTGAAATCCAGGTTATTTTAAAGTTGTTAAGGTTGAAAAGCACTGACTTTAGATTAATATAGAAGGCAATCTGCTGAGTATCCTGATCATTACATATTTTGAAGTAGCTTTATTCTATTGTAGTAAAAATGAGAAAATGAAACATGTCAGTCACATGCTTCTTCCATTGGTGAAATGTCAAACCAATCTATTTGGGTTTCAAACATTTATAGGACATTATGTGATAGGAGAAGATTCATTTCTATTGCCAAGAGTGATATTGCACCAAGAGAAAGAACCTTCTGTCCGATCTAGTGTCTTATTATATACACTCAAGTTTTGGTACCTTCCTGCATAGGGTGGCAAAGTTTTGCTAATTATACGTAAAATGCATTGTGGTTTTCTGCCATTATCTTCTGTTATACTTTTTAGGGTGCAGAAGTCCTGTGTGGAGGGAATGCCTTTGTGCCAGATGATCCCAGTTTGAAAAATGGCTTTTATATGTCTCCTTGTGTCTTAGGTATGGATACTATATTATTAATGCCATTGGCACTACTTTTTAACCATAGTCAAAACTTTGATCTTACTAGACTAGACTAAAGGGGTAGGGTGAAAACAAGATAATAACATAGTGCTAAAAAGTGATTAATTTAAAATGAGAAAGTAACTAAATTAGTAGATCAGGGAAATGCTGTTGGTATAGTTTACTTGGATTTCAGTAAAGCATTTGACAAATTCCACAGCCTATTTTACTTTCTTACTTACCTTGCTTATTAAATTTATTGGCCACCCATCTTACCACAGGGTAACTCTTAGCATTTCCTTTATTTATATATAATTTTTAATGATTTTTTTCTTTAACATCCATAAGTGATTGGTGAACAGTGTATTATCTGGGTTAACATAGTTTACATACAATTCTGATAATATTACCATTTAAATATACATAATCATATTTTTTCAACTTCTAACATTTGTGTATATAAAGTAATTATAATATGTTCTATTATATTTCAGTATACATAATACTGTTTTCCCAATTTCTTTTTTCTACTTCTTTTTTCTAACATTTAATGAAATAACCACCATGTTAAAAATATTCTATATCTATCCATCATCTCTTGCCCTTTGTAGAATTTCAACTCTTATTAACTTTTTGGTGAATCTGTCCTGCTTCTCCTCTGGTATCTTATAACACCTTTTATCATGTTTATTTAAATATTTCCTCTGCCACAGCATCTGTCTTGCTGTTGAACTCTAGAGCACCCATCCGCAGTTTTAGATCTTTTTCTTTATTCTCTTTTCTCTTTTGAATTTTAAAAAATATTTTATTTGTTTCGTGTTAGAGATTATTACTGACTCTTCCATCTCTTTGTCTGCTTGTATCATTTTTGGAATTCTCTATTCTCTCCTCAGCTCTTTCTGGTTTCTCCTGTATTTTCTGAGTTTTTTGTTTATTTGTTATTGTTATTTGCTAGGGTTTTCCTAATCTCACAGTATCTTGCATCAATTCCATCATCTCCCTATGATTCTTTGTTATCTCTTCCTTAATACATTGAAACATCAATAATATTTATTTATAGATTACATTTGTTTTCCCCTGCTGAGACATTTTGTGCTGATATACTACACTAATCACTGCTCAATATTTCACCAAAATTTCAATATCCCAGTTGTCCAGAAAAACAAAAAAACACCAGTATTAATAAATTTACACAGTCCTGGAGCTGTTGCTCAAAATCCCTGAAATTTATAGTCCTTAAAATTTTCCAATTTGCACCCTCCCAAGTTTTTAAGTCTTATTTCATTTTTCTTCTTTCACCTCGTATAATGTTGTCAAAAGATATTAATAATCCAGATTGTCCCACCAAATTTCCACAAATGTCTTTAGTCCACAAAGTTAGATATTCAGTTTCATGGATGTTTCTTGTTAATTGTAATCCACCTTGCCTTAAAAATCTTCAAACAGCACACTAATACTTCTAAGCAGCCAAAGCTGGACACTTGCTGAAACTACATCTACATGGAGTGAAATATGCAGTGGCATATCTCAAGGTTCTGTCTTGGGCCCAGTGCTGTTCAATATCTTCATAAATGACCTAGTTGAAGGGGCACTCATCCAATTTGCAGGCAACAAGCTGGGGGGAATTGCTAACATTTCAAAAGTTACTCATGATTCAGTTAATAGAACTGAGCATAGGGCCTTAGCCAACAGGATGCAGTTCAGTTCCGTATGAGTATGCCGCAACTGCCAAAAAAAGCCTATGAGGTCCTGGGCTGTATCAACAGAGGGATAACATCAAGATCATGATAAGTGATAGTACTGTTCTATACTGCATTAGTGAGTCCACACTTGAAATGCTGCATCCAATTCTGTTCACCACATTACAAAACAAGATGCTGAGTCCCTAGAAAGATTGCAGAGAAGAGCAACTAAGATATAAAGGAGTCTGGAAGCTCAACTGCATTAGGAATGGTTAAGGGAACTAGGTAGGTCTAACCCAACGAAGAGAAAGATTAGGAGTGACATGATAATTGTCTTCTGGTACTTGAGGAGCAGTCACAGGAAGGAGGTGAAATTATTCTCCAAAGCACCCGAGGGCAGGATAAGAAGAAAAGGGTGAAGCTTGTTAAAGAGAGATCCAGTTTTCCAATTTCATTGAGGAACATACTACCCAATATGTTTTAGACATTAAAAACAGACTTCATGATCAGATGCTTAAAACTGAAACTCTCTAAAGTGGGACTTGGAATTAACTATTTACAGATGTGCTCTGGCCATTTATTTAATTTAAAAGTTTATCTCAGATCTTACAAATGGAACTTTAAAAAGTAATCTAAAATTGTACTTAGTTCTTAGTAACTGAAGTAGTCCTTCTCATTTCATGTAAATTCAGATTGACTGATTTCTTAATATTGTATGATCACATCTGTGTTGCTTTCAGGAAACTGTAAGGACACCATGACATGTGTAAAAGAGGAGATTTTTGGACCAGTCATGTCTATTCTACCCTTTGACACAGAAGAAGAGGTCTTAGAGAGAGCCAACAATACCCATTTTGGCCTGGCAGGAGGTGTCTTCACCAGGTACCATCAAGAAAGGGAATATATTTCAGAAGTGGGAGATGGCTATGGCAAGTTGAGCTGCCTATGCATAAGGCAATTATGACAGCTGTGAGGCTGGAAGCAGACAATCAGCTTGGATAATGGCAAAAAGCTCTTTGCTGCATAGTTCTTTCATTTGATATAAACTGAGTGTTATCCTTACTTTCTGATGCCTCACTAAAATAGCAGACATCCTTAGCCATATCCCAGAGTTAATAAATGATGGACAAAGCGGGTCAATATTAAAGGTTGTGGGGGAAATGGGTCAATATTAAAGGTTGGGTCAATATTAAAGGTTGTGGGGGAAATGACATTGCCATAGGTCTATACTACATGTCACCCAACCAAGCAGAGGAAGTAGATGAACTTTTTGCTAGTCAGCTAACTAAGGTATGTAGGAAGCACACCACAGTAGTAATGGGAGATTTTAACTACCCTGACATCAACTGGGAAACAAACTCTACACCAAGTGGAAGATCCAACAGGTTCCTAACAAACCTAGCAGACAACTTTGTTTTCCAAAAAGTAGAGAAGGGAACAAGGGGATCAGCCATATTGGACTTAATTCTCATTAACAGAGAGGAAATGATAGAAAGTGTTGAAGCCATAGGAACCCTGGGGGTAAGTGACCATGCAATATTGGAATTCAACATTATGCAAACACAAGTAGTAGAACAAAGTCAAACTAGAGTCTTGGACTTTAAGAAAGCTAATTTCAATAAACTTAGAGAGAGCTTGTGGAAAATTCCATGGATGAGAATCCTCAAGGGGAAAACAACTCAAGAAGCTTGGGAAATTTTGAAAAATGAGATTACAAAAGCTCAGTCTAGCACAATACCAATGAAGAAGAAAAATAACAGCTCCCAAAAGAAACCAGCATGGCTGCATAAAGAACTATCTGACAAACTGAAAGACAAAAAAGGTAAGTATAAAAAGTGGAAGCAAATAGCCCGAGCCTGTAAAGATGAAGTGAGGAAAGCTAAGGCTCACAATGAAGAAAGGCTTGCCACAAAAGTAAAAATTAACAAAAAAAAAGCTTCTTCCAACATGTTAAAAACAAGAAAAAAGTTAAGGAAACAATTGGTCCATTGTTGGGAGAAAGTGGCAAGAAGGTGACAAGCAACAGGGAGAAAGCAGAACTATTTAACTCATGTTTTGCAATTGTCTTTACACAAAGGAATAAAACAGTCCAACCTATCAAAAACAGCACCACAAAAATCAGATTAGGAACACAAGTTGAAATAGGTAAGAAAATGGTAAGTGAGCACCTGTCTACCCTAGACGAGTTCAAATCACCAGGACCAGATGGATTGCACCCCAGGGTTCTGAAGGAACTGGTAGACGAGATCTCAGAACCATTGAACTATATCTTTCAGAGATCCTGGAGCACTGGGGAACTGCCAGAGGACTGGAAGAGAGCTGATGTGGTTCCCATCTTCAAAAAAGGGAAAAAAACAGATCCAGGAAACTACAGACCTATCAGCCTGACCTCAATACCAGGAAAGATTCTGGAAAAGATAATCAAGCAACGAATTAGCGAACACCTAGAAGCAAACAAAGTAATAGCCAAAAGCCAACATGGGTTTGTCAAAAACTGATCATGCCAGACTAATCTAATTGCATTTTTTGACAAAGTGACAGAGGAATGCCGTCGATATAGTTTACTTTGACAAAGTAACAGAGGAATGCCGTCAATATAGTTTACTTGGACTTCAGTAAGGCATTTGATAAGGTAGACCATAACCTATTACTAGATAAAGTAGAAGAATGTGGGTTAGACAGCATCACCACCAGATGGATTCGTAACTGGCTGACCAACCGCACTCAACGTGTAGTCCTCAATGGAACTGCATCTATATGGAGGAATCTTGGAGTCCTAGTGGACAACCATTTAAATATGAGCCAGCAGTGTGCAGCAGCTGACAAAAAAGCCAACAGTGTTCTAGGCTGCATCAACAGAGGGATAGAATCAAGATCAAGTGAAGTGTTAATACCACTTTATAATGCCTTGGTAAGACCACACTTGGAATACTGCATTCAGTTTCGGTCACCACGATGTAGAAAAGATGTGGAGACTCTAGAGAGAGTGCAGAGAAGATCAACAAAGATTAGGGGACTGGAGACTAAAACATAGGAAGAACGGTTGCAGGAACTGGGTATGCCTAATTTAATAGAAAGAAGGACTAGGGGAGACATGATAGCAGTGTTCCAATATTTCAGGGATTGCCACAAAGAAGAGGGAATCAAACGATTCTCCAAGGCACCTGAGGGTAGAACAAGAAGCAATGGATTGAAACTAATCAAGGAGAGAAGCAATTTAGAACTGAGAAGAAATTTCCTGACAGTTAGAACAATTAATCAGTGGAACAGCTTGCCTCCAGAAGTTGTGAATGCCCCAACACTGGAAGTCTTTAAGAAGATGTTGGATAGCCATCTGTCTGAAATGGTATAGGGTTTCCTGCCTAGGCAGGGGGTTGGACTAGAAGACCTCCAAGGTCCCTTCCAACTCTACTATTGTGTTGTATTGTATTGTATTGTAAGTACTAGGGAAATAAGAATGAATTTAAATTATTCTGCTTTACAGAGATATCCAGCGTGCCCACAGAGTAGCAGCTGGTCTCCAGGCTGGTATGTGCTTCATCAACAACTATAATGTCAGTCCTGTGGAGCTTCCCTTTGGAGGATACAAGATGTCAGGTATTCCACTCAGCAACTTTGCTGTAAAATTTTGGCTGTTGACAGCTGCTTATATGATACTTGGCAAAACTTGAAGAATTACCCTAATTTCATTGTACACAATTAAAGCAGTAGAAGTTTATTACCCAGTTTACAGTAGCAGTGATAGCTAGATTTGCCATTGACTTCTTGCTTTCTCATGATAATTTCATTTTCTTTCTGAAAACTGTTTTTATTTCAAAAAGAAGTTGAATTTACTTAAAATAAGATACAGGACCTACCTACTTATGTAAACCTATTTTAGGAAGGAGGATGCAAATCCATTTAGTAAGGATAACTTCTACATACAGGCTGTAAAGAAACTTCTCTTAAGTGGAAAAATGTATACATGACATTTTAATTAAAACAGATAAGAAAAACTGGTATTAAATTAATGTGTGATTTGTAAACTATAGACTCATAGCTGCTGAGTGGGTGAAGTAAAACACTTGATTTATATATGATGTATTTGTCATTTATAATTAGGAATCTAATGAATCAGTTTTGCTCACTTCTAGAATGAGACTATTAAGTTTATTTCAACAGATTCCTCATTCTTTGATGCATTGTTTGCAAATTTTTAGAGCAGATGGTTACAGTTTTATAAATGTATCTGTCTTTTCAGGGTTTGGACGAGAGAATGGCAAAGCAGCAATTGAATACTATTCCCAGCTGAAGACAGTCTTTGTGGAAATGGGAAATGTAGAATCAGTGTTCTAATGCCTCTAGTCTAGTTGCTTCTGGTTAGCGTACTATTGAGATGCTATGTACAACAGAAGCTGGAAATGATCTTTGCAGCATTTGATTACATCATTTTTTCCCTACAACTACTTTGATTTCCATTGTTTCTTTTTCCTTTCTTCTCTTGAAAGTACATAATGGAGAAAAAATAACAATCACTGTTGATTTTTTTGCAACCATTCCCAAATAATTGCTTGACACCTCTTGCCAAGTTTTCTGACCTAAGCATAGTAGAACAGAGTCTCAGCATCATATGATAAGTGTCCTTGTGATAACTTATATTTCCCAATCTATTGATCTCAGTTGTCACTACCCAGAAACAGTAACTAAACATCTGCACAAAGGAGGTTGGTTGTATTCCTACTGTCTTCTCTAGGTAGGCAGTTTTATATAATGCAGTTTGAGCAAATAAAGGTTCCGTTACTGAGCACTGAATGCATAAAATTACATGAAATACACAAGTATTCTAGCTGTTCTCAAGGTGTGGGATGGGTTATGCCTTAGGGGATAGAAGGATTTGATAGGAAATTAATTAAGCCCCTTTAACACAGGAGCATTTTGTTAAAATAGAATTACAAACAGTTATTCTGCCTTTCAGAAATGGCTGGAAAATCAATCCCTCAAAGCTAGAATTCTCTTTACTGGGACAAAATCTGTACTGTCTCAATAAAAACAAGATTTCATGTTATATATTCTTTTCTCACTGGTTATGCAAAAATAGGACTATTGATTCCAGGAGAATGCAAATTACATTTTTTTCCAGATTTATAAAGATAAAAAACTTGAAGGAGATGGTCAGAAGTCAGAATTTTTTTCCTAAGTGAGAGACAGTTTCATAATTCCCTTAAAAGGTTTAATATATGAATTGATTTACGGATTGCCATTAGAAGCAAAACCTGCTAATTTCTTTTTTTATATATATATATATTTTAAATTTTCAAAACAAACAACACATCCTTCTTTACATACTGTAGAAAGTGAATCAGTTGGTTACAAAAAGGCTTTCGTGCATCTCTTCCACAGTCAACAAACATAATTCATATTAAGTCAAGTATTTTAACTCACATATTTATACATGTTACCATCATCATACCTCCATTTTCATTTGACTATAATTGTTTAAACGTCCATCATAAAATATACCAAGATTTAATACATAACCACATACTGGCATTTCATTTACTATTTCTAAAATCCTCCAATAACACTGGATCCTTATATCCTATTCTAGCTAAACATCCATAATATTTAATAACAAAGTTTTCTAATCCTCCTTTCCAAATCACTGTTTACAATTTACATACAATTTCCTTATGTTTTACCCATACCTGTATATACGTTATTATCATTATCCCTCCTTTATTTAACTATATCCTGCATCATAACATTTTCCACCTAATAATTAAGACTTAACTGTATCTAACTTAGTTCTTTTTTATTAATCTTTATACTGTATATAATCCAAAAGGATTTCTAATCTTCCTTTCCTGGGTACCATTCAATATTCATATCCAATTATTACTTATCATAACACTACTTTGATAATTTCTGTATTTCTGAGAATATCTTTTGCAGACTTAAAATTTCATAGATTCACAATAACGTTTTATTTTCATCTTTCTCTTTTCTTATCACTCTCTATAAACAAGCAGTGAGACCTTGGAGTGCCAAGCCAGGATAATCAGTGAGAAAAGTAAAGTGTTTCGTTTCCAATACACAAACCACCAGCCTCCGAGTAGCAGTGTTATTGTTGCAATCTTCTTCGTTTCTTTTTGTATCTTTTTTGTATTTCAAGTTAAAAAAAGTCCGATTCTTGAATGAGTTAGAAGAACACCCACAGTAATGAAAGAGGAGAATTTTAGTCCAAGAAATTTTTTTTTAAAGGCTTGCATAAATTCCATCCATGAAGATAGCATTTAAAAAGTAAGATAACCCACTGTCCAAAACCATTCCAAATTTAATTCCGCCGGTTATTTCTTCTTTTCTCCAATTTAAATTGAGTTTTTAGTTTTTTATAGGCAGTCTCTTTTAAAACGGTAAAAATTCCTCACCAGCTGGAAACACTTTCTCTTTCCGTATTCTTCCATTTTGGAGCCGCCCCGACTTCATGAGCCTAATGGCTGGATTTTTTGTCGCCGGCTTGAAGAACTTCTCTTGGATCGATCAGGGACTTTGGGATGTCCCTGAGATCAGCAAGACATATTCTTCCTGTTCACCGTCTCTGCGGGACGGTTTAGGTCTCTTTGGACCACCCAGCGGCAAAAGTATCGACGGCGATCTCAGAGCATTGAGATCGCACGTCGTCTCTTCGCAACATTGGCTTCTCCTCTCTCAAAACCTGCTAATTTCTGAATAATTAACTACTATTTTAATATTAGTAGAACTGTAGTAAAGGATCTTCAAAGCATGATGTCAGCCTCTGCTTTGCTTACTTACTATCGGCTGCCTGGTTGGTAGCCTTGCATAATGATGATTCCCCCCTGCTGAGGGATTACAAGAGGTTTATGACTGCCCTGAGGAAACATTTTGATGACCCCCTCCTAAATCTAAAGGTGAAAAGCAGGATGAAACCTTAACACAGGAGGGGAGGCTTGAGGCTGAGTACACACAGGAGTTTCGTGAGCTGTTTGTGCATACAGGGGGAGGTCCGAGAAGGCACCAAAAGCAGGAAAGGAGGAGCATTGGGAACCCAACTGCTATGCTAGACATGGCCCAAAAACTGACCCCGGCTGGTAGGGAGGAACCTGTCTGGCAGCTAGGGAGACTCTGTGAAACTGCCCTTGAAGGCCTGGAAGGTGCTGATGTCCTTCCTCCAGGCCAGGAGAAGAAGGAACCCTCCTCTTCCGCTGGAGAAAGTGAAATTGATTCAGATGATGACCACTTGGTAAGTCCCCAATCGGGCCCCATGACCATCCCAGTAGAATTAAAAGTGCCATCAACTGGAGCCCAGGGGAAGATGCTGGCCCTTTTAGACTCTGGATGCACCCGATGTGTAATCAGCCTCCGGAGATGGTGGAGAAAATGGGTTTAAGACTGAGGACTTTGAAAGTGCCCATTGCCTTTTGCCAGTTGGATGGGTCAATCACTGGGGGTGCCCCTGCCCATTTTATAACTGAACCAATAGAAATGTGGATGGGGGATCACCAAGAAACCTTGTGTTTCATTGTGGCACCTGGGATGGATCGGCCCCTCATACTGGGATTACCGTGGCTACGGAAATGGAACCCTTACGTGAACTGGAGGAAAGGGTACTTGCACCCTTCTGGTAAACCCACTGAGGGGAAAGGGAGGATGTCCCACATAGCCAAAGCCGAAATGAACCTAGCTGCCGCAGTGCAGGAAAAGATTAAAAGAGAAGAGAAAATCCCCAAAGAATATTGGGACCTCAGGGAGGTTTTCAGTGAAAGGGCCTCCGACAAACTATCCCCCCGGTCCACTGATTGCAGTATTGAAATACTCCCAGGGGAAAAACTCCCTAAGCCCCAGATTTATTCGACCCATGTGAGATGGAGGAATTACAAAAGTTCATTGACACAATTTAAAAAGGGGGTTCATACAACCGGCTAGACCATGGGTGGCCACACCCGTATTGTTCAGGGAAAAGAAAGATGGCTCCTTTCATTTATGCATGAACTATAATAATCTAAACGCTATTTGCGTGGAAAACATTTACCCCTTGCCACTCATGAAGGACATGTTGGCCCAGTTGGGTAAAGGGAAAGTTTTCACGAAGTTGGACCTAAGGGAAGCATACTACAGAGTCAGAATAAAGGAGGGAGCTGAGTGGAAAACTGCTTTCAACTGCCCTTTGGGATGCTTCCAGTTTAGAGTACTCCTGTTTGGACTTCAGGGGGCGCCAGCAGTCTTCATACAATTAATAAATTAAGTCTTCCATGAGCGCCTCTACAAAGGTGTTGGTTTACCTGGACAATATCCTTATCTACACGGAAACACACGATGAACACATGACTTTGGTACTCTCGGTTCTTAAAAACTCATCCAGAAGTCAAAGAAACTGGGTCCAAAATATGTGGGTCCGTTTCCCATTGGGAAAATCATAAATCTGGTATCAGTAGGATTGGAGTTGCCGAAAACTCTTCGGAGGATTTATCCTGTTTTTCATGTGAATTTACTGAAACCAGAGCACACTTCTTCTATTCATCCACCTCAACCCTCACCCCCTGTTCCCCTTCTTATTGAGGGAGAGCAACATTTTGAGATTAAAGAAATCTTAGATTTCAGGAAACATAGAGGATGCATCCAACATTTGGTGTCCTGGAAACATTTTCCCCCTTCCCAGGCTGAATGGGTGGACAAATCCCACGTCAGAGCTCCCAGACTCTTACAGAAGTTCTACATCAAATATCCTGATAAGCATTAATTTTAATACTGCTGTTGGTGGTTATTGTTATTGTTTTTTGTTTCCTCTTTTCCCAGGGTTGATGTCCTTATTCTGAAGGAGGGCTGGATGTCAGCCTCTGCTTCGCTTACTTACTATCGGCTGCCATAAGAAACGGGGAAGGTGGGGGCATGGTGTTGGGATGGGAATAAATGGTACAGGAGTGAATGGAAAAGGGAGTTTTCTTCTCACCATCTTCTGTGCATGCTGGTGGCTGGTGTTTGGACCTGGCCAAAGCCAACCATCCTGCATACCGACTTGATGATGCCTTTTGGAGATGCACCCCACATGATACCTAAGGGAGTTGCAGATTGGATACTGGGGGTGGGGTCATTGGAGGGAGGGGCTGGGTTATCATTTGATATGTATTTGTTCGCGCCTTCCTGGCTCAGATCTTGCTTTACTTTCGCTGCTATCTTTTCATAACCAGTAAAAGTATTTTAATTCCACGAACAATGGAGTTAGGAGTTTTCTTTCTTTGTTATTGAGGGAGGCATACCTGAAACACACAGAGTATTTTATTGCCCTAAGGCAAAGTAAATGAAAAAAGGCTTGCCATAAAAGTAAAAATTATTATTATTATTATTTATTCGACTTATAAGCCGCTCCCTCTCCTCGAAGGGACTCGGGGCGGCGTACGATAAAATACATAACATGTTACATGGAGGAGGTATATAAAAATCAATATTACAGTTCATTAATAACACGATAATAATAAAGTTAAAAAACATTAAAATACCCTAAAATTTAAAATTGCCAGGGGGATTAGAGGATAGAGTTATAGTTAAGCCAGGCCGGCTAGTTGGAACAGGTGGGTCTTGAGTTTCTTGCGGAAGGAGCGGAGATCAGTAGTAGTCCTAATGTTGGGGGGGAGGTCATTCCAGAGGGCTGGGCCCATCACAGAGAAGGCCCTGCTCCTGGGCGCCACCCTCTGGCACTGCTTGGTGGACGGCACCCGGAGGAGTCCCTCTCTGTGAGAGCGAATTGGTCGCAGGGATGTATGGGGCAGGATGCGATCCCGCAAATAACTAGGTCCTGTGCCATGGAGCGCTTTAAAGATGGTGATCAACACCTTGAAACGCACCCGGTAGACCACAGGGAGCCAGTGCAGCTCACGCAGGAGAGGTGTTACACGGGAGTATCTCGTACTCCCCATAATTGCCCGCGCGGCCGCATTCTGGACCAGCTGTAGTCCTCGGGTGCATCTCAAGGGGAGCCCCATGTAGAGAGTGTTGCAGTAGTCCAGACGGGACGTCACCAGCGCATGAGTGACTGTGCGTAGGGCGTCCCGGTCCAATAGGGGGCGCAATTGGCGCACCAGGCGAACCTGGTAGAACACCCCCCTCGCCACGGCTGCCACATGGTCGTCCATAGACAGCCGGGCATCTAGGAGGACATCCAAATTGCGCACCCGCTCCACTGGGGCCAGTTGCTCGCCCCCAATGGCCAGCGATGGAATCCACTGGTTGAACCAGGGGGCCGGTAGCCACAGCCACTCCGTCTTGGAGGGGTTGAGCTTAAGTCTGTTGCCTCCCATCCAGACCCGTACGGCTTCCAAGCACCGGGACATCATTTCGACGGCCTCGTTGGGGTGGTTCGGGGTAGGTAGACCATAACCTACTACTAGATAAAGTAGAAGAATGTGGGTTAGACAGCATCACCACCAGATGGATTCGTAACTGGCTGACCAAACGCACTCAACGTGTAGTCCTCAATGGAACTGCATCTATATGGAGGGAGGGATGCAGTGGAGTACCCCAAGGCTCTGTTTTGGGCCCAGTACTCTTCAACATCTTCATCAATGATTTGGATGAGGGAATAAGTGGGGAACTTATCAAATTTGCAGATGACACCAAGCTGGTAGGAATAGCCAACACTCCAGAAGATAGGCTAAAGATACAGAAGGATCTTGACAAACTTGAACATTGGGCACTATCTAATAAAATGAAATTCAATGGTGAAAAGAGTAAGGTTCTACATTTAGGCAACAAAAACAAAATGCACAGGTACAGTATGGCTGGTATCTTGCTCAACAATAGTAACTGTGAAAGGAATCTTGGAGTCCTAGTGGACAACCATTTAAATATGAGCCAGCAGTGTGAAGCAGCTGACAAAAAAGCCAACAGTGTTCTAGGCTGCATCAACAGAGGGATAGAATCAAGATCACATGAAGTGTTAATACCACTTTATAATGCCTTGGTAAGACCACACTTGGAATACTGCATTCAGTTTTGGTCACCACGATGTAGAAAAGATGTGGAGACTCTAGAAAGAGTGCAGAGAATATCAACAAAGATGATTACGGGACTGGAGACTAAAACATAGGAAGAACGGTTGCAGGAAACTGGGCATGCCTAGTTTAATAGAAAGAAGGACTAGGGGAGACATGATAGCAGTGTTCCAATATCTCAGGGGTTGCCATAAAGAAGAGGGAGTCAAACTATTTTCCAAGGCACCTGAGGGTAGAACAAGAAGCAATGGATGGAAACTAATCAAGGAGAGAAGCAACTTAGAACTGAGGAGAAGCTTCCTGACGGAACAATTAATCAGTGGAACAGCTTGCCTCCAGAAGTTGTGAATGCCCCAACACTGGAAGTCTTTAAGAAGATGTTGGATAGCTATTTGTCTGAAATGGTATAGGTTTCCCTGCCTAGGCAGGGGGTTGGACTAGAAGACCTCCAAGGTCCCTTCCAACTCTGCTATTGTATTATTGTAAATTATTGCCCCAAGAGCTGAGTTGAAGTAATCCTCAACACCTTCAGAAATGACCTAGATCAGTGATGGCAATCCTTTACGGCACTGAGTGCCCAAACTGGAATGCGTGTGAATGTGTGCACCGGAGCACCAGAAATCTGAAGACCAGCTGGCTGACACGTGCATGCCTGTTTTTTTGGCTGTTGGGGGAGGCGTTTTCAGGCTGTTTTTCGGGCCATGGTCTGAAAAGTGCTCCAAAAACGGCACGAACAGCAACCATTTTTGGCCATTTTCTGGTGCTCCGGCACCTGCGAAGACCAGCTGGCCAGCACGCATGTGCATGCTGGAAACCAGCAGCTAGCGACGGCACGCATGCCCACAGAGAAGTCTCTGTGTGCCACCTCTGGCACACATGCTATAGATTCACCATCACAGACCTAGTTGAAAGGATTGAAGGGGCACTCATCAAATTTGCAGACAACAAGCTGGGGCAGGGGGTTGCTAACACTTCAGAAGGATCTTGACAGATTTGAGCATTGGGCTCTATCCAACAAGATGCAGTTCAGTAAAAAGATGCAGTTCAGAAAAGCAAGATCCTGCACTTAGGCAGAAAAAAATAAATGCAATGTATGAATTGCTAATCCAGGGATCTGAAAGCTTAAACACTCAAAGAGCCATTTTGACCCATTTCCCACAGAAAATCCTAGGAGCCAATAATTTAACAGCCAGTGTGACTGGGTGGGTGTGGCCAACTTGACAATACTCAGTCCCACCCAGTCACATGACTAGGTGGGTTGCTCCTGTTATTACTGCTGGTTTGATACGCACAAAAAAATTATGCGGCTGTGTTCTTCATATTTTTCTCTCTTTCTCACCCTCCCTTTCTCTCACCCTCACTCTCTGTAAAGAGTGCCTCTCCTAGCTTAAGAAAATGAAGACTCTTGAAATGGAGTATTTCAAAAGGAAGCTTTTATTAAGTAGAAAGGAAACCATTAAGTTCAAAGCAACGTCTGAATCCCCTTAGGCAATGCGAGTAGAATTAAAGCAGTAGAGACCCCTCCCATTAGTTAGAATGCAGATTTTAGCCAATACACAAGTGTGAAGATGTTTCCTTTACCAACTGCTCTGAGAACCGAATAAACATACATTTCCATAACTATCTTCTGTTAGACATTAAAGTGAACCATCCCACATGGCCATCACAAACATTCCCTCAAAGTTGAGGGGATCTCAAGGCGCTTCAGTGCCAGGAAAGCAGTTGTAAAATATCAGTTGTCACAGGCACTGCTAATAAATCGACTCCAAGGCCCCCCTCCTCCCAATTGAATGGCAGTATCACTTTTAGGGATCTCTCTCTCCCTCTCTTCTCTCTTTCTCTCCCACTCCCTCTCTCTCTCCTCTCATTCCTTCTCTTTCTATCTCCTCTTTCTTCTTTCCCCTTTTTCTATCTTCCACTCCCTCGCTCTCTTTCTTTCTCTCCTGTCTCTCTCTGTCTGTATATCTCTTTCTCTCTCCTCTCTAGGAAAGCCCAGGCAAGCTCTCCTTGGGGCTCTTCACTACTCCTTTCTTCTGGGCAACTTTTCAGAAAGCTGGGCTGGCTGAGGAGCATGTGCGAGCTGTGGTGGTGCTTCCCCGGACAACCCTCCTTCTCCTCATGGGACCCCCCTGGCTGGCTGTGATGGGGCTGGAAGGGTGGGTACGAGTGGGGAGACCCTCAAGCGAGTGGATGGACTTTGCAAATCACAGCAAAAGTGCGTGGAGCGGGCAAGTTGACTGGCTGATGGGTGCTAGGCATGCCTCAGTCGCTGAAGTAAAGGCTGGCCCCACCGAAGTTTGCACGCAAGGGTGCTCTGGCTTTCTCCGAGCCCAGCATCAACAAGGACCAGAAGAAGTGCCCACAAGATCCAGCAAGAGATGATCCAGCCACTTCTCCATCCCCCGTCATTGCCCTTAACTTCTCAGGCCAGGTGAGGAATGAGAATAGAATAGAATAGAATATTTATTTCTAAGCCGCGCCCTCCTATTGTGCGACTCGGGGCGGCGCACAATAAAACAAATAAAATACAAAGTACAATACAATACAGTACAAATCTGGACAGGACATACATATAACAAGGACGTATATAAAACGTATACAAAACGTATACAATGACTTGAAGGGGAGGAGAGAGGGGCGGGCCCAGCTAGTGGTGGGATCAGCCAGTTTGCCAAACTGCAGAAGTTTACTGGTTCAACAGGGAGCCGCAACAGAGGGGTCAAAGAGCTACATGCGGCGCCAGAACCGCAGGTTGCCAACCTCTGGCCTAAGGAAAATACATATGTTTAGCCTAATAAAGAGAAAGGTCAGAACATAGAATAACAGGAATGGGAGGGACATTGGAGGTCTTCTAGTCCAATCCCCTGCTTGAGCAGAAGACCCTATCATGTCAGACACATAGTCACCCAATTTCTTCTTAAAAGCCTCCAATGGTGGAGCACTTTCTAGAAGCAAGCCATTCCTTTGTTTAATAGTTCTGTCAAAAACGTCTCCTTAATTTAAGATTGGATCTCTTTGATAATATTCCAGCCATTACTTCTTGTCCTGCCTCATGTGCTTTGGAGAATAAGTTGACCTCCCCCCCTTCTCCATGACAGCCTCTCAAGTACTGAAAGACTGCTATCATGTCACCCCTGGACTTAGACTTGCAAATGATCATTGTACAGTTTAGCCTCCAAACCCTTATTATGTTTGTTTATCTTCTCTGCATGCTTCCAGGATTCCAACATTTTTTAAATATTGTGGTGATTAGAACTGGACATAATATTTCAAATGTGATCTTATCAGTGGTATCATTTCACATGATCTTGAAACTATTGCTCTATTGATGTAACATAGAATGGCATTGGCTTTTTTGGCAGTTGCAGCAAGATACTTAAGTGGATTTCCACTAGAAAACCTAGATTTTCTTCACAGTCACTAATGTTGAGCCAGGTACCACTTATTCTCTATCTGTACACTTTGTTTTTCTTGCCTAAGACTTTACTTTTCTCACCATTGAATTGCATTTTGTTGGATAGGACCCAATGGTCAAGTCTGTCAAGATCATTCTAAATCATGAGTCTATTTTCCAAGGTTTTAGCAATTTAATGAGTTACCTTTCTATCCCCTCTTCCAGATCATTTATGAAGATATTGAAGAGTATTGGGCCTAAGATAGAACCTTGAGGTATGGCACTGCATACCTCCCTCTATTTAGATGTTCTGTTGAGGACTACATGTTCAATGTAGTTGCGAATCCATCTGGTGGTGATGCTGTCTATCCCATATTTTTCTATCTTATCAAGAAATAGGTTGTGGTCTTCTTTGTCAAATGCCTTACTGAAATCTAAGTAAACTATGTCCACAGCATTTCCCTGATCCTCTAATTTAGTCACTTTGTCATGTTTTATCTGGCATGAACTGTTTTTAACAAAGCCATGTTGGCTTCTAATAATAGCTTTGCTTATTTCTAGGTGCTCAATTATCTTTCCCGGAATTTTTCCAGGTATTGATGTCAGGCTGATTGGTCTGTAGTTTCCTGGATCTGAGATCATGTCTTTCAGCTCCTTCAGAACACTGGAATATCCTAATGATTTGCACTTGTCTAGACTGGATAGGTGTTCTCTTATTTTCTTGCTCATTTTGACTTGTATTCCTATTCTCTTTTCTACAGAACTGCTTCTGACAGGTTGGTCTATTTTTTTTTTTCATTTGTATAAAGATAGATGCAAAAAATGAATTAAGGAGTTCCACTGTTCCAATATTTGAGAGGCTGCCACAAAGAGAAGGGGGTCAATTTATTTTCCAAAGCACCAGTGGGCAGGACAAAAACAATGGATGGAAACTGATCAAGAAGAGAAGCAATCTGGAATTTAGGAAAAACTTCCTAACAGTGAGGACAATTAACCAGTGGAACAGCTTGCCATCAGAAATTGTGGGTGCTTCATCACTGGAGGTTTTTAAGAAGAGACTAGACAGTCACTTGTCTGAAATTATATAGGTTCTCCTGCTGGAGCAGGGGCCTGGACTAGAAGACCTCCAAGATCCTTTCCAGCTCTATTCTGATTGACCTTCTTGCCATTTTGTCCTATTAGTTGATCAAATGTTTCCTTGGCTTTTTTCTTGTTTTTTATTTGTTAAAGAAACTTCCTTATGCTTAATGATAGCATGATAGCTGTTTTCTAATACAGGAAGAGCTGTCACAGGGAAGACGGTATCAATTTATTATCTATAGCACCTGAGGGCAGGACAAGAAGTAATGTGGAAGCTCATTAAAGAGATTAACCTGGAACTAAGGAGAATTTTCCTGAAGATGAAAACCATCAGTGGAACGGCTTACTTCCTAGAGGTGTAAGTGTTGGAGGTTTTCAAGAAAAAAATGGACAATTATTTGTCTGAGATGGCATAATGTCTCCTGCCTTGGCAAGGGGTTGGACTAGAAGATCTCCAAGGTCCCTTCCACCCTATGATTCTGTGAATCTGAGACAAAATATTGAAGTTGAACCATGAGTGTGTCACTGAATAGAAGAGATTTCCATATCTATGCCACTCAGGAAATCTGTTAAAAGTACCTTTTAGACCAGGGCTGTCACACTCAATTTCATTGAGGGGTGCATCAGGGTTGTGTTTGACCATGAGGGAGCGGGTGTGTGGCCACTCATATCAGGGGCACCTGTGGTGGCCTGAGTGCTCTACCAGTGAAAACAGGCTCCCAAGCTCTGTTTTCGGCCTGGACAGCCTCCTGCAACTCTTTGCCAGTGAAAATGGACCTCTGGAGGGCTGCCCTTCTGAGGTCCATTTTTGCTGTCAGAGACACCATGGGCTGCTCCTTTGTTGTTTCCAGGGTGGCCCTGCGGGCCAGATCTAAACACCCTGCGTTCTAGATCTGGCCCCCAGGCCTTGAGTTTGACACCCCTGTTTTAGACTTTGTTAACAATAATTTGATAACTGTAGAACAAAAGATTTAAGTATGCACAGGACCCAAGACTTCTGAAAGAGAAAAAAGAAAAATTGATCCTCTATCTGAAGAACTAAAAAGGCATAAGATCAGAGGTTCCAGAGGTGTCAGGGTTCCAAAGCAATCAAAACTCTGAGGCCTAGAGTTTCCCCAAAGTACTTGTACTGATTTGTACTGATTTGTACATCTTTGACGATAGGGGGAGAAATTTTAGCCCCCTCAGAGAAGGCTCGCAATCTGGGAGTCCTCCTGGATTAGTTTAGAAGAACACCTGACAGCCGTGACCAGGGGGGCCTTTTACCAGGTTCGCCTGGTACGTCACTTGCGCCCCTTCCTGGATTGGGATGCTCTGTGCACAGTCACTCATGCCCTCGTCCTTTCTCGCCTGGACTACTGCAATGCTCTCTACATGGGGCTGCCCTTGAAGAGCACCCGGAGGCTTCAGCTGGTCCAGAATGCGGCCGCGCGGGTTGTCATGGGGGTACCTAGGTGCTCCGATGTTACACCCCTTTTAGGCGGCCTGCACTGGTTGCCGGTTGTTTTCTGGGTGCGATTCAAGGTATTAATTATGATCTTTAAAACACTCCATGGCTTAGGCCCAGGGTACCTGCGAGACCACCTACTGCCACCAGTAGCCTCCCACCGTCCAGTACGATCCCACAGAGTTGGCCTCCTCAGGGTGCCGTCGGCCAGGCAGTGTCAGCTGGTGACCCCCAGGGGGAGAGCCTTCTCTGTGGGAGCGCCTTCCCTCTGGAATGAGCTCCCCCCCGGAGCTTCGCATAATCCCTGACCTCTGGTCCTTCCGACGCGTCCTAAAAAGTTGGCTTTTCTAGCAAGCCGGCCTGGCCTGTTAATTTTAATTTTAACTTATTTTAAATGTATTGGTTTTTTTTTTTAATTCGGATTGTTTTTTTGGATATGGATTTAATCTTTTTTAACTTTTGGGATGTGTGTTTTTTAATGTTGTACGCCGCCCTGAGTCCTTTTGGAGAAGGGCGGCATATAAATCCAAATAAACCAAACCAAACCAAACCAAACTTATTAAGAATGTCATATTGGCACAGTTGGTGAAAACCCAACTCTGAAGGACCTAGAGCCATGATGGCGAACCTATGGCACGCGTGCCACAAGCCATTTCTTAGGGCACGCGAGGGGTTGCCCTGTCAGCTCCAGTGCGCATGCGCACTAGCCAGCTGACTTTGGCCTTCATTTTTGGCCATTTTTCACCCGCCTCCGGAGGGCAAAAAACAACCCAGCACAGAAACCGGAACTTCGGGAACGGACTTCCAGTTTGCATGTTGGGTTGTGCTTTGCAACAGCCGTGGGGTTGGAGGGAATTTGCTCAGGAGCGACGCCGGCAGGGTCGGAGGGAGGCGTAGCCAAGCTCTCTGGGATGAGTAAACAAGTGTGGGGAGGCGAAGAGGAGATAGAAGAGAGAGAGCTGGGCAGGAGCCACAGGAGGGGTGAAGCGGCAGCCGAGGGGGCGAGGAGATCCCGGCTTGCACACAGGAGTGAGGGCGCCTTTAAGCTTGCAGCTTTCTCAGCGCTGTTGCAAACCACGGCGGCCCCAATGCCCAGCACCTTCCATCCACAGCAGCTGCACCCCGCCGCCTTTGGAGGCAACCGCTTTTCTTGGTGGGGTAGCTTGTGAAACCCCCCCCCCCTCTGCTGGGCCAAGAGCAGCTGACCTGTGAGGGTGCCATTTCTCGCCATCATTTGCAGGGCTAAAAAGCTGCATGAAACAGTCTCTCGCATCCCGGCTCACCTGTCTCTTTAATTCACGCCTCTTTGTCTCCCCCTGAAATGACCTCATCCTCAGTAGAAAGCAATTGGGAAAGGTTTGTGTGTGTTTCGGGCTGGGGGAAATAAGGTAAGGAGGAAGAACAGAGGCTTCTCAGCTCGCTCTCACCTCCCGGATAGCAGAGGTTCCTGTGTTGGGATGCCCTGCCTTTTCCTCCCTGAACTGGTGCTGGAGGGTGGGAATCTGATGTCTGTCCGGAGGCTGATGAGCCCAGGAGCAGCACACCCATGAAGCCCAGCTGGGCGGAGGGACACAGAGTCCGGGAGGTGAGCAAAAATGCCTCCGTTCTTCCTCCTTGTCTTGTTCTCCCCCACCCACTGTCTCTCTCTCTCTCTCACTCACACACACACACAAATCCTTTCCCAATTGCTTTGTCCCGCTCCGGCACTTTAGGCATAGAGGCGCGATTTAAAGAGACAGGCGAGCTGGAGGGGGGGGGAAAGGAAGCAGCAATCGCCCTGGCACATATTCCTCCTCGCCCATCGTGGCTGCCAGGGCTTCTTCATAATGGGCTGCAGGAGGAGGAGGGAACCCCATCTCCCCCATTGGCAACTCTGCCAGAAAAGCCATCCGGGAGGCGAGAGTGAGCGCACACACTCCCTCCCTTTTTCTCAAGTCCATGGAGGGAGATTTCCTTCAGAATCAAAACGGCTGGTGGGGCACCTCAGCGCAGCGCTGCTCCTTCCATGGACTTGAGGGGAAAGAAAGCCACCTTTCCCCCTTCTCAAATTGCAGTATGCCTGGAGAGAGAGGCGGGGAGGGAGGAAGAGCACATGCCACCTCCAATTAGTTATCCAAGCTCAGTTTCCTGCTGCCAAGGCCAGCACTCTGAAGGCGGCAGGGTGCGGCAGGTCCTGCGGGTGTGAGTGGAAGGTGCTGGAAGCCTCCGGAGGGCCTGCGTGGGGGGCGTTTTCACCCTCCCCAGGCTCCTAGAAATCCTCTGGAGCCTGGGAAGGGTGAAAAAACGGGACCATCACGTAACAAAAGGGGGAGGGCGGGGGTCGCACGCGCATGCCCGGGGGTGGTAGTTACATGCACATGCGCATGGGGGTCTGCACGCATAGGATTATGGGTTTGGCACGCATGGCCATGACCCCCCTGCCCTCCCCCTCCTTTTGGCATGTGATGCCAAAAAGGTTCGCCATCACTGACCTAGAGTTTTCCCCACCCAAATCAAAACCCCAAGTTCTTGCTCCCAGGTCACAAGTCCAGCACATGGCCCAATTAGGTCATAGTCTCAGCTTAAGATGGCTCTTGTCCACACCCCTCCAACAACTGGTAGAGCGTTCTTGGCTCCCACAGGAAAGAATGCTATTTTGGCTACACATCCCCCCCCAACTATCTCTATATCTCCCCTCACATCCTCACAGCTCCAACAGGCCAGGCTGTGGCCGCCCTGAAGATGCTCCAAAAATGGCTTCAGGGCTGACAGGCTTCCCTCCCTCAGTTGAGAAGGACCTGCAAGATAAAATCAAAGGGAGGTTAATTCACATCCCACTCAACCTCCCCTATCCCCTTCTCGCAGGTGGTCAATTTGATCAATCTGTCAACTTTCACATCCCAACTTTTGACCCAGATGGCTTTGGAGGGGGGGTATCTCTTCCAATGGACTAGGTACTGTAAGCAGCCCCAATGCAGGTGCGAGTCCAAGATCTTTTTTGCCCTCATAAAGGGCCTCTCCCTGTACTACAATGGGCTTTGGGGCTGCCCGGTCTACCGGCCTTAGCTGAGAGCTTATGGCTGGCTTTAGCAGGCTGTTATGGAATACTGGATGCACTTTCCCTAGTAAGCGTGGGAGTCTAAGCTGAACAGTTACAGAGTTTATCACGTTCACTATTGGGAATGGCCTTATGAACTTTGGACCCAGTTTCTTACTTGGTAACCTCAGTTTTACATACTTTGTTGACAACCATACTTTTTCTCCAATGTGGAAAGGAGGCTGAGGGAAGCGGCATTTGTCAACTTGCTTTTTATAACTCTTCACCGTTTCTACTAAAGCTAGCTTCGTATTTCCCCACCCTTGTCTCAACGAGTCTACTCGTTGAAGAACATGGAGGAGGGTGGTTCCCTAGGTAACTCAGGCATGGGGACAAACTCCATGTCACTGGTGATCTGGAAAGGGGCCAGCCCAGTGCTACTTGATACTGCATGTAACACCTCAGGTACTGTGTTCCCTTGTTCCGCCACCCCATTCGTGCTCGGATGAAATGCTGAGCTGAGCCCCTAGTGTGGACCCTATTGCCTGGAGAAATTCCCTCCAGAATTTTGTGAGAATTTGGACCCCATTGTCAGAGATAATTCTGTGGGGCACTCCATGTAACCTGTATTTGTTTTATGAACATTCTAGCTAATTTCTTGGCTAAAGGTAGCCCCGAGCAGATTGTAAAGTGGGCTTGCTTTGAAAATATGTCAATCACAATCCAAATGACTGTGTTCCCGCCACTTTCTGGGAGCTCAAGTATAAAATCCATAGCAATCTCTTGCCAGCGTCAGCTGGGGTATGCCACTTGCTGGAGGAGGCTGGGGGGCTTCCTTGGCTGCTTCTTCATGGCAACACAAGTGGCACAGCTCTTTACATAATACTTCACGACTGCTTTCATCTTTGGCCACCAGAACTGCCTCCTGGTTATGTGTAGAGTTTTTAAGTATCCAAAATGTCCACCAAGTTTGGAGTCATGGCTGCGCTGCAAGATCTGGAGTCTCGGGCTGCTAGGGACGTACAACTTTGTCCTCTCCAGGCTAGTCCATCTTTGGGGGTGAAGGTGTCTTTATTGTTGTTAAGCCACTGGACTGCTGGAAGTGCTGCCCTCAAGGTCATTGGGTCCCCTCCAGGGTTATTTCAGTGCCTGGCTTGGCCTTTGGTGGTGGCTTGAGCTGCTGGCTGGGAGGGAGGGATGATGGCATGGACTATGTCTTTGCGCCGGCTATTGAACTGTGGTTTTCTGGACAAGACGTCCACAACCAGATTCTTTCCCCCTGAGATGTATTTTAACTTGAAGTTGAACTGTTTGAAGTATTGAGCCCAGTGGACTTGTTTGGGAGAGAGTTTCTGAGGGTTTTTTAAGGCTTCTAGTTTTTTGTGGTCAGTGAGCAGTAACCGGCTCCCCTCTAAGAAGTGTCTCCATGTGAGGAGGGCCCATTGGATGGCATAGGATTCCTTTTCCCATACTGCCCATCACCTTTTCATGTTGGTGAGTTTTTGGGAGGTGTACTCGCAGGTTTGTAGTTGGCCCTAGCCATTAGTTTGCAGTAGCACTGCTTCTATGGCAACATTACTGGCATCTGCCTGGACTACGAATGGGTGTTTGGGGTCGGGGTGTTTGAGGATTGGCTCCTCCACGAACAGTTTTTTCAATTTTTTGAATGCCCGCTGGCAGTCGAGGGTCCAAACTAGTGGCTGGCTGGGTCACAGTTTGGGCCCCCCTCTTGGTCTTTAATAGTTTGGTCAGGGACAGTGCCACCTCAGCAAAAGCAGGGATGAACTGCTGGTAAAATTTGGTGAACCCAAGGAAGCTCTGAAGTTGCATGGGGGTTGCACCACTTTTACTTTTCCTGGGTCCATCTCAATTCCCTAGTTTGACACTCGGTAGCCCAGATAGTTAGGGAGGTCTTGTGGAACTCGCATTTGACAGCTTCCTAGTTTAGCCACTAGGAGTTTTTTCAGGACTTGGTGCACTAGTTTAGTGTGCTCTTCTAAGTATATCACTGAATATGAAAATATCGCCAGGTAGACTAGAATGCCTTTATAGTGGTGCTCATTGATCAACTTCATGAAGACTGCAGAGGCACCTTGTAGCTCAAATGGCATCGCTTTAAACTAGAAGCTGCCTTCAATTAGCAATTGAAGGCCATCTTCCATTTATCTCCCTTTTTGATTCACAACCAGTAGTATGCCTCTCTTGGGGCTAACTTGGTGAACACCTTCCCCTTCGCCAGGTTGCTTAGCATGTCCTTGATCAGGGGTACACACACACAGCGTTAATTCCTCTAAAGTCAACACAAAGCTTCATCGACTCATTTTTTTCTCTTTAAAGAGCACGGGGGTGGCTACCCTAGATTTGGTGGGCTAAATGAATGCTCTAGCTAGGTTGTGTCAATGTATTTCCTCAGCTCGCCTCTTTCCCTGGGAGTCATAAAATACATCTTTGGCTTTGGTAGCTTAGCTCCCAGTGTTGACCCATCTCCAGTCTTACTGGCTCGGTGACAAAGGTGGCTGGGGCTCCACTTATCAATGTCCCATTGACTTGTTCGAAGCGAATGGATGAAGATCAAAGAATCCAGGAAAGAGAGGAGACAGCAGAAAGAATGGAGGAAAAGATAGAACAGACAAGCCAGCAATTAAAGCAAGATGAGAAGGAGAAGACGATAAAGATAATATTGACTGATGAAATAAATCAAGGGAAAAGTACCTTAAGAGATTTAAAAATGGAATCAGATAACCTGGAAGATACTTTTGAAAGGGAGATAGGAGTGTGGGTGGACACTCTGGAGACCTGGCAGCTTAGGAGGATAGAGATGGGTGAAATATTCAGACTGAATGGTGAAGACACAGATGCACAAAGATCCAAAAGAGGAGTGTGGAAGGCAAGCTAAAAAATGAATAAGAATTGAAGTATTAAAACAGGCAAGAAATGATGAATAGAAAGGAATTTCTTTCTTTTTTTTCCTAATATGATAGCCTGATTAAAAACCAGAAGAGAGGTAGAAATAAGAATACACAACTTTATATAAAGCAATAATTAGATGGAAAAATTGAAGGTTGAAAGATGGTACTATTGGGTGCCATAATAGGATGATTGGTACTAGAATGGCATACTGAGACTTTGAATAACCAAATAATGAAGGACTATGTCTTGATGTAAACATGTATATTAACACTAGGATTAGTAATGGTGGTCTGATTAGAAGCTAGAATAGAAATAGAAATGAAAAATAGGTGGAATATTAGCAGATAAAATTTTATATAATAGAATATAAGTAATAACTAGATGGAAAGATTAGAGGTTGAAAGATGGTATTACTATGTATGCTTAATATCATTGGAATTAAAATGGAACATTGAAATATTGAACGTAAATGAAGGGGTCAGAGTTGGCTTTACTTGAAACGTGCTGACATGAAGCTCCTAATAAATAACTGGATTTCTTTTGAAGCTTGGCTCAAAGCTCATGATTTCATTAAGGCATCAGTCGGAACCCTGACAGTTGGGGCTTTCAGATTTGGGTTTTCCCAGATGTGCCAATATGACATCTCTAATAAATTCATGCCTTGAGGAAGATGCCTGTCTCAGAGTTTTGATTCTGTTGGGGGTGTTACTTGGAACCCTGACACCCTACACTTGGTTAAGAGGCAGTTTTGGTGGGCTTCCTTGAAGAAAGACATTGAAAGTATATGTGGCGAGCTGTCCAGTTTGTGTTGTGGCCACGGAACTTTTACAGATGGTGGCTAACCCCCAGGCACCGTGGAAATAAATATCTATGGACTTTATTGTGGAATTGCCTGGAAGTTAGGGGAACATTGTTATTTGGGTTGTTACTTATCTTTTTTCAGACCAGGTGCACTTTGTTCCATGCCCCAAAATTTCCTGTGCAAAAATGTTAGCTAAAGTACAGCATGCATATAGGTTGCACAGTGAACCTGAGCCAACCAATAGAAGAGTGCAATTTACATCACAGTTTTGGTGGGAATTTTTGAAGCTGTTGGGAACTGCCCAGGTTTTAAGCTCCTCCCATCACCCCCAAACTAAAGGGGCTTGTGAGAGAACTAATGCAGTACTGGAACAGTACCTCAGGTACTATATTAATTACCAACAGGACAATTGGGCTGCCCTTTTGCTTTTTGCAGAGGTAGCATATAACAATTCTGTGCATAGTAGCACGGGGTTCACTCCATTTAAGATAGCCTCTGGTCAGGATTTTTTAGCTATGCCAGAGCTGCCTCAAGAGAAACCACACATACCCTTCTTAGCAGAGTATTTATTTATTTATTTCTTAGATTTTTAAACCGCCCCCTCTCCCCAAAAGAGTAGATAGCCTATTAGTTAACAGAACACTTGTAAAGAACAGAACACCCATAAAGCATTGGAAGAGGCACATCAGGCACATAAGAAACAAGTGACAAAAAACATGTGAAGCCAAAAGATTTTAAAGCAGGTGACAGAGTCTCTCCAAGTACTTACAATCAACCCAACCATCTAAAAAACTTGGTCCTAAATACGTGGCCCCATTCCCAATTGTTAAAGTAATTAACCCAGTCACTGTACAACTGGAGTTGCCCAAGAATATTCATATTCACCCTTTAATTTACTGCAGTCTTTTGAAACCTGAAACTGTATCACCCTGCACCTGACACTCCTTCTGTACCCACTCTGATTGAAAGGGAGCAGCATTTTGAAATTAGAGAAATTCTAGATTCCCAGAAACTTAGGGGGGGGGCAATATCTCATTGCTTGGAAAAAATTTCCCCCCTGCGCAATCTGAATATGTAGATGCTAAATATGTCTGGATGCCTAAACTCCTCCAAACTTTCCATAGAAAACCCTAACCCAAACCCTGACAGGATCATTGTTTTTGGTGTGATGTATTGTGTATGTTTTAACTGTATAAATTATCTCTGTTTGGCTAATGCCTCTGTTATTGGGGGGGCTGAATGTCAGCCACCTGATGCTTGCAGCAATAGAATGGGGGGAAGGAATAGGAGGGAGATTACATTGCAACTTTGCACTGGTTACCTCCAAAGCTGAAGCATTCGGCTCTTGTAGCCTAGCTACAAGGAGGTTGGGCTGTAGTTGTTTGAAGTTGATATATTCCCACATATGTTTTCCCTCATAGCTTGCTTGAAACTGTTTGCTTTCAATTTGTTCCTACCAAAAGTACTTTTCTCTAAATCTATGGAGCCAAGGATTTTTCTTTCCTAGGAAACAAACAGAGGTACCCCTGACAAATATCAAATATCACTTTAATATCAAAAGAAGATTCAGACTTAACACATATAAAATTATAGGTCAATATCACTACTAAATGTAGACTATAAAATATATGCATCAATAATAGCAGAGATCTTAAAAAGATTCCTGAATGAATTTATATACCCAGACCAGAATGGATTTTAACCTAAAAGACAATTTTTTAAAAAAAGAGAATCATCTCTAATACGTTTGAGTATTATAAAGTACATTCTGAAAAACAAATGGTGTTGATTTTTTTAGATGCACAGAAAGCATTTGATAATGTAAATTGGCAATTTATGTCACAACAATTAAAATATATGGACTTTGGAGGAAAATGTATTCTAAATAAACTGCAAAGATGATTGTTAATGGGGACACGACAGAGATATTAAATATGAGAAATGGCACAAGACGAGGATGCCTGTTGTCCTCTCTACTATTTATATTAACATTGGAAATGTTAAATAGAAATATTAGACAAAACCCCAAAATAAAAGGCATGGAAATAAAAAAAAGAAAAATACAAATTACAGGTGTTTGTAGGTGACCTGGTATTTATTCTGGAAGAACCACAAGAACCTGGACCCAAATTAATTAAAAAAAATAGAACAATATGATGAAGTTGCAGGATTGAAAATAAATAAAGAGAAAACCAAGATACTAGTCAAAAATCTTACAGATAAACAGAAAAAATAATTGATGAAGAAGACAGATATTCAGATAGTTAAGAAAGTAAAATACTTAGGAATCCAATTAACAGCAAGATGTGCAACTATTAAAGAAGATAATAATACTAAGCTAATGCAACAATTCAAACTAAATCTAGAGAAGTGGAAAACCTCACAATTATCAATGGTAGAAAAAATAGCTACAATAAAATTGAATATTTTGCCAAGATTATTATTTTTGTTCCAAACAATTCCGATGTTAAAAAAAAATACTGTGAGAAGCTAAACAAAATGATGTTAAAATATATTTGGCAAGGGAAAAGAGCAAGAATAAGATTGAAAATGTTACAAGACTCTAAAAACAAAGGGGGCTGTCAGTCTGGGAGCTATATTACCAAGCCCCTGTACTTACATGGATGAAAGAATGAATAAATTTGAGGCATAAAAGATTATTAATTGTGGAGGGACATGATCTTAAATTGGGGTGGCGTGCCTTTCTATTGTATGGGGAAAACAAAATACATAGATATTTCCAAAGACATTATGTTAGAAATGCTTTGTTGTTAGTATTGGGGGGGGGGGGGGGGATCAAAGAAAAACATATGAAAATACCAGTCTGGCTCTCTATGATGGAGGCACTGTTACATCCGAATGTTGTTAATTTGGAAATAATTACAAGATCTAAAGACATTTTGAGCACGGTGGCCACACATGCAAATACTGTCAAGGTATGAGGGAGATGTAAACGTGTTTGGTTTTTTAAAAGAACCAACAGAATTAGATCAGATACTATTAGGGACAAGTGAAAAATTAATTTAAAAAATGTATAATTATCTATTGAGTATTGAAATGGAAGAAGAACACGTGAAAGAAACAATGATGTGTGGGCCAAAAATTTTAGATATACTATAGAGCTAAATAAATGGTAGACACTATGGGATAGACATTACAAATTAACAATGTCAACTGCCTAAGGAAAATTTATATAAAATGTTTTATAGGTGGCATTTACCACCAGCAAGAATGGCAAAGATGTTTAAAACATGTTCACCAAATGTTGGAAATGCAATCAGATACCAAGTTTGTACTATCATATGTGGTGGACGTGTCCAAAGGCAAACAAATATTGGACTAAAGTACATACATACATGGTTAGAAAAAATGGTAAATCAGCATATAGATTTTAAACCAGAAATATTCTTGTTGGGTATTTTACCAGAAAAGTACAATAAAGGGAATGCATATTTAATTTTACATGTGTTAATAGCAGCGAGACTTGTTTTTGCACAACAGTGTAAACTTCCAATTCTGTTATTCTGTTACTTCCTTTACATGCCAAAGACTAAATGTTTATATGCTTAGTTGGCAGGGGGTTTTCGGGTGATAATATGGCAACCTACTATGCCCCAAACAACTCTCTTTAAACTGTGCAAAACATAAGGAAAAAGGAAAAGAGCTATATTTTACTAAGAGGTTAGCCTTATCAAACTAGCCACCCCTATGCATTTCCAATATGGGCAGGTTATAGTAATAACACAAAAGCCTAAAAATGTGATACCATTAAGTAAAAGTTCAATGGAATTTATGTAAAGTTATTTAGTGTGAAATATTATCTTAAGAAACCCTTAGTTCTTCCCAATTCAAGTTAAGAAATATATGCACACGTGTTAGATGAAAGGGATTGTATGTTGACTTGTAAGGGTCACGTCTCCATCATTTGATAGATTTCAGTTGATAGACTCATTTTTTTGAGCATAAGTCACACCCATTACAGTTACATTGAATAATATAAAGCCAATAGCAAGATTTTATGGTATATGTCTAGGGAAGTTGCTAGGATGCCACTGTTCAGATTTCAAATAAGAAAGAGGAGGCTTGTTAACAATGAGAGTTATATTTCAGGTAGGCTTTCTTGATCGTATTATGTGGAAAAAATGTTGGTTGACCCCTTGCTAGGACAAGTTGGTGAGTTAGTTTAAAAAGATGCAGTTTAGTGGTAAGAAATGTAATGTCTTACACTTAGCAGGGAAAATTAAATGTATAGATATAGAACAGATACCTGACTCAACAGTAATAACTTTGAGAAGGTAGATCAGTGGTTCCCAACCTTTTTTTGGCTGTGCCCCACCAAAGCATCTCTAAAATCCTGAATCCCCACCCACCCCTGTGACATAATTCTTACTTTACTCAAAAAGTGAACTCTACTCACGCGGAGGAAGCCTAAAAGGGGTATTAATTTGTTTTAAACAAAGTTCAAATTTCCCCCATTAAAAATCAAATTGCCCCCCTGTGGGGCATGGGCCCCATGTTGGGAACCACTGATCTAGTATACCACCACTTAAACATGAGTCACCAATGTACTGCAGCTGCCAAAAAAGCCAATGCTGTCCTAGGCTCAACAGATGGACAGCATTAAGATCATGAGAAGTTATAGTACTGCTTTATACCACACTAGAGAGGCCACACTTGGAATACTGCGTTCAGTTCTGATCACCATGATACGAAAAATATGTTGTAACCCTAGAAAGTGTGCAGAGAAGAGCAATAAAAATGATAGTGTTTGAAGGCTAAATCATACGATGAATAGTTGAAAGAGGTAGCTATGACTAGTGTATCAGAGTATTAGGAGTGATATGATACCTGTCTTCTGGTACTTGAAGGATTATCACAGAGGAGAGGGGACTGACTTATTCTCCAAGGATCTGAGGGTAGGGCAAGAAGTAATGAGTGGAAGCTTGTTAGAGATCCAATTTGGAACTAAGGAGAAATTTCTTGACAGAACAATTAATCAATGAAATAGCTTTCCTCCTGGAGTTTTGGGTACTCCATTAGTGGAGGTTTTCAAGAATAGACTAGAGGCTTCTAGTGAAGATGAACAACTAGCAGTCCAGGAGAAAGCTCCTTGAAAGAGAGTTTTCTCCAGATGGAAGCTTTTTCAATTTACTAACAAAGGAACTGTAATATGATTCGCCTGGGTAAGGAAGAGTCCTAGAATCATCCCACAATATCCTCCATACAAGAGCAGTCTGCGGGAAGTCTCAGGGTGCTGTGCTTCAGAATAGTTGGTAAGCCACTTCCGGTTCCAGCGGCTGATGGCGACGGGCAAGCTTTGCTCGCCCCACGCTTTCCCGGTGGGCTCCCCACTCCTTGGGGGGCACAGGACGCCCCGTAGAGGCTTCTGCCGGAGGAGCGGCACTGCGGGGGATCCCCTGGATCGGCAGCGGCCGCGGGGGGGGCCCGTCTCGTTCTAGGCATTGGGGAGCATGATGGGGGACGCTCCGGCGTCTTCGCTGCGAGGCTGACAGATGAAAAAAAAACAAGCAGAAGGACGCGGCTGCGGTGCGGAGAGGCGACAACTCCCTCTCATCCCCTTCATTAATTGGGAAAAATTGCCAGCAGTTAAACTTCATTCTCGGCTTGGCTGGAGAAGCGCGACTGGAGGGAGGGGGATTTCCCCCCCCCTCGGATAGGCAGCTTGAAACAATTTTGCTCTCAGCCCCAAGGGAAGGACGAGGGGGGAGAGCCAACTAAGGATGTCACGCTCCTATTAATGGCGAATTTTGAACTTAAATCTACAATGGAACGATGATCTGGAAAGTTTTTGGAAACTTTGAAAACTTTGTTATGCCTCCAAACCCGAAGCTGGCAAGGCAAGATGGCACACTTCCGCTGTCTTTATGAACTGTGAAACCTGACTCCACCTTTAAAACTTCAGGCTTCCGGTCTTTGTCTCCGTGCTACTCAGACAAATCTCTTGTTGATTGCCACCTTTTGAACTCCCTGGAGTGAAAAACTTTACTCTATTGCCAGGGTGATTAGAAAAATCCTCCCCTGCCTGGACCTTCTGTCTCCTGGACTCTCCTGGCTGTTCTACCTCTCTGACTGATCACTCTCTGTACTGACTGAACTTTTTACTCTACAAACAATGTCTGCTAAAAAAACCACCTCCTGGAAAACCTGGCTTTGCTGCCTCTGCCCCGACATCTGCAACATCCAGTCCTAGTACACAATCAACGATAACAGCTTTGATGCAACCTAAAACTACAGAGACTGAGTTTCAACAAATGTTTCAGCAACTTCTACAGGGACAAGAGGAAATAAAAAAACAATTAAAGGAGATGAAAGAAGAAATCAAAGAGAACCAGGCCCAAATCAACAAAAACTCACAGAGACTGGATCTTTTGGAGGGTGGGACGGCTGAGATGAGGGAGGGGATAGAGGGGGTGCAGAGGGGGAACAAAGAGCTTGATACCCTCTACATGGGGCTCCCCTTGAGATGCACCCGAAGACTACAGCTAGTTCAGAATGCGGCCGTGCGGGCCATCATGGGAGGGACAAGATACTCCCATATAACACCACTCCTGCGCGAGCTGCACTGGCTGCCTGTGGTTTTTCGGGTGCATTTCAAGGTGTTGGTTACTATCTTCAAAGTGCTCCATGGCACGGGACCTAGTTACCTGCGGGATCGCATCTCACCTCATACATCCCTGCGACCAATCCGCTCTCACAGGGAGGGACTCCTCCAGGTGCCGTCCACTAAGCAGTGTCAACGGGCGGCGCCCAGGAGTAGAGCCTTCTCTGTAATGGGCCCAACCCTCTGGAATGACCTCCCCCCCGATATTAGAACTACCACCGACCTCCGCTCCTTCCGACAGAAGCTTAAGACCCACCTGTTCCAATTAGCTGGCTTAACTGATTTATAGTCCCATTCAACCTCCTGGCAAACATCTTATTGGGTAGTTTTTAAGGGTATTTTAAGGGTATTTTAATGTTTATTTGTATTTTAATTTAAATATTGTACAGTCCACATCCTACCTCCTCCGTTTACCTATTTGTATATTTAAGTATGCCCATATTGTGTATTTATACTGTTTTAATATGACTGTACACCGCCCCGAGTCCATATAAATTAAAGTTTTATTATTATTATTATTATTATTATTATTATTATTATTATTATTATTATTATTATTATTATTATTATTATTATTATTATTATTATTATTATTATTATTATTATTATTATTATTATTATTATACCCAACAGATGAAAATAGAATTTGAGAGAATGTCCTTTTATGTTAGATTTCAAAATGTGGTGGAAGCAGATGATAAAGATATAAGGGACATTATGACAAGTATTTTGGCTGAATACATCCAGAGAGAGAAACAACAGATGGGGTGGGAAATAGATTTGGTTTATAGAGTGAACTCAGCTTATGCTAGAACAGTGGTGGGCAACCTTTTTTTCAACTGAGCCAAATCTCGCCAAAACCACGATTGAAATTTATTTTGAGAGCCACATTTTTAAAACCGAAAATACATAGGATGGTACACTGGTATTTATCTGTGGATGACGCACTGTTATTTATCTGTGGAAGACGCACTGGTATTTATCTGTGGATGACGCACTGTTATGGGGGATCTGTGGATGACGCACTGGTATTTATCTGTGGATGACGCATATATGGCATCTTATGTGTGTGTAAATAGTATTATAAAATTAGTGGGGCTCATCATGGATATTTTAAGCAGGGTTCTCCACCTTGATGGATACACCCAAACAGTAGGCAAGAAGTAAAAGTAATAAAACAGGCATGCGCACATTGCACTGGCTCTGCAGTCAAGTTGAATAAAAGTAAAAAATGACAACATAAAATGAAATAAAAATCAAGATACAACTAAAAAAGTACATATAAAAGTATGTGAAAACACACTCAAATAGTCCTCACTGGTACTGTTATATATTGACCTCAGAACCTGGCCACTAACTTATTTTGCTGGCTCCTAGATTACGATATTCCGCAATTTTATGTCCACACCCCCCTTTTCACATCAACCCTTTTTATGTCAATCCCACAATGTCACATTTCTCCCCTCATGTCACATTTCTGCCCCTCCATGTCACATTTCACCCCCTCATGTCACATTTCACCCCCTCGTGTCACATTTCTGCCCCTCGTGTCACATTTCTGCCCCTCGTGTCACATTCCCCCCCCCTCCATGATGGCCATGGAAATGGAAAAGAAGGAAAGGAAAAAGGAAAGGAAATGGGAAAGTAGAAAGGAAAGGATGAAGAAGGGAGGGAAAGGGAAGGGAAAAGAAAAAAGAAGGGAAAAGAGAAACAAAAGGAAAAGAGAAAGGAAAGGAGAAAGGAAAGGAAATGGCAAAGAAGGAAAGGAAAGGAAATGGAAAAGAAGGAAAGGAAAAAGGAAAGGAAAGGAGAAATGAAAGGAAAAAAATGAAAAGGAAAGGAAGATAGAAGAAAGGGAAAAAAAGAGTGGAAAGAATTGGTACTGCTCAAAAGTCCAGTCTCAAGATTGCGTGGACCCCTTTGGCTCAGACAGTCCAATTCCACGCTGGTTCCCTCTCCCCCCAAAGCGAAGGGATCGCAGAAAGATTGCCCAGTCCAGAACGGGCTTCAGACGATGCAATGCCTTAGAAACCCCGGATATGCAGAGAAAAGCAGGCTACAACCAGCGAATCATGTTTTCCCAGGAACCAATGAAGCCCCATAGGACAAATGGGAATTCTCCATTCTGCAACGTCATCGGTATCCGGGCAGAATCTTCCTTGATTTCACCAATCATGGAAGAGAGAGTTCGGTGCAGACAGAGAGAAGGGAGGGAAGGGGGATATTTTCACTCACATTTTAAAACTTCTGCGCGGCGTTTCCTTGTTATCTGCGCAGCTTAGAGGGAACATTGGCGACCGCCCGAGGAGGGAGGGGAGCGGGCGCCCGGCACACAGAAGAGCCGCATTAAAGTGTGTAAAGAGCCGCATGTGGCTCGCGAGCCGCAGCTTGCCGACCACTGTGCTAGAACATACAACGTACCCAGGGAGGTACATATTAAATTTCTCAGAAAAAGCACAAGAGATGAAATTCTGAGTGCACAAAGGGGGCAAGACTTGAAATACCAGGACAGGCAAATAACCATTCTGAAACAGATCCCCAAGAAAGTGAGGGAAAAAAGAAAAAGCTATTCGCAGCTAGCGGAGAAATTATACCAGAAGGGGGTGTGGTTCAGATGGCTGATGCCTGAAGGTATGCTAGTATTATGGGAGGACACAAGAGTTAGAATTAACACACCCCTAGAGGCACAGGCCTTTATGGAAAAAAACAAAGCTCTCTTAGAAAAACCAGATGATCCTACACCAGATACACAGGACACGGGAGGGGCCGGAGCTCTGCCAGCGGGGGGAGATGGGGCGACACCAAGAAAACTCAGATCACAAAAATGAGTGAAAAAAAAAATCTGCTTGACATAAATTGACCAAAATTATTAATTGAATTTATATGCTGACTATATGTTACTATTTAGTAATGGAATTTTCTGTAAATGTATACTTTGAGGATGGAGGGAGAGGGCACCTACCGCACATTGCAAGCGCCACAATTTGTACCTTTCCACTACCTTTTTCCCTGTAAAATTTTAAAAAAACCAATAAAACTTTGTTTTTAAAAAAAGAATAGTTGGTAAGCCATTAAGCTGGGAAATTGGATTGCAATTACTTCTTTGTTGAAAAAGTAGCTGTCTGGAACTGGTTTTTCAAATGGACAATAAGTTGTGCCTTTCACTTCTTCAACACTTCATTGAATAATTATCTTTGTTGAGTTAAAAGAGGTTCTTTTCAATCACAGCTGTTACTCCTTTTGAAGATTTGTGCCATTTTGGAGATATTGTTATTGCTGAATGACAAGAGAGCTGCTGTGAAAAGCTAAAGGTAATGGTCTCCCTGTCAGTCATGTCTGACTCTAGGGCAGGGGTGGCGAACATGCGGCTCGCGTCGACCGTACTTCCGGGTTTAGCGCGCGATCTGAGCCACAGCATACTAAATAATGGTAAGAGGCAAAGAGCCTCATTTATTTTGGCCGCGAGCCGCATGTTAAGTTAAGATGAAGTCTTAAGTTAAGATGAAGTGGAAGATGGGTAATAATTAGGGGAATGGAGACTTTGGGTTGTGGAGTCCACTTTTTAAAAAAAATACAAAAAAAACAGCCCTTAGAACTTGAACTTTGCTAATCAGAATAAAATGCTAAGACTAAGTAGTCAGAGGAAGGTTGTAGCAGTACTGTCAGTCACCTATTGCACCTCATCATGAATCAAGTATTCTATATTTTAAAAAATACAAACTTATATCTTAGTTACTAGAGATCAAAGTGTCCAAGGAAATAGATTAATTCAAATGCAATGAATTAATCATTATACTGAAGTTAAAAGACAAGCAATTATCAGAATGGTGGCTATGGCAGAGATCTTTCTAAATTTTTAACATTTCATTTAACTTAAAATACTGGAAGTTGGAAAAGATTGGTGATCTGCCAATCATTTGTAGATATACCAAACCCATAGAATCACAGGGTTGGAAGGGACCACAGAGGTGATTGTTCAATTTTATCTTTAAATAAGATTAAGACAATTTGCTTTGTAATCCAGTCTAAGATTAAGAAATGCTGCTCCTCTATATCTTTCTTTTGAGTCTTGTATGATTTTGAATCTTGCTCCCCCACCCCACCACCCAGCTTCCAGTTGGTGCCATTTGGAATAAAACATTTATCTTAGATAATATCTAAGTTTCAAGGAATTGTTCATTTCATTCAATAATTTGTTATAATTGTTTTCAAATGTATTATTATTATATCCTATTAAATAAGAGTTCTAGATATTTCACTATATTTTTCTCATATCCCAATCCCCCTTTTCATGTTTTTTTTTCATTGGAAATTGAATGCCTTATTATCTTACTTTTCATTTAATTTTTTATCTCTAAAAGGTAGCCAAAAATCTTTGGATTCTGCCATTAGTATCTTATGGAGCTTTGTGTTTGCATAATCGTTACTACTATATCATTTGCATAGCATTTCATCTTGTATCTCTTTCTACCTGAATCTTTAGCTGAAATATTTGTTTAGCTTTTCAGTTCTGGCCCGCCAGGACCTCCTAACCCAGGGGTGTCCAAACTTGGGAACTTTAAGACTTGTGGACTTCAACTCCCAGAATTCCCCAGCCAAGTTTGGACACCCCTGTCCTAACCAATTATAAATAATAAAAGAGAAAATGCCCATCCTTGCCTTTGACTTTCCATATTAAAAGATTGTAGAGATTATTCCATTTACTGTGAATTTTAACTTGTCAAAAGCTTTGTGTCTAAAAATATTTCCGTTGCCTTCCGTTGCAGCTCTAATGGGTTTATAAAAATTTATAACAAAAAACACCTGACTGAGCATGTTATATTATGTGTTTAATATATTATTGTTAAAATTATATGCTTTTGTGTGAGTGTTTGTCTGTTTTGGCAGGTCACTGCGTGGTGTGGCTCTCTGACTCTCACAGTTTAAAATTTTGGCTCTTTTTGTCGAACTTGTTCGCCACCCCTGCTCTAGGGCATAGTGCTCATCTCCGTTTCTTGGCTGAGGGAGCCAGCATTATCTGAAGACTATTTTCATGGTCATGTGGCCAGCATGGCTATATGACAAAGGCACCTAGAATGCTGTTACTTTCCCACTGAAGTGGTACCTATTAATCTATTTGCATTTGCATGTTTTTGAACTGCTAGGTAGGCAGGAACTCACCCTGTTGCATGGAGCTCAAGTCTCAAACCCAGTGTTGTGTCCCATTGGTTGCCAGCAGAGATAGCTGCAGTGTCAGATGAGGAGGAGGTAGAGGGAGACCCTGGGCCAGCTTCGGAGCCTTTGGAAGGCTTTGATAAGGAAACAGCATCCCCCAGGTGGAGAGGAAGCTGTCTTCAGGGCCTGAGCTGAGTGAGGGGGAGGAACAGATGGGGCCCATCCCAGATGTATGTATGCACAGAGAGGGGAGGGGTTTCTAACTGTTTTATCCTAACTGAATTGCACGGGAATCTTCAGATCCTGCTTCCTTTGTCCTGCAATCCCTTTCTTTCAATAAAAGGTTCCTTTTGAAAGGCTAAGTGCTTCAAGAGTTGTACTTTCTTGAATGGAGAAGATGGGCAGGCCCTTACAAGGGGTTTAGGAGTAGCCAGTTGTTGCAGACAAACATTAATTTCTAGTATACAGTAACCAATTTGGATTTATTTGATAAACCCAGGTTTGTTAGGACTAATTACATTTGATATTTTGTTCATCCCTATGAATAAAACTGTTACTGCCCTGCTTTAAAAAGGGGTTGTAAGTAAACATCTTATCACTACTTGCGAATGCTGGGTCAGAACATCCAGGCTGTCAGCTCTCCAGCTGATAAGCTCAGCATCTTTAACCGCTAAGCCATCGTTGCTGCAGGTGAGTTAAAATAAGTAAGCTTGGAGTACTTTTTTTAAAAAAACTTTGACGGAGAAACATAAGGATCTAGAAAGTTGTGGTTTTATTTTGTCATTTTTATGAATATATCACTTTTACTTGGTGTTGGAAGATGTATCACTCTTATTTGGTGTAGACCAGGGGCGTCAAACTGGATTTGAGGGCCTGATTAGCATTTGGGGGGGGGGGGAAGAGACAGGATGGATGCCTTCTGCAGCATCCTGCCAACCAAAATGAGGCACGGGGGATGAATGTGGGCCCCCTGTGTCCTGTTTTGGCTGCCAGAGGCACTGCGGACAAGTCCTTTGCTATTTCCAGGCTGGCCCCATGGGCCAGATTTAAACACCATGTAGGCCGCATCCAGCTTTCAGTTTGACACCCCTGTTTTAGACTTGTTGATGTCTAAAATCTTCCAACTTTAATGAATTCTGATTGGCTAGGAAATACCAGTTGATTTATAAAAGCCTGTTCTTTGACCACAAGAGGAAGCTAAAGAATAGATGAAAATGAAGAACTATAGAAATCATTAGATCCCCAAGCTATATTTGAAAAGTGATTAAATTAAACAATTCACTTTACAAATTATGTGTCAGGCCTGTAGTTATGTTTCTTTTAGGATCTTTGGCCTGCCACACTTTCTTATAATTCCTATGCTGTTTCATTAGTGTAGTAGTTGGGAGGGGGCAATAGAAAGGAGTAGGATTGTGGAATGTATTGTTGTCATTCTGTTATAGAAGCTCAAAGCTCACAGCACAGATGGTGTTTTCATCTGTATCCAATGGAAGATCAACATCCAATGGGGGAGTGGAGGACTCTAGAAGGAAAGTTTGTTCAGTTATTTGTGCTTTGAAATTAATTGGCTCAGGGGATGATGCCATCGATAGAATTTTGGATTATGTACATGAGGAGCTTCAGCAGAGGATGGGCTACATTTTATAAGAATCAGGAAGAATGTGTTTGGAAAACAACTGGCTCAGTTCAGGGTGAGGAGAAGATCATTTGAGTCCATAGACTTTGTGGTCTTCAGTCTATTTATTTTTCCATATCTAGCAATAGAAAAGAATAAATTATCTTTGGAAATCCATTGCTAATCTGATTCATTTTAAAATAATTTCCCCAAACTTACTCAGTTTTCAGTCTCCTTAATGTGCATTACAGGATTACAAATTACACCTATGTTTTACATTTCCCAAATTCCTTAAAGATCAAGTGTGAGAGGTGTTTGAAATAGTTAAATGTCCTAATTATTATTTTTAATATTACGTTTATCCTAGAAGCAAAAGATATATTATTTTATATACAGATAGCAGTTTATAGTGAACAAAGGCTAATATTGTGAGGTTGTGAGGAGTTAATAAAATTGAGAGGACATCACTTTTATTCCTTGCTCAGTCACAAAATCTACGTTGTCCCATTGTGAGAAAGAAAACAGTTCTTTAGGATTAAAGAGCACGCCTACCCAGGTTTCATGGCTCTCTGTTTTCTGTGGGAAATAGGTCTCTCCCCTTCCTCTCATTTCTGTTTTCTCTTATTCCTCTCGCTTTCTCTTCTTTCTTTCCTTTCTTCCTTTTCCCTCTTTCTTTCTCATTAAATACAATAGCAAATCCAAAATAAAGTTATTAATTGTGGGACATTGCTTCTCTCCAATCTTTTCATAGTGAACTGTAAGTTGATAGAAGCTGGCAAGATTGTACTAACAGCAATAGCACATATATTTTGATTTCTTTTGAATTTGAAACTAGCTTGCCATTGCTTTCATCATAGGTCTGACAAAGTTTTTCTTTCTTTCTCTTCCTTTCTCTCCCCCTTCTCTCTCTAATTTGTTTCCCTCTTTTCCCTCTCTCATTCTCTCCCTCCAGCTCTTTCATTTCTCTCCCCTTCTCTCTCTGATTTGTTTCCCTCTTTTCCTTCTTTCTCTCACTCCAGTTCGCTTTCATTTCTCTCTCCCTCTCCCCCTTCTCTCTGATTTGTTTCACCCTTTTCCTTCACTTTCTCTCCCTTCAGCTCTTTCATTTCTCTCCCTCTCCCCCTTCTCTCTGATTTGTTTCCCTCTCTCATTCTCTCCCTCCAGCTCTTTCATTTCTCTCTCCCTCTCCCCCTTCTCTCTCTCTCTGATTTGTTTCCCTCTTTTCCCTCTCTCATTGTCTCCCTCCAGCTCTTTCATTTCTCTCTTTTTTTTCTCCCCTTTTCTCGCTCTCCCCTTTTCCTTGCGCGCACATAAAGCAAAACACTCTCCTGGGCAGGGATCATGGCGGCGGGAACAGCGACTCCTCTTTCCGCTGGGGAGCAGCAGCAGTAGCAGCAGCAGCAGCCAGCACTGGATGCAGGGAGGGAAGAGCTCCAGTTCTCCTGTGCAACGCAGGAGAGCCCTGCTGCTCCTCATTCCCCTCCTTCCTGAGCCAACACGAAGGGGACCGCGCTGCACAGCCAGCTACTCACCTCATTATGCAGGGTCGGTAGCCGGAGGACGAGTCGCTACCGCCGTGAGGGGCCAGAAGAGTATTTTGTTTGCACGCGCGCATAAGAAAAGGATGAAAGCAAGAAAAGGATTGGAGCTCTTCCTGGCGCTGAGTTGTCTGTGAAGGGCGTGGAATCGCAAATAGCAGCCGAGAGGCTCGTGCCTTCTGGGGCGGAGAGCAGATCGTGCAACTGGGTCAGCAGGGAGCCGCAGGTCAAAGAGCTGCATACGGCTCTCAGGCCACTGGTTGCCGACACCTGCTTTAGGAGGACTGAGATGGGTTGGACAAGCCTTTCTAGACTCTGCCTTTATAACTCAATTGCCGATAACCCGATGTTGCCCGGGTGCTTGTTTGTCTGACAGGGAGTCATTGGGAGGGGCCTTTCTTCCCCTACTCCCATCATCCCTGCCCTCTTCCATGCGCTCCTCTTTCCCCCATTTTCTACGATCCTGGCACTTTGTCCCAAATCCACAAGGGGACGCCTTCTGCCAAGAGAAGGGAACATCAGGCGGTTCCCCATTATTACTCGCTCTCCTTAACAGCCCAGGGATTCCAGAGTTATGCTGGAACACACAGACACAGGGAGGGAGGGAGAGAGGGAGAGAGACTTACTCTCACAGTATTGTGAGGGGCCTTTCTTCCCTCTACTCTCCTACTCCTTTGACCATCATTCATGCCCTCTCCCTTCCCCCACCCATGCGCTCCTCTTTCCCGCCCGGTCTACGAAACTGGCTCAGAGAGTAAGTCTTCTGTGTAGCATGTTTGGTTAAAATTGCTTCAGGCATACCAGAGTTATGCTGGAACACACACACGCGCACACCGAGGGTGTTTTTCCCCCCAGGAAGTCATCTGTGTACCAAGTTTTTTTAAAATTGCTTGAGGCATTCCCGAGTTATGCTGGAACACACACACCGATGGGTGTTAGAGGTGTCTTACCCCCACATTATTTTTTCCCAGAGGGTAAGTCATTTGTCTACCAAGCTTGGTTGAAATTGCTTGAGGCGTTCCAGAGTTATGGTTGAACACACACACACCACACACCGATGAGTGTTAAGGGTGTCTTACCCCCACAGTATTTTTTTCCAGAGAGTAAGTCATCTGTGTAGCAAATTTGGTTAAAATTGATGGGAGGTGTTCCAAAATTATGCTGGAACACAGACACACCCCGGGGGTCTCTTACTCCCTCAGTATTTATTTCCAGAGGGTAAGTCATCTTTATACCAAGTTTGGTTGAAATGGCTCAAGGCATTCCAGAGTTATACTGGAACACACACACACACACACAAACCCCAGGGATCTTTTTTACCCACACAGTATTTTTTTCCAGAGGGTAAGTCATCTGTGTACCAAATTTGGTTGAAATTGCTTGAGTCGTTCCAGAGTTATGCTTGAACAAATATATATATACATACATCATTTTTTATTATATATTTTATTATGTGTGTGTGTGTGTGTGTGTGTGTAAAGAAAGACCAAGAAGATAGAAAAATAGATAAAAGATAAAGAAAAACTAGAGATATAACAGTATTCTATACAGTAAGCATAAAGTATTTACTGTTTAAATTATGTAAACAACTGCCTAATTTATTTGCATTATTTGCTTTTTTGATCGTCTCAAAAAGATTTTCCCATACTGAGGTTATTTCAGTCTGTACATTTTAGAATGTACAAGGAGATGCCTGGCAGGTTGTGATGCTTGAAAAAAACCCAGGCTGTAGTCAGTAGTTAAGGACAGAAAGCAGATGCTCAGTAAAACAAGATATATTTCATACTTCTGTCATATTTGGTTAGCACTTATTTTTAATTTTCAGTTTAATACACAATATGAAGTGTTATAGTATAATGCCAAGGTGAGCATACAATACTTATTTCTTTCTGTTGGGACTCCAGAAAGCAGTACTTGTGTGTTCTGGGTAAAATAAGCTGAATCAGGGTCTTGGCTCACTTCTCCTTGTTTTTGATCTCAGGCTGTTGACAGCTACACATCTGTTATGAAGGCAATCTGTTTTCTGTATGTTCTTTCCGTTCATTATCTATTTCTATCCACACCCAGTAGAGCAGATTGCCTTTGCTTTGATGACTAAATGTTTTAGTAACTAGAACTTCCGCAAAATCTCTGAAAAAGCAACAGCCAACATGTTTTGTTTTGTTTTTGTTTAATGGTGTGTTTGGTTTTTGCTTGGCAGCAGGTCTTGCTATTGTGTGAATTTATTTCTTTTGATCCATTTCTTGTCCTTAAACAGGAATTTGACTTTTCTTTCAGTGAACAGACTAGCAGATTGTGGGTTTGCCCCCCCCCCAAAGAGTGGGCTAACTCATAATGAAGACAACACACAGGTTTCTTGATACACGAGTGGCCCAGAGCGTAATCTGTAACCCCCTTTTATTAAGAGGGTATAAGGAAATAATATATTATTGGTTACATGAAGCATTTCTCCTAATATGGTTATTTTTAGCTATACCTGCTTAAGCGCTTTCACCACGTGTTTCCTATGCTGCTAGTAACTTCCTCAGTTTGAAAGTTCCTGTTAAGATCTAAGCATTGCTATTGTCATTGCAAACACAGCTTTCTAATTTGGGTCCTCCCAGTGGGCATCCATCTCAACCCGCATTTACTACTCAATTTATTCCAGTCCCAAATTCCATATATGTGTTCCAATCAGGAAAACTGATCTGCACACATACCATGGTGACCTTGTTCCCACAGCAGATACCTTGTACACAGAGCTTCCTTTTTTCATTCATTCTGGAGTAAATAATGTGAAAGGCTTTACTAAGGCAGAATACCAACAAATAGCTGAAATGGCAAAGATGAGGTCATGAAAACTAAGGCTCAGAATGAACTAAGACTTGCAACAAATGTCAAATGTATATTTAAACAGTTTCTTTCAACATATAAAAAAAAAGTCAAGGAAACAATCAGTCCATTAATGAGGGAAGGAGGCAAGGAAGTAACGGGCAGTAGAAAGAGCGTGGATCTTCTTAATTCATTCTTTGCATCTGTCTTCACGCAAAAAGATAATACAGGCCAACTTACAAAAAACATAACCCTAAAAGACAGACTAGGAATACAAATTAAAATAAGAAAATGGTAAGAGAACACCTGTCTACTCCAGAAGAGTTCAACCACTGATGAATTACATCCCAGAGTTTTGTATAATTTTGTATTAATTTTGTTTTGCTTCTATTTTTAAAACATTTGACGAATGTATTAAACAATATTAGAGATGAAATGTAGATGCACTTTTATTTCAGTGAGCAAGTACATGTGTTAAACCGTTTATAAATGACATGCTTATCTTTCTTAAGAGCATAAATAAAGATTGTAGCAAATGGAGGTAAATCCAATTCCAAGATATTCAGTCAGTGAAAGAATTAAAAAAAATACTTTTATTCAAACCAGGGCAGAGATATCTCAAAGCCAAAGACCCAGGAAAACCAAATGCTAAAATTCCAATCAGAAACGGCTTCGCTTTGTGTTTGTCTTTTGCATTTCTTTTACAAGAATGGGAGCATATCTTCAATGAATATTCTTGGTTGTTTAAATTAGAAAAACTGTACTGAATAGGAAAGAATTGTTTCTTTAATTCTGCACAACAGCTCTCATCTTAACTGGAGCCAACTACTTTCATATAATCTGGTTAACTTAAGTAAAATGAAAATATCAGTAAATCTCATAATTGACAAATTGGCATTTGGGGCCATTTTTGATCCCATCACTATTGCCATACATTTTTCAGTTTCAATAAAGTCAAACCCATATTAACCTTACCAGGGGTCTAGACTTGCTAGTTTGCAGATATAGGCATGGAAAAATATATTGACGAAAAGGAGCTAAAGAAGCTAAGGGGGAGTCAGGTAAACAGTACATTATCCTCACTTGTTTTCTACTGCAAATTGTACCCACTGTAAAATATATAATATATATTGTACAGTAAACTAAACACCTTACTAATTCTGAGAAAAAATGAACAACCAGCCTCTCTCAGAATGTTTTAACACAAATATATAGCAATGTTCTGCAGATTATATATTTGGTTTCTGATTGTACAATCAGCCAATTGCTCCCCAATGGGTTTCAGTCGGAATTGCAAATTTATAAATTCAGAATGCAAGTTTCACTGGATGCAATAAATGTTCATTTCACATTTATATGTTAGTTCACTAAAAATAATTCTGAAGACACTTTTGGATATCTTTTCCTAAAGAACATTAGTAAATACGGCATTTCCCAGGTGTTTATGTTCATTTTCTGATTCACTGGTATCTGCAAGCCTCTTTTGATTTAAGATTTTATTTGTAAGTTAGAAAAATAAGAATAAAAGGAAAGATCTAAAACAGGCTTTGATTTTTTTAAAAACTTCCACGCTTTCCTATGATGCCCCCCAATGCTATTTTTTCCTAGTTTCCACATAATTATATTTCTCAACTTATGTTAAACAGGAAACCCTCCATTTAATTATCATCCCCCTCTCCCCTTTTGAAGTCTTCATTATATTCACTTCTAGTGAAAAACACAGCGTGGTTATTCTTATGAACTCCGCCTGGAATCAGCAAAATTCATCATTTCACTCCTAAGAAGAAAAAGATAACATATAAGCAAAACCAAAATGACAAGACTTAGTCTGCAATGCTACATGTAGCTCTCTAATCATGAAGCCTATTAATAGAAAAAGTGGAACTCACCTAAGTTTTAATTGAAAGTGTAGCTTTCAGCACCTCCACGGCCAAATCCTTAAAAAAAAAAAACTAATATAAGCATTAAAGATTTTAATGGCACTTCTCCATTTTTCAGTCCAAGACAAGTGCTTGTCCTTCATTTTGAGATAAGGTATTTGGATAAGGTTTCTGTGTTACCTGATGAACCAGAAAAAAAAATCAGAAAAAATGCTAAATGCTAGCTAAGATCTTTTAGCTTATGTTTCTTTCTTCTATACCAGGGCTGCCAAACTCACGACCCACAGGCCAGATGTGTCACGCACTGGCTACGCCCATGCCCAGATGAGTGAAGGGGGGAAAAGTTGTGATACATCATGTGATGATACTGTGACAATGCAAGTTTGACACCCTTGTTCTATACCTTTCAGATATAGAGAAAATATTTTTTTTTGTTTTGGGTAGGGTTATCTATAACCTGCTCTGTAGTGATGACATAAGAATGTATTTAAATAGACTGAAGCTTCCTGTTAAATAAGACTATAACATTTATAGTTTGGCAGCAAAAATGTAACAATATCCTTAATAAACGGAAGACTTCTATGACATTGTCTTAGTGAACATGCACTGAAGATAATCTGACACCTCACATTGGAAAAATCCTACTCTGCAGAAATTTGCCATGCTTTTTGTAAAATTTCCTATTAGAAACATATAGAAACATGTTGGGGAATATTATTCCCCCAATCTGTTGTAAAACATGGATTGCTATCAAAACAAGCTTTCTGTTTGGCAAGCTTAATCCTAATCTAAAATGAACAGAATACATCAGTGTTGCTAATATTTTTCTGTTTTTCTAGAACTTCAGCCAAGTAGTTGAGAAAAATATGTAGCAAGATTTCCAGTGTCATACCAAACCACAATTCACATTTTAACTGAACAGGGAAATAAGGGGGAAAATTACTGGGCCCTATAGGATTTGGTAGCGTTCCCTTTCCAAGGTCATTAAGTTGATTCCAATTCTTAAGAAGAAAAACAGACATACCAGAACTTTGTCCCTTGCAGCTAATCTCTCTGATTTTTCACCTCTTTAAATCTCTTTAAAAGCCTTAAAATATCAGGTAATTGGGCAAAGGGTGGGAATGCAAAAGATTTACAGATCTTTCCCAGACTTCAGTTATGCTACTGACCCAGGGGAAATTTAGAACAGCTGCTGGCCTAGTTTAATAAATTTTTTCCCATAGCTTAGAAAAGAAAATTTAAGAAGTCAAAAAATAGTGACCATGAAAACTGTCAGACAGGACTTTTGAACTGCTAGAAAGCTGGAGCATTTTGCAATACAACATAGGATTGCCCAGTATATAATTTAATAGCCAGTTTTTACATAAAATCCTTTATATTTTATTTATGCTATTTTTATTTGGATTTATTTATGCTACTTTTTAAATAGCAAAAGTATTGCATCTATCCAAGATTTTTTATATGCTTTCAACCCTAATGCCATACATAGAATTTCAGAATGAATCATCTCTCAGATGTTACAGTGATAATGCTTCAAATGTTATCGTTGAGTTCTCAATTCAAAATTTGTTTAGAAAAACATTATGTAAGGAAACATTTGTTACAAAATATATGTAGAAATGCATCTGAAATAATATACATATTGTTAAGCAGACTTTAACAAAACATTGAAAGCAAATGAGTCAATGGCATAGAACAAATGTACTGTTATAAACTCATTTTCAAGAGAAAATGAGTGAAATTCTACTTGACTGGCCTTCTGATCCTTACTTCAGATGTGGCATACCAACAGTGAGACATTAGAATGATGCCACATATAAATGCTATTCATTTATTAATTTTTATATATTTATTAATTTTTATGGTGTCCATCTCATTATCATACAACTCTGGGTGGCTAGCTAAAATAGGCGTGTGTGTGTGTGTAGGTAGGTTAGGTAGGTAGGTAGGTAGTTTATAGAATAAACTTGCTGTCTCTTACCTTTGGGTCCAAACAATGCAGCATAGCAGGGGTAGTTGCAATAAGGTTTCCCATCATGCTGAAGAAATAAGAGAAATATCTCAAAGGCAACATAAACAAAATTATATATGATGGAGTCTATTTAAATTTTTGTTCCATTACCTTCTCCTTCTGAGAACGGAGGCAGACACAAAGTCTTGTAGCTGCCAGTTTATTTCTCCCCAAAGTTAAGCAGGCAGGTACTTTGCAGTGGAAACAGATTAACATTAAGAGCTATAGGCCTGCTTTTGTCCCCATAGTTCCCTCTCATTTGGACAGACATCTCAAGTATGATATCTGTTGTCCAGCTTTTCTGCACAGATTTTCCCCCCAAGCATCATTGGAGAACATGGCCATTTACAGAAGAACATATTCCCAAAAGTGGTATAGGAAAAGCATTCTTATTGTCCTTTAAATGGTTTGATAGCTAAAGATAAAAGCAGGTAAACATTGAAAAGAACAGTAAAACAGTTACTAAAAGAACTAAGCTATGAGACAGTACAAAACTGTTCTTCAAGCCAAGAACATGCATGTCTTCATGTAGTACACTTACCTCTGCATGGCCACCTGCATTTAAGGTCTTCTTGCATTTTTCACACTTCAAACATGGCCGGTGCCAATCTTTCCCAAGGGAGGTGACTTTTTCAGCTATGATAATATTGGGGGGGGGGGGGGAGGGAAGGAGAGATATTGCTGTGGCTACTTTATCAAACAGACAATATGCTTGCTTTTGAGCTGTTGCCTTCTATCACTGCCACTGCTTTATTATCAGTCAGTCAGTGAATGCAGTCACCACCCCTTCTGCAGAAAGAAAAAATTTAAAAACCCTTTTCTCATAGCCCCAATTCATCTTCTATTTCTGTAAATAATAAAACAAGTTATTTAGTTGCTAGCAAGATGATTATGTCCTGAAAGATGGAGCATACTGAGTGGGAGTTGTCTGGAAAGAATGAGTTAATAATAATCAAAACTCAGCTGGATGTTACATAGTGAGCAGGTAAAGAAAAAAGTTATAGCTGGTGCTAGTTGGGAAACAACTCTGACTACTATAGAGAAGATGAATCTGAAGTAAGGCCTACAATCACAGAAAGATCATACTCCAGAAAGGAAAAGTATTCTGAGATGTCTTGACCTTCAGAAGTGTTTGGAGAAGAAAAAAATTATATGACATGAAAAAAGGGAGCGAGGTCAGAGAACAGATCACTTATCAGGCTATTTTCTGGAAGGTGCAACATCAATTGGATGACCAATTTATATATTTTGTGTGAAAGGAAATTCTGGAAGTGCTTAAACCATCCATGTAGAAAAAACTTTGGTTAGATTCTTTGAACAGTCTTTTAAAAATCTGTGTATAATTCAGTTCTTCTTTTATTGCAGTCACATGATAACAGTTGCCATAGAGAAAATTGCTGGGTAAGACAAGAAAATGACTAAGTTGTTTGTCTCAATTTTATCCAAGTCTCTCCCAGTAACAAAAACAAAACGAAGGTAAAGCAAAACTTAGATTTTTTTAAAATAATAAATACCCCAAAATTACTGCAGGAGAATCCCTGCTGGAATCTTGCATTTTAAAAAGAGAAAAGGTGGGGGTAGAGGTGAGATAGGGAAAGGGAATGATACTGGTTTTTGAATGATTTAAGGATCATTTGAACGGTGGGAAAATGTCTCCTTTGGTTTTTCTGCAAATGCCTCAGGATTACAACCATTTTCTAGGATTCAAATATTCTCCTCATTGTTTGAATATTAAGATAATTTTATTTCTAAACTATAAGTACTATTGTGTGGACTAGATTGTTAAATCTACTGCGGATGGAAGATTCTGAAAGCTGCCAAAGCATTGTTTATCTATTCCAAACTAATTTAAGACATGAAGAACAACCTTGCTCTGAACAATGAAAAACATTTATATGTACTTTCAGATTTCTAAAATATACTTTCATAGGTGTCTGAACAGTTGTTTGACAGGCATTCATTCTCCTAAGTATTTAAAATATTGAGAACTGATCATAGAATCATAGCTGGAAGAAACCTTGGAGGTCATCTACTCCAACTTCCTGCCCAAAGCAAGAGAACTTATTCCATCCTGGACAAATGACGACAGTGGACAGGGCTGTGGCCTGTTGGGAACTGGACTGCTGAAACAACAGGCGAGCACACAAAGCTTCATTTGCGTATGCACAGGATTTAGGTTGCACGTGTGAAACTATTCTCTCCTTCTACCACTGAAGCTGCTGCCACCACAGGTCCGTGGAATCAAAAAGGTTGGGGGGGGGGCTCTGTTCTTGAAGACTTCCAGCAATGGCACACCCACAACTCTGGGAGGTAAACTCTTTCATAGATTATTTGTTCTTACTGTCAGGACATTTCTCCTTAGTTCCATATATATAGTATGTATGCTTTCAATTGAATATGTGCTGCACAGCAGACAGCTTATCACGGTAACATGAGCCCAGTTCAGCAAAATACTTTTGGATCATAATGGTACACTAGCACAACCATTTGATGATCCAAATAACAGAAATATTTATATAGCCTTGAATGTCTGGAGAAAGAATTAGATTATTTTTGTACATTATTAATAATTAGATTATTACTTTTCTTTACATATGGGTATTTCTGCATTTTACCATACTGCAGATCTGTTTACATTTTCTTACAAAGATTAAACAAAATGCTTAACAATAAAAATGTCCATTGTGACAAGGGTGGTCTTTAAGACTTTCTATGCCTAGTATTTTTAAAGAAAACAATTAGGTAATATGGAGTGAACTAGGTCAGCTCAGGAAGCCATTAGTCATGGCTTATAGTGTCCAGGGAGAATTGCCCATTCTATGTTTGCTATTAACTTCATTTGGGAAGCCTTTGTGTTAATTTTAAGCATTTTGTTTACTTTTATTTTCTCTTCTTCAGTTGCATGTATTCCTCCCACTTAATTATTTTTACATATTTTTATAACAAGAATTGTATTGCTGAATATTTACTTAAGATGTAAAGCAGATAAACATAACATATAACTAAGAGGTTGAAATCAAAAGCTCTTGTGGACAAAAGATTAGTTAACTGTTCTATGGCAGCAAATAAGTTTGAACAGCTATTACTCATTTCTGTTCAAAAGGCCCCATTATGTGCAAAGGAAAACAAACAGCAACTTTTCTAAGAAGTGCTGTGGGGGGAGATAAGACAGACAGACTGACAGACATACAATATTTTATGGGCTTTGACATATTCAGAGCTAACTCTCTTATGTTCTAAAACTGTACTTGGCACTAAAGAAATACCCCAGGATAAAATCTCAAGGTTCCTCGTATCATATTACATTGTATCACCAATTTGATATTGTACTATCTTCCAAGATGCATCCTGTAGCTCTGAATAATGTACAGTAAAAACATGTTGCACCAAACTCCTTTGATTCCCTCACATAACACCCATGAAATATTGCCATGGTCCTGTACAAACTTGATGCGTTGCTTGGCTTGGACAGCATGCTAAGGCTAATAAGATTTGTAAATAATTTACAATCTAGTGTGTACAGATTGCACTTAACCAGAGTATAATCTACAAACAATACAAATCTAGATTAATACAGTGCCAAGCCATATATCATAAATATCACGGATTTGCCTAAGGCATGAACTGAGCCACACACGTATACACTTTTCAATCTGAAAAGCTGGATTAATTATTTCTCTTGATCTTTTTATATTTCTGGTTGCCTAATTTACAGTATTGCATTGTGTATGTAAACTAAGTAATTAATTCTTGGTGTTTAGAATCTAGGGTATTCCATTTATTATGAAATCTACAAGATTCATTTCTGTATTCTATATTCTTGGCATGAAAAATCTCTGAACCTTGATTGGACTTCTGGTAGCCGAAGGCGACGGACGCGTGCGTCCGTCATTCGTCTTTTCAGTGGGCTCCCCTTAAGCCTAGGGGGAGCACAGGGTGCCTTGGAGGGGCGCCCTGCCATAAGGGCGGCTTGCTGGGACCCCCTGGAACGGCGGCGGCTGCGGTGGGTCTCCAGCTTTGCCCCAGGAGCCGGAAAGCATAGGGGGTGCGTGGAATGCCACCGCATGCCTTCGCCGAACGGAGCCGGGAAGGAAACGAGCAATTTGAAAGTTGCAGCTGAAGTGCAGTGAGGTGGGAGGTCTCCCCAAGTCTTTTATTGTTTTACTCAATTGATTGAATTGCAGTTTTTCTGAGGACTCTGTTTCAACCTTTGGAAGAGTTAAGATTGGAGGGGGGGGAATTTCCACCCCCCTTGGAAAAACGGCACTTGCAAAATCTCTCCCTCTCATAGGAGAGAGAGAGAGAGTTAAAAACTTACTTTCACTTCCCCTAAACAATGGGAAGAAAAAATTTCTGACCACAATTGCAAGAGAAAGGATGGTTGAACTGACTCTTCTCTAAACTATCTATGGGAACTTTGGTCTTGTTGTTTCCTGACCACCTGTAAAGGCTAAGCCAAGATGGCCAACTTCCTCTTTCTTCTTTGTCTCTATGAATGAATCTCCTCCCTTGGAAGATTTTATGGCTCTGAACTAGTTTCCATCCCAGAGATCTCCAGGAGCCTCTCTAAATACGTTTTTCCCTTGGATTTGGAATATTTTGATTTACTTATTTGATTTAGTCCAGTATTAGAAGATTTATTCTCTCTTGGATTTGCCTGCCTTGTGATCTCTACCGGCTGTGCTTCCCTGCAGATGCCATTTCTTTGTACAGATTAATAACTATTTCTGAGCTTCATGATGGGTCCAAAAAAGGTACCGCCTGGCAAGGCTTCATCGGCCCCGACATCTTCTACATCAAGTCCGATTGCTCAGTAGTCACAACTGGAGTCATTTCTACAACCTAAAGCGCCTGAAGAGAGTGCAAGGGATTTGTCTACCCACCAGATGCTTCAATCCATCTTAAAGGGACAGGATGAAATAAAAAAAACAACTGCAAGACTTAAATGATCAGCTCAGAGAAACGAAACAACAAGCCACACGGAATGAACAGAGAATAGGTGTACTGGAGGAGGGTGCGGTTGGAATGAGGGATGAGGTGAAGACAATTCAGAGAGGGAATGTAGAATTTGAAAATCACATGATAAAAATGGAATTTGAAAGGATGTCTTTTTTCCTTAGGTTCCAAAATCTGCCAGAAGTTGAGAATGAAGATTTTAAGATTATGACCACAATACTAGCAGAATATATTAATAGAGATAAACAACAGCTTTGGTGGGACATTGACTTGATCTATAGGATTAACTCAGCCTATGCAAGAACACACAATGTTCCAAGGGAAGTTCATGTTAAATTTCTTAGAAAGACCACAAGAGATGAGGTTCTAGGAGCTCAAAGGGGAGGACCACTAAAATATAAAGATAAAGAAATAACCATTCTTAAACAGATTCCAAAGAAAGTAAGTGATAAGAGGAGGAAATACTCCTCTTTAGCAAAAAAATTATATAACAAAGGGGTCTGGTTTAGGTGGCTATTACCAGAAGGCATGTTGATTTTCTGGGAGGGCAGCAGAATTAGAATTAATACAGTTGTGGAGGCGGAGGCTTTCACTAAAAAACACAATGCTCTCCTAGATGAAATGGGGGAATGCTACACAAGAGATGAGGGAGGGAGGGGCTGAGGCTCTGCCAACAGACGGGGGGGGGGAGGATGCAACAAGTAGAAGACTCAGATCACAAGAGTGATTTGAAACATTATTGCAATTGTTGTTACAATGTACCTTTACGGAAGTGATACAAAACAAAACGATTGAAATATAATGATGATTTAGTGTTAAACTCAAAACTGCTAATCAAATCAAAATGTTGATGTTTTTTCTACCCTTGTTTGTAAAAGTTGTGAGACTTGGGGGGACTGCTCTCCCCCACACGATGTAGCTGTCAAAATGTTTTTACACCCTTTTAACCCTTTTTCCTTGGAAAAATTTGTAAAAATCAATAAAACTTGTTTTAAAAAAATCTCTGAACCTTAATAGTATATCCCCGTTAAAATACTTGTTTCTCCCTTCTCCTACTGGTAAAAATTAAATACGCTAGGAATTTATAATTCAGGTGATAGCAATTGGCAACTAGCATTTCTTCTTATTTCTTGTCTTTTTGTCTTTCTCAGGCCTAACTTTTCTGCACATAGGTTCCTCAAGTATATGTTCTCCAAGAGATGTCTCCAAGAACAGTTGATTATACTATTTTAATAGTTTCTTATTGGCTTCAAGCAAATTTTATATCATTTGGCCACTCCATCAGAAATACCGGAAAATATATTTATAAAGTGATAGTCAAGCATTAACCACGATATACTTCATTTTTTATAATGATAACAGGTATATAGCTCCAACTGGATTTTAGATCCAATCAAAGGGCACTTTCCAACCCTCAAATATGGCTTTTTAGAAAGCTTGAAATTTATTTTTACAACCCCCTACCATATCCCAAAGTCTGGCACTTTTCACATTAATTGAGACAACAACTCTCATGATGGTCAGCCAGCAATACAACACTGAGACTTCTTTTAGGTCCTTTAGGAGAATCTAGAAACACACAAAGCAGTTTAAAGTAAATTGAGTACCATTCTCTTACTCCAAACCTCCTCTCTCCTCCTGCAACAGGCTATAATCTCCACGCCTCCCATTTTTTCTTGACACTCTCCTTTCCGCTTTAAGGTATGAGAAGTTTTATATTAAAATATATTTTATTCTTTATACTGTTTCCATTTTCTATTAAAATATTAAGAGATTCCACCATGGTCTGAGAATCAGTGTCTCCACTAAATACCGTAATTGAGAGTCAAGCTGAAACTAAATTAATCAAGTAAAAATAGCAAACGGAAAATATTTTACCCAAATTTCCTCAAGCCTCCAAATTACCCAGACCTGATCCACATATCAAAGGATAAGGTCTACAAATACAATTAGAGTTAATTAAATTAGGTCTTCCAACAGAACTGCATATTCACAAGAATAAACATCATAGACATACCTACATACACACACACACTCAAGTGTCACCCTAGAATCAGCACTTCCACACCCAGGGCAAGCTCCCTATTAGATTGGGTTGTTGTGCCCCATTTCTCTAGAGCTGCCCTTAAAGGCAAACGGTTTGCTTTTAGGAATAAATATTTCTTCTTTCCTCACAGCTGTCTGGATCTCATTTTTATTTATTCTTGTGCAACCTCCGCTGGAGTTGGAACACCAAATTAATATTCTAAGAAAGGAAAGACACTTTTTAAAGTTCTAGAAGTGCAAAGTATGGAATCTAGGACTGGTATGCTAAAATCGTTTAGTGGCGCGTGCAAATGTGCGAGACAATAATTCTCAATGCACTGAGATGCACCAAAAAGTTAGGATCAGATTACAACAAAAAACTATAGAGAAATCGAGAAAAACATAATAGAAGTGGACTTTAGTCCAAGCCGGTGCCCTTTTCCTAATCGAAATTGCGTCTCCGAAGTTCTCTGCTGTACAGAATACCTCGAGCTCAGATACTACAGCGAGCTCCCAGGATCTGGGGCGCTCTTCTAGTGCTCCAAATTCTCTGTACTTCGGGATTAGCCATTACCAGCCCCGAGAATCTCTGTTCTGAATCAGCCTTGATTCACACGCAACGCCTGCTGCAGGGAACACCTCATATTTTAGTCTCTTAAATGCTTTTCGGAATTGGTTCCGATAGTAGCCCTTCTTTGCTTTCTCCATCCCGGCTGCATCTGTCCTGAAGTGAGGAAGGGGCAGTAATTCTCCCTTACCGAAATAGACCTCCTTCTGACAACGAGGACACTTGGGCATGGCGTCGGCGAAGGCGCAATCAATCCGCAGTGCAACGAGGCAGCAAGTGAGGCTTCCGGCAGAAAATATCTCGCTTTATCGCCTCGGGCCACGCCCGCGAGGGCAGTGGAGCTGGAAGGGAGGACCGCGCTTTCGGAGCAGCAGCAGTAGTCTGCAGTTTTAGGCGCGACCGTCAAAAGTAAGGCCTGGGAGGGTAGATAGCATGGTGGAGATGCTTTAGGAAAGAAAACCCTTCTAAAGCGGAGGGAAAGAAAGTTCTTGGAAAACAGCAGAAGCTCTCAAAGGATCGTAGCTTCAATTCAATTGCAGTTAGGAACTTTTAAAAAAGAATACATTTGAAAGAGAATTAAACGGATCAAACTATTGCTTAGTTATATCATGATTGTTAGAAATTTATTATTATAATTATTTTCCCAATTACTGTATTTTCCACTGTTACCAAGAAATTTTTTTAAATCAAAGAATACAAGGATTGCAAGGGATCTTGAAAATCTAGTTAAACCTGCTCAGTGAAGAAATCTACAACAAGCATAGTAAAAAAATGTGTATCCTCTAGGAAATATTTGCAGTGAAGGAGATTCCACCACTTTCTGAAGTACTGAACTGCACTTATTATTTTTTCTAATATAAAATCAAAAATCTGTTTTCTTGTATTTTATCTAACACTTCCTGATTGATTGATTGGCTGTTTCAACCTACCAACTCTGGCATACAATTGTCCAATAGCCAACTAGGATTTAAAGCAATACAAATCAAATTTAAATACAAAAGCTAATATTTGAATAGCATAAAATCAAATAACATATTCAACAGAATTCACTAATTTTCTGAAGATTAGAAGGAGGAGGTTATTCAAATATTGTTTGAAATACTATTTCATATAAGGTGAGCAGCAGCTGAGTAGCCAGACTTCCATGGTCCCTGAAGATGGCAGGGACCGACTGAGGTCGAGCCTGCCCTACTAGAACTTTTGTAAATGGTAGATGTTACTGAGATACTGCAGATATCCAGACACTGAACTATATAGGATTTTAAAGGTGACAATTGGCATATTGAACTGCACTGAAAAACCAATACAGCTCTTGGAACAAAGTTTTTACATGAATGTACTTAACCTGCTGCATTCTGGATGCTCTTATTTGTTTTTTGAAAAAGATTTATCATATTTTTCAGACTATAAGATGCACCTACATTTATAGGAGAAAAACAAGAAAAAAATAGTTTTTGGCCTCCATACGTCGTGTTTTTGCCATGCCCGGTCCCCAGAAGCCCTCTGCAGTGCTCCTCATGTCCCATTTTGGGGTTCTCAAGACCTCTGCACGTCATGTTTTTGCCCTCCCAGGTCCCCAGAAGCACTCTGCAGTGCTTCGCGTGGCCCGTTTTCTCCACAAATGGGCCTCTTTTTGTGCTCTCAAGCCCTCTGTGTCGTTTTCACCCTCCCAGGCTCCCAGAAGCACTCCGCAGTGCTTCGCATGGCCCGTTTTTTGCTTGCAGAGTGCTTCTAGGGACTGGGGAAGGCAGAAATGCGACATGCGGAAGGCTTGGGATCCCAAAAACAGGCTCATTTTGGCAAAAATTAGATGTGCAAAGTACTGCAGAGTGCTTCTGCGGGCCTGGGAGGGTGAAAACACAACATGTGGACGGTTCAGGAGGCCAAAAATTCGTGTATTCAGTCTATAAGACGTACCTACATTTTCACCCACTTTTGGGGGATGGGGGAAGGTGCATCTTATACTCCGAGACATTTGGTACATATTTCTCCATCTTCGGAGACATAACTCTCGGTGGCCAAAAACCAATAATAAAAATTAGAATGCAACTGTTGTCCCCAATTTGGGTCTGATCCTGGTGCCGAAGCCAATGATGGACGCCAGACATGAGGTGCAGGTTTTCTGATTGTTTTTTATTTGAGTACTCCAAGGAAAAGGGTTCCTGATCAAAAGGCCAAGAAACCAGAACAAAGGATTAAGAAAGCTTTATACATTTTCACTAAAGGAGAAGGCGGGACAAGGTGAAATAATAAGAAATATCCTCTAATAAACATTTTAGCGATAATTCTACAATTTGTTCTATTGGTCTCTAGCTGTCCCATTACTAAGCCTTGGCTAATTAATGCTCCAGGAGTTGTCTAATAGACATTTAATTTGCTGCAGACCATCTCCATTGCTAACTTTTGGCTGAGGTCTGCAAATTGTCTAATCCTTGTTACTTTTTATCAGCTTTCTAGCTACCCATAATTGCTACAGGCTTTACACATGAATATTTCCTGTTGATCAGTATTCTTTGTTCTTGCCAGACAGACACCCACCCCCCAATTACAGTCTTCCTGATTTACTTTCAAGTGTGTGCCATGACCTTGCTTTAGCAGCCAGCCCATCACAACAATACCACAAATAAGAAGCCAGGCACCCAATCCAATTGCAGCACATTCATCGAGCTATATAGTCTTGTAATATAGTCTTGCTATATTACAATACGGGGGGAAAACCTGCTCTTAATGAAGGTCAAGTTGGTGGGGATTGCTGGATCTCAAGGGGAAGGGTATTCCATAGAGCTGGAATGCTATAGAAAAGACCTTCCTAGGTCTCAAAGGTGGCAATATGTAATGGAAGGGGCCTGGAACATGCTCATTTTGTCCGATCGTGAGATGAACAAATAACTAGAATGTGTTTTAATAGTTCAAAGACTTTTACGTGAGCTAAGGTATGAGCAACAGCGAGTAATGCGTTCTGTTCCCAGAAAAGTAATATTGGCACACAAAGTGAGCTGTGAGTCCAAGATGATCATAATTGTGAACCAGCTCTGTTGGGGGAGTGCAGCACTATTGAAAACTAACAATGGAATCTCAGTGGAATTGGAAGGCTTTCAAACTCCAAACCACTCTATCATTAAGTCAGCCTGTTCTTCCTCATTCAGATGCTAGGCTCCTGCATTTTTAAAGTACCATTTGTTTGGCAGGAGTCATATATTCTCTCCTGAGATAACAGAATAATAGAGTTGGAAGGGATCTTGGAGGTCTTCTAGTCCAACCCCCTGCTCAAGCAGGGAACCCTTTACCTGTAAGGCAGAGGTGGTATTCAGCAGGTTCTGACCAGTTCTGATGAACCGGTAGTGGAAATTTTGAGGAGTTCGGAGAACCGGTAAATACCACCTCTGACTAGCCCCGGCCACATCTATTCTCTGCCTCTCAAGTCCCACTGATCGGGAGGAAATGGGGATTTTGCAGTATCCCCTGGAGAGGGTGGGAATGGAGATTTTACAGTATCCTTCCCCTGGAGTGGGCTGGGAATGGAGATTTTATAGTATCCTTCCTCTGCCACATCCACAAGTCACGCCCACCAAGCCACGCCCACAGAACTGGTAGTAAAAAAAAAAAAATCCCACCACTGCTGTAAGGACCTGCCTCAGCTATCTTCTCAGGAAAGCATGACTCTTGAAACAAGTGGTATTTCAAAAGGAACTTTTACTGAGAGAAGTTATTGCAGAGAAGTCAGGCAGAGTCTGAAAATGTGCGTGCGAAGCATTAAACTATTTTCCCCTGCTCAACCCCCATTTTTGTGGCTACTGAACTAGTCATCATTATCCAAGGCTTTCTTGAAAGCAGCCACCATAGTGCAGTCCACTGGTACTTGCTTTTGCTGAGCCCTCGTTGTCACTTGGATGGCTAATGGGTGCGATGGGAGTAGAGGTTTAATTATTTCTGATTTCATGCTATTATATTGGGGCATTCTTGACAAAGTGTCAGCCAGGAATTTTTCCCCCCTGGTAAATAACATAGGGTGAAACTGAATCACCGGAAGTATTGGTCCCACCGTCCTTCTTAGGCGATAGCTTTTCAAGGGGTTTTTAGAGCTTCCAGATTCTTGTGATAGGTCCATACCTGGAATGGAATTTTATTTCCTTCTAAAAATGTATCCAAAAGAGGAATGCATTCCTGATAGTGTATGCTTCTTTTTTCCACACAGCCCAGCATTGTTCAGTTGTAAGTGCATGACTGCAGCTGTCCTTGCTCATTTTCCTGCATTAAAAAGGCCCCTATCGCTACATCACTGGCATCAGCTTGGATAACAACCAGGACGAGGGGTCTTTCCAAGCCAGGGGCTACTGTGAAACTCAAAGTCTCTGAATGGGCCCCCATCTGCATTTCTTGGGGTCCGGTGGTGAAAGTGGCAGGAACGCCCTTCCCCACAACCGAACCATACAACTGGCAGAATGCAACTGGGGTCTTTAGCCTCCTCAGGCTGATACCCAGTTTCTCTACAGGGCTGGGCTCACTAAGCATCTGGTGCATCCTGAATCTAGAAGAGCTTTTAGGAATGCTTTCTATCCAGTTCCTGGAAGGCGTAACTGTATGGGCATGGTTACCAAGGAGTCGTCATTGGTTAACCCCTGGTCTCTTTCCAACAGAGTCAGAGTTTCCTCCTCTCATTTAGGTGAGGAGGTGAATTCCACAACCTCTGAGCTCTTCAGGGCTGTCTCCTTCATGGAGGGCTACTGTCTCATGGCTTTTCTTCCTGGTGCTTGGTCCCCTTTCCTGGCCGGGCAGTTAGCTTGGCATTCTGCTGCTCTTTTCTGTATTTGAAGCAGGTGGTGTAACACATCGATTGGACTTCGGCTTTCACTGCCTCTCTCTTTGCCTCCAGATACTCTTCCACAGTTTGCTGATGTGGTATTTGTTTTGGGTTTGATTGGTCTCTACTTATTTGCCTAGCACGCACCAGTTCTGGCGACGGGCTGGGGGTCCTCTTGAGTAGCTCTGAGCATTTGGAGATAAAGGTAATTCACTGTTATAAAGCTATAAAAGACTAATGCTAACAATTTCAATTGCGAGAAGGTACTGTGAAGAAATGGAAGCTATATGAAATTAAGGCAAAACCTGGAAGAAAAGCGGGCCCATGGGCTGCATATGATCCACCAAAAAACCTTAAAAACCTTGCCACTGCCAAACCTTGTCACCACCCTGAAAATCACACTGCCAAGTATCCTCTAGGCCTCACTGCTGCTACCAGTTTCAGCACTGCTGTTGCTCCACTAGCTGCCAAATAGCTGGTCAGTGTACCAGATATTTCTTTGTGGTCTGTAAATATTTTTAATTTATCAGTGTAAGACCTTTCCCTTCTAAAATTGTGCAGGCCAGATGTACAGGGAAAAGGAAAAAATGAAATTCAGTTCAATTCAAATTTTGTTTTTAATTTTTTTAAAATAACACCATGTATTTATTTCCAGTACTTTTGAGGATTTTTCACATAAGAAAAAATGTTCCATCTTAACCCTTTTCTTCAGCTTATTCTTCTGATTGTCTATAAATATATCAACCATGGTAGATTTGTCTTCCCCAAAGGATCAAGTAGGATAAGCTTAGCCAATCCACAGGTGTGAAGATGTTTATTGTAATGGCCGTCTTGAGAAACAGATAAGGAGACATTCCCAGGATCTTCCGCTTTCAGCAAACTGAAACAATCCACATGGGTCTCCCTCCTTATTACATTTGAAAGAAGGTGAGAATGCTGCAGGGTGCTTAGATGCCAGGGAAACGGTTATAAAATTGCAGCTTATCCCCATGCTCCCCCCCCCTCTATTTGAATGGCAGCATCACGTTAGGGATCTGACATACCATCCTTCTTAGAAAAAAGATAGACCCAGCTGTAAAAAATAAAGACAAAAAAAAATCCATTATAATATTTTAGCAAGGTTTGTGAGGGTATTGGGTCTGGAATTTCTTTAAGAGTGTGGGGGCGATGACGTGTTTTTTGTCCACCCACTCACTTTAGGAAGGGGGTAGATGTTTCCACACTACTAAGTATTGGGTTATCTTTGATTTCAAAATCCTCATCCTCAACCATTATGGGTGTGGATGGTGCATGAGTTTGAGGTCTAAGTAAGGATATGACTCCTCTTTTTAATAAGCTAATGTGAAAGACTGGGTGTACTTGTCTGAGTGTTTTGGGGAGTGCTAATTCTACTGTCACTGGATTGATGAGTCTAGTGATTGGAAATAGCCCCACAAATTTTGGGCCTAATTTCTTTTTTCTTTTTCTTTTCTTTTTTAATAGACACAAACAAACAAGACACAACAAACACCACAAAAACATATTCCTTTACAAATTATAAAAAATGTGTCAATTGGTTACAAAGAACTTTTGTGCATCCCTTCGACAGTCATCACCTAATAATCCATATCAAATTATATATTTTACATCAAATATATTTATATATATTACTATCATCATACCTCATCCTTTATGTGACTATAGTTGTTTTAACATCCCTTTATAACAAATATTCCAAAATTCAAAGCAAAACCACATAATGGCATTCCATTGTCTATTTTCAGTATCATCCAACAACATTCTATCTTTGTGAAACGTTCAAAATAAAAATTAATTATGTTTGATAACAAAGTTTCTAAACCTCCTTTCTTAATCACTGTGTACAATTTATATCCAATTTCAATATTATAGGCTTTCATACATAACTAAGTTTCAAAACTTCCTTTCATGATCACCATTTAAAATTTATACCAAATTTCCTCTTGTCGAACCAATATATAGTATACATTATATCATTATCAATTATTTATCTAACTATATCCATGATCAATCCAATTTCGATATTATAGGCTTTCATACATAACAAAATTTCTAAACTTGCTTTCATGGTCACCATTTAAAAATTTATACCAAATTTTCTCTTGTCAAACCAATACATATGTATACATTATATCATTTTCAATTATCTATCTAGCTATATCCATTATCACTTCATTTTTAACATAATGCTCTAATTTTAACTATTTAGCTAGTATTTTGCTAATAGTTTTCATATCTCAACCTGTGTCTTTCCAGTAGTAGTACAATGTTATTTCTTTTGCCTTATGTGGGATTAATCTTCTGGTTATTTCCTTAATCAACTTTGTGTGGACTTCTTTTCGCACCTTGTTGCTTGTTGCATGTCTTATAAATTCTCGAAACCCTCCATCAGCTTCTTTAATCGGCTTATCTTTGGTTATCAATAGTGCTTTTGTCAAAGTTTCTCTCCTTAAATCCACCAATTCTTCTCTTTTTTCTCCACCTATACCTTGAAATCTGGGGTATCCTTTCCATCTCTCTTCCCTTCCCATGTTCCATTCTTTCCATTTCCAATCATGCTAACTGTCAAAATCCACAGTTATCTTGCCTCTTTGTTCATTTTTCCTGTGGGTTTTTGAGACTCCAACCTCCACTTTTTCCATTAGCTGGCTATCTTCAATTTCATCAAATTTTGCTATATTACCATCTATATTTTCCGATTTCTTCTCAATTCTCTCTGATGTTTCTAATAATTTTTGAATTTCAAACATAATCTGTTGTAATGTTATGGTTTCTTCTTGGTATTGTGTCATTGTCCAATTTATAAACACTGCCACTCTAGTTGGAAAACAAAGCTTTGTTTTTCACTTCTCTCTCGCTGCCAGAGACATCCAAAGGGCACCTGCATAAACAACCCATCTTATCTCTTTGCAAGCTAAAACCTTTGAAGTGCAAGGTCAAAATGATCAGAGAAAAGAGAGAGAAAAATATTTCCAGAACTCAGCCTCCAACCTCCAAGTGGCAGTGTAACTTCTTTTCCTTCTGATGTTACTCCTCTCTTTATATTCCTTTTATATCCTCTTTATATTCCAAGCTTAAAAGAAACAAGGCTCTTAAATGGAACAAAATAAAAAGGAAAAAAATCCATCCAAGCCAGTATTGTGAAAGTAAAAAAAAAGATTTAATTCATAGGGGGAAAAAAGTAGAAGAAGAAAAGCCAATACTTTCACTTTAAAAAGTAGGAAGTGTTTGCAAAACTTTCATCCATAGAAGACGATTAAAAAAAAGGATAACATACTGTCCAAAATAGCTTAAATTTGCTGCTTCTTTTCTTTTCTTTACAAGTTTAATTTGGTTTTAATCTTTTTTGGGCAGTCTCTTTTGTAAAAATAAAATTTCCTCACCAGATGGACACACTTTCTCTTTTCCGCTTTCCTCCGGTTGCGGAGCTGTCCCAACTTCAGCAACTTGGGGCTGCGCTTCTATCGCTGGCTAGAAGAGATTCTCTTGGATCAATCAGGGACTTTGCGATGTCCCTGAGATCAGCAAGATGTACTCTTCCCTGTCACCGTCTCTTCGGGATGGTTTAGGTCCAGATGGACCACCCAGCGGTAAAAGTATCGGCTGTGATCTCGGAGCTCCGAGAATGCATGTTCGTATCGTCATGACATCAGCTCCTTCTCCGGCCCTAATTTCTTTAAGGGTTGTAGTGTCTGCAAGAATTTTGTGGATAAGTATATTCTGTCACCTATTTGGAAAGGTTTTGGTTGTATTCTCTACTTGTCTGCTTGGTGTTTAAATGTTTCTCTAGCGTATTTAGTGCTAATTTGACTACAGGCCAAGTGTTTTGTAGTGTTTCCATCCATTCCTTCAGGGAGGGGATGGTGGGTGTTTCCGTTGGTAGTTCTGGCATGGGGGTGAAATCTTGGCCCGTGGCTACTTTAAAAGGGGTGTAGCCTCTGCTGGAGTGCACAGTGTTGTTGAAAGCCACCTCTGCAAACGATTCAGTCCAGTTATCTTGTTGATAATAAAACACCTTAAACATTGTTCTAACACCCTGTTCATTTTTTCACATTGGACATTGATCATTGGGTGATGCAATCAGCTTAAGCCTTGGGGTAGTGCCAAGTAGTGTTAGGAATGCCCTCCAAAATTTTGATGTGAATTGGACCCCACTTATCAGAAATGATCCTCTATGGAGCTCCATGTAAATGATAAATGTGTATTAGGGATAATTTTGCTAAGGTTTTGGCTGTTGGGATCTTTTAACGAAGAATAAAATGAGCTTGTTTAGAAAATAGGTCTGTTATGACCCAAATATCAGTGTTCCCTGCGCTCTCTGGCAATTCTACTATAAAATCCATAGAGATCTCTCTCCAGGATGCTGACGGTTCAACTACCATTTGTAATAATCCTGGGATCTCTTTGATGCAGTAGTCCCTTGCCATCTCTTTGATGCAGCACAAATAGGACAGCTAGCCACATAGTTTTCAATGTCCTTTTTCAATGACAGCCACCAGAATTGTCTTTTGATGAGGTGCAATGTTTTGACAAATCCAAAGTGACCAGCCAGTTTAGAGTCGTGGCAGAGTTTCATAAGATCCAATCTTTGGCTGGCTGGTACATATAATTTCGCTCCCACCCATGATAAGCCCTCTTTGATGAGGCAGAAGTTTTTGTGGTTTAGGTATCATCCATTGTTGCTTAAGGCTTGCTTAAATGCTTGGGTGGTTGTGTTATTGGTGGTTCCTTCTTGTTTGGTTTGTGATCTAGTGATTACTTTAGCTGCTACTTGATTATCTTGAAGGATTGGTCTGATTACCTCAGGCTTTGCACTGTCTTATTGTGGTCTTCTTGATAGGACATCTGCTAAGATGTTCCCCTCCCCAGGGAGATACTTAAGGGTAAAGTCAAATTGTTTGAAATATTGAGCCCACCTGACTTGTTTTGGGGAGACTTCCTGGGGTTTTTTAGAGCTTCCAAATTTTTGTGATCATCCAGACTTCCCTATCTTACTTCCCTCTAAGAATTGCCTCCACGTGAGGAGTGCCCAGCAAACTTCATAGGCTTCCTTTTCCCAGATAGCCCACCTTTGCTTAGTTTCTGTTATTTTTTTGGACATGTAGGTGCAGGGTTGCAGTTGTCCCTGCTTGTTTGTAATAGGACTGCCCCTACTGCCACATTACTTGCATCCACTTGTATTACAAATGGTTTCTCTGGGTCTGGGTGTTTTAAAACTGGTTCAGCTGAAAAAAGCCACTTGAGTTTCTCAAGTGCTGCTTGGGCACCAGGAAAAAGGACGCTGACTGCCCCCTCCCTGGCTGGGGAATAAATAGGAGGAAAAGGAATGGTTTGGTTGCAGCAGACAACTGTTAGCATTTCTAAAAAGTTTGCTCTTTGTGTGTTTTGTGCAACAAAGACTGCCTTGCCTGAACTGAAGTTTGTCTCTGACTTAATTTGCAGACTTCCCTGCTGGGAGCTCACAGCCTTGCATTTATCATAATGAGCTGATAAGGACTATTGCTTCAGTTAACTCCTTGCAGGACTCTTGCCTGGACTTTCTGTTGGTAAATGCAGTTAATTCCCAATGTGGAGGGTTTTTTCTTTGCGGGGAGTCTGTTTCTTGCTTTTGCGAAGGCCAGGTCAGAACATATATAATGTATATGTATATATAATATATATAATATGTATATATGCATTTGAGAAACGAGTTTGGTCTAGTGGTTAAGTCACCAACTAGGAATAGGATTGTGAATTTGTGCCTTAGCCTTAGTCATGAAAGGCAGTTGGGTGGCTTTGGGCCATTCACTTTTTCTCAGCCCAATCCACCTCACAGAGTTGTTGAGAAAGTAGAAAGAGGAAGTTCTATTAGATATGTTCATCGCCTTGAATAGTTTATAAAAATAATAAAGGCAGGTTAAAAATAGTAGTGTAAAAATTCAATCATGAACTGTTCACATTTGTAAAAATTGTAAAAAAAAGAAGAAGTAAAAATCAGATTGATAAACTTTGGTTTTTCCTGCCTAGGTTTTACACCTAGGTAGGAAAAACCAAAGGTACAAGTATAGATTAAGTGAAACCTGGCTCAAAAAGTGAGAGGGACCTTGGGAGTCCTAGTGGATGATCACTTAAACATGAGCCAGCTGGCAGCAGCCAAAAGAGCTAATAGAATCCTATCTTCATTTTCTTTTGCCAGTTTTTCTACTTCAATGAGCAGATCTTAATATTTTGTGATTTTCTCAAGTTCTTTATCTTCTTTTTTGCTGTCTACACTACCCACACTTTTTTGTCATTCTTAGCAACAATTGCTAAGTCTACTGTTGTGTGGAAGATGTTTGTCTGTTTGAATTCTAAACAATTCTAAAGTTTCCAGAGCACTTTAACTTCTTCATTTTCTATAGCTTTACCTATTTTGTGCTCTTACCAGTTCTTGCTTGCAGGCAAATGTTATTTCTTGCAGATCTTCCAATGTACCATTGTTGTTACTTGGTCATGCTGTTGTTTATGCAGTCTTTTTGCAGCAGATAACAAGGTGGTCTATTGTTTCTTCAGCTTATTTGCAAAGATGGTAGCTGCTGTCAGTTACTGTCCTTTCAATTCTGGCTTTGTATATATTTATTCTTAAAGCTTGGTCTTGTGCAGCCAGAATTAGTCCCTCTTTCTTCAATTTCCCTGTTCTTAGCCGTTGCCAGGTTTTGTTATCTGCCTTGCCTGCTAGTTTTTTTAAAATTTACAGCTGTGTGAAAAAGTCCTGTACACTTGCAGTTTTAAGCTGCATTTACATGTTTAATCAACTTTTCACTCATAGAAACTACACAAAATTAGTACTTTGATGCAAATTCCTGTAGTCAGATTGAGATGCATAATTTTTATTAATATAACCAAAATCTTTTTAAGGTTTTGAGTGAGTTTATGTGCTAAAATAAACACAACTTGAATTTTCGAGAATGTTAGGATCGAAAGTAGCCAATCAGCAGCGAGCTTTGGCTAACCAATCAAAATGCACAGAGGCTAAATCTATGAGCCAATCAATGTTGTCATGCTCTCTTGACTATAAATAGGCATGAAAAGCATCAAGAAATTTAATTTAGCTCTGGCTGTGGGCAAGGATGAAGGCCTTTGCTTTCACCAGTACTGAGCAGTGGCATTGCATCATTGTGCTTCATGAAGAGGATTACTCCTGAACAGAAATAGCTAAGAAAGTGAAATGCCATCACATCACAGTGAGCAGAGTGGTTGAAAAATACCAAATAACTGGTTCAGTTGATGACAGGCTCCGCTCTGGAAGAAGAAAGTCAACAAAATGGCAAGATCGGGCTCTGCAACGCATTTCGATGGCTGACAGGAAGCTCACCACAACTCAGATTACAAGAATTTGGGGTAAAACATGTGATGCAAAAGTGTGCACAAGTACAGTGCGTCACAGACTGCTTGCCAGAGGGCTCAAAGGCTGCAGGGCTTGAAGTAAACCTTTACTCACAGACACTCACCACTCTCCTCGATGTGCATGGGCCAAGAATTATGCCAAGTGGACCAATGAACAGTGGGCCAAGGTCATCTTTAGTGACGAGAGCAATTTTTACTTGACTGGGAATCAATGCAATAAATATGTCAGGAGATTTCCAGCTGAAGAATGTAGGCCGTACTGCCTGAATCTATCTGTGAAGCATCCATTGCACGTGATGATCTGGGGCTGTATCGCTGCTTCTGGTATTGGTCAGATACAAATCATGCAGGGAATCATGAATTCTAAGCAGTATGTTGAAGTCCTGGTAAAGGCCATACTTCCTTCAGCTCAGCAACTTGTAGGGAAGGACTGTTACTTCCAGGATGACAACACTCCTTGTCATCAAGCCAAGTCCATCGAGCAGTGGATGAAGAAGCATGGTGTCCAACTCCTGGACTGGCCAGCCCAGAGCCCAGATTTAAACTCAATTGAGAACTTGTGGACCAAGATTGGTTGTGAAATAAGCAAGAAGCATCTGAAGACCAAGCAGGAGCTGATTGAATCCATTATTGCAGCCTGGCACCACATTGTCACCAAAGATCACGTGCAAAGGCTTATACAGTCTATGCCGAAGCGATGCCGCAATAAGGGCTGGCCAATTTCATATTAGTAACCATGTTTGGTTACCTAAATGGTCCTTTTCAGGGCGACAAACAATAAAAATGTTAACAAAACACTAGCTTCAGCCTTAGTAATTGCAACACGTATGCCACTGGGTATGCATCAGTTAATCTGTTTTCAAAGTCATTGTAAGCATGCAATAAAATTCACAATCCCCATCCAACTTTTAACTTTAACTTTTATTTAATTTCTATACCGCACCCTCTCCCAGAAGGGACTCGGGGTAGTGTACAGTCATATTAAAAGCAATAAACATACATAATATAAATATAAAATAAATATAGGTGTGGCTGGAGGAGGTAACATATAATTTGCTGTACAATAATAGTTAAAGTTAGATTTAAAATTTAAAAATTTAAAAAATACCTTAAAAAACTACCCCTAAAAACTATCCCGGGATAAAATATTTGCCAGGAGGTATAAATGGGACTATAAGTGGGCCAGGCCGGCTAATTGGAACAGGTGGGTCTTGAGTTTCTGTCGGAAGGAGCGGAGGTCGGTAGTAGTTCTGATATCGGGGGGGGGGGGAGGTCATTCCAGAGGGTTGGGCCCATCACAGAGAAGGCTCTACTCCTGGGCGCCGCCCGTTGGCATTGCTTGGTGGACGGCACCCGGAGGAGTCCCTCCCTGTGAGAGCGAATTGGTCGCAGGGATGTATGTGGTAGGATGCGATCCCGCAGGTAACTAGGTCCTGTGCCATGGAGCGCTTTGAAGATGGTGATCAACACCTTGAAATGCACCCGAAAAACCACAGGCAGCCAGTGCAGCTCACGCAAACAGTACCAAATTGCAAAAAGCTTATACATTTCACTTAAAAACCACCTGCATTTATTTAACTATAACAATATTTGCATAGCAGTTAGCATAAAATATCATACAATCAATGGCCCATCCAAAAAATGTCATAAACTATAAACCGTAAAGCGTGCAGGACTTTTTCACACAGCTGTACTGTACTGTCGGTGCTTGCTGACTTCCACCTGAGTCCTTGCTTGCTGACTTCTCGGCCTGCTGCGCCCCAATGGAAATTCTGCCTCCTGCGGCTGCCTAAAGGTAAATAAGCCTACCGCAGGCCTCAACTGTGACTTCACGGGGTGTGGACAGTAGGAGGGATGGCAAAAAGGCTACAGGAGCATGCCATTGCGCATTGCAGCCTATACGAGGCCAGGGACTGGGTCGGCAAGAAAGGCCTCAGCTGAGTGCCGGTGCTGGCTGAGGCCTTTCTTGACGCCCCCAGTCCCCAGCCTCGGGTAGGTTGTGAAACACATTGGCACTCGACCTCGGCTGTGACTTTGCCGGGCATCTGGTCTGGTTGCCTGCCTGCCTGGAAGTGGAAAACATCCATTCCAGCATCCATCACATCAGCGAGCAACTGATTCTGCCTGCTGGTAAGTGGCTGGTTTTTTTCTTTATGCTTTAAAAAAAAGTTAAACTTTTTTTAGGAAATGTATTTTTTTAATTTTATTGTTTGTAGGAAATGTTTTACTTGTGGTGCAATATCTTGCTTTTATAAGTGCAGGTTGGTGCAAGCTTTGCGAGATTTTGAGTGTTTCTTTCTGTAGTGATTCACACTTGTGTGATAACTGGATTTTGAGGTTGTGTAATTTTTGAGAGGTGGTTGCTTCTTGCAGCAATCACCTTTTATGTGACTTCATATGTTCAGCTGTGCGCGGCTTTATGAGCTCCTGAAGCTTGATGAGTTTTGATGTGTTTCTGATTGCCCTGCTTTTGTTTTCCTGTTTTCCTGGGTTAATCTTGGTCCCAGGTCTTTTATCTTTCCTATCCTGGGGGTTAGTTCTGCTAGGAAACAGGAAAAGGGGAGTTCCAGGTGAGCTATTTTTAGCCTGCTGATTCCCCTTATCTTAATGGGTGTACTTAAGAACTTAAGTCTTCCTTTCAGCTGGTGCTTTTGCCTGGGGTTTTCTTAAAGCGGGAAGGGCAGGCTTGAGTTTCTTGACACTGTTTTCTGAAGTTTCTGGTTTTCTGAGGTTTCTAGCACTGTCCTTTATGCTAATACTTCCCATAATGCCTTGATGGTTTTTATTCCAGTGGCTTTGTCTTTCCTGTCTTTAGGGGAAAAACTGGTTTTATCTCCAGTCTACTTTTTTTTTGGGGGGGGGGGAACTGTTGTTATTCTTTTGGTGTTTTACTGGCAGTGTTATAGTTTGGTGTGTGTGTGTGTAATGTTCTGCAGTTATCTACATATTAATAATTATCAAATAGCATTTACTTATACATTTTAGTGGCCTTTTCTTACATAATTGGTGTTTTCTTTCATACTTTTAGATTTCTAACTTGTTTCTGTTAGTTAGCCATTGATAAAACAAATCCCACATTAAAAAGTATTCAAAGCCTTCTCCTTGATTTTAATTGTTAATTTATTCATTTATGCACATTCTAATATTTTCTTTATTCATTTTCATATCTTTGTTTTTCCACTATTTTGCAAATACAATTCCAGCAGCTATTAACATGTAAAATTTAATATGTATTGTATTCCCTTTGAAATACCCAACAAAATATTTCTGGTTTTAAATCCATATCTTGCTTTACCATTGCTTCTAACCATGACACTGTTGAAAGAAATGTCCTTCTGGGTTCGGCTCCAAGATTTGGAATCAGGGAACATATCTGAAAACTGGTCAAGGTGGAAGGAATTGATAGAGCTTGTGTTTGCAGGACCTGATGCAGACAAATGGACTAATCAGCAAAAAGCAGCACACTTTCTAATATGTGTGGGACAGAAAGGACGTGATGTGTGCAGAGCCTGGCAAGCAAGTGGGGAGATCACTGCAGAGGACAAAAACAAAACAGAGGTACTGTTTGCAAAGTTTGAAGCATACTGTAACCCAAGAAAAAACTCCACAGTGCAGAGAAAACTGTTTTATGAGAGAAACCAGTGTGGAGGTGAATCTGTGGATGATTGGGTGACCCAGCTGCGCTTGCTTGCCAAAGATTGTGCTTTTTATGATACTGGAGATATGATTAAAGACCGTATTTTGATGGGCAGTAAGTCTAAGGAAGTTCAGGAAAAACTGCTGCAGGAAGAAGACTTAAATCTTGAGAAAGCTGTCAGGATTGCCAGAGCATATGAAATATCAAGAAAAGACATGCAGATACTGGAAGGAACACAGCACCAGATCAACGCTATAGAAACTCAAAGCAGTAGATATGGTCAAGAAAGGGCATATAAAGGAACAAAAGGCACCTATGGCACTGGAACAAGTAACAGAGAAGCAGCTTGTGGATATTGTGGAAATATGCACCATAAAAATAGTGTCTGTCCTGCAAGGGGGCAAACATGCAGGAAAAGAGGACACTTTGCTAGGGTGTGTAAACTGTCTTTGCAAAACAAAAGGCCACAAACACGGGCTGTATGTGCTATAGAGGACAATGATGACAATGCAGGGACAAACTCGGACTGCTCCTTGATATATCTTGCAGCGATACAGAAAGCACATCAGTCTGCAGATGAAGCCAATGTAACATTACAGATTACAGCCATTCAAAATAGATACTGGAGTACAAGTAAATTGTGTGCCAGGCCACATATATTGGGAACACCTCAGGGATGAATCCCCTTTAGAGAGACTGAATTTACCGAATTTGATGGGAAATGGTGGTGAAAAGCTGAAAGTAATGGGTCGCTGCCATGTACAATGTGCCTACAAGGGATCGGAAAGGGCTTTACAATTGTTTGTGATAGAAATGCAAGCCCCAGCTGTGCTAGGTCTCAAAACAAGTAAAGAGATTGGACTTGTGAAGATCATAATGACTGTGGATGGTGGGCACAGAGGTCTGACGGAAGTTGACACTAATCGTGAGTACTGTGATCTATTCAAGGGCCTGGGGTGTCTCCCAGGCATAATCCACATACGTATAAAGGAAGGTGCACAGCCTGTCATCCATGCGCCAAGTAAAATACCTCTAACTCTTGTGGATAAAGTTAGACAGGAACTCACTAGGATGGAGAAGTTGGGAGTAGTAAAGAAGGTCACTGAACCATCGGAATGGGTCAGTTCTATGGTTGTGGTGGAGAAGAAGAACACAGGTGCAATTCGTATATGCATCGATCCACGTGATTTGAACAAAGTAATAATGAGAGAACACTACAAACTCCCCACCATAGAGGATATAGCACACAAGCTAGTAGGAGCAACAGTGTTCAGTGTACTAGATTCCCAGTCTGGTTACTGGCAATTGCGTCTTGACGAAGCTAGCAGTTATCTCACTACATACGGGTCGATGGCGCTTCACAAGGGTGCCTTTTGGCATAGCATCGGCACAGGAGATATTTCAAAAGAAATCACATGAACTAATTGCTGGTCTACAGGGTGTTGAAGTAATAGTTGATGATTTGTTGGTCTATGGAAAGGATCAAGTATAGCACGACAGAAACCTTACTGCTTTGCTCAATCGATGTCGTGAAAGAAATCTTAAACTCAATCCAAATAAAATGCAAATTGGGGTAGGAGAAGTGACATATTTTGGACTCCTACTAACCAAAGAGGGTTTGAAGCCTGATCCAAAGAAGATCACAGCAGTTCTTAACATGAAGGCCCCAGCCTCCAGAAAGGAACTGGAGACATCATTGGGCATTTTCAACTATCTATCAAAATTCTCTAAGGGCCTCGTACAACAGACAGCACCGTTACATGCATTGCTGCAGAAGGATGCCATTTGGGGTTGGGATGCAAACATGGAAAGGACTTTTGACAAAGTGAAGAAACTGATCACTAAATATCCAGGGCCAATACTGAAATACTTCGATGTAAATGCTGACACTGTGCTTCAAGTGCATGCATCCCAGTTTGGGTTAGGTGCTGTACTGATTCAACAAGGACATCCGGTGGCTTATGCTTCACGTGCACTGACCACGACACAAGCTAATTAAGCTCAAATTGAGAAAGATGTTGGCCATTGTGAATGGATGTGAGAAATTTCACCAGTACATATATGGCCGTCCAGTAGTTGTAGAAACCGACCACAAGCCGTTGGATTACATACTACAAAAACCGCTAGCTTCTACACCTCCACGCTTGCAGCGAATGATTATGAAATTACAGCAGTATGATCTCACAGTGAACTATAAGCCTGGGAAGGAAATTCCAATGGCAGATTGCCTTTCAAGAGTGTTTCCAGAAGGATATGAAGCCAGGGATGAACCTGAGTTGGAAGAGCAGGTACATACAATACTAGTGAACATGCCAATATCAGATGTACGGCTGGAGAAAATAAGACAAGACACCAAACAGGATAAAGTACTAGAGAAACGAACGCGTGTCATGTGCAATGGCTGGCCAGAAAAACGCAAGAAGCTGTGTCCTGAGTTGCAGGAATTCTGGCCTGTGAAAGATGAGCTATCCATTTATGAGGATATCATACTAATGGGTGACCGTATTCTTATACCTAAGTCGCAGCGGGCAGAAGTAATGGAACCAATTCATCAGGGACATTTGGGCATTACTCTGTGTAAGTAGAGGTGGTCTACTGGCCTCATTTGGACTCTGACATTGAAACACTTGTAAAGAAGTGTGACACCTGCCAGACATTTCAAAAAAACAATGCGAAAGAACCTCTTACACCATGGAATGCTCCTTCACGGGCATGGTAGAGATTGGCTACGGACATTTTTCATTTTGGAGACATACACTATCTGATAATAGACTACTATAGCAAATACTTTGAACTAGTGCAGCTGGGAAGTTTAAAAGCGGCAACAGTCATATGGGCCTTCAAGACAATACTTTCAAGACATGGAGTGTGTGAAGAACTGGTATCTGATAATGGGCCACAATTCTCATGTGCCGAATTCCAGTGCTTCCTGCATGAATGGGGAATCAAGCACAAACCCACAAGCCCTTATCACCCACAGGCCAATGGCCTAGCAGAGAAGTATGTTGGCATAGCCAAATCCATTATACAGAAAGCACAAACGTCAGGGCAGGATGTGTATTTGGGCCTACTAAACTATCGTGCAACACCCATTGAGGGCTTATGCTCACCAGCTCAGCTGTTAATGGGAAGAACACTGAGAACTACAGTGCCTATTGCTCCGCATAAATTGCAGCCTCGTTCCATCGCACATGAGCGGGTAATAGCTCAGAGGAACATAAACATGAGAAAACAAAAACTGTACTTCGATAAATCTACCAAACCTCTTCGTCCACTGTGTGCCGGGCAAGCTGTGAGACACAGAGTCACTGGGAAAACATGGGAACCTGCTCAAATTGTCAAAGAGGGCAATTCACCAAAATCATATGTAGTTGAAACCAAGTGTGGACAGCAGTTGAGAAGAAACAGGTGTCATCTGCATCCAGACACGGCTGCCGATACTCCATTGGAAGAAGAAAACAACAAGGAAAGTGAAGCGCAGGCGCATGATGGCACAAAACTCCTGAACATGGATATACAGCCTACCGAGAACGCTAAGGACAATGTAAGCATATCAGCATGTGACAATGCTGGGACCGACTAACAACTTGACAGTAATTTTACTGATGAGCAGACAGTAATGGTCGAACTATTAAACCAAAAATATGTAAAGATTTTGTATCATATTAGATGTTTTATACTTAAGAAGGGAGATGTAATGATGTATATGCTTTATGTTATATTTTAAGTGCAATTGCTGTGCTTAGCTCTTTAAGAAGGCTAGGAAACAGTTAACCTTTTTAATGATGTCATCTAGGGCGGAAGTCAGTTTGAAGATGGCTGCCGCTGAATAAAGACAAACTCTAGTTCAAGCTCCTTGCTGTCTGCCTTTATGCCAAGGTCATCACAAGGGAGACTTAACATTTTTTGATGGAAAGGCATTGAGAGAGACAGCAGAAGGATCCCTTCAGTGGCTCCCAGAGAGCTTTCAACCATGAAGGTCGAGCAGGCAGGGCACAATTTCTGGAAAGAAATTTACAGTATCCAATTTTCCATGCCAATTAATATCAGATATCACTTTCTGTGAGCTTCCAGACAGGTTTCAAGCAAGCAGAAATCCCAAAATTCTTCGCAGCTATGGTTTTGCCTTTTAAAAAACTACAGGCTACCCATTTCAAGGGATGGTTCTTGAACCTGCCCTAGCTCTTATTTTAGTAAGGCCAAATTGAGTTTAGCTAGTGTGCAATCCAGGCTATTTAGTATTTTTTAAAATTACACACAATGAACCCGGGGACTCCTACTCATGAGACTACCAGTGCAACATATCCTGCTTTACTGGGCAGCATCAATTTTTTTGAGTCACAGTCAGGGTTTGAGTTTTGAAGATCCTTTCGGTTACTCTTCAAGTGGGGGAATTGCCTGAGGGAATTGACCCTCCCCCATGGGATTAAAAGGGAGATATCACTGCTTAGGCTTTTGTGCCAGGGCAAAAATCAACCTAGGAGAAGCTTTGTGTGGAGGTAAATCAAGGAGATAGTTTCAGTCTAATTCTGAATAGGTTCTCTCCCCCTCTCCCTTCCTCCCTCCCCCCCCCTCTCTCTCTCTCTGTGTGAGTGTGTGTGTGTATGTGTGTAGCTGCTTCTACAATACAGAAAATACAAACATTTTGGACAAAATTTCCCTCCCACTAGACAGAAATCTAAGGTGTTCAGAACTTGCTGTGCTAGCCATTCTCAAATATAATTCTTACATGAATACATTAAACTGATATATAAATGAGACAAGAAAGATAACCTTACAATGAATGAAGCAAAGAAAGAAAACTTTACAATCAATTTCCACCCTCCCCTGTAGTATTTACAGCTGTCTTCTGGGGATAGAAGAGAGTCTTTTGGTCTTTACTTCTCCATCTCAGGGTCCGTTCTTTCATATCTGCTGGATGGTACTAGGCTTAGCTTGCTGGTAAGAGTGGTCAGTCAGACTTGGTAGAGTCTGTCCCAAGCGAGGCTAAGTTTTTTCCCCTCATGTCAGGTTTTATCAGGATGCAATCACCAGCAGCCAATTCAAGTGTTATGGTTTGAGCTAGCAGTCCTTTGTTTCTGAGGGTAAAAAAAGAGGAGAGGCCAGGTATACAGTTCTTTACAGACATATCTTTAGTCTCATGTTGTAGAATTTTCCTCATTCTGTCCAAGTGTAGAAATCCAAACATTATTTCAGAAGGCAGACGATGTAAATTTCATGGAACTTGACATTCCCACTGCCTCTATGATTGAAACACTTCCCTCCCCCCTGGTAAACTGAGTAAATTTCCAAAAGGGACAACAACTTGTTGCAAACAAACAAACAAGCAAAATATCATAGGGTAAAGCACCTTGACTCAAGCATTTAAAAATGCACTCAGGTGTAAAAGAGGGAGGGAAGAAGAACTGCTTAAAAAAAATTGCAATTTAAAAAAAGAGGTACTTTGAGTCAACATTCCAAAATATCAGGTTCCATTCAGATGGAAGCAAATTCTCATTAAGTATGTTAAAACATTTACAAATGTAACCAAAATATCTCAAAATCATTTCTTTTTATAGGTTTAATTAAGCATTTTAAACTTCAAAAATTTCCAGAAGAAAAAATCAAAGTTGTATTCAGAGCAGAAAAGGAAATGTAACTGCATAACTTTTATATGCAGATGAAAAGATCACAACAGTGAAAGGTAAAGGTCATGGAGTAGGTCATCCATTTACTCCAAATTTCTCAGAAGAGAAAGAAAAAAAAGTGGTTAAAGAGAAAAAAAGTGGTTAAAGTGAGCAGAAAAACTTCAGCCCCCTTTAATGACCCAAAAGGAAGGAGGGAAAGAAGGAGGGGGGATGCACAGAGGCATTCACAGGTATCACTGGGGGCATTTCATACACACACTCATGGTAAAAATGAGCAGACACTCATCCTCCCCACCTTTCCTGCTTCCCTCCAAAGAATGATCCAAAAGGAAGAGGGGGGAAATTCACGCAGGCAATCACAGGTCTCTGGATCCCTTCACTATCACTCCCTGGGGCATCATAGACACATACTCATATTCATACTGCAATCGGACCTTCATGCTTGCTCATGCCAACTAATCATAATAAGTATTTCAGGAAGCTGTTTTCACAAGCCACCAAGCTTTTATTAGAGGATCTCAACCTCCCTTCGGGTTTGGAAATGATAACACACATGTATACCCACACATTTAACAGTTTAAACAACCTCGCAATTTACTGTTTCTTTATATGAAAGGGAATCAAAGTACATTCATACCAACTTTTACCATCAACATACACACATTTGCACTGCAATCAGACTGCTTGTGTAAATTAATTTCACATACAAAAATCCCATTTCATTCTTTCTTCATGCAAAGCAGTTATTACAATTATTTCAGGGAGCTGTACCAATGAGCTCAATTTTCTATTATTAAAGGATCTCAACTTCCCTCCAGGTCTGGAATTGATTATGCACACACACACATGCACAAATACCATGGAACAACACTTTCAGGCCTGGGGGAGGTCCTGTCTCTTTAAATCTTCAATTTTCTTTCCTTGGGAAACATGTGTCTCATTCTCCAAGCATGGGAAAACTCAGAGAACAGTTTAAATTCTAACTACACTCCCCTTCCCCACAGCTTCAAGCCCAAGATGAGAAGCTTACTTATTTTGCCAGCTGGTCAAACATATCACAATCAATTCAACACCATTCAATTCTACATGTTATTAGTATAGATACACACCTAAGAATTTCAACAGACATTACATCAAATTAATCAACTCCAATTACCTAGGTCTTCCCATTCAGACAGGCTTTACCTTATTACCTGCTAAATTTCTTTCTTTTGCTCGAAGTTAAGCCCATTGTTCTATCTCCTTAAGCATTAGATTGTTAATACCTGTCTCTGCCCTGAGGTGTTCCATTTCTAATTTGGATCTGCCACCAGACACTGGCTAATTTTTAAAGATCCCAAGTCTTCTATCTTGATCTCCCAGTGAGTGCTGGCATATTTTTAAAGACCAAGATGTATGGAGACTTTCATTAACACATTGTTTGCATCTGGGTGGGGCTCTTGAGCTCTACTTTTCTTTTTAAAGACAACTATTACTGCTGCAACAGCTTTTTAATGTATCCCTGTGGACTCCTCAGTCTCTTTGGGAAGCTTTTTTCCTTTAAAAAAAACAAGGCAAATTTTAGAAGAGGGTTTGGGAGTTAGCCCACATGCTTTCTGAATGTCTGGGCAACAAAGAAGACTGGAGAAGAAACTCTGGTAGAGCTTCTCTTCAGTTCATCTGATGGTGGCCAGAAATCAGCAATTTTGTTGACAAAATCTAAATCAAAACTGCCTTCTGGAGGCCAGATTTCTACTTTAGGACTAATAGAGTAGGTTGGCCAGATAGATGTGCAAATTTGACACTCAGGTTGAAGGCAAACCTCTAGTAGGAATTTCCTTCATCTCATACACACAAGGCAACACTCCCCTCCTCCCCCCAAAAGGAATATATATTGAATATATATTCAATGTATATGAATATATACAATCTTCCAGGGCTGAAAGACATAAGAATAAGGTCCCCTCCCCCACAGAAAAAACATTGTTGGAGGATTAGAGGTAAGGGAGGGTGTGGGGGGTTAGATAGCTTGCAGGCAGAGTTTGAAAAATAAAACCATCAGTTACTAAACAGATAAACTGGTAACATTATGGTGATATCACAGATGAGAAATGAGATCTGGATTCACATGCTTCAGGAAAGAAATGAACAGGTAAAATCATTTAAACACACAATAAATGCAAGGATGAAACTTTTCTTGCAAAAGAACTTACAACATTTCCTGGGTTGTTACTTTAAGGTATAGGGAAGGAAGGAAGGAAAAAATACTTCTCTTTACTCTATTTTTCTTAGCCAAACAAACACAAAGTAAAGACTCTCCCCACCTTCACTTAGTTTTCTGGGCCCAACAAACTGAGCAAAGGCAATTTCTGCCAGTTTACTCTTTTCTTTCTTTGAACACTTTAAAATTCTTGTCTTTTGGATTGGAGACATCTTAGTTACAGTTACCTTGAGGGTGCACAAAGACTTAGACACACATTTACACAAGGACAAGGAGAAAATAAGAGAGGGGGAAGAGAACTCTCAGGTTTACACACCCTAGTCATTCCCAGCACAAATCTGTTAAATTAGGGAAGGCACAAATCTTAACAAACCACGTGGTTGCATAGAAGACAGAGAAAGAGGCAAACAGACAAGAGGGGGGGGAAAAAGAAACCCCAACATTTTCCCTTTTCTTTTAAGTACCTTTATGTAGCCAAATTAGTTTTCCTGTATCATCTTGCAGCAAAGCCCATTTGCCACACAGTTTCCTTGTTCTCCATGCCAACCAAGATAGGCATGTGCCTGGCATCCCAGGCTTCAAGGAAATCTCCAAAAGAAATTCCTGTCACCCACGAGCTAACGCTTCCCATGACCCTTTACATGTAGGGCTCACTTTGGCCTAGCCGGGTGACCTGCCGTAAGTTTCCAGAACAAAAAAAATTCTGGGAAGGACTTCGATTCCCTCAACGAAGTATTTGTTTGTTTGTTTGTTTGTTTGGATTTATATGCCACCCTTCTCCAAAAGGATTCAGGGCGGTGTACAACATTAAAAAAAAACACATCCCAAAAGTTTAAAAAAAATTGAATACATATCCCAAAAAACAAACCGAATTTAAAAGACAATACATTTAAAATAAGTTAAAATTAACAGGCCAGGCCGGCTTGCTGGAAAAGCCAACTTTTTAGGGCGCGTCGGAAGGACCAGAGGTCAGGGATTATGCGAAGCTCCGGGGGCAGCTCATTCCAGAGGGAAGGCGCTCCCACACTGTCTGGCCGACGGCACCCTGAGGAGGCCAACTCTGTGGGATCGTACTGGACGGTGGGAGGCTACTGGTGGCAGTAGGTGGTCTCGCAGGTACCCTGGGCCTAAGCCATGGAGTGCTTTAAAAGTCATAATTAATACCTTGAATCGCACCCGGAAAACAACTGGCAACCAGTGCAGGCTGCCTAAAAGGGGTGTAACATGGGAGCACCTAGGTAGTACCCCCATGACAACCCGCGCGGCCGCATTCTGGACCAGCTGAAGCCTCCGGGTGCTCTTCAAGGGCAGCCCCATGTAGAGAGCATTGCAGTAGTCCAGGCGAGAAAGGACGAGGGCATGAGTGACTGTGCACAGAGCATCCCGATCCAGGAAGGGACGCAACTGACATACCAGGCAAACCTGGTAAAAGGCCCCCCTGGTCACGGCCGACAGGTGTTCTTCTAAACTAAGCCGCGTATCCAGGAGGACTCCCAGATTGCGAGCCTTCTCTGAGGCGGCTAAAATTTCTCCCCCTATCGTCAAAGATGGGACAAGATGTACAAATCGGGATGATGGAAACCACAGCCACTCAGTCTTGGAGGGATTGAGCTTGAGCCTGTTCCTCCCCATCCAGATCCGCACAGCCTCCAGGCATCGGGACATCACGTTGAGGGCATCGTTTGGGTGGTTTGGGGTAGAGATGAAAAGTTGGGTATCATCAGCATATTGATACCGTACCCCAAAACCACGGATGATCTCGCCCAGCGTTTTCATGTATATGTTGAACAGGAGGGGTGAGAGAACCGACCCCTGGGGCACCCCACAAGTGATGCGCCTGGGGGTTGATCTCTGCCCTCCAGTCAACACAAACTGCGACCGATCCGACAGGTAGGAGGAGAACCACCGTAAAACAGTGCCCCCCACTCCCAACCCCCCAAGTCGTCGCAGTAGGATACCATGATCGATGGTATCGAACACCGCCGAGAGGTCTAATAGGACTAGGACAGAGGAGCAGCCCCTGTCCCGGGCCCGCCAGAGATCATCGACCAACGCGACCAATGCCATCTCCGTGCTGTACCTGGGCCTGAAACCCGACTGGAACAGATCCAGGTAGACATTTGGCTCCTTTCCTCGTAAGGAATTCTGCTAAGGTTTTCCGGATCCAAAAAGGTGATCCCAGGAGGACCTCTGCCCCTCTGCAATTAGTACGAGCACCTCCTCTCTTTACACACAATGGGTCTTTGCTTTTTTGCTTTCACAGGACAAAAGCAAGAACAACAACAAAATTTTCATTCACTTTTCCATCCATTTTCACACACAATCTCCTTTCTGTTACAGAAGGTCCTGTGCTCTGGCCTGACCCTAAATACTTTCCAGGCTCTCTTGATAAAACACACAGAGGAACCAAGATCCAGCTGTGATTGGGAGAAAGATTTCATCATCACTCACACACATGCAGGCATACACACATTTCCCATGCTTTGCCATGCTTTAAAATTAAATTTTAGAGAATTAAAATTTAGAGGTACTCAGTTGCCTTTCCAGGCAGCCTTTGAGCTCAAACTCAAAACCCCTTTAAAACCTAGATCCAAATGGCTAAGGCCAAGATAAAGTCCACCCACAGACACAATGGGGTCTGTGCTGTCATGGGAGGCTTACCTAGGCCATATCCATTGGTTAGGCTAGCTTGGAGTCCCATATCTGGGGTGCCAATTGTTGAAAGAAATGTCCTTCTGGGTTCGGCTCCAAGTGGGGAAAAAGACACTGGAGACATGGAGGCTGCTTGGAAAGATGGTTTAATGGTGGACAGGACCATGTGGCTTGAGTCCTGAACAGAAAAGTTGATCACATGCTTCAATGCTGGGAAGAAGAAGAGAAGGAAGGACTGAGTCCCTGGTTTTATGCCCTCTCTGGCCTTTGATCTTGAGCTTGTATTCTGATTGGTTATCAGACTCCCATGGGGCCATGCAGGAGCAACTCTCTAGGCAGCGTTTTGAATCCAGGTTTGGTTGAGTTCTCAGATGCCATGCCATGTGGTGAGTTGGGTAAAGGGCCAATATTATCATGCCTTAATCCCATCCCCCTGGAGCTGAAGGGGAAGCCTTTATTATGTAAAGGGGCTGGCTTGGCCTTCTTAATGGCCCTTTGACAAAGTGGGTGGAGGCAGGAAGCTACAGGGAGCTATTCTCAATTTAAAACATGTTTCTTTCTTTTCACATCCAGGGAAATATAATATTCTGCCTTTTCAATATTTCCTAGGATATTTCATTTTTCTGGGAGAGGGCTTGGTGATAACTTTCCACAACACCACTAACTATTGAATAACTACTTGTACTGACCTAAGTACTGAAAGTAATTCATATATTCCTGTTTTTTGAACTGAGGAATAAATTTCAGAAAAAGAAATATGTATTGCTCTGTGAATCCACCTATGACATTCATTCTTCTTGCAGCGAAACGAGCAGCGCTCACACAAAATGCCCTCTCAGCAAACCGGTAGTAAACTGGTTAGGAACTCACCACTGGATGCAGACACCATATTTTCTTCAGTGATGGGAAGCTGACATAAAGTTAGGTTTACTATGGAATATCTGCAAAAGCATTTAATAGCATTTTGCTCCAATGGTGCCAGTTTTATGCTTAGGAGAAAATCTGGAATGAGCACCAGAATAGCTAAAGAGTTCCCAAACATTGTAATCTGGCACTGCTTGAACCATCGCTTCCAACTTGTGCTGGATGACTCCATAAAGGACATCAAGCAATTGAACCACTTTAAAATATTCATTGACATGATACACACCACTTTCCATAAATCTTGCAAGAGCCAGACAGAACTTTCCCAAATCTCTGAACTACTGGGCATTGAAATCGTGAAGATTGACAGAGTTTTGGAACCAACATGGGCTGCCTGTAGTTTAAAGTCAACCATAGCTGTGTGGTGTGCTTATCCAGTGCTACATCAGTTTTTTCTTGGAAATGAAAAATACTCAGGTATGGCTGCCCGTCATGAAAATATAAATTTTTTGATTGATTTGGCCCATTCTAAACGAGATTTCTCTTCTGTCAAATGCCCACCAATCAGTATCCTGTCGACTTGCTCAAAGTGGTTGGGGTGGGCTAGGGGTTTCGTGCAAATGCCCAGCTGCTCCACTATGGAAAGGCTGATTAAACAGCCGGTGTCAATGACTACTTCTACTTCCCCTTCTACCCCCATCTCAGGCACTATAATTTTGGCTTTTATGGCAAAGGGGCAGATGGCGGCACTTACCATTGGGTTGTCATCGCTGCTGTTTTCCTCCACTGGACTTGAAGGGGCTCCACTGTCTGGAGGTTTCTCTGCTTCTTCGGGCAGGAGAGGAACTTCATTCACTTGGTTGGTGAGATGACTCTTATCAGGTGGTTTCCATGGGGTTCTCTTTGTCCCAGTTGTGGCTGGAGTGTGCACCTATGGGATTGGGGCCAGGGCGAGGCATTCTGATGCCCGGTGCTCCTGTTGACCACACCCTTGATGGCTCCAGCTGATTTTGGGGTAGGCGTTTTGACTTTCTTGACCTGGGCTTGGTGACCTAGGGGTCTCTGGCTGATTTTTGCACTCGCAGTGGGATTGGAGCTCATGGTCTTAGATGACCACAGTGTTTGGATGCGGTCCAACACCCCCAGATGCCACAAATCTTTCTGAGCTCAGGAAAGGCCTCCTTGAAAGTGTGTACTAGGAGCTGCTCTGGCCTGTCTCTTAGTTTTCCAGCCAGCCTCCGAAACTCCCAAATGAGCTCTTTTACCAGTCTCCCACCTTGCTTCAGATCTTGGATTTGTGCCTCCGCTGCTTCTTGATGGGCAACGTTGTTGAATCTAACTTGCATCATTTGAACAAATCCATTGGCATCGTCTAGCTCAGGAGCCCCTTCATCATGGAGCTCAGCTATCCATTCCACCTCGTTCATACCATCCTATATGGCCGAAATCAAATCCCAATCAAAAGGGTATTGATCCCCATATTGGTCGATGTGTGCCCAGACTTGGTGGAGGAAGTAGGCTACTCTCCCAGGTGTCCTATCAAACGTCGCTCTGAATTGAGGAGGTGGAGAAGCTGGTGGGGCTTGGTGGTGGGCTTGAGCAGGTTGCTGGGCAGGCACCTGTTACTGGGCTCAATCCTGTGGCAATACCACTGGTTGGTGCTGTTGGGCTGGGATTTGCTGGGGAATTGAGACTTGCAGTTGCAGTTGCAGCTGGACCGGGATTGGCTATGGGCTCACAATCTATGGTTGGAAAGCCCTGAACTGCTGGGGTGGGGCTGGTGGCCACTGTTACTGCACCCATCCTAGAAGCCCACCCCGGTGAGATCTGGCTTGCTGGTGGTAATCCAAATGTTGGCTGTGAACTTGGGGTCGGAATCTCCCAGAAGCCTGCTGCAGGCCAGTCATTGCTGGGCCGGGCTGATTAATCCAGCCCGGTTGTTGGGTCATTTGCACCCCGCAGTTGACCAAAGCTGCAATTGGCCCCATTCCAGCCGCAAGGCTGTGGGCTGATCCGCTTTTCACTGAATGAAAAGAGACTGAGGCTCCACTCCATTGCACTGCGGGTTCACGGCCCGGGATGGTGAACATTGGCTGTGCCAAAGTCCACCTGGGAGGCTCGGTGCTAAGGGCAGGGGTCATCCTACTCACATTGAGCTGTCCGAATTGGTCTGGGAGGTTGGTCAGCGACTGGCTGCATGACAGTGTTGGAGTGCCTGTTGTGTCTGCCCTTTGGCATTCTCCACTCATTGGTCAAGGCCAATCCACACCCGTCTGTGATTCCAACAGCATCTCCTGAGGGGAGGGGAGTCCCTCAGCTTCGCCTTGCAGGGTCAGGTCCAGTTGCGAAGTTTGCCCAGGAGCCAGTTCTTTGCATCTGGCTCCTAGCTGGCTCTCAGCTTCCACCACAACTTGGGAAGGAAAATATATGGTCTTGACATAAATTGATGTGCCATCACCTACAGCTCCCCCCGTGGGTTTCTTCTCTTCCTCTATCTTCCCTGAGTCTTTGTGACACCCGGGTTCGGGTTGATGCTGGCCCCTACTCTCATGGAGACACTTCCTAAAAAGGGGGAAGGTGCCTTTCAAGATCTGGATGATCACAGAAACCTCGAAGCCCTGAAGACCTCCAGAAAACTGTCACCAAAACAAGTCCACTAGGCGCAGTACTTTCGGAGATTTAAATTCGAACTGAAGTACATCCCTGCAGGGAAGAACCTGCTAGCAGATGCCTTGTCAAGAAAGCCACAGTTTGACAGCCAGAAGGAAGAGATGGTTCATACCATCAGTCCTCCTAAATAACTAGCAGCACAAGTCACCACCAGAGGCAAGACGAAGCGGCCAACCAATCCCAGCCAGGGCAAACTGACCGCCACCCTGAAAGTAGCACTACCAACCAACCCCTGGCTCACCGACAACGAAGACGTCTTAATGATGAGAGATGGATTAGCCTGAAAAGGCTAATATACATGCCTGTCAGTTTAAGGCTAGAAGTGCTACAGCGCAGCCATGATGCAAAGTTAGGTGGCCACTTTGGATTCCTAAAGACTCTCCACCTTGCCAGGCATCAATTTTGGTGGCCTAAGATGAAAGCAGAAGTGGAGGACTATGTAAAGAGCTGTGCCACTTGCGCAACCATGAAAATAAGACCAAGAAAGCTCTCTGGGCTATTGCAACAGGTGGCCAGCCCCAGCCAACCCTGGGAAGAGATTGCAATGGATTTCATCATAGAGCTACCAGAATGTGGTAGGAACACAGTAATCTGGACAGTCATTGACTTGTTTTCCAACAAGCCCACTTTATTGCTTGATCAGGATTACTGTCAGTGAAAAAGCTAGCAAAGATGTTTGTCAAGCACATCTACCGCCTGCATGTCATACTCCAGAGAATCATCTCTGAGCGAGGAGTCCAATTTACTGCCAGGTTTTTGGAGGGAGTTCCTGAGGTCCATTGGGTCCATGCAAGGACTCAGCTCGGCTTTCCATCTGAGCATGAATGGGGCGGTAGAACGTGCAAACATAATGGTCGAACAATACATCCATTATTATGTAGATTACCAACAGGACAATTGGTCAGACCTGCTACCGTTCGCTGAAGTGGCGTATAACAATGCAGTCCACAGCAGCACTGGATTAACTCCTTTCCAAGTTACTAGTGGCATGGAATTTGTTCCCATGTTTGAGATGCCCAGGGAGCATCCCTCTTCAATGTTTCTGACTGAATGGATGGACTCTCTCAAAAAGGGGTGGAGGAATACAAAAAAGCCCTGGCAGTGTTGCAGAAGAATATGAAAAACAAGCAGACTTGCTGAAACCTGTGATTGGGTCTAGTTTAAGACCTCAGACCCAACCATCCCTCCTCCTGTAGTAGTACAAGGAGAGATGCATTACAAAGTGAAAAAATATTAGATTCTAGATTGTATAGAGGTCATTTGCAATATTTCATGCATTGGAAGGGGTACACTTTGTCAGAAGCTATGTGGGTAAATGTGACGAATGTCAAAGCTGAGATTAGTTAAACAGTTTCACGACAAATTTCCAGATAAGCCAGAGGGGCCCCACTGAGGGGGGGAGAAAGGTGGTTATTTAGGAAATGTTAACCCCCTGCATTATTCTCTTTATAGGACATGTTTATCTTCTGAAGGGAGGCTGCCTGTCAGACCTGGAAGCCATCTTTTCCTTTTTGGATTTCAGGCCTGCCACACTTTCTACTGTGGGAAAATGGGAGGGAGGATTATACAGAGTTGTGTTATGTGTAGCCATAACAACATTCTTTCTCAGAAAGTCAAGGACACTTTTGTCCCTGTACCTGGACAGATGTGGATGGGAGGAATCTGTCTTTGTGGCAATGAAGGATTGGATCATGTGATAGACTTGTAGGTGTTAGGGCAGGGTATTGAACTTTCAACTGGGTGGGAAAACCTGGAAGCTTTCAGATTCGGGTTTTCCCAGATGTGCCAACATGACATTATTAATAAAGTGGAACTTTGAGGAAACACAAGCCTGAATTTTCTTTCATTGAGGGTGTTTATTGGAACCCTGAGATGTTGAGGACTATGTCAAGAGCTGTGCCACTTGCACAGCCATGGAGAAAAGGCCAGGAAAACTCCCAGAGCTACTTCAGCAGTTGGCAGACCCTCTCCAGGCCCTCGGAGGAGATTGCCATGGACTTCATTGTGGAGCTCCTTGAAAGTGGGGAAAATACGGTCATTTGGACTGCAATAGATTTATTTTCAAAACAAGCTCATTTCACCTTGCCCAGGTCTCCTGTCAACAAAAAACCTGGCCAGGTTGTTTATAAAACAGATTAATAGGTTGCATGGTGTTTCTTGCAGAATTATTTCTTATAGAGGTGTCCAATTCGTAGCAAAATTCTAGAGAGAGTTCATTAGGTTCATTGGGTCCTCGCAGGGACTTAGCTTAGCTTTTCATCTGAGCATCAATGTGGCCGCAGAATGTGCAAATACCATGGTAGAGTAGTACTTAATGTGCTATGTCAACTATCAGCAGTCTAATTGGGCAGAGCTACTGCTATTTGCTGAGGTAGCTTACAATAATGCTGTGCACAGCAGCACCAACCTGCCCCCTTTCCAGGTCACCAGTGGAATGGAATTTGTCCCCATGCCTGAGCTCTCCAGGGAGCTCCCCTCATCTATGTCACTAAATTAATGGCTGGAGTCCCTGAAGGAGGGGGTGGGAAAATACCAAGTGGGCTTTGCGAGAAGCGGCAAAAACCCATAAAGCGGAAGCTGATAAGCGCCACAGCCCCCAAAAGCCATTCTGGGTTGGAAACAAAGTTTACCTCTTGACAAAATACCTAAGGCTAAAACTCCCGTGCAAGAAACTAGGACCAAAGTTTATAGGGCCTTTTCCTATAGTGAAACTAATTAACTCTATTAGCCTCCCTCACCTGCTAGGGAAAGTGCATGCAGTCTTTCAGAACAGCTTGTTAAAGCCAGCAGTAGGCTCCCTGATCAAACAAGTAGATTGGGCAGCCCCAAAACCAATGGTAGTACAGGGGGAGATGATCCCTATCCCAGGCCACAAGGGTCAAGAGCTGGGATGTGAAGACAGATAGGTTGGTCAAACAGTTTCATGACGAGTTCCCCAGAAACCTAAGGATTTTCAGGGGAAGGAAGGGGGGGTTGAGTTGAGCCTTGACTAGGTTCTCCCTATATGTTTTTGTCTTGCAGGAAGTCCTCTTCAACTGAAGGGGGGCGGGCAGCCTGTCAACCCTGAAGCTGACCTGACCGGAGCCATCTTGTTGCTTCAATGTTGCCACACTGGAGCTGAGGGTAGGTAGAGGGGATTAGAAATAGGGTTTTGTAGCCAAAATAAAATACTTTCTCTTGGGAACCAAGGACATTCTCACACCTGGCCCGTGGAAGGAGTGAGGTCACCAGGCAATCAGACAGCGTCTTGATTGGACCATGTGACTGTTTGGGGTTGAGGGGAACCTTCAGAATTGGTTTTCACCAGATCTGTGCCAATATGGTATCTCCAATAAAGCTATTCTTTGAGGAATTCATCTGCCTTGGAGTTTTGCTTGCTATGAGTCTATTAGTTGAAACCCTGAAAATATGTAGATGTATCAATAATATATCTTCATTCAAGCAATATATAAAGGTGATGTAATTAAACAAAACTATAAAAAAGATTTTTCAGTCATTTATGCAACAAAAAACGCAACAGATATGCCATTTTCTGCATGGAGAAAATAAGTACACCCTTGGCTTGAATATCTGGCATTAACTCCTTTGGCTGCACAACCCCCTCCCCCTGCAACACTCCCTGCCCCGATTGAGGTGCAGCTATTTGTCCTCTGCACCAATTTGCCAGGGTGGAAATGTGCCTCCAGGCTGGGCTGGGGGGCAATTGTCAGTGGAGAATTGGCAGAAGAAAGGCTACTTACTTTGTTTCAGCTGTGTCAGGTGGCTGAGAGTGAAATGGTCATGACCAAGGGGCAATGCCTAATTGTCCTAGACAATGAACTACCCCTCCTCTCCTACAAAGAATAGCTTCAAACACAGTACACACAGTTGTCAAACATCTTTATTAATTCCAAAAGGTATGCAGATAAGCATTCTGGGTTGGAAAAATTAGTCTGCAGGTTGGGTAGTGAAGGTTTTACAATGCAAATGTACAATGCTATCTCAGCTCATACACTTGATTAGTTACAATTGTGCTTTCTGAACTTATAATAACCCAGGGATGCTAAAAACACTAGAAGGATATACTATTTTTCAAAGGCAAAAAGAACTTTACTATCTGACTATAAATAAGTTTCAAGCACATAAATAATAAGATCAGAACTGGTTCCTTTGCAAACAGCTATGGTCCCATTCTAACACATATAAACACACACACAGACACTTTTTCTACTTCTCCCACTTTTGCTGCTTGATCTTTATACCAAGTTGCTTGGTTGGCAAGCAATAATATTCTCCATGTATACATACAAGTGACAGATACCTACATAAATAACTTATACTTCCATATCCAAGTTAGGACCACATTCTGTCTAGCATAACATTAGTAGGGTCATAATTTCTAACAGATTCCTCGTGAATATAAACTATTTTCAAAAAACAACACTTTAGCTTCAACTAAGTATAGTGAACCCTATGTCAAGCTGCTAGGAACAGCTTGCTGCTGACATCTGCTTCAACAAGGGACTAGCTCTGAACTGTGATGAAACTTTATGTAGGAAAGCAATCCATAGCTGGTAAGAACCTTAGCTCTCAATCTAGGAGTCATCATTCTACATTTAGCAGCCTTGTTCAAAAATATACCTGATTTTTTAACCTCGCTGAAGAATTTGTTTATTCCTCCAATTGTTCAGCCATTAATAATGAATGGTAAGTTGGACCTTTAAAAAATGACCTAATAACTCCAAAGGCTGGAGGGGACATTACAAAATTGTGTTCTGTCATACAAAGTAATGGCAGCAAAGATATTTGCTCAGAACACACAGAGTTGAAGTGAAATCAAAGTGAGGGAGAAACAGCTCCATCTTTTTAAAGCACAGCCATTAAAAATTGGAAGAGGGAACAGAATATCATCTGCCTGGGGAGCATACAAAAAAACAGATACAGCTATCTCATCCTCCTGCTTCTAAGCAGGTTTTACACATAAGATTAATAAAGAGAATGCAGTGCAAATGGGCTGAGCAGGTGGATAGTTGGCTAGACAAACGCTCTCAAGGTTGGTCTTTTGCTTCAGTCTTTATCATAGATGTAGCTTCCAACTGCACCTGTATTCACTCCTACAAAAGAAAAAAAAAGTCAGTAGAGGAGGAATTAAGGGAAAATAAGCTAAAGGGAAAAGACTGGGACAGTTTGGGAATATTTTTATTTATATGACTTTGAAAACTAGTAGTGAATTCATTATTGGAAAATGAATGTTTATATAGTATATAAGTAGGCATCAGCAAATTCACAGAACTCAGGGTTTGGAAAATGCTCAGAGGCTGCACAATTTTGACTGAGAGAAAGAGGCAATGTGATAAAATGAAGGAAGGAAAACCAGTGGTGGGTTGCAGGATGTACGCCCCGATATGCACGTACCAGACCCAGCCAGGAGCACCGGATACCATTCCAGTACGGTGCTGCGGAGGCCCCACCCGCCCGCTCGCCCGAGCTCCTTACCAATGTTTAAAGGGTTCTGCGCTTCTGCGCAGGCGCATAGCGCATACAGCACCTACGTGACGCTCCGTGGAGCAGTTGGAGCATCGCGGAGCATCACAGGGGCACTAAGATGCATGCATGTACTGCGCATGTGTGCGCGCATGCTGCACACGTCCATGAGGACGCCACCGGCCCCATTCCAACCATACCGGTTGGAACGGGATTTGAATCCCACCACTGGAAAGAACCATAATGCTGAGGCGGCACTCAATGAGTTTGCCATAGGAGAATGCTTTTATTTATCATTATATTATGTTATGATCCTGTTCGTGTGTGTGTGTGTGTCTGTGTGTGTGTGTGTGTGTGTGTGTGTGTGTACAGGATCATAACATTATATAATGATAAATAAAAATATAATAATATATTATGATCCTGCTGATAAACTCTTGGAGGAAGACAAGTGGAGGTATGTCAGGGTTGAAATGCTACTGGTTTGGGCCAGTTCGCCCGAACCAGTAGTAAAAAAATGCTTTAAAAAGTAAAAAAAGTTCCGGTTCCGGCGGCTGACGGCGACGGGCAACTTGTTGCTCGCTCCGGCTCCCCGGTGGGCTTCCCCACTTCTTGGGGGGCACAGGACGCCCCGTAGAGGCATCCTGCCGGAGGTGCGGCATCATGGGGGATCCCTGCATCGGCGGCGGCCGGCAGGAGGTCCCCTGCGCGCTCAAGGCACCGAGGAGCAGATCGGAGGGCGCGGGGGCGCGTCTTCGCTGACAGGCTGTTCGGAGTGAAAAAAGAAAGCTGAAGGATGCGGCGGCGGAGCGGTGAGTTGTAGACTCCCTTCATTCCTATTACCAACTTTAAAATCTGTCAGCTGTGCAAACTTGAACTTTTGGCTTGATTTGGAGAGGTGCGGCTGGAAACAAGTGAGCTCTCAGCCCCAAGGGAAGGAGGAGGGGGAGAGCCAAACCAAAGATGTCACACCCCTATTAAATGGATTTTCAGATTTAAACTTTTAATCTGGAAGCCCTGGGAACTTTGAATTTTGAAAACTTTATTTGTTGCCTCAATACCCGAAGCTGGCAGGGCAAGATGGCACACTTCCGTTGTCTTCATGAAATGTGAAACTTGACTCCACCTTTTAGCTTCAGGCTTCCGGTCTTTGTCTCCGTGCTACCTGGATAATTCTCTTGTGGATTGTTTGCTTCTGAACCCCCTGGAGTGAAAAACGACTGCTCTTTTGCCAGGGTGATTAGAAAACTCCCCTGTGCCTGGACTCTCTGTCTCCTGGACTCTCTTGACTGTTCTATCTTTCTGACTGATTCTTCTTTATACTGACTGGACTCTTTATTTTATAAACAATGGCATCTAAAAGACCACCTCCTGGAAAGTCAGGCTTTGCTGCCTCTGCCCCAACATCTGCAACCTCCAGTCCTAGCACACAATCAACGTTAACAGCCTTCAAGCAACCTAAATCTATGGACCTGGAGCTTCATCAAATGCTTCAACAACTTCTACAGGGACAAGAGGAAATAAAGAGACAATTGAAGGAGATGAAAGAAGAAATTAAAGAGAACCAGGATAAAATTAATAAGAACTTACAGAGACTGGATCTTTTGGAAGATGGGGCGGCTGAGATGAAGGAGGGGATAGAGGGTGTGCAGAGGGGAAACAAAGAACTTGACACCCAACAAATGAAAATAGAGTTTGAGAGAATGTCTTTTTATCTTAGATTTCAGAACGTGATGGAGACAGATGATGAAAACATAAGGGACATCATGACAACCATTTTGGCTGAGTATATTCAGAAGGAAAAACAACAGATGGGGTGGGAAATAGACCTGGCCTATAGAGTGAACTCAGCGTATGCTAGAACACACAATGTCCCCAGGGAGGTACACATTAAATTTCTTAGGAAAAGCTCAAGAGATGAAATCCTGAATGCACAAAGGGGGCAAGCCTTGATATACAAAGATAAGGAGATAACCATTCTGAAACAGATCCCCAAGAAAGTGAGGGAGAAAAGAAAATTTTATTCGCAATTGGCGAATAAGCTATACCAGAAGGGGGTGTGGTTTCGATGGTTACTGCCTGAAGGTATGCTAATATTCTGGGAGGAGACAAGAGTTAGAATTAATACACCCATAGAGGCGCAGGCCTTTATGGAAAAAAAATAAACTACTCCTAGAAAAACCAGAAGACACTTCAGTAGATGTACAAGACACGGGAGGGGCCGGAGCACTGCCAACTGGGGGAGATGGGGCGACATCAAGAAAGCTCAGATCACATAAATAAGTAAGAAAATCCACGTGATATAAACTGACCGAAATTACCAATTGAATTTACCACACTGACTATATGCTATTATGTAATATTTGAATTCTATGCAAATGTACACTATGAGTTTGGAGGGGGGGGTGCACCTACCGCATTTCGCGGCTGCCAAAATTTGTAATCTTTCCCATACCTTTTCCCTTTGTAAAATATTAAAAAACCAATAAAACTTTGTTTAAAAAAAAAAGTAAAAAAAGTTCCAACAATCAGTTGTGTGGCAATCAGCTGTGCCTCAGAATTTTTAAAAACTTTTAAAAGCCTTTTTTAACTAAATGATGGCAGCAAAGACTTAGACTTTTTCAGCAGCTTTATCCCAGGCATATGGAAGAAGAGGTGTGTCTTCAATCACATTTGCACCTGCCATTTTGACTTTTTTGACCTTAATGAGGACACCTTCCCATTGTGGTAAGGGTTGGGGACCCACACCCTCACTTTTGGCCCCTCTGACATCGGAATATAGTCCTACAGTTGAGGGAGTCCCCAAGCCCAGAGCTGCTCTGATTGAGATTCTAACAAACTCAACCTTAATACATCAGCTTGATGTATTGTGCTTGGGGCAGGAATCAGCTCTGCCTGCAGGTGTATTTTTTCTTCAGATCAAATGATTCCTTTCAAGCTACCACTTTTCAAATATGTTTGTTAGGATTTGTCCCCTCTGTAGATAATTAAACTGCAATTACTTCACAAATAACCCTAACCAAGCAATTAGATGAAGCAAGATGAAAGAGATTCTCACAGCTCTTATCACAAACAGTGGGTCTGGCTGCATTTGGGCACTTGATGGAAGACAGCGAGGAAAACTTACCATCCTCAAGTTTGAAGGGCCATCGAGCATTAAACAGAAGATGAAGGCATGACAATACTGTACAGGTAGTCCTCCACTTATGACTGTAGCCTGTCCATGACAGACATATGTTTGTAACAGTCATAAAACAGATTGGTCATGTGAATGGCCCGATTGTATGAGCTTCTTTCTTGGGGTCATTAAGTGAATTACAACAATTGTTAAGTGAATTCCTGTTAAGCAAACTCTGCAATTGTTAAGTAACAGATGTCCAGCTATTGCATTTTATGTTCTTTTCTAGATCTCCCAACAGTGACCATATTACCACCAAGTGCTTTTCTGCTAGTCCTCTTTTTATCTTTCCTTCAGCCTTTCCCAGCAGTAGAGCCTTCCCAGAGAGCTGGTCTTCATACAAGCTGTCTGTGAGCCCCTATTTGGGAAAACCAGCTAGAAAGCAAGAGGGGCTTTCAAGACTGTTGCAAAGCTTGCATCCTTTGACTAAATGGCACAGTTGATTGCTGCACAACTGAGTGTTGGAACTTTTTCTTAACTTTTTAAAGCATTTTTAAACTGGTAGTTAAAAAATGCTAAAAATTTTGAATTTCACCACTGAGGTATGTCACACGTAGAAGGAAACACAATAATCAAAGAAAAAAGTTACTGCCCAATCTAACCCAACCCAATCAGAAGCAGCCCCATTAAAACTGAGCAATCAATTTCTCCTCTTAGATGAAAATATGCAGGCCCACAACTTTCTCCTCAAAGAAAAGATGCAGACATCTAGAAACGAGATATATCAAATAGCCTGCGATAAACAGAAAAGCACCCCAGACTGCACCACCCCCGCAAAGGGAAGTGATTGGTGATAAGAGATTATATTCTCAAAAGAACAGAACCAGCCATCTGCAGACTGGACATACAATCTAGGGAGATATGTTGTCTCAGAAATCAAGGTTGTGGCTGAGGACCTAACCAAAACAATTAGGCCCACAGATTACTACCCTTTTCTACTACTACATGTAGGAACGAATGACACTAAGAAGGACTTGAAAACAATATTGAGCAACTAGGCAATAAAGGAACTAGGAGAACAAGTAGTGTTCTCATCAGTACTGCCAACAAAAGGTCAACATTCATTGAGGGGGAAAAGAATCCTAGAAATAAATCTCTGGCTAAAGGGTTGGTGTCACCAAGAAAACTTTGGTTTCCTGGACCATGAACTGCATTACCTAAAAGAAAAACTCTTGGCAAAGGATGGGCTGCACCTCATGAAAACAAGGAAAAAATGTCCTCGGAAAAACACTGGCTCAACTCATCAGAAAGGCTTTAAACTAAAATTGAGGTGCGTGCGTGCGACTAATCTTTAAAATTTCTAGAACACAAAACCAATCATAAATCCCAAGAAAACAAATCAAACAATGAGGTAGGGAATGATGGGGGGGAACCCCAAACAAAAATTAGGAGATGCAGGGATCATACCCATGGACAGACATAAAAGTCTTAAATACTTATATACAAATGCTCAAAGCTTGGGGAACAAACAGGGTGAACTAGAAGCAGTAGTACACGAGGGCAGGTAATGACTGGAATGTACTGATGGATGGATACAAATTGTTCAAAAGAAACAGATCAACAAAAAGAGGAAGTAGAGTTGTACTACTCTACAGAATGTATAGGGGTCAATATAAAAGGGAAAAAAGTAACATTGCCATAGGTGTATATTACAGACAACCCAATCAATCAGAAGAAATAGATGAACGCTTTGACAACCAGTTAACAAATGTATGTAGGAAGCATACCACAGTAGTAACGGGAGACTTTAACTATCCAGTTGGGAGATCAACTCTGCAGCAAGTGGGAGATCAAACAGATTGCTAACCAACCTACCCAACAATTTTATCATCCAAAAGGTAGAGGAGGGAACTAGAAGTAAAGCTATACTGGATCTAATTCTTAGTAATAGAGAAGAAATTATAGAGAGAGTAGAAGTTGCCAGAACTTTGCATGAAAGTGACCACATCATACTGGAATTCAATATAATGCAAACAAAAGCAATAGAAAATAATCCAACCAGTGTCTTTAAAACTTTAGAAGAGCTGATTTTAACAAACCCAGAGAGAGTGTAGGAAAGATTCCATGGATGAAAATCCTAAAGAAGAAAACTCAAGAAGCAAGGGAAACTCTGGAAAATGTGATCATAAAAGCCCAGTCCAGCACAATACCACTGAAAAAGAAAAATAAGAAATTCAAGATGAAACCAGCATGGCTGCACAAAGATCTCTCTGACAAACTGAAAGACAAAAAGGACAAGCAAAAAAATGGAAAGAGGGACACATAACTAAGGCAGAATATCAACAGATACAGAACATGAAAAGATGAAGTCAGGAAAGCAAAAGCTCAGAATAAGCAAAGATTTGCAACAAAAGTCAAAGATAATAAAAAAAGTTTCTTTCAACATATTAATAACAAGAAAAAAGTAAAGGAAAACAGTTTACTAAAGAGAACATGGCAAGGAAATAACTGGCAGTTGGGAGAAAGCAGAGTTGCTTAACTCATTCTTTGCATCAGTCTTCATGCAAAAAGAAATTATAGCCAAACATACCAAAAACAAAACTGTAAAAGACAAACTAGAAATAAAAATTAAAATAAGCAAGAAAATCACCGGGATTTGACAGATTACATCCCAGAGTTCTGAAGGAGCTGGCAGATGTTATCTCAGAACCATTGTGCCATATCTTTCAAAAATCCAGGAGCACCGAAGAAGTACCTGAGGATTGGAAAAGAGGTGATGTGGTTCCAAACTTCAAGAAAGGGGGGGGGGCAGACTCAGGAAACTACTAACATCAATACCTGGGAAGATCCTGGAAAAGATAATAAAAAACAGATCTGCAAACAACTAGAAGCAAATAAAGTTATAACTACCATATTTTGGAGTATAAGACGCACCAAGGTGTTGAAGAGGCAAATTTAAAAAAGTAGGTAGGTAGGTAGAGGGAGAGAGAGAAAGAGAGAGAGAGAGAGAGAGAAATACAGTAGATAGGTAGGGAGAGAGAGAGTAGGTAGGTAGGTAGGTAGATAGAGGGATAGAGAGAGAAATACAGTAGGTAGGTAGGGAGAGAGAGAGTAGGTAGGTAGAGGGGGAGAGAGAGAGAGAGAGAAATACAGTAGGTAGGTAGAGAGAGAAAGTAGGTAGGTAGGGAGATGTTTCCAGATGTATTTATCCATGTACTGGAAAAGGAAATCACTGACAACCTGCAGCACCTAAGACTTTGTTTCTGCTGGCACAGCACTTGATCAATTCTCATCAATCAGTTGAAGAGCTTTCCAAAAGGGAAAAAAAAGTTTTTGCACTCTGCAAACCTCCCAAAAACGGCCCGCTTTTCGTGAAAATGGGCCCTTTTTTTTAAAAAAAAGGCATGAATAGTCTTGGGGGGGCTTGCAGAGTGCTCCTGGGAGGGGGGGGCAAAAACGAGCAAAAAAGGACCCATTTTTTGTGAAAACGGGCCCATTTTTTGTCAAGGGTATACATGCCATTTTGGTGAAGGGGCGGGGCTTCGGGAGGCAAAAAAATGTTGTATTTGATGTATAAGACGCACCCAGATTTTCAGCCTCTTTTTTGAGGAAAAAAGGTGCGTTGGGTTTGTTAAAAACAGATGTTGCCAAACCAATCTTATTACATTTTTGAAAAAGTCACTAAATTAGTAGACCAGCAAAATGCTGTGGACATACTATACTTAGATTTCAGTAAGGCATTTGACAAAGTACACCACAATCTACTTGGTAAGCTAGAAAAATATGGAAGAGACCCAAACTTTCAGATCTCAGTAACTACTAAATTCATCATTTTAAATCCCACAGACGACTAATATGCTCTGCCTAAAGACTGGGTGGGTGGGTGGGCATGGCCAGCTGGTCATGTGACTGGGTGGGCATGGCCAACTTGATGTCACTCATGTCAAGGAGCGCCTCTGCGGCCTCTACTCACTCCTTGCCTCCCCCCCCAGGCTCCTTAGGGCCCCAAAAGGAAGCAGTTGTTGGAGCTAAGCAGCCACTATGAGAAAGAGCTGGCAAAACAGCTGGCTCAGTTCAAATTGTATCTGACAGAGAAGGGGGCTCAGCAGAAGCAGCTCCAAGCAAAGGGAAGACTTGTGGGAGTGCAAGGCCAGGTACCGGTGCCTGGAGGCTCAGCGGGCTAAGATGGTCAGCCAGTTCCAGGCCATGATGCTGTCCCACTGGAACAAGGCCCTCCAGCTCTTCGCCACCAGTGGCACTTCCCTCCAGCCTTCGCCCAAAGCCCCGCACCAAGAGGCTGAAGCAGATTCCAAGTTGGAATTTCTGCCCCCCTCCGACCCACACAAAAAGGCTCTCTGCAGCAACACAAACATTCATTGCATGTATCTGGCCCAGGGGCCATAGTTTGAGGGCCACGATTTAGTGCAATATAAAAAATGCAAATAATTTTTCTGTGGACCACAAAAAATTTCCCACGGACCACCAGTTGGTGACCGCTGGAATAGACATCACCACCAGATGGACTCCTTAATGGTACTACATCCACATGGAGAGAAGTAAGCAGTGGGGTACCTCAAGGCTCCATCTTAGGCCCAGTACTCTTCAACATTTTCATGTGACTTAGAAGAGGGAATAGAAAAGGAACTCATCAAATTTGCAGACAACACTAATTTGGCAGGAATAGCCAACCCCAGAAGACAAGCTCAGGATCCAAAAATATCTTGACAAACTTGAACAATGAGCCCTACCCAACAATATGAATTTTAATGTGGAGAGTTTTACATTTAGGCAGGAAAAATCAAAGGTATAGATAAAGATTAGGCGAAACCTGGCTCATAAACAGTAACTGTGAGAGGGATCTAGATCACTTGAATATGAGCCAGCAATGTGTAGCAGCAGCCAAAAAAGCAAATATAATCCTGGATTGTATTAACAGAGGCATAGAATCAAGATCATGCATGTCAGCCTCTGTTTTGGTTACTTGCTTAAAACTGCTTTGCTACGCTTGCTTACTATTGGCTGCCATAGGAATCGGGGAGGGGGGGCATGGTATTGGGGAAGGGAATAATATTGTACTGGAGGAGTCTTGTTCTCACCATCTTCTGCGCAATATGGTGGCTGATGTTTAGACTTCGTCAAGGCCAACCGTCTCACATACCAACTTGATGAGGCTGTTTGAAGATGCACTCAACATGACACCTTAGGGCAGCGATGGCGAACCTTTTTTGGCTCGCGTGCCATAAGTGGGGGAGCGCAGGGGGGTCGTGTGCAGGCGTGCCGCACCCATAATGCATCCTGAAGGTCCTTGAAGCCTCCGGACCAGTCAAAATGACCCTCCGGGCAAACAGGAAGTCCATTCCTGAACTTCCGGTTTGCCTGTAGGGCTGGGGTTTTGCGCTCCGGAGGCTTCAGGGAAGCTCATGAAGCCTCCGGGGGGCGGGGGGCTCTTTGCGCCCTCCCCAGGCTCCTATAAAGCCTCTGGAGGCTGGGGAGGGTGAAAAATGGCTTTAAAAAAGGGTGAATTCAGCTGGGCAGCACGCGCATGCGCGCTGCCCAGCTAACAGGGCAGCGCCTCGCATGCCCTGACAAATGGCTCTGCATGCCACCTGTGGCACGCGTGCCATAGGTTCGCCATCACTGCCTTAGGGAGTTGCAGATTGGACACTGTGTTGGGGAATCGGGGGAAGGGTGCTGGGTAAATGTTTGATATGTATATGTTCTTGCGTTTCTGGCTCATATTGCTTTCCTTTTAGCTACTTTCACTTCATATCTAGTAAAAGTACTTTATCTCTATTAACATGGAGTTGAGGTTTTTCTTTCTTGGATATTGAAGGAGGCATGCCTGACATTAAGCAAGATCACACTTCGCACCCATTCCGGACTTAAAAGCCTCCGTGGGGTAAGCACCAAATGTCTAACCCCTGCAACAAGCAGGAGAAGAGAATGGCAAGGGTCACAACCAGCCGAAAACCAGAAGATTTATTTATTTTATTTATTATTCACACTTATAGACCGCCCCCTCTCCCGGAAAGGACTCGGGGCGGTGTACAGTCACTAAAATACATTCTAAAATACATACATAAACAATTAAATTAATACTGGTGAAGGAGGTTATGAGACTGTAATCGAATAATAAATATAATACGTTAAAAGCCTATAAACCCTTAAAACCCAATTAAAATAAATAAATCCCGGGAGGTAAAACTAAGACGGTGCCAGGCCAGCTGATTGAAATAGGTGAGTCTTTAACTTTTGCCGGAAGGAGCGGAGGTCGGTGGTGGTTCGAATGTCTGGGGGGAGGTCGTTCCAGAGGGTTGGGCCCATCACAGAGAAGGATCTACTCCTAGGTGTCGCCCGCTGGCATTGCCTGGCAGACGGCACCAGGAGGAGCCCCTCCCTGTGTGAGCGGATAGGTCGCAGGGACGTGTGTGGTAGGATGCGATCCTGCAGATAACTAGGTCCTCTGCCATGGAGCGCTTTAAAGATGGTAATCAATACCTTGAAACGCACCCGAAAGGCTACAGGTAGCCAGTGCAGCTCGCGCAGGAGAGGTGTTACGTGGGAGTAACGAGTGCTTCCCATAATAACCCGCGCGGCTGCGTTCTGAACCAGCTGCAGTCTCCGGATGCGTCCCAAGGGAAGCCCCATGTAGAGAGCATTGCAGTAGTCCAGGCGAGACGTCACCAGCGCATGAGTGACCGTGCGCAGGGCACTCCGGTCCAGTAGGGGGCGCAATTGGCGCACCAGGCGAACCTGGTGGAATGCCCCCCTTGCCACGGCTGTCACATGGTCCTCCATTGACAGCCGGGCATCAAGGAGGACACCCAAATTGCGCGCCCGCTCCACAGGGGACAACTGTTCGCCCCCTATGGCCAGCGATGGAGTCAGCTGGCTGAACCGAGGTGCCGGCAACCACAGCCACTCGGTCTTGGAGGGGTTGAGTTTGAGTCTGTTGTCCCCCATCCAGACCCCGACGGCCTCCAAACACCGGGACATCACTTCGACAGCCTTGTTGGGGTGGTTTGGGGTTGAAATATACAGCTGAGTATCATCAGCGTAGAGGTGGTATTCAACCCCAAAACCACGGATGATCTCACCCAGCGGCTTCACATATGCGTTGAACAGGAGAGGCGAGAGGACCGACCCCTGTGGCACCCCACAAGTGAGTGGCCTCAGGGACGACCTCTGTCCCCCTGTCAACACACATTGCTTCCGGTCAGAGAGGTAGGAGCCGAACCACCGCAAAACGGTGCCTCCGACTCCCATCCCCTCCAACCGGCGCAATAGGATACCATGGTCGATGGTATCAAAAGCCGCCGAGAGGTCTAATAGGACCAGGATAGAGGAGCAACCCCTATCTCTGGCCCTCCAGAGATCATCGACCAACGCGACCAAGGCTGTCTCGGTGCTGTGCCCGGGTCGGAAGCCGGACTGGCGTGGGTCTAGATAATCGGATTCGTCTAGGTGTCGCGGGAGCTGCTGCGCCACCACATTCTCAACAACCTTCGCCACGAAGGGAAGGTTGGAGACTGGACGATAGTTAGCTAGCTCCATTGGGTCGAGTGAAGGCCTCTTGAGCAAGGGTCTCACCACCGCCTCTTTCAAGGCGGTTGGTAAGTAACCCTCACCCAATGATGCGCTCACCAGGCCCAGGAGCCAGCCTCGTGTCACCTCCCAGGCTGCCAGTACCAGCCAGGAGGGGCACGGGTCCGTTAAACAAGTGGTGGGTCGCAGCCGTCCACGCAACCTGTCCAAATCCTCGGGGGCAACAGAGTCAAACTCCTCCCAGAGTGGTCTCTCAAGACTCGCTGTTGGCGGCTCGTCTGGTCCACTGACGGAGGTCCACCCGCTCCGGATCTGATCGATTTTGTCCTGAAGATATTCCCCAAACTCCTCTGCTCTACCCTGTAAGGGTGTCTCCCGCACCCTCTGCGATAGAAGGGAGCGAGTCACCCTAAACAGGGCGGCAGGGCGGTTATCCGCGGACGCAATAAGAGCAGCACAATGTCTACGTTTGGCCGCTCTTATTGCCACAAGGTAAGTCCGCAAATAGGCTCTTACCTGTGTTCGGTCAGATTCGGAGCGTGAGGACCTCCACCTGCTCTCTAGACGTCTCCTGTGGCGCTTCATCACCCTAAGCTCCTCAGTGAACCAAGGAGCCCGGGTGGGTCGATGCCGCAGGAGAGGTCGCAAAGGCGCAACCCGGTCCAAGGCCCCAGTCGTCGCCCTATTCCAGGCAATCACTAGGTCCTCGGAGCGGGAGCGGGACAAGGCTACAGGAATTGGCCCAAGCTCCGTCTGGAATCTATCAGATTCCATCAGGTGCCTGGGGCGGTACCAGTTTATAGAGTCTGGTTCCGCCTCCTCGCGGTGGGGGATAGCGCCAGGGAAGTCCAGCCGGAGGGATGAGTGGTCTGACCATGACAGGGGCGTGATAACTAAATCCCCTATTCCCAGATCACTCGTCCACTGTTCAGATACAAAAATGAGGTCCAGTGTATGGCCCCCTTCGTGAGTGGGGCCCTGCACTAATTGGGTCAGGTCCATGGCCGTCATGGAAGCCATGAACTCCCGGGCCACCTCGGAAGCCGCTCCCATCGACGGCAAGTTAAAGTCCCCCATGACCAAAAGTCTGGGAGTCTCAACTGCCGTCGCTGAGATTAGCTCGAGGAGCTCGGGCAGGGCTGCTGATGCATAGCGAGGAGCCAAGTATACAATCAGCAAGCCCCACTGCCTCCCTGGGCCCCAGTTCACACCAAGGGACTCACACCCGGGTATCTGAGGAACAGTGAACTCCCTCGGCTCTAAACATTCCCGCATAACCACCGCCACCCCTCCACCCTTACCCAGGGCCCGAGGCTGATGAAATGCACGGAAACCCGGTGGGCACATTTCCACGAGGGGTAAACCACCCTCGTGGCCCAGCCAGGTCTCCGTTATCCCTGCAAGGTCTAGCTCCCCCTCTGAGATCAACTCATTAATGAGGGGGGCCTTGTTGGTGACAGACCTTGCGTTACAAAGCATCAGCCGCAGGCCCTGGCTCTGTATGACCTGTCCACCTAGACTGCAGGGGTTGGTACAAGCGACCGGGCGTAACCAACAGCCACGGTCTCCCAACCGACCTTGAGATCTTATCCTGTCCTCGCATCCCCTCCTCCCCGCGACCGTTGTAATAGGGCAACCCTCTGCTTTAGTGACCTTTATATTCCCCCCCTCCACCGCATCCCCGTCCTTCCTGGACTCACCTATATGTCCGGCACTGGCTCTCCTCCCGGTCTGAATAGCCCTCCCCCCCACCCTGGAACCCCCTAAAAAAGATAAAAAACATTTTACTAAAAATCCCCTTAGCTTCCGGTTCCTGCACCTCTCGGGGTCCACGAACCCGTCCTCGAGGCGGGCCCTTGAAAGAACCAAGGGCCAAACCTGCGAGAGAGGGGCCTCCCGCAGGCGGAGCAAATCTAGCCTCGAGTAAGTTATTATCAAAGTTCCAATAGGGGTTAAGGTGCTGTAGGTGGTAAGAATAAGTCAGTATGGGGGGAAGGTTGAAGATGACTGGCAGGCAGCAGAAAGAGAGGATCTCATGATGACCCATACTTTACACCTTCTTCAGGAGGCTTGGGAATGGCGGCGCACTCGTGTAAGTCTCACTGAAAGGGAGAGTGGATTAGCCGAGCAGACGGAGGGGGGAGCAGAAGACCTGGTTAGCCCTGAAATGTCCCTGGGAACAGGTCCCAGATTTGGGCAAGAGAGCCACAGCAGCAGTTTGAGCTCCCCCAAGGATGGGGGGAAACCCCCAATGTCTCAGATTCCTCCACTTGGAGTGAACTACAAAGGAGGTCCCAAAGAACTGGGGTTTTTTTACTGCAAGTTTGGGATTACATGCAAGAGTATGGGGAAGTTTTCTCATCGGAAGTTGCCAAAGAAAGAAGTGTTACTATGGCTTTGGGAGGCAAAGCGGCTGCCTGAATGTTAGCCTTGCATAATGATGATTCCCTCCTTCTGAGGGATTACAAGGAGTTTATGACTGCCCTGAGGAAACGTTTTAATGACCCCCTCCTAAATCAAAAGGTGAAAAGCAGGATGAAACCCTTAACCCAGGAGGGGAATCCTGAGGTTGAGTACACACAGGAGTTTTGTGAGCTGTTTGCGCATATGCTGACCCCGGCTGGTGGCGAGGAACCTGGCTGGCAGCTAGGGAGATGCTGTAAAACTGCCCCGGAAGGCGTGGAAGGTGCTGATGTCCTTCCTCCAGGCCAGGAGGAGAAGGAACCCTCCTCTTCCGCGGGAGAAAGTGAAACTGATTCAGATGATGACCACTTGGTGAGTCCCCGATCGGGCCCCATGACCATCCCAGTAGAATTAAAAGTGCCATCAACTGGAGCCCAGGGGAAGATGCAAGCCCTTTTAGACTCTGGATGCACCCGAAGTGCAATCAGCCCGGAGGTGGTGGAGAAAATGGGTTTAGACTGAGGACTTTGAAAATGCCCATTGCCTTTTGCCAGTTGGATGGGTCAATCGCTGGGGGTGCCCCTGCCCATTTTCTAACTGAACCAATAGAAATGTGGATGGGGGATCACCAAGAAACCTTGAGTTTCATTGTGGCACCTGGGATGGATCAGCCCCTCATACTGGGATTATCGTGGCTACAGAAATGGAACCCTTACATGAACTGGAGGAAAGGGTGGTTGTGCATTTGTTCCGCAAAACCCACTGAGAAGGGGAGGACATCCCACATAGCCAATGCCAAAATGAACCTAGCTGCTGCACTGCAGGAAAAGATTAAAGGAGAAGAGAAAATCCCCAAAGAATATTGGGACCTCAAGGAGGTTTTCAGTGAAAAGGCCTCCAACAAACTACCCCCCCCTACTGCGTCACTGATTGCAGCATTGAAATCATCCCAGGGGAGAAACTCCCTAAGCCCCAGATATACTTAATGACCTCACGTGAAATGGATGAATTTGAAAATTTCATTGACAAAAGCTTAAAAAGTGGTTTCATACAACCAGCTAGGTAACGAGTGGCCGCACCTGTATTGTTCGGAGAAAAGAAAGATGGCTCCTTTCATTTATGTGTGAATTAAAAACCTTAATGGAATTTGCGTGGAAAATGTATACCCCCTGCCACTCATGAAGGATATGTTAGCCCACTTGGGGAAGGGGAAGATTTTTACCAAGTTGGACCTAAGGGAGGCCTACTACAGAGTCAGAATCAAAGAAGGGGATGAGTGGAAAACTGCTATCCTTTGGGATGCTTCCAGTTCAGAGTACTCTCGTTTGGTCTGCACGGGGCGGTTTTCGTTTGGTCTGCACGGAGCAGTTTTCATGCAATAAATGAAGTTTTGCATGAACACCTGTACAAGGGCGTGTTAGTCTATCTCGACAACATCCTTATCTACATGGAAACACATGAGGAACACATGACTTTGGTTCCCTCAGTCCTCAAGAAACTCTGAGCTGCTGAACTTTATGTGAAATTGTCTAAATGTAAATTTCATCAGAAGATCGATTACCTGGGATACCGTATCTCCCACAAAGGCATTGAGATGGATCCGGCAAAAGTCCAGGCCACTACTGATTGGGCGCCTCCTCGCACCCATAAGCAATTGCAAAGTTTTCTGGGATTTGCAAATTTTTACCGTCAATTTATTCTCTCGTTCACTAACATCGCTCTGCCCATTACAAATCTTCTAAAATCTAAAGGAGAAGCAAAACCTAGGCCTTTGAACTGGACTATGGCGTGTCAAACCGCTTTCGAGAAATTAAAGCGACTCTTTGCAGCAGAACCAGTTTTGAAACACCCTGATATGGATGTGCCATTCGTGGTACAGGCTGATGCCAATGACGTAGCGGTGGGGGCGGTATTACTTCAAACAAATGCTGAGGGTAAATTGCAACCGTGTGCGTAAGCTTACAGAGACAGATAGGAGATGGGCCATATGGGAGAAGGAAGCTTTTGCTGTTAGATGGGCTTTGATGACATGGCGACATTTCCTGGAGGGGGCAAAACACCCTTTAGAAGTATGGACTGATCATAAAAATTTAGAAGTGTTGAAGACGCCGTGAAAACTGTTACCTAAACAAGTGCGTTGGGCACAACACTTCAACTGGTTCAATTTTACCCTGAAATACATCCCAGGGGGGAAGAATTTTATGGCTGATGCCTTGTCCAGGCTTCCCCAGTACAATAGCTCTAAACTGAGTGTGGTTCATCCTGTCATCCCAGCTAGAAATATTGCTGCCCCAATGATTACTAGAAGCCAAGACCCAGTAGACTTGGATGTAATTACGGACCTAATGAACAAACTCAAAGATGGCCTTGAATCCGATGACTGGTTCAAGGAACATTCTGATGAAGGCACCATGAAAGATGGACTGGAGTGGGTAGGAGCTAAACTGTGTGTTCCAGCTGACCTGAAACCTGTCGTACTTCAACAGGCCCACAATTCGAGAATGGTGGGCCATTTTGGATTTGTAAAGACTTTGCATCTGATTAAGAGGCAATTTTGGTGACCTTCATTGAAAAAAGATATTGAGTTTTACATAGCCAGTTGTCCCATCTGTGCGGCCACAAAAAGACCACCGGGGAAGCCCCAGAGTCTCCTCCAAAGTGCTGCCCATCCTGGGGCCCCATGGAAAGAGATATCAATGGACTTTATGGTCGAGTTACCAGAAAGTCTGGGAAATACCGTTATTTGGGTTATCACCGATCTGTTTTCCAAACAGGTTCATTTTGTGCTGTGTTCCAAGATCCCATCAGTGAAGTCGTTGGCTAAATTATTTATTTCACATGTATATAGGTTGCATGGAGTGCCTGAATGCATTATTTCAGACAGGGGAGTCCAATTCACCTTCCTCTTTTGGAAAGAGTTCCTGAAATTGATTGGCTCTGCCCAGGGGCTAAGCTCCACCCACCATCCTCAGACTAATGGGGCTTGTGAACGGACTAACTCAGTTTTGGAGCAATACCTCCAATGTTTCATCAATTATCAACAGGATAATTGGGCTGAACTGTTACCACACACAGAGGTGGCGTACAATAATTTGGTACACAGCAGTACTGGCATGACCCCTTTTAAAATTGTGTTTGATCAGGATTTTGTGCCAATTCCTGAATTGCCTCAGGAGAAACCACAAATTTTGTCCTTGTCTGAATGATCAACTTCGGCAGTTTTGGCCCATGACCCGCAAAGCGTTAGATGCGGCGCACCAGGCTCACAAACGACAAGCGGATAAGAGAAGGGTTAAGCCAAAAGAGTGCCAAGTTGGAGATAGTTTTAGTCCAAGTTTCTGCAAACCACCCAAAAGTCGAAGAAGTTGGGGCCAAAGTACATAGGTCTGTTCCCCATTGTAAAAATCATAAATCCGGTATAGGTGAAGTTGGACCTGCCGAAAAACCTTAGCAGAATTTATCCTGCATTTCATGTGAACCTGTTGAAACCAGAGCATACGTCTTCCTTTCGTCCGCCTCAACCTTCACTCCGGTTCCTCTTCTTATTGAGGGAGAGCAACATTTTGAAGTTAAGGAAATCTTGGACTCCAGAAAACATGGAGTATTTAGTGTCCTGGAAACATTTTCCCCTTCCAAGGCTGAATGGGTTGACAAATCTCATGTTAAAGCTCCCAGACATTTGCAGAAGTTCTACACCAGTTATCCTGATAAGCCTTGATTTTATAATAGATGTATATGCTAGATTGTTATTTTGTATTGTTTTCCCTCTCTCTTTTCTTGCAGGGATGATGTCTTTCTGAAGGAGGGCTGGATGTCAGCCTCTGTTTTGGTTACTTGCTTACGGCTGCTTTGCTACGCTTGCTTACTATCGGCTGCCATAGGAACCGGGGAGGGGGGCATGGTATTGGGGAAGGAAATAATATTGTACCGGAGGAGTCTTGTTCTCACCATCATCTGCGCATGCTGGTGGCTGATGTTTGGATTTGGTCAAGGCCAACCGTCTCACATACCAACTTGATGAGGCTGTTTGAAGATGCACCCCACATGACACCTTAGGGAGTTGCAGATTGGACACTGGGTTGAGGATTTGGGGGGAGGGTGCTGGGTAAATGTTTGATATGTATATGTTCCTGCCTTTCTGGTTCAGATCTTGCTTTCCTTTTAGCTGCTTTCACTTCATATCTAGTAAAAGTACTTTATCTATATTAACATGGAGTTGAAGTTTTTCTTTCTTGGATATTGAAGGAGGCATGCCTGACATTGCGAAATATTGATGCTGTCAACCTTGAAGTTGGCGAAACTGTGGCCATTTTCTTTTCTGTAGTTTTCTCTAGGGAAGTTTCTATTCTCACTGCTTCAGGACTGACACAGTCTGGAGTGAAGGGGCCAGAGAGGGGGGTGTGTGTGTAGAGATAGCTGGGGTATTGTAGCCTAAATTAAAGTCCTTCCCCTGGGTATCAAGGACATTGGTGCAGATGTTCAAAAGGTGGAGACTGAGGTGTCCTAGCAACTGGACGGTATGCTGATTGGACCATGTGACTCGGGTGGGTTTGCAGCACGTGTTTTCTGGCCGCGCATTGCTAGCGCATGCGCAGTTGACTAAATATTGTTTTGTGCATGCACAGAAACACGACGGCAATGGCATAAGAGATCAGGCAACCAGTTTGGGGGCTTGGCCAGCCTGGGTCCTGCTGGTTCTGCGACCCAGGCCTCAATTCACTACGGGTTTGGCCGAACTGGGCTGAACCAGGAGCAACCCACCTCTGATGTGACTGGAGACTCTGGGGAGAAGAGAGAGTTTTACTTTTAATTAGGTGTAAAACTGGCGAGAATTTAGAGCCACTTTTCCACCAGGAATGCCAATTTGATATGTCCCAATAAAATGTTCTTTGAAGAATTGCCTGCCTCAGAGTTCTTATTGAATGGGATGTATTACTAGGAACCTTGACAGATGCTGCTTTATAAAACCCTAGTAAGACCACACCTTGAATCCTGCAACCTATTTTGGGCACCATATTTGTTCTGTCCCAAGCCACTATATACTGACGCAGACGTGGCTGTCTGCCATAACTAAGGAGGGAGATAAGCAACCCCTTGGCTAGGAGCCCAGAAAACTATCTCTATGAAAACAAGGCTTAAACTCACGAAATTCTCCCAATCATTCACTACGCCTGGATTAGTAAACTGTTGTTTCCTGCAAAATTCCCCTCCCGTTGCCCCACCTATAAGCTCTCCGGGAGAGGCCAATCAGTAGCCACCTGTTTCCTATTTTCTTCTGTGAGCCTTTTTCCAAAGCTGCTCCCTCCTCCTCTCAGCTCTACGCATACGTACCTCAGGGACAGCCTCCCTCTGTTCTTCCTCACTGCTCCCTGACTCAGATGCTGTCTGGTGGCCAACAGGTCTCTTTAGTCCCTGCTCTGACTCTGAACACCCGCAGAGTCTTCCTCAGCCTCCAGGGCAGTCCCATAGTGCTCATCACTGTCAGATTCCAGCAACAACTCAGCCGGCCGCTGTTGAGCCACAACACTATCCCTCACCGCAGGGCCCTTCCCCCAGGTCTGGCGTTCAGGGTGTGGCTTAGATGGGAATTACTCATGGAAGGTCTGCACCAAAGCAGGTGCGTGCACGGAGGGCGCATCCTCCCAGGTAAAATCCTCTGGCCCATAGCCCTTCCATTCAATCGGGTATTGGAACCATCCTTTCAGCCATCGGGAGTCCTGGATACTGGCAACTTTGTACTTGGGCGGCTCTTCATCATCACGAGGTTCTGGTTGTGGATAATCTGGTTGGCGAAGAGGACAAGCCAGCCATTCAGGAGCAAGGAGAGATCAACGAAAGACCGGATGGACTCGCATCGAATTGCAATGTCAGGCGATAGGCGACCAGATTGATGACTGCTTCAACATGAAATGGGCCAAGGTAACTTTGGTCTAACTTCTTTACTGGCCGTTCTGATGGAAGGTGTCTAGTGGACAGCCACACTCGATCCCCTACAGTCAATGCTGGTGTCGCACGCAGAGACCTATCCGCGATTCTCTTATAGTCCTCCTTGGCTTTATCCAGATATCGTTGCACCACTTGATGGACCGCCTATAGTTCCGACAGAAAGTCCTTAGCTGCGGGGACCGGTGAGTCAATTGGTGTGAGGGGAAAGAACTGAGGATGATATCCTACATTGGCCAAAAAGGGCATTGTTTGCGTGGATGTGTGCTGCAAGTTATTGAACGCAAACTCCGCCAATGCCAGGTAGTCCGCCCAATCATTTTGCTGCTGGTTCATAAAACAGTGCAGGTACTGCTCCAAGATCCCGATCACTTTCACTGTCCCTCCGTCGGTTTCTGGATGGTGCGCTGAGGACAAGCAGATTTTTATATCCAGGGCCTTCATCAGCTCTTTCCAAAACTGGGCTCTAAATTGTGTTCCTCTGTCTGACACAACCCTGTCAGGTAGGCTGTGCAGCCTGAAAGCATGTTGGATAAACATGCGAGGGGTGGCGTGGGCTGTCGGTAATCTCCGACACATGATAAAATGCGCCATCTTCGTCAGCATGTCTATCACTATGAACACCGTGGTAAATCCAGAAGACGGAGGCAAGTCTGTCAGGGAGTCCATAGAAATGGCCCCCAGGGTCTCTCCGGTGTTGGAATCGAATACAAACGACCCACAGGGAGTGGCGTGTCTGGAATCAAATCGATGGGGCAATCATATGGCCGGTACAGTGGCAATTTGTCTGCTTCTTTTTTTTAAATATATTTCTTTTTTGTTTTAACATTTAAAACAATGCAATGCCGCGGAGTCGGGGTGATCATATATTCATATTATGTACAGCTAGTTTCAACCATTAACAGTTATTCTACTTAATACATTGTCTGTCCTTCTGTTCGATCACAATATATACATTTGTTCCAGTCTTGTCATCTTAACTTATACCAGTCATAAAATCTATTCCATACCTCAAAATATTCTGATTCCCCTTTATTTTTAAGTTCCAAAGTGAGCCTATCTGCTTCTGCACAGGCCAACACTTTTCTGATTATATCTAGCTCTGATGGTGTATTTTCTTTTTTCCAATGCTGTGCATAGGTTATGCGCGCTGCAGTCAGTATATGTATAATTAGATAGAGTGTATCTTTCTTAAACCCCTCCGGTATTATGTCTAGGAGAAAAGTTTCTGGTTTAAACATAATTTGTTCTCCCACCATTTGTTCTAACCATGATTGGACCATTTTCCAATATTTTTTGCCTCATTGTACGTCCACCACATATGGTAGAAAGTGCCCAGTGTTTTTTTTACACTTCCAACATTTTGGGGGCAGATTTTTGAACATTTTAGAAAGCCGTGCTGGCGGGAGATGCCATCTGTAGAACATCTTGTAAAGGTTTTCTTTATACGCCATAGCCAATGTTAATTTCTGATTAAGTATCCAAAGTTTTTCCCACTTAGCCAATTCCACATTGTAACCGAAATTTTTCGCCCAGGCGACCATGGTTTCTTTGACATGTTCTTCCTCTAGTTTATATTCCAACAAAAATCTATACAGCACTTTGATCAGTCTGTTTTCTGTCTGTATCAACAGTTTATCTAATATTATGTAGTCTTTGGCAATACCTTAATTCTTCCTATCCTGTGCATACCTTGATTGTATCTGTAAATAAGACCACCATTCTACTTGTATTCCTTGTGATGTCAATTCTGATCTAGTTTTGATCTCCCCCTGCCTGTTCAATAGCTCTTTATATGTGACTATATTTTCCACGTTAATTAAATTTGGGTGTATGTATGCTTCCATTGTAGATAGCCAAATAGGTATTTTGGTATAGTGGTCATGTTTAATTTCGTTCCATATTATTAACAGAGATTGTCTAATGTAATGTCTACTAAAATATTTGTGTGCAGATCCTTTTTCATACCAGAGGAAGGCATGCCAGACTGCTTGGAGGTCATGACCTTCCAATTTGAGTAATCTTTTATTTCTCAGCATTATCCATTCCCTTAGCCATGTTAATATGGCCGCAGTATAATAGAGTTCCCAATCTGGTACGCCAAATCCTCCCTTTTCCTTAGTGTCTTGCATAGCCTTAAGTTTTATTCTTGGTTTTCTTCCCTGCCAGATAAATTTCGAAACCAATTGGTTCAAATCTTTGAAGACACCTTTTTCTAATTTAATGGGTATATTCTGAAATAGGAAAAGAAATTTTGGTAATATATTCATTTTTATAACTGCAATCCTGCCCATCAGGGACAGTTGTAGGGTTTTCCATCTTTCTAGATCCTTCTTAGTTTTATTAATCAGATTGGTATAATTGTCTTCTTTGATGGTCACACACCTCGCAGATAAATAGATATTTAACTTTTTTGACAATTTGGATACCCAATTTCTTCGTTAACTCCTCTTTTGCTTTTGATTTCATATTTTTAGTCAGCATTTTGGTCTTTGTCATATTTATCTTTAGACCCGCTATTTTCCCATACTCTGTCAGTTCCTCAATGAGTTTCGTACCAGACTTCATAGGGTCTCCTAGCACAAACACTAGATCGTCCGCAAAGGCCTGTAACTTAAATTGCTCCTTTTTAATTTCTAGTCCCTTTATCTGTACCTCTTTATGTATATTCCTGGCTAGTACTTCTAGGGTTAGTATAAACAACAGGGGAGATAGGGGGCAACCTTGTCTTGTACCCTTCTGGATTACAATGCTTTGTGTTAGTTCACCTTTGATTATTACTTTGGCTTTTTGGTTTGTATAAATTGCTCTGATCGTGTTTATAAATTTATCCCCACAATCCATATATTCTAATTGTTGGTGCAAAAATTCCCAGTTGACATTATCAAATGCCTTTTGGGCATCGAGAAAGATTAGTGCAATCTGTTTGTCATTGTGCACTTCATAATATTCAAGAATGTCCAACATAATTCTCATATTGTTTTTAATTTGTCTTCTGGGGAGGAATCCGTTTTGATCTGTATGGATGAACGATGTAAGAAATTTTTTCAGCCTTTCTGCTATTATTGAGGCAAAGATTTTGTAGTCTGCATTTAGCAGTGATATTGGTCTGTAGTTTTGTATAAGCACCCGGTCTGTGTCCGCCTTAGGTAATAGTACAATGTTAGCCTCCGTCCATGATAACGATGTCTTCACCTCTTTCAACACAGCGTTGTAGACTTCCAACAATGTTGGGACAAGTATATCCTGGAATTCTTTATAAATTTCCGCTGGCAACCCATCCGGCCATGCAGCTTTATTATTCTTTTGTCTTTGTATGGCCTCGGTTATCTCTGATGTTTTAATGTCTTCATTGAACATGTCCTTAATCTCCTCTGGCACCTTTGGCAGATCTGACTTTTCCAAATACTGTAATATTCCTTCCTTTGTATAATCTCGGTTTTCTTTATATAATTGATCATAAAACTCTTGGATAATCTTTTTCTTTTCCTCTATTTGGTAGCAGATCTCGCCTTTTTCATCTTGTAGTTTATTGATCCAGTTCTCTTGTTTTTGCTTCCTCAACCTATAGGCTAGCCATCGCTCCAGTTTATTTGCATTCTCAAAGAAGTTTTGTTTTGCTTTTTTAATAGATTGTGCCAATTTTGCTTTTTCAAATATAGCCAATTTATGTTTAATCAGTTCCATATTTCCTTTTATACTTCTGTTCTGCGGTTTCTTTTGCAGTTCACTCTCTAAATTTCTATACCTTTCTTTCAGCTCTCTTATTTTTAGATTCTCAGTTTTTTTCTTCCTGGCTGTAGCTGATATTGTGACCCCTCTTATAAATGCCTTAGTCGTATGCCATAGGTTTTGTATGGATGTGTCTCCTGGTCCGTTTTCTTTGAAGAAGAATCTTAATTCTTGGTTGACTCTTTTAATATATTCCTGGTCTTTTAGAATTGACCTATTGGGTGACCAACGATAACTGCCCTTTTGTTTTTTTCCAAATAATCCTCATGGGATTGTGGTCAGCCCATAGATTGGGTTCTATATCTATCTCCTTCACTTCTGAGATTAGCTCCATCGGCAGCCAGACCATGTCTATCCTTGACCAGGATTCGTGTCTATTCGAGTAGAAGGTATATTGCTTACCCTCTGGACATCTTTCTCACCATACATCAAACAAATTAAGTTCTTCAGCCATTTGGAAGAATGACCTTGGCAATGTTCTCCTAGCTCCTTTTCTCTTCTTTCCACTTTTATAGTCCCATTTCGGGTCGACTATAGCATTGAAACCACCCAGTAAACAAACATTTTCGCTTCCCATCTCTCGAATAATGCTATGTAGTCTATGATAAAAGTTTTCCTGGCCTTCATTAAGTGTATATATTACAACCAGTGACACCTTTTTTTGGTTTAACATTATTTCCACGATTAGTATTCTCCCTTCCTCATCATGATAAATTAGTTTAGTCTGAATTGTGTCTTTGACATATAGTGCTATTCCTCTTTTCTTTTGGTCAGCCAGTGCCGCGTAAAGTTTACCCAATCTAGGACATTCTAAAATCTGGATCTGTCTTTTAGTCATGTGGACCTCTTGCATTGCAATTATATCATAGTTCAAATGTTTTAATTTATTAAATATTAAATACCTGTTTTAGAATTGTTAGTTGTCGTTGGTTGTAAATTATCGGGTCGTCTCTAATTCTATTCAGCACCTTGTCACGTATTGATTTTTTAACAAACTTTACATGGACTTTTCTTGGTAGATTATTCTTTTTTGCGTAATTTGTCTGTATTCTATACGTCTTGTCGATCTCATTTGCCATCTCATCCTTTTCCCAAAGCCTTTGCCATTAGGTCTGCCATCGTGTCTGGTAAATCCTCGGCTTTTTCTTCCTTTACGTTCTGGAACCGTAGTTGTTGGGCTGCTTTCTCCAATTGTAACACGAGGACCGTTAACTCAAGTTCCTTGTTTGCCTGGATCAGCCTATCACTCAGCTGCTCCATTTTTTCATCCTCCTTTTCCAACCTTCCTTCTATTACATTTATTCTTTGTTCGTGTTTATCGATCCCCAAATGTGGCCCCAAATGGGCCACCTTCTTTCCGTAATGGACGCCTGCCCCTTCCCAAAAAATGGCGCCACCCCAAATAGCTGCCCAGAGGTATATATTTAAATATGTGGCTTGGAACTTCTCAAATTTATTGTCAATCTTCTGCATTCTCTCCTTTAATTCTACCGTATCACTCCTGATTTCTTTAATATCCTTTTTTAAGTTCTTCGTGATTTTTAGCCATTGCATCTTGCATGGACTGCAGCATCATCTGCAATTCCTTAGTTGAGTTGGATCTTTCTCTCTGAGGCATATCCTCCGAAGATCTTTGGTTCGAGGGACTGGCAGTCGCTAGGGATAGCTGGGATGCTGGCTTCCTCCCCGTGCCAATTTTCGTAAAATTTGTACTACTTGTCATTTTTTGGAGGAATTGGATCCCTACTTTAATTTTTTCCCAGAACTCCCACTTACTTCTCTCCCTCGTGACTTTCTCCAGTCCCCCTTCTTTCTTTCTTTCTTTCTTTCTTTCTTTCTTTCTTTCTTTCTTTCTTTCTTTCTTTCTTTCTTTCTTTCTTTTTTCTTTCTTTCTTCCTCCCTCCCACCCTCCTTCCTTCCTTCTTTCTTCCTTCCTTCCTTCCTTCCTTCTTCCTTCCTTCCTTCCTTCCTTCCTTCCTTCCTTCCTGCCTACCTACCTACCTTCCTACCTTCCTTCTTCTCCCTCTCCTCTTCCCTCTACCTCTACTCAAATATCAATTTTAAATAGTGATAGAGGGTAGTAAACTCTATCGATTAGTTCGTGTGTTATATAGGAACAGCTATCATAGGATAGTGGGATAGTGTGAGAGACTTATTGGTTAATCACTGTATATATATGTGTGTGTATGTCACATTTATAATACTCCTAACTTTCTATTAATCTAATAATCTATTTTAATAACTTAATAAAATCTAAGGGTAGAATGCTTATAGTTATTACTTATATTATCCTAGATTAATCAGTACTAGTGCCAATAATATTGAAAGAAGTTAGGGTTAGTAATCTTACAACAATAACAATAGCAAAAACAATATATTCCTTTGATGGTAGTATTATCACATTAATTCCTAGGTTTTAAGTTCAACCTTAGATGCGTCCATCCTGTGTTGGATAGTTATATGAAAATGTTCTAAGTTCCCCTGCTCCGATAGATCTTCTTTCTCTCTCTCCAGATAGTAGTATCCAAAGGTTGTCCAGAGAATATAGTCAGCAAAAATCCTGTTTACTCTTAGGGTATTAAGAGAGGGGGGAAATTCCAGATTTCGCCAGTAGATGTCGCTCTTCCACTTGTCCAAACGCTGACCAATTGCAATCACTCCACCTATATATGTTGCTAAAATATATTTTTCCCTTCGAGCCTTCCAGACTAGTATAATTAACTCAAAACCCCCTGAAGGAATTGTATAGTCAGAGTTATTTACAGCCGGTTTTGTTATGTTAACAGATTAGGTTTAGGTTCAGTTTATCAGACAGTTCAGAGAGTACAAAGATAAAGTCTCCATTTTTCACTCAGCATATTACTTTTCGCCGCTGTGGTAATGGAGGGAAAGCAGCCTCCCCACTTCATCTTGGAGCCCTTAATCTCTTGAGCTGTTTTGGGATAGAATTACCTTCTCCAAGATCCGGAAGCTGTTAGGTCACTCGCAACTCCGACAGCTCTCTGTAATAAATCCTGGCTTGCTTTGAACTCTTGTCAGCATTTTGGGACGGCCATTACTGTCGCCCTCTTCCACATCCGGGGATATGAAGGAGATTTCAAGCACAGACCATGGATTGCCGTCCTATGGTCGTGTCAAACCAACCTTCTCTCTTCAGTCTTCCCTTCAGGAAGGCTTGGCTTATCAAAATCTTTTCAGCAAACCTCCTCCAGACGTTAGATTTGGCTGCTACTTACAGAGCTCTCTGTCCGAGCAGCCATTCATGCTGGCAGCAAGTCCCGCCCCCCAATTTGTCTGCTTCTTTTTCACTGAACACGTCTGCAAAATCTGCTATGTCGGAAGGCAAGGACATCCCAGGTGGACTCAGCAACTGGCCTGCACAGACTTGATGGGTGTGGTCCACACATTGCAAGGCTGGAAAAGTGGCAAGGTTCTGGGACCAGTAGATCTGTGGATCATGCGCCCGAAGCCAAGCCAAGCCCAAGACCATGGGGAAATGCAGGCCAGAGGTAACGTAAAACTGGATGGCTTCCTCATGAGCTCACCAACCGGAGTTGACCAGAGCATGCACCGGAACCCCCTGCGGACTATTGGACAGGACTATTCATGATGCCAGGATCAGGTGTCGGGGAAGCCCGCAAGTCACTGTCTCTGAGCATGGCTCTGCATTGGTGTGCGCCCGACCCAAGGTCTCCCTTAGATCGGGCTTGGGGGCGTTTCCCGACAAAATGTTCTGGGGCTGGGGGGTAGGTCCAGTAACTGATGCCCCTCGTCTCTTCTTGGGACAAAAGGCTGCCATGTGCCCAGGTTCCCCACAATAAAAACACAACCCCCCTGAGCGCCGTCTGTTTTTCTCCGTTATCGACGAGCGGGGTTTGGCTGCACCAGTGACGTGCAGTCAGGGGAGGCACAGCCTCACCACTGTCATCATGAAAAGAAAAATGTAAAGGGAAAAAGGCGAGAGCTAAGGTCAGAGCTGCCTGAGCCTGCCTCACCGTGGATGACTGCTTAACTGTTTAAAAAAGCTTCTAAAAAGCGCCCTCTACTATGAGGCAGGAGAACTACCTGCCACTTCTATGTCAGGAATTTTTAGGCATTTAACCCTTAAGTTAAGCAAGGGTTAAAAGCCTAAAAATTCCTGATGTAGGGGAGGCACCCAGTTCTCCTGCCTCATAGTAGAGGGCGCTCATTTGGGCGGGGCTTCTTGAGAGGACCCAAGGCAAGAGCAGAGTTGAAATCCTCTCTGAAACAGCTGGAAAAGGTACGTGTGGGTCGGAGGGAGGGGGAGGAATTCAAACTTCATCCTCCTGGTGCGGGGCTTTGGGCAAAGGCTGGAGCGAAGGACTCTGGCTTGCTTGTGCTCTCCCTTGCAGGCAGAGCCACGTTGCCTTTTCAAACCTGTAATCAGTGAAACTGGGCTAGATCCTTCCGGGGCTGGGGGAAAGTGTGTGTGCTCCAGTATGGCTCTTTGACTGGCTTCCTGCCTCCCCCTCACACGCTTTGTGTGTGTGTGTTTGTTTGAGAGTGACTGAGAGAGGGAATGGGGTAGGAGAGATAGTCCAATCCAACTACTGTGTATGTGTGTGTTTGAGAGAGGGGGGAGGGAGGGAGAGAGGGAGGAAGGAGGGGAAGGGAGAAAAAAAAGAAAAAGAAAGAAGTAAACTTCTTTTGCAAAGGAGAAAAACAAATGCTGTCACTTTAAATCGGAACTGAGCATGCCTGGCTGGAATTCTGGGAGTTGAAGTCCACAAGCCTAAAGAAATTGCTGCCTCACCAGCCATAAACCTCACGGCATGTCATTGGGCTGCACCTAATTCCATGGGCTCCTCTCGTGGTGTTGGAGTCTCACGCATGGCCGGAACTACCCTGTTCTCCTGAGATGTGCAGCGCCTTCCCTGTCTCTGCAACCGAGCATCAATCCGGAGACACAGATGGACCAGTATGTTGATGGATAGGTGGCCTATCCACACGCACCAGCTCATCCTGCAATTCTTCCGATAACCCGTCCTGAAATGTGTCCATGAGGGCTGCCTCATTCCAAGCCGAATCCTGGCTAAGTAGCCTAAACTCGCTGATGTATTCCTGCAAGGAACACTAGCCCTGCTTCAGAGTCTTCAGACATTGGGTAGCGTCTCCATCTTAATGGGGTCCTCATACATTAACCTGAGGTGGTCGCAGAACTCCCTGAAGTCATCCAGCAGAGGGCTAGCAGTGGGGTAGCTTAACGAGCTACGGAGCCGGAGAGAAGGCTAATCATAAACCTCACTTTATCTTCGTCAGTGTGGAAATCCTCTGCTCTCAAGCTGATAAACAGCTGGCATTGTCCCAAAAAGCCGGAAACATGACTTGGTTGCCATCGAATTTATCAGGCACTGCAACCGGGCAGTTCCTCCAAGGCGGTGGTGGAGCAGTGTGAACTTGGAGCTGAGCCAACTGGGCAGCCAGCACAGCCACCTGTTGTGTGAGCTGCATGTTTTTGGCATGAAGCTGCTCCATTGTAGATTATATGTAAATCTGTTTTAGAAGGCAGGAAAAAAACTGTTCTGTCCCAAGCCTCTAATATATACTGACACAGACTTGGTTGTCTGCCACAACTAAGGAGGAAGATAAGCAACCCCTTGGCTAGGAGCCCAGAAAATTACCTCTATGAAAACAAGGCTTGAACTCACAAAATTCTCCCAATCTTTCACTACGCCTGGATTAGTAAACTGTTGTTTCCTGCAAAAGTCCCCTCCCGTCGCCCCACCTATAAGCTCTCCGGGAGGGGCCAATCAGTAGCCATCTGTTTCCTATTTCCTTCTGTGTGCCTTTTTCCAAAGCTGCTCCCTTCTCCTCTCAGCACTACGCATATGTACGTCAGTTCTTCCCTCTGTTCTTCCTCACTGCTCCCTGACTCAGACGCCATCTGGTGGCCAACAGACCTCTCTAGACCCCGCTCTGACTCTGAACACCCCCCAGAGTCTTCCTCAGCCTCCAGGGCAGTCCCATAGTGTTCATCACTGTCAGATTCCAGCAACAACTCAACCGGCTGCTGTTGGGTCACAACAATATTACATAAAAGATATTGAGACTTTGGGAAAAGTTCAAAGATGAGCAACTAAGATGATTGAAGGCTGGAGACTAAACCATATGAAGAATGGCTGTAGGTTTTGGGTTTGGCTAATCTAAATAAAAGAAGAATTAGGGATGACATGATAGCAGTATTCCAGTATTTGAGGGGCTGTCACAAAGAGGAGGGAGTCAAATTATTCTCCAAAGCACCAAATGATAGGACAAGAAACAATGGTTGGAAACTAATCAAAGAGAGAAGCAACCTGGAATTAAGGAGAAATTTCCTAACAGTGAGGACAATTAACCAGTGGAACAGCTTGTCTCCAGAAATCATGGGCGCTCCATCACTGGAGGTTTTTAAGAAGAGACTAGACCAGTGGTTCCCAATGTGGGGCCCATGCCCCATGGGGAAGGTGGTGGTTGATTTTTAATGGGGGCAATTCGAAAATGAGCTATTTACTGAATGTTTGAAAGCCCGCTAATTGTTCTTATATATTGATGATGAAACAGCTGTGTTTCATTTACCTATTGTTGTCTTTGTTAAAGTGCATTTTCTAGGGCTTGATCTGAAAAGGATATCTGGGGGAAGGTGGGAGCAACTGCCAGCCAATCAGATGGGTTCCCACTAAGGATCATGGGACTGGCAGTGTTTCTCTCTCTCTTTCCTGTCGGCTTTGCTGCTGGGTGGTTGCAGGGAGAGCTGCTCTGTCGAGACAGAGTGGATGGCTGCTGAGGAGGATATTGTTAGATTTATAGTTATTTTTAGTTTGCATTTTCCCAGGCAGTGTTTTACAAGACGTTTCGTCTCAGAGTAATCTGGGGCTGGGCCACGCATGTGTAGGCCTTGCCAAGCCTGTGTGATTCACCTCCACCTACTGAACTATCAAAGCATTTCCCCCGTTAAGCTGCAGGTTCAAACCAAGTGAGCCATGTAGGGGGGGTCATAGGTTACAACACCCCTTTTGTTCATGACAATCTTATTATTCATAAATTAAGCTAAGAATGTTTTTTAAATTTCCCTCTTTCTGCACCACCTTCTTTTAATATCACTGAACAAGGAGACTTGAGAATAAAGCTGACTAAATTGGAGCCTAATATAAAATCTCTCTGCAGCAGGCATCAAGCACCTCACTAACTTAAATAGACTAAAGCTATGATTCTACATTTTTCCAGGAGTAAGCCCCACTGAAGACAATGGTACTTACTTCTGAGCAGACATGCATAGGATTCATTGTAAATACGTATGTAAATATTGTATTTTGAATTTGTTAGGTACATTTATTTTAATATGTATAGTAATTAATATGATCAAAGTATTACAGAAAAAGCTTTCATTAAAATTATTTTATATTTATGCATTTCAGTTCTCTATTATAGGTTTTGAAACTTTATTTGCTGTTTTTTCATACTATTATTTTTTAAGTTCCTCAATACTTCTATTCTCTTTCGTTCTTTTATTTTTGCTTAGGAGGGGCATGGCCAAAAGTTGGGAACCACTGGACTAGACAGTCACTTATCTGAAATGGTATAGGTTCTCCTGCTTGAGCAGGGCACTCAACTAGAAGACCTCAAAGGTTCCTTCCTATCCTATCCTATCCTATCCTATCCTATCCTATCCTATCCATATTTATTATAATAATTATCATATCATGTGTTTTCAAGCTTTAATTCAGAAGTATAACATTTCAATTATACCTTAATCATACTTTGAGGCTTTTCATCAAGTAAAATACCGTATTTTTTGGAATATAAGACGCACCGGAGTATAAGATGCATCAAGGTTTTGAAGAGGCAATTTTTTTAAAAAAGTAGGTAAGTACATAGAGGTATATATAGAGAGAGAAAGAGAGAAAAAATACAGTAGGTAGGTAGGGAGAGTAGTTAGGTAGATAGGTAGATAAAGGGAGAGAGAGAGAGAGAGGGAGAGAGAGAAATAGAGATACAGTAGGTAGGTAGGGAGAGAGAGAGAGTGTGTAGGTAGGTAGGGAGAGGGATAGAGAGAGAAATAGAAAGAGAGAGAGAGAAATACAATAGATAGGTAGGGAGAGAGAGAGGGTAGGTAGTTAGGTAGGTAGGTAGGTAGGTAGATAGATAGATAGATAGATAGATAGATAGAGGGAGAGAGAGAAAGAGAGAAATACAGTAGATAGGTAGGGAGAGAGAGGGTACCATGTTTCCCCCAAAATAAGACATGTCCTGCTAATAAGCACAATTGGGCTTTTCAGAGCATGCGCCATAATAAGCCCTCTCCCAAAAATAAGCCCACCCCAACTATTTAAGCGCATGCGCAACCAGTCCCCGCCATTACCACTGTACCACCTACCGGTACAGCTTGTGGGGCAATAAGAGGACCCGACGCAAAAACAATGGCAGGTGAAGCAAAGTGCTTCCACCCCCTCCCTTTCCTCCTGTGCAAAAAGAGCTGGCCGCAAAAAGAGCGGCAGGCAGCAATGCGATCACGCCCTCCTGCCTGTTCCTTCTCGTGCAAAAAAACCCACCCACCCCACCCCAATGGTAAAGGCAGCCTGCCTGGTTCCCTTCCCCGTGGCCCCTTTAGTGAGGGGTGGCGGGGGGGAAGCAAAGAGTGCCTCTTACCTTTCCAGGTCCGTTGCATTCCTCTTCCTTTTGTTCAGTGAATCCCCTTGTAAAAAAAAACTCCTGAGTTCAACTCGTGAGTTTTCTTACAAGAGGCTTCACTGGATGAAAGGGCAAGGAACGCAACGGACCTGGAAAGATAAAAGATGCGCCTCGCGGCCCAGCACTGCCCACCTCGCCCCAATGGTAAAGGCAGTCTGCCTGGTTCCCTTCCCTGCCATCCCTTTAGATAGGGGTGGCAGGTGTGGGGGGAGAAGCGAGAAGCATCCTAGTACTATCAGAGACTGATAGCTCCGCTGCGTTCCTCACCCTTTCGTCCATTGAAGCCCCTTGTAAAAAAAACCTCACGAACTCATGAGGTTTTTTTACAAAGGGATTCACTGTACGAAAGGGCAAGGAACGCAACGGACCTGGAAAGGGAAGAGACGCGTCTCGCTTCTACCCCCCCCTGCCACTCCTCGGTAAAGGGACGGCGGGGAAGGGAACCAGGCAGGCTGCCTTTACCATTGGGGAGAGGTGGGCGGTGTTGGGCCATGAGGCGCACCTCTTACCTTTCCATGTCCGTTGCGTTCCTTGCCATTATGTCCAGGGAAGCCCCTGGTAAAAAAAAACCTTCTTGCGACTTCAAAAAATTTGATTGAACTTGTGAGAAGGTTTTTTTTTTACCAGCGGCTTCCCTGAACACAATGGCAAGGAACGCGCTGGAGCTGGAAAGGTAAAAGGTGCGCCTCACTTCTCACCTGCCCCAGAAAATAATAAGCCCTTTCCCTATAATAAGCCCAAGGACATATTTCGTGGGGCAAAAGAAAATAAGACCCTGTCTTATTTTGGAGGGAACACAGTAGGGAGAGAGAGAGAGAGGGAGAGGGAGAGGGAGAGGGAGGGAGAGAGAGAGAGAGAGAGAGAGAGAGAGAGAGAGAGAGAGAGAGAGAGAGAGAGAGAGAGAGAGAGAGAGAGAAGATAGGTCAGTAGGTTGATGTTTCCAGGAGTATTTATCCATGTGCTGGAGAAGGAAATCACTGACAATCTGCAGACTTTGTTCCTGCTGGCACAGCACTTGATCAGTGTAATTCTCATCAGTTAAAGAGCTTTCCAAAAGGAAAAAAAAGTTTTTGCACTCTGCAAACCTCCCAAAAAAGGTCCATTTTTCATGAAAACAGGGCCATTTTTTTAAAAAAAGGCATGAATAGCATTGGGGGGCTTGTAGAATGCTCCGGAGGGGTGCCCCCCCCAAATGAGCAAAAAAAGGCTGTTTTTCGCAAAAATGGGCCAGTTTTGTGTCAAAAAAATTGCATGCATAGCCTTATGGAGGCTTATGGAGTGCTGCTGGGGTTTAGGGGAGCAGAAAATTGCCCATATTTTGCTCATTTCGTCTCTTGTCAGCCCCAGGAGCTCTCTGAAAGCCTCCATAAGGGTATGCACGGCCATTTTGGTGAAGGGGGCTGGGCTTCGGAAGCCAAAAAGTGCTGTATTCTATGTATAAGATGCACCCAAATTTTCAGCCTCTTTTGAGGAAAAAAGGTGCGTCTTATACTCCAAAAATACTCAAATAATCAAAATTTATTTCTTTTATAGTGAAATTATGCAAAATATATGTTACAGATAGTTTTCATCTGACATGCCCAATATCATATCTTGTTTAAATCTTACGAATGAAGGTGAATATGCATGTCCCTGGATAAGACAAGTATCAACTTCGAACCAAACCTGGCAGCAGCCATTTTTCTCTTCCTCAGTTGCCACAGAAAGGGGGAAGGGGGGAAGGAGGTTGGAATGCCTTACTAGACAACAAAGTTTTTTTCGTGAGAACCAAGATCATCTCTACTGGCAACTGATAGGTTTAGGTTAGGTTTATTAAATTTATAGACCGCCCCCTCTCCCCGTAGGGACTCGGGGCGGTGTACAGACCGTTCGTGTATAAAACAACAAAACATAACATAAAACATCAGACAAAACAACGCAAACATACCGTCTGTATATACAACCCAAACTAATTAAATAATTAAAAACAATTCTAAAACCAATTTAAAACCCCAAAATTTAAAATTTAAAAAGCCATCCAGGAAGGTCAGTAGTGGGTGTTCCCTGTAAATACAATTACAGTTACAATTAGGCCAGGCCGGCTAATCGAAACAGGTGGGTCTTGAGTTTCTTGCGGAAGGAGCGGAGGTCCAAGGTGGTTCTAATATCGGGGGGGAGGTCGTTCCAGAGGGTTGGGCCCATCACAGAGAAGGCCCTATTCCTAGGCACCGCCCGCCCGCACTGCTTAGTGGAAGGTACCCGGAGGAGTCCCTCTCTGTGAGAGCGGATTGGTCACAGGGATGTGTGGGGTAGAATGCGATCCCGCAGGTAACTAGGTCCCGAGCCATGGAGCGCTTTAAAGATGACAATCAACACCTTGAAACGCACCCGAAAAGCCACAGGCAGCCAGTGCAGCTCACGCAGTAAAGGTGTTACATGGGAGTACCTAGTACTCCCCATAATAACCCGCGCGGCTGCATTCTGAACCAGCTGGAGCCTTCGGGTGCATCTCAAGGGGAGCCCCATGTAGAGAGCATTGCAGTAATCAAGACGGGAAGTCACCAGGGCATGAGTGACTGTGCGAAGGGCGTCCCGCTCTAGTAGGGGGCGCAATTGGCGCACCAGGCGAACCTGGTGGAACGCCCCCCTAGCCACGGCTGTCACATGATCATCTAGCGACAGCCGGGAATCTAGGAGGACGCCCAAATTGTGTGCCCTCTCCACCGGGGGCAGTTGTTCCCCCCTGATGGCCAGAGATGGAACACATTGGCTAAAGCGGGGCGCCGGTAGCCACAGCCACTCGGTCTTGGAAGGGTTGAGCTTGAGTCTGTTGTCACCCATCCAGACCCGCACGGCTTCCAGACACAGGGACATCACCTCGACGGCTTCGTTGGGGTGGTTCGGGGTAGAGATATATAACTGAGTGTCATCTGCATACAGATGGCACTCAACTCCGAATCCTCGAATGATCTCGCCCAGCGGTTTCATGTATGTGTTGAACAGGAGAGGTGAGAGGACCGACCCCTGTGGCACTCCGCACGTGAGCGGCCTCAGGGTCGACATCTGCTCCCCCGCCAACACACATTGCGTCCGACCGGAGAGGAAGGAGGAGAACCACCGCAAAACGTTGCCCCTCACCCCCATCCCCTCCAGCCGACGCAGTAGGATACCATGGTCGATGGTATCGAAAGCCGCTGAGAGATCTAACAGGACTAGGATGGAGGAACAACCCCCATCCTTCGCCCTCCAGAGATCATCCACCAACGCGACCAAAGCGGTCTCAGTGCTGTGGCCGGGTCGAAAACCGGACTGGCGCGGGTCTAGATAAGTAATTTCCTCCAGGTGTCGAGGGAACTGTTGCGCCACCACACTCTCAACAACCTTCGCTAAGAAGGGAAGGTTGGAGACAGGACGATAATTGGCTAACTCTACTGGGTCCAGGGAAGGCCTCTTAAGTAGGGGCCTCACCACCGCCTCTTTCAAGGCGGCTGGTAGGAACCCCTCCCTCAGCGAGGCGTTCACCAGCCCCAGGAGCCAGTCTCGTGTAGCCTCCCAGACTGCCAGTACAAGCCAGGAGGGACACGGGTCCAATAAACATCTAAGATCTTCTGGTTCCGCCTCCCCGCGATGGGGGGTAGCATCAGGGAAGTCAAGTCGGAGAAGCGAGTGATCTGACCATGACAGGGGAGTAATAACCAGATCCCCTATTCCCAGATCATTCTTCCATCGACCAGAGATAAAAACAAGGTCCAGCATGTGGCCTCCCTCGTGTGTGGGGCCTTGAATTATTTGGGTCAGGTCCAAGGCTGTCATGGAAACCATGAACTCCCGAGCTACCTCGGATGATTCACCCGTCGATGGCAGGTTGAAGTCCCCCATAACTAATAGTCTGGGGGTCTCAACCGCCACCTCCGCAATCACCTTGAGGAGCTCTGGCAGGGCCACTGATGCATAGCGAGGAGCCAAGTATGCAATCAGCAGGCCCAACTGACTCCCTGGGCCCCATCTCACACCTAGAGTCTCACATCCGGATATCTGAGGTACGGTGAATTCTCTCGGTGCCAGGACTTCCTGTATAATGACTGCTACCCCACCACCCCTACCCTGGGCACGAGGCTGATGGAATACACGGTATCCTGGTGGGCACATTTCCACGAGGGGCAACCCCCCCTCGTGGCCCAACCAGGTTTCCGTGATCCCTGCAAGGTCTGGCTCCCCCTCAGAAACCAGATCATGGATGAGGGGGGCCTTATTAACAACGGACCTTGCGTTACACAACATCAGCCTCATGCCCCGGCTCTGTAAACCCTGACCACCTAGAGTGCGGGGGTTGGTACAAACGACCGGGCGTATCCAACGCCCGCGGTCTCCCAACCGACTGCAGAATCTTCTTCTGTCCTCGCATCCACCCCTTCCTGCGACCGTTGGGATATAGGAACCCTCTAAAGGAACGTCATACTGACTCCCCTCCCCCACTCCTCTCTCTTCCTCCTCAGTCCCACCTGCTCGCCTGGCTCTGCTCCTATTCCTGGTCTGGCTAAGCCCCCCCCCCCCCCCCCCCTGGATCCCCTTAAAACACTTAAAAAACATTTGCACAAAAACCCCCGGAGCCTCCTCTTCCTCCACCTCTCTGGATTGATGCATCCGTCATTAAGGTGGGCCCTCGAAAGGGCAGAGGGCCATATTTGCGAGAGGGGGGACTCCCGCAATAAAATCAAGTCTACCCTTGAGTAAAAATAAACCATAGTTCAGCAGGGCCTCAGGTCTATTGAGGGTGCTACAGATGTTAAAATCACTTTAAAAGATGTTAAAATAGGTGCTGCTTATAGCACTGAGTCCAGGAAAAAGGAAAATGCAGAGAGATGCAGAAAGCCAGGGCCTGGGTACCGATGATAAAAGCCAAAAGGCCTAGGTGGGGATGATGGATATAGCAGACCAGTCAATCAGTCTGTTGATGGTCAAAGCATAGGTGGGCAGTAGAAAAACAGTAGGGAGCAGGTGGTCGGTGGATGGTAAACCGGGGATAGTAACAGGGGGCAGATGGTCAATGATGGTAGATGAAGGGCCACTACCTTCGCTCCTCCCCTCTCCTTCGCTCCAGCAGCCGCCATTGCCTTTCCCTGTATGTCCCCCATGTGTCCGGCACCTCGAGTCGCCGCGCCGCACCGCTCCAGCCCCAGGGGCCATTACCACCAGCCTCCGGTGCCTCCGACGCCTCAGCCGGCCTCCAATCCCCCCGCCAACGTTTTGGCGCTTCGGCGCTTCGTCAGGCCTCAAGGGCTCCCAGCGCCCGGCTCCTCGGCCTCTCCCGGCACAGCCAACACCGGCAATAGCCTGCATAGCTCCTACTTCGCCCAGCCGCTCCACACACTCACACACACGCCAGCCGGCTTCGCCCCGCCGTCCCACGCCGTCCCACGCCCAGCGTTTCCACAGCGGAAGCAGCGGAAGCAGCGGTAGCAGCGGCCGGCGCTGGCTCCCTCTCCCGCACTCCGGCTCTCTCACCTCTCGCGTTTTCGTCGTATTTCTCAATCGTCAGACCACCCTGGAGACCCATTATGGTCATGATGGAAAGCCAGGGTGGTCCTTTCCTGGACCCGGTCCTCACAGTTGGCATAGAGAACCAGTAGCATTCCCTGCTCACTCAGGCAAGCCCCGCAGCATGCGGAGCTCACGGGTAAGCCGCCATAGCTCCAGGAAGCTCCACCCAGTGATAAGGTCAGGGAAGGAGTGCCTGGAGAGCCCGGCAATTAACCCAATTGACCAATGTGACCTGTGACACTTGGGGATGGGGTTACTTCCTATTTTAATTATATTGAAACTGAGGGAAAGGTTTAGAGTTGTTTTCCTTTAGAGCTGTGATATGATGTATTCAATAAAGAAGATATTTTAGGAGGATTCTACTCTCAAGAGTTCTGATTTGCTTGGGTTGGGTTCATTAGTCAGAGCCTTGACATTAAGAAGGAAAGTTTGCTCAGGCTAGTGTATATATGAGGGAAAATATACACAACACTTTTTGTTTAGGACTAGGAAATATGAAGATGGTAGGGATCCTTATAGGTGTGTACGTCTAAGGGATGTTGAGAATTTGTTTTCACTAACATTCTAATTAAATATGGGAATCAATTTCAGATTGGGGATAATTATGCTAGAACTGTGATATTGTGTTTGTGTGTATCATGGTTTATATTAATTAGGTTACAGGTAGTCCTCAATATATGACTGGTCACTTAGCGACTATTCAAAGTTATGACAGACATCAACCCATTCCAAAAGCTACTTTCAACTTGGTTTTGGCCACTTCAGCATTCCTATGGTCATTTATCATAGCACCCTCCTGCTTATCAGATCCCCCATCCCATCCTGCTGTGTCCCCCAAACCCTCCTCCACACCCAGTCACCCATCATGCACTTACCATTTGAAGATCTCTAGAGATTTGGACCTCTGGAGGGCAGGCTACTCCATCTCTCAGCATCCTTGGGTTGCATGGCTGCATCCTGGTAGCAGCTACCATTTTTAGAGTGGTCATAATTCTTGCATTGCATAAAATGGCAGCTACTTCCAGGATGCAAGCACATGTCCCAAAGATGGAATGGTGTACTCCACTTCTCTAATGTGGTCTCCACAGTGCTCCAGAAAGACCCAGAGCTTTTTGCAGTGCTGCAGAGATCGGATTAGGAAAGCAGGATGGACTGCTTCATCCCTGGGGCCCCTTGCCTGTGGCTGCTCAGAAAATAGAGGCTGCTTCTACAGTTGGAAGGGACCTTGAGGTTTTCTAGTCCAAGCCACTCCTAAAGTAGAAGATCCTATACCATTTCAGACAAATTGTTGTCCAATCTCTTCTTAAAAACCTGCAGTGTTGGAACACCCACAACTTTTGGAAGCAAGTCCCACCAATGAATTGTACTGTCAGGAAATTTCTCCTTTGTTCTAGGTTGGTTCGCTCTTTGATTAGTTTCCATCCATTGCATCTTGTTCTACCCTCAGCTGCTTTGGAGAATAGGTTGATCCCCTCTTTTTTATAGCAGCCCCTTCGATATTGAAACACTGCTATCATGTTACTTCAGTCCTTCTTTTAATTGAACTAAATATAGTTCTTCATATGTTTAGCCTCCTATTCATCTTTGTTGCTCTTCTCTGCACTCTTTCTAGAGTCTCAACATTTTTATATATCATGGCAACCAAACCTGGATGCAATATTCCAAGTGTGGTGTTATAAAGGAATTACAAAGTAGTACTCACACTACATGTGATCTTAATTCTATCTCTCTCTTAATGTAGTCTAGGACTGTTTTGGCTTTTGTTTTGCAGTTACAGCATACTGCTAGCTCATATTTAAATGATTGTCCACTAGGATGCCAAGATCCCTCCCATAGTTACTAGTGTTGAGCCAGGTATCACCTATTCTATACTTACAGCAGAAGTTTCCCCAACATGAAGTCCAGAACTCCAGAGATTTTCAAAAGATATGTACACAATAGGTGATCAGGGATGGGTATGAGGGGTTGGGCTCAGCAGGATGGGAAGCAGTCCCAAATCCCCAAAGAGTGAGAAGCAGAGCATGGGTTGTGTTGGGTGAGTGAGGCCTTGGGAGGTCCAGAGCAGGCGGGGCTGGATGTCCTGGACCCCTATTCCTGAAGCACCTCATGCTCTGCTTAATGAATGCATCAAAGAGAGCACGGGTGGCAGAGGTGGTATTCAGCAGGTTCTGATCAGTTCTGGAGAACCGGTAGCAGAAAGTTTGAGTAGTTGGGAGAACCGATAAATACCACCTCTGACTGGCCCCGCCCCAGTGGTGAAATTCAATTTTTTTTACCACCAGTTCTATGAGCGTGGCTTGGTGGGTGTGGCAGGGGAAGGATAGTGCAAAATCTCCATTCCCACCCCATTCCAGGGGAAGGTTATTGTAAAATCCCCATTCCCTCCCCACTCCTGGGGGAAGGATATTGCAAAATCTCCATTCCCACCCCACTCTGGGGCTTGCCAGAGGTGGTATTTGCCGGTTCTCCAAACTACTCAAAATTTCCGCTACTGGTTCTCCAGGACCTGTCAGAACCTGCTGAATTTCACTCCTGCCACACCCCCATCTATGCCTCCCAAGTCCCAGCTGATCAGGAGGGAATGGGGATTTTGCAGAACCTTCCCTGCAGTGGGGAGGGAGTGGAGATTTTACAGTATCCTTCCCCTGCCATGGCCACCAAGCCACACTGCGCCCATCAAGCCATACCCACAGAACCGGTAGTAAATTTTTTTGAATCCCACCACTAACAGATGGAATGGGGGGTTATTAAGCAAGGAGATCATGTGGTTGCCTCGCATAACAATTGTCATAACTTACTACCATAATGAGCAGGCTCCATTATGATTGTGAGTCGAAGACTATCTGTAAATGAAATAAATTAATCAGGAGTAATATATTCTCCTTTATTGATAATATTATCTGTATAATATTATATGGTACATTATCTATTATAAGTAATAATATTAATGTATTTTTGTCCTGGCCTAGTATTTAAAATATTCTACTGTTTCCTGATGTGACCCCAATTCTTTTGTAACATGGTTCCTAGCATAAACTTCAAAAGCTTATTCCTCACCCCAACCAAGGTTTTGTTATCTCTGCTCTAAATCTGCTAAACCTGAATTGTCAAATACAAGACTAGATTTTAATTCCAACAGAAGAGGTAAGTGATAATAAGCAAGCCAATTGTTTTTTCAATATTTAAACTGATTTCTGTCCATCACTTCACCTTTTGGTCCAAACAGGATGCCATAGCATGGTTTGTGGCAATATGGCTGTCCATCATGCTGGTAGGAAAAAAAAAAAGATACATTAATGTAAGTCATGAGATCAGCACCCTTTCTGCTAAAAACTTTCAATGCATTGTTAACTTTTGAACAAAACCAATAGCTTTTGTTCCCATCAATATTTTCAATCACTTTATACCTCAAAGCACATTAAGTATAAATCACCTAGTTTATATAAGACCTACTCTAGAGGACGCATCCAAAATAAAACAATCTTCTTAGCCCCTAGTATATCTCATACTATTTCAGGGCAATTGCAACATAAGACCGCTGCCTTAGTTCTAGCATTCATACAAATAAAACTGCAAGCCTTTGACTTAATTAAAAGTTATGTCCATTAATGGCAAGTAGTATATATTGGGCCTGAATGCAAAAACATCTTTTGGATCCCAAATCTCACTGACTGACAATGCAGAACAATGATCTAATACCTCTCTGTACCTAGGGACATTTAGTCTTCAATGCTTATACTTTTGGCATACAGTTAGTTGCCTTATAGCAGCAAAAGAATGCTGTTTATTGATTTTCTAATAGAATCACTCAGATTTGGAAAAGTCTCCAGAAGTCATCTGATATAAATCTGGTGCAGGAGCTTCCCTGAAGCCTCTGGAGCGCAAAAAAATGGCGGGAATGGACTTCCGGTTTGCTCATAGGGCCATTTTTCACCCTACGGAGCCTTCCCTCAAGGCTCCAGAGGGTGAAAAACAGCCCTACAGCCAAACAGTAAGTCACTTTTCCTGAACGTCCAGTTTGCCTGTAGGGCTGGTTTTTTGCACTCAAATGGCCTCAAAAGAAGGCTGAAGTCATCCAGCCAGTGCACGCATGCACACTGGAGCTGACAAATGGCTCCGCATGCCACCTGTGGCACGCATGCCATAGGTTCGCCATCACGGTTCTAGAGTAGTAATGCAGCTCTTTGGTCTTAAGAACTTCTGTGTCCATAATACAACACATTAGAACTATAAAAAAGTAAAGTGTACTTTGAATTAATCGATTCTCAATCAATTAATTCAAATTACACTTCTCAGATTTTTTTAACTTGTAAATCGAATGTACAACCCTAGAATTACCTGGTAATTTCCAATCCAAAAAGTAACCATTGTGATTGCTGTAAGTTTTTATGATCAGCCCAGATCAACCAGGTACATCACCTGGTTTCTACTCAGAACAGCAGCATACATTACAGTTTACAAACAAAAACATACATCTCCAAAATTTCAGTAAGAAAATATAGAAATCAAACAACATAGATACTTTATACTGTTGTAGATACACCTGTTGATAAATGAATCAGATGCAGACTATATCAGAACATTTGTGAATTACTCTTCAAAAGACATCTAGAAAAATCAAAGGATACAGTAAGGAAGAAACATTTGATTATGAAGTAAAATGTAAGGAATAATTAATTATAAAGAATCAATATATGGTTTATTTTGTGATATCAAATATTAATGTGAAATGATGCCAAAATCTGCTTCTCTTTCAGATCTTGTTTCATGTCATCTAGGAGCAAAATATGCAAAAGGTTCAATTCCAAAAACACCAGAAGATAAAACTGAATCCAACTTAATAGTTTCCTACCTCAGCATGGCCTCCAGGAATAAGAGTCTTCCCGCAACGCTCACAACGTAGACAGGGACGGTGCCAATCCTTGCCCAATGAAGTCACCTTCTCAGCTATAATACAGAAGAAAATGCATGTAGTTCAACTTTTTTATAGGTATAAATCAATATGCTCATTTTGGAATAAAGACAGTTGCATGTTGTTAAAAATAAGAATCGTAATACTTCATCCTTGTCCTCAACGTTGATTTCAATACCTTCAAAAATATTACATTCTGAATTGAATATAGTTTTAAACTGTATTTAAAACTCAACAATATGGGATAGAGAGCATCATCACCAGATGGATTTGTAATTGGCTGACATATCATACTTAACAAATAGTCCTTAATGGTACTACATCTACATGGATGGAAGTAAGCAGTACAGTACCACAAGGTTTCGTCTTAGGCCCAGTACTATTCAATATCTTCATAAATGACTTAGATGAGGGAATAGAAGGGAAACTCATTAAATTTGCAGATGATATTAAATTGGCAGGAATAGTTGACACTCTAGAATACAATCTTAGGATCCAAAAAGATCTTAACAGACTTGAACAATGGGCCCTATCCAGCAAAATGAAATTTAATGTAGAGAAAGGCAAGGTTTTATACTTGGGCAGAAAAACCAAAGGTTAGGTTAGGAAAAAAACAAAGGTACAGGTTAGGCAAAAACCTGGCTTCAAAACAGAAACTATGAGAGGGACCTTGGAATAGACAATCTACGAGTAGACAGTCTATCACAATCACGTACATATGAGCCAACAGTGTGCGGTAATAGCCAAAAAAGCTAATTCAATCCTTCATGTATAAACAGAGGCATAAAATCAAAATCACATGAAGTATTAGTACTGCTGTATAAAATCACACTTGGAATATTGCATCCAGTTTTGGTCACCACATTACAAAAACGATGTTGATATTTTGGAAAAAGTGCAGAGAAGAGCAATTAAAATGTGCATCACACTGTTGGTTCATATTTAAGTCTAGCTCCTTCTCACAGTTGCTACTATTGAGGCAGGTATCTCCTATACCTGTGCATTTTATTCTTCTTGCCTATGCATAGGACCTTATTTTTCTCACCACTGAATTGCATGTTTTGATAAGGCTGTCAGGACTTTCTGAATATTGAGTCTGTCTTCCAAAGTATTACCTATTCATCCCATATTGGTATTGTCTGAAAATTTGATGAGTTCTTCTTCTATCCTCTTATCTAAACTATTTAGAAAGTTGTTGAATAGCACTGGGTCCAAGACAGAGGACTACGTGCTGAGTGCAGTTGGTCAGCTAATTGCAAATCTATCTGGTGGTGGCATTGTCTATTTCACATTGTTCTATTTTACCAAGAAGTAGGTTGTGGTCTACTTTGGCAAATGCCTTACTGCACTCTAAATAAACTATGTCCACAGCATTTCCCTGATCCACTATTTAAGTCATTTAATCAAATAAGACAATAAAGTTTGTCTGGCATAATCTGTTTTTGACAAACCCATGCGGCTTCTAGTAATTGTCTTGTTTGTTTCTAGGTGCTCACAAATACACTGCTTAATTATCTTTTCCAGGATTTGCTCAGGTATTGATGTCAGGATGATTGGTCTGTATTTTCCTGGATCCACTTTTTTTCTTTTTCTTTTTGTAAATTGGAAGTACATCAGCTCTTTTACAATCCTCTTTTCCCAGTGCTCCAAAAGCTTTGAAACATTTTATTTAGTAGCTGTGAGATCATGTTTACCAGTTCCTTAAGAACCCTAGTTTAGTTTTGCAAGATGCTGTCTTTTTGTGTTTAAGAAAATAAAAAAGTGAACTTTGTCTGAACTGTTTCACATCATACTTGGGCTTAGCCTGACTTCAATTCTTGGGTATGTATAATGGTATTGTAACAAACAGCATCTTGTCAGACTAACTCTTACTTCCCTAGCCTAAAAGATATATACTGGGAGATTCTAGGGAGTGGCTATCTGAACTCTGTTTCCTATCTATCTCCAGGCTGTGTTGCTTCTTATCTCTCACCCTACTATTTTCTGGAATGTGCTCCCTCTGAATCTATGGAGCCAAGGAATTTCCTATGAATTGGATAGAGGCAGCCCTGACATTAGGAAAGATCTTTAATGGTCAACCCAAAGACAGCAGTATATCATGGGGACTGAGCATCCAATATCCAACTATGGGAGTGAGCTGGAAGAAACTGGAGCCATGGCCAGCTCCCCTTGTAGACTATACCATGCTTGAGATGAGGCAGAATGGCAAAAGGAGTTGGACCTCAGTGAGAAGCCCATCAGGCTCAGATAGGCGAGGAACATGGGGCAGAGGGAAGACACCCCCCTCTTTGGTGGGAAGCCCAGAGGAGGCCATGCTGAATCAGGCTCTGTTACTGATACAACAAGTACGGGGTGTGTGTATGTGTGTCAAAGAGCCTGGGAAACTCTTGCATAGACAGATACCCAAGGTTCCTGTGTCACCCCAGACCAGGTCATAGATGGAGCTACTATGATGGTGGTCACACCTACTGTACATGAACTGGCACCAATGCAAGTGATGCCACCCCTGGCTGTGGATGCTGTGGATGCCACTCCGCCTGGGGGGACCACTACTCAAAGGCACCAGACCCCAAAGGTCCCAGCCTTGGGGGTAAAGTATGGGGGAGACCCTGAGCAGCTAGGGTTTTTCCTGGTGCAAGTCTGAAACTACATGCAGGAGTATGAGGCTGAACTGAGGACAGGAGAAGCCCAAATAAAATAGGTAACCATGGCTCTGGAGGATGCAGTGGATGGTCTCTCTCCACAATGATAATGCCCCCTGTTAAATACGAACGAAGACGAGCGGAGTCGTGTGGAGAATCCAACCAACTTTATTGAACAAAACTAGTCACAGTCAAATACAGGAGAGAATCAATGCAAGGATCGTCTGACAGCTATTTATACGAAGCTGTCAGACGACCCAGCCAATCCCCAAGCCAGAGTTTCCCCGCTCTCAGCCAGGTCGCGTCTTAGCCAATCAGACGCGACCTGGCTGTTGCTAGTGCAGAAGCAGGCTGTCAGGGGAAACTCCCTGACGTCATCAGCCCGGACACAACACTCCTTCCCCCCCAGTGACTGCGCATGTGCAAGCGACGCACAAACGTAGTCACGTAAATAGTCTGGGCGGCGCCGGACCCGCCCAGAACGCCTCAGTTCGACAGGAGGTGTTGGAGAGGAAGGTGGTGTCCGTTGAAGCTCCTCCCGCAAGGGAGTGGAGCTCCGGGCGCCATCTTGGAGGCCCACCCCTGACGGAGGAAAACCAGGCCCAGGTAGGCAGGGCCGAGGGGGCGCGGCCGAAGGCGGGCTTGAGCTGGGCACTTGTTGGTAGGCCTGGCCTGACTCAGGGAAGGCCATTTGGAACCCGGGAGGCTGACGCCTAACGGGCGACACCCCCACAATAGTGGACGGCCGGGAGGCGGCGTCCAAGGACGGGGAAGCCCTGGGCAGCTGGACCGGGCGGACGATTTCTGGTGGAAGGGCACCAGGGAACAGAACGTTGGAGGGCTCAGGCGCAGCGACGTTGATGGTCGACCTTGCGGGGGTGTTGTCGCTGGTGCTGGGCAGGCGGCGCCTCAGTTGATCCAGGTGCCGCCGCCATTCGGTCCCATCATGTAGCTGGACCCTGTAAGAACAGGGGCCGGTTATGGCGGTGATGGTGGCAGGCACCCACCTAACTGCCCCTGAGAATGCCTGAGCCCAAACAGCATCGCCCAGGAGGAACACGCGGGAAGGGGGCCCCAGGTTGCCAGGCTGTTCACTTGAATAGAGTGGGTGCAACCTATCCAAGGTGGTCCGCAGGCGCCGGCCCATCAGCAGCTCAGCTGGAGACTTCCCAGTCAGGGGGCAAGGAGTGGCATGCTGTACCAAGAGGTAAGCAGCCACCCTTGAAGGCCAGTCAGCCCCATCCATCCTGCCCAACGCCTCCTTGGCCGAGCGGACTGCCCTTTCCGCCCGGCCATTGCTAGCCGGATGGTATGGGGCGACTGGGGCATGGCGGATGCCCTGAGAAGCCAGGAACAGCTGGAACGCGGTGGATGCAAATTGAGGCCCGTTATCAGAGACAATGACGTCCGGCACGCCATGGGTGGCGAAAAGCCTAGTCAGTTCTCTGATCGTGGCCTCGGCTGTGGTGGACCTCATGAGGATGAGCTCCACCCAGCGCGAATATGCATCCACCACCACCATGAAGCCCTGGCCTCTGAAGGGGCCCGCGAAATCCACGTGGAGACGGGACCAAGGTCCACGAGGCAATTCCCATTCCCTAGGACAGGCAGCCGGTGGCGCCGGTCGGGAATGTTGGCAGGGGGAGCAGCCGGCCACCCAGGCGGCTATCTCATCATCAATGCGAGGCCACCAGACATAGCTGCGCGCCAGGCATTTCATGCGCACTATGCCGGGGTGGCCCTCATGAAGGCGAGATAGCACCTGATGGCGCAGGCTGGGTGGAATGACCACCCTGTCACCCCACAGGAGGCACCCACTGTGAAGTGACAGCTCCAACTGCCTGACCCTGAAGGGACGAAGGTGCTCTGGCACCGGACCCTCAGGCCAGCCCCTTTGGACCCAAAGGATGACCTGGGACAGGTCAGGGTCAGCCCTAGACTTTGAGGCCACCTCCCCGGAAGAGAGTGGCAGATCCAAATCTGCTATGGCCAAGACCGACAGGCAAGGCACTGTCGGGGGGTCAGCAACGGGCAAGGAGCAGCGGCTGAGGGCATCAGCGTGCCCTAAATGCTTGCCCGGCCGGTAGAGCAGAGTATAGCTGTATGCAGCTAGGAACTCTGTCCACCTGGTCATGCGCGGTGACAGGATGGGAGGGGTCGGCTTGTTACCTGCCAAAAGCCCAAGGAGTGGCTTATGGTCGGTGAACAAAGTAAAGTGCCGACCATAGAGGTAGTCGTGGAACCTTTTAATCCCTGACACTGCAGCCAGAGCCTCCTTGTCGATCTGGCTGTAATTGCGTTCCGCAGAAGTCAGTGTCCGGGAATAAAAGGCTATGGGGGCCTCCGAGCCATTGGGCAGCACATGGCTCAGGACCGCCCCCAAACCCACAGGGGAGGCGTCACAAGCAAGAGTCAAAGGCAGCTTGTCCGAATACTGAACGAGGACTGCCTCTGACGTCAGCAAGTCTTTGACAGCCGCGAACGCATGCGCTTTGCGGCTGCCCCAGCGCCAGGCGGCCGATCGGTCGAGCAACCGATGCAGCGGCTCGGCTAGTGACGCCTTATGCGGCAGGAAAGGCGCGTAGAAGTTAAGCAAGCCAAGGAACGCCTGCAGCTCCGTCTTGGAGGCAGGCGTGGGGGCGTTCCTGATGGCTGCAACCTTTGAAGGGGTTGGGTGAATTCCTTGGGCGTCAATCGTGAAGCCCAGGAAATCAACCCGGGGCACAGCAAATGAACATTTGCTGCGCTTTAATTTTAAGCCCGAGCCCCTGAAACGCTCGAGGACCTTCACCAGTACTTCGATGAGGCCCGATCGGCTGCTAGCGGCGATCAGGACGTCATCGAAATACGGAACCACGCCAGGGAGCCCATGGAGCAGCCGCTCCATGAGGCTCTGGAAGATCCCCGGGGCTACGGAAACGCCGAATTGCAAGCGTCGGCAACGGAAAGCCCCACGGTGGGTGACGATGGTCTGCGCAGCCGCCGCCTCGTCATCCACCGGGAGCTGCTGGTAGGCCTGCGCCATATCCAGCTTCGCAAAGATGCAGCCTTGCCCCAAAGAGTGGAGCAAGTGCTGCACTACCGGAACTGGATAGGGGTTCGCTTGGAGGGCAAGGTTGATGGTGGATTTGAAGTCGGCGCAGAGGCGAATGGACCCATCCGCCTTAACTGGGATGACCAAAGGGGTCTCCCACTTGGAGTAATCCACCGGCTCCAAGACTCCCTGCGCGACGAGCTTGTCGAGCTCCGCATCAACCTTTGCCCTCAAAGCGAAAGGCACCCTACGGGCCTTCAGCCTAATGGGGGCAACCTGGGGATCTAGGTTCAAGGAGATGGGCGTGCCCTTATACGCCCCCAGCTGCCCATCAAACACATCAGAAAATCTGGCAAGGACGTCGGCCACGTCGGGAGGCGTGGCCACCACTTGTCTAATCCCGTGCACTGATAGGCCAAGTGCCGGGAACCAGTCAAGGCCCAGGAGGGCCGGCAAAGGTTTCTCTACCACTAGTAGAGGCAGGCATCCCGAATAGTCCCCGTATTCCACCCGCACCAGGTGACAACCCAGGGTAGGAATTAGAGTCCCCTGGTAGTCCCGTAGGGTTGCGTCTGGAGGGGCCAACTGGGTCTTTGAGATGCCTGGACAGAGGCGGGAGAACTCTGTCCACGACAAAAGGGATCGGGACGACCCCGAGTCCACCTCCATGGTGCAGGGGGAGCCCTCAATGAGGAGCGACGCCTTGATGCGCTCCGCACCTGCACCCGTGTGGAAGGCCAACTCTGCGGGGTTGGCGTGGAAGTCTGCGTCCACGGCGTAGCAGCCTCCGCGTGAAAACTGCTGCTGCTGCTGCTGCTGCTGCTGTCGTCCAGCACGGCCTCCAGGTCGCTGTTTAACGGCGGCTGTGGTCGGGACGTCCTCTGCACGCTGTGGCAAGGGAAGCTGCGCTCGGCAGACCTGGGCCAAATGTCCCTTCTTCAGGCAGCGGCGGCAAACTGCGGTTTTAAAGGGGCAACCCGAGCGGTCGTGGTTGCCTCCACAGCCAAGGCAAGCGGGCACAGCTTCCCGGGCTCGTTGAGGAACGCGTCTTCTGGCGGACTGGCCAACGCGCGCCACCGCTCCCTCCTCAGGATAGTCATTTGGCAAGGGAACTAGTTCGTCCACCAGGCAGGTGCGGCCTGGCGGGGGCGGCAGGTTGAACATCTCCGCCATTGACTCGTCGGAGAGTTCAGCCGCCCTTGCCTGCTCGATGGCCCCAGTCAGCGTGATGTCCGCCTGTGACAGGAGCCGCCGGCGAAGGCGCAGATCCTTTACGCCGCTGACGAACTGTTCCGTCAGGTTGCGATCGAGGTCAGCAAACTCGCACCTCATCGCCGCGGTGCGAAGCGACTGGAGGAACTGGCTCACCGACTCCTCCGGCTTCTGTACACAGCGCCGGAAAGCGTAGTGCCTCGCCACCCAGGAAGGAGTGGGGGCATAGTGGCGCTGAAGACGCTCAGTTAATGTTGCCCAGTCCAGAGAATGAACTGGCTGTGGGGCGGCTAATGAGCGAGCGGCGCTAAACATTGGCGTGCCGCAGCAGCTCAAGAAGAAGCTGCACTTCTCGTCGTCTGGAACGTCGCGCCGACCGTTGGCTATGAGGTAGCACTCGAAGCGCTCCATGAACGCTTCCCACGTCTCGCCGTCGCAGCCAAAAGGCACGAAAGTTGGCATTGCCGACATGGTCTCCTCAGGAACGAGCTAGGCCGGCCAGGAACGGGTCGCCGGTGCGATAGAGGCAAGATGACACACTCGGTGGGTTTCGGTGGGTTAGCGGCTGGATCCCACCTTCGTCGCCAGTGTTAAATACGAACGAAGACGAGCGGAGTCGTGTGGAGAATCCAACCAACTTTATTGAACAAAACTAGTCACAGTCAAATACAGGAGAGAATCAATGCAAGGATCGTCTGACAGCTATTTATACGAAGCTGTCAGACGACCCAGCCAATCCCCAAGCCAGAGTTTCCCCGCTCTCAGCCAGGTCGCGTCTTAGCCAATCAGACGCGACCTGGCTGTTGCTAGTGCAGAAGCAGGCTGTCAGGGGAAACTCCCTGATGTCATCAGCCCGGACACAACACCCCCCAACAGCAAAACTGCAAACACTTTATGGCAGGCCTTTGTCAATGGTTCGAGAACCCATTGGCAGAGCACAAGGCTTGGACCCAGTCCCCAAGGGCAAAGATTGACTGCATACACCCAGGAGTTCCGAGAGTTGGCATGCTGGCCCAAAGACGTCCTCCTTGACTGTTTCAAAGATGGCCTCAATGACATCTCCCACTCCTGGGTCACCCACGCACCCTGCATCTCCCACACATCCTACAACACTGGTAAGTGGAAATTGACCTCACCCAGGACCGATGCAAGGAGCTGGTGGATGGGGCAAGTCCTTCCCTCCCACATGTAAAGAATACCTGAGGACCACAAAAATCCAAACCTAGACTGAGGTCTGCAAAGTGCTTCAGATGTGAGAAGGAGGAGCATTGAGCTGCGGCATGCCAATCCAACAAGCCCAACCTCAGTGCCACAACAACTCCAGGGAAGAAGGCAATGAAGCCAGCACCAAGGATCTGGGAGACAGCGTTGAAGGACGTGGAGTTCACTCATCTTGGATCTGAAGAGCTGGGAGCTCTGACCAGCTCAACTGAGACGATGATCCCCTGGTAAGTCAACCTGTGGCACCTGTAATCATTCCTATGGAACTAGTGATGCCCTCCTCAAGGACCCAAGGGAGGATTTTGGCTTTATTGGACTCGGGCTGCACTAGGTATGTGGTTATTGAAGAAGTTGAAAAGCTGGGACTGAGGCTCAAATGACTGAGAGTGCCCATAGCGTTCTGCCAGCTAGATGGGACCGTAGCTGGAGGGTGCCCAGTTCACTTTGTAACTGAAGCAGTAGAGATATGAATGGAAAAGCATAAAGAGACCTCTGAGTTTCATAGTGGCGCTGGGGATGGAGAGGCCCCTCCTACTTGGACTGCCTTGGCTGCAGAAATGGAATACTTAGGTGGATTGGAGGAGAGGGCTTTTAAAGATTTAGCATAAAGTGGCCAAGAAAGAGGAAAAGATCCCAAAGCCTGAGGGCAAGAGAAACAACAAGCAAAGGGAGCTGGAGACCGCAGCTCGGGAACACCCGATAAGTAAGTCTAGAATCCTGAAGGAGGATTGGGAGTTAAGAGATGTGTTTAGTGAGAAATGCTCCGATGCACTCCCACCCCATCACACCAGACTGCAGTATCAAAATCCTTGCCGGGGCTAAACTCCTGAAGCCTAAACTTTACTTGATGACTTCACGTGAGCTAGGAGAGCTTTGCACCTTCATAAACAAGAACTTAAAATGTGGATTTATAAAATGTGGACTATAGAGTCAACACATAAACAATGCGGTGTGCATAGAAAATGTCTACCCACTGCCCCTGATGAAGGGATGTTGGCCCATTTAGCCAAAAGAAAAATCTTCACTAAGTTAGACTTGTAGAAAGCTTACTACTGGGTTTGGATCAAGAATGGCGACAAATGGAAAACTGCATTTAGTTGCTCTCTGGGATTTTTCCAATTCCAGTGCTCCCTTTCAATCTACAGGGGGCCCCTGCAGTGTTCATGCAACTGATCAATGAGGTGCTGCATGGTTATTTGTACAAGGGGGTGTTGGTGTTTTTGGATGACATTTTAATATATACTGAAACTATAAAGGAACATGTAAAATTGGTGGGGGCAGTCCTTAAAAGACTCTGAGCTGCTGAACTGCACATAAAGCTGCACGCTAAAGCCAGCTGTCCAATTTGTGCAGTGGTGAAGAGACCACTGGAGAAGCCCACATGGCTTTTACAGACTGGCCAGCCTCCAGGCACCATGGAAAGAAATATCTATGGACTTTATTGTGAAATTGCTTGAAAGTGGGGGGGGGGGCACTGTTATTTGGGTTGTTACTGATGCTTTTTTGAAACAGGTGCACTTTGTTCCCTGCCCCAAGATTGCTTCCAGAAAGATGATAGCTGAACTTTTCATACAACATTTATATAGGTTGCATGGTGTGCCTGCGCGCATTATTTCAGATAGAGGAGTGCAATTTACATCACAGTTTTGGTGGGAATTTTTGAAGCTGTTGGGAATGGCCCAGGGCTTAAGCTTCTCCCATCACCCCAACTAATGAAGAGTGTGAGAGGACCAACTTTTGCCTTGTAGAGGTAGCATATAACAATTCTGTGCATAGTAGCACAGGTTCACCCCATTTAAGATTGCCTCCAGTCAGGACTTTGTAGCTATGCCAGAGCTGCCTCAAGAGAAACCACACATACCTTCCTTAGCAGAGTGGATAACATAACTGCAGAACACTTGGCCAGTAGCCTGTAAGGCACTGGAGGAGGCATGTGAGGCATATAAGAAACAAGTTGACACTTCAGGTTGTACTTCTAGTACCTTCGGAAGCCTGATCTACAAGCTCTGTGGTCAGCTCCGACCTGTCCCTTTTGGAGGATCCAAATTCGGACCATAGCCACCCTGAAAGTTCCATTTTATTAGAGATCAGTGACGTGCGGTGAGGTTTATGACTGGTGAGGCACTGACATAGTGCTGAGTTTCAAATATTTTTAGACTTGTGGACTTCAACTCCCAGAATTCCACAGCCAGGCGTGCTCAGTTCCAATTTAAAACGACAGCATTTGTTTTTCTCCTTTGCTCCTTCTTTCTTTTTCTTTTTCTTCTCCTTCCCCTCCTTCCTCCCTCTCTCCCTTCCTCCCCCTCTCTCAAACACACACACAAACACAAACACAAACACACACACACACACACACACACAGAAGTTGGATTGGACTATCTCTCCTACCCCTTCCCTCTCTCACTCACTCTCAAACAAACCCCCCCACACACAAAAATTGGATTGGATATCTTTTCCAGTGGCTTGAAAGCAGCTCCTCTGCCATCCCCCCCATTCCCCTGCTGCCTTTCCCAAACACCTCCACCATTGCAAATGCAGCCTGCTGCCTGGGTGGGAAATGCCTGGAACACAATAAAGCCCACCCACCACCTCCTGCTGGCAGGCTGGGGTGAGAGGAGAGGCAGAGAAGCCGGAGGGGAGCCGAGCCGAGCCGAGCCTTCCAAAAGAAAGAGGCTGGGGGGAAGTGTGTGTACTACAGCATGGCTCTTTGCCTGGCTTCCTGCCTCCTCCTGTGGTCTCCTCAGTGCTCACTTGTGCTCTCCCTCCCCAAGTGTAGTTTGATTGCAGGTGGAGCCACGTTGCCTTTTCAAACTTGTAATCAGTGAAGCTGGGCTAGATTTTTATATAGTTTTATCCAGCTGTGTGTGTGTGAGAGAGATATGAATGGGGGCCTGGGGAGGAAGTCACTACACTTGGGGAGGGAGAGCACCAGTGAGGTTAAGCAGAGTCATCCACGGTGAGGCAGCAACTAGCTCAGCTTTTTCCTTTTACTTTTTTTTTTCATGATGAGAGTGGTGAGGCTGTGCCTCACTTGCCTCACCTGACTGCACGTCACTGTTAGAGATGTCATATTGGCACATCTGGAAAAACCCAAATCCGAGAGTTCCGGGTTTTCCCCACTCAAAAGAAAGTCAAAGATCCATCCCCTGCACCCACAGGCCTATCACATGGTCCAATCAATTCACCGTCCAAACTGGAGATAACCCCAGTCATTCTCATCCAGGTACAGGCTGAATGCCCTTAATTTCCAGAGAAAGGAATGTTATTATGGCTAATCCTCCACCACTCCCTGTTATCCCCCCTCCCGTTTTCCCAGGCACTAAATGTGGCAGCCCTGAAGCGCCAACAAAAAAGATGGCTTCCAGGCCTGACAGGCCTCCCTCCCCTCAGTTGAAAATTGTATCCTAGAGCAAGAGGAATACGGGGTTAATTCAGTCAGCATGTGGCATGTTAAACCTCCCCCCCAGCCCTTTGGCTTATTGAGAAATCTATTATGAAATTCTTTCACTAATTCAGTCACATCTCAACTTTTAACCCAGGTAGCTTTGGACAAAGGGTATCCGTTCCAATAAACTAGATTCTGTAATCTGCCCCTGTGTAACTTAAGAGTCTAAAATCTTTTTCACTTCATAGTGTGTCTCACCCTGTACGGTTTTGGAGATGCTGCTCGCTGCGGTCTCAACCTTGAACTGACCGCTGGCTTTAACAAACTGCAGTGGAATACTGGATGTACTTTCCCTAGTATGCGGGGGACGATGAGCTGCACTGTTACTGGGTTAATTACTTTCACTATGGGGAAAGTTCCCAGGAATTTAGGTCCTAGTTTCTTATTAGGCAATCTTAGCCTAATGTATTTTGTTGACAAATAAACTCAGTCTCATACCCGAAAGGGTGACTGGAGGGATCTGTGTTTATCAGCTTGCTTTTTATACACTTTGGTGACATCCGCTAGAGCCTTTTTGTGTTTTCCCAACCCTTCTTTAATGACTCCATCCATTCAGCTAGTCATGGAAGAAGGTTGTTCTCGACTTCCGGTGGTGACATGGAGGCAAGTGGGGGGAAGAAAGCAGGGCTCTGCTCTTTGAACCCTGATATACACATTTGGAGGATCCCCCAGGGGGATACGCTGAGCTTGAAGGGTGAAGCGGAGAAGTAGGGATACCCCAGAACGAACGAGGTGGAAGGCGATCGCCCGTTACAACTGGGGATACCCTGTTTAACCCAGCGTGTAAGCGTTCGCCGCTTGCTTCACTGAATGGTGGACCTGAAGCCTCGGCAAACCACCAAATAGAAGAAGGAAGGAAGAGAATTGAATCAACTTTTGCTACATTGTTGCAACGCCTGATACAAGTGAAAACAGCGGAGAGCTACAGGCTGGGAAAAGACGTACCTAAACTATAGAGGAGAACGGGCAAACAGGGAGACTCCAGAGATCTGGCGTGAAAACCCCATTAAAAAGGCCACTGGAAGAGGTGAGAGTGACACTTTAAAATCTAAACCGAGCCCGAAGAAACGAGGGGGGGAAAAATACAATCTGGCTGGGGCTCCTGTGGACTCGGGTAGCAGGAGAAAGGAGACAGAAGGAGACATTGAAAGATCGTGCTAGACCAGGGAACAGCAGCAGACGGCCATTAATTATAGAGCAACAAAGTATCAAGGCGGAAGAGAAAGCTGACGAAATCGCAACATTGTAACATCTTAGAAGATCGGGGTAACTGAGCAAAGTTGAAAGAAAGGATTTGAAAAGAACTTAAAAGAACTTAAAGAAGCTCTAAACTTAAAGAAACACAGAGGAAAAAGCGGTGAATGAACTGTCTATATTAACAATACATAACTATATACAATTGTTATAATCTTTATAACCAAATATTTAAATTAAACAATATTTAAGACAAATAGCTATATATATATATATATATATATATATATATATATATATATATATATATATATATATATATATATATATATATATATATATATATATATATATATATATATATATATATATATATATATATATATTGTTACATTGTTATAACCATAAATAAGTAAGTTTGAAACCTGGTGAAACCTGGTGTCAATTACTAGCTATATATGCCACAACCATTTAAATAAGTTTAAATTTAACATTATTAAGAAACAATCTAAGCATTTAAGTACTTAAAATATAGCATTGTAGATGTTAATATGAACAAATATTGAGACCCTCCCCAGTCCTCCCTCCTTGCCTATATAACCCCTTCTGCCAACACCTCTAGATATTATTGTATAATCTATATATATTATTATTATTATACTGTATTATTTAAAAATTATAGCATACTAAGGTTAATGTGGATATACTAATACAAAAAAAAAGAGGGGGGGGAGATTGAATGCCAGTTTGGGACAATATATACAAGATACTTTCAGAACAAGATAAAACTATAAGAGAAATGGCAAATATAACATCAACAGCACTTAGAAGTGGAAAAAAGATGAACATTAACTCTGCAATAAACCCAACAACAAGGGGTTCGCCGCCCCCCCCAACATCCAAAGGACCAACAGAAGAAATGAATGAAACAGAAAAAACAAATGCGGGGTCGAATACTGAAAATATACAGACAGTGCTGCAAACCATTCAAGAAACTATGTTAAAATTCCAAGAAACAGCAACAAAAAACCACGATGAAATGAAAAAATATATGAATGAAATGAAAATAGATATGAATGAAATGAAAGCAGAGATGTGTGAAATGAAAAATGAAGTCAAGAAAGACATACAGAAATTAGATGATAAAATGGAAACCATACAACAAGCTCTGGGAAAGAATGAACAATTAATAAAAGAAGTAGAAAAAAGAACAGAACAGACAGAAATAAAAATAAACCAGGTTGAACAACAAATGAAAGCATCAAATAAAAATCTAGAGGAATCGCTTATTCACATGGAGATGGACCGTGCAGCTTTCTACCTCCGCTTTCAGAATGTGACAGAGGTAAAAGATGAAGACCTAACTATGATAATGTCCGGCTTAATTGCAGAAACATTAAACAGAGATAAGCAAGAGATCATAAATGAATTGGATGACATTTACAGAGTTACCACCAATTATGCGAGGAAACATCGACTACCCAGAGAAGTGCACATCAGGTTCACGAGGAAAAAAGTAAGAGACATACTATATAAAATAACAAGAGAAGAACCGATGATGTACAAGGGGAAGGAGATACTAATATTAAAACAAATCCCACGAAGAGTGAGGGAACAGAGAAGAGACTACCAATTCTTGGTGACACAATTAATTAAGAGGGAGATACTGTTTAGATGGTTAATACCAGAAGGGATGTTAGTAACATGGCAGGAGAAGAGAATCAAAATTGACAACCTTGAAAAAGCACAGGAATTATACGAGCAATTAATGTATCCGGAAGAGAAACAAAATACAGAAGAGGAGATAGAATATAGAAGAAAGGAAGAAAGACAACAAAAGGCAAGGGAGGGAAGACAGGGAGGACGTAGCAGGGAAGAGGAAGAACAACAGAAAGAAGAGGAAGTAAGACCAAAAACAAGAAGTCAAAAAGAAAGTAGAGGCAAATAAAGATAAGGACAAGTAGAGATTTAGGAAAATGGAAGAAGAAATCCAACTACTATCTGTAAATGTCAATGGTTTAAATTCACTAACAAAAAGAAAACATATCTGGGCAAAATTAATAAAACAAAAAGCAGACATAATATGTCTACAGGAAACACAAATTAAACATACTAGTCCAGGAAGAAATAGTAAAACACTTAAAACTAACAAAGCAAAAAAAATTTGAGCAAGCAAATAAACCAGGAAGGTGGCTATCTTATAGATTGAGAAAAGAAAGAGAAAAAAGATTAATATATCAACTCCAAGAGGAAACGGGTGAATTACAATACACAATGGAAGGGAAAAAAAAGATTGTACATAAATATTTTGAGAAGTTATATAAGGGGGAACAAACAGATGACAAACAAATACAAGAATATTTAAACAGAGAAGAACCCCCAGTAATACCGGAAGAGATGAAAGAAATGCTAACGAAACAAATAACAAATATTGAACTGAAACAGGCAATTCAAAAACAGAAAAATAATAAAACACCAGGCCCAGATGGATTCTCAGGAGAATGGTACAAAACGATAAACGATCTGAATGAATCAATAGAACCCCTAATGCTGGAGATGTATAACGAAACATTGACGAAAGCAAAAATACCGAACACATGGAGGGAAGCATACATTACGTTAATATATAAAGAAGGTACAGACCAAAACCAAATTCAAAATTACAGGCCAATCTCGTTGCTGAACGCGGACTATAAAATATTTGCAACAATAATAGCGGAGAGACTAAAAAGATTACTAAATGACTACCTACATACACCCAGATCAAAATGGATTTCTCCCAACAAGACAAATTAGAAACAATACCAGAATAATAGCTAATATCTTGGAGTATTATGAGGTGCATACAGGGAAACAAGTGGCACTTGTATTCCTGGATGCACAGAAGGCATTCGATAATTTAAATTGGCAATACATGAAACAGCAAATTAAAAATATGAATTTAGGAAATAAATTTGAAAGATTAATAGAAACAATATACTCCACCCAAAAGGCAAACATACTATTGAATGGGGAAAATACAGAGTCCTTTGAAATAACGAAAGGAGTAAGACAGGGCTGCCCACTATCACCTCTGCTTTTTATTCTGATGCTAGAAAGCCTTCTGATACGAATTAGAAAAAACCAGGAAATAAGAGGAACCAAAATTAAAAATGAAGAATACAAAATACAGGCCTTTGCAGATGACTTAGTATTTATTATAGAAGATCCATTGGAAACAGGGAACAAGTTAATGCAAGAACTAGAAAAATATGGAGATGTGGCAGGACTAAAAATTAATAGAGAAAAGACCAAAATAATAACCAAAAATCTGAAAGAATAACAGAACAAAGAATTAGAAAAAACAATAGGACTCCAGGTAGTAAAGAAAGTCAAATATTTAGGAATATGGCTAACTGCAAAGTGCTCAACCATAAACGAAAATAATTACACAAAATTAGTGCAACAAATAAAAAAAGACCTAGAATTATGGGGGAAATTACAACTATTGCTATTAGGGAAAATAGCAACTATAAAAATGAACATACTACCAAGAGTCCTATATCTATTTCAAACGATCCCCATAAAACTAGAGAATTTTTTTTTTACCGAACTGAACAAAATAATACTAAAATTCATCTGGCAAGGGAAAAAAGCTAGGATAAAACTGAAAGCATTACAGGACGATAGAAGCAGAGGTGGTATGGGGCTACCTGACTGGGAACTCTACTATAATGCAGCAGCACTAATTTGGATTAAAGATTGGATAAATTTAAAAAACAAAAGAATATTAGCAATAGAAGGCCATGACCTGCAAACAGGATGGCACGTTTTCTTATGGGAAGAGAGTAAAAAGAAGCAAAAATATTTCCATACACACTACATTAGAGAAGCATTGATTCAGGTCTGGAACAAAATTAAAGCAAAACACTGTATGAAAATACCGGCATGGCTTTCCACCATGGAAGCCATGACACACCCCAATACGCTAGATATATCAAAAATGGTTAGGTATAGTGAAATTTTAGATAACCAGGGGAATCTGAAAACGAACCAAGAACTAAAAGAGAACAATATCAATATAGATTGGTGGCCATACCTCCAATTACAATCAAGATATAAAAAAGATATAAAAGAATATGGAATATATACGGAACTGCAACAAATGGACAAAATCTTAATTGGCCCAGAAAACAAATTTATAACAAAAATGTATAAATATTTGTTAGAAATAAACTTAGACGAAGAAATAGTTAAAGGATGTATGATAGCATGGGCCAAAATTTTTGGTTATAATATAGATCTAGCGGATTTGGAAAAAATTTGGAATATAAATTATAAATTAACGAGATCAGCAACACTGAAAGAAAATATATACAAAATGTTTTATCGTTGGCACCTACCACCAACAAGATTGGCAAAAATGTACCCAACACTGAAACCGACCTGTTGGAAATGTAAAAAAGAACAAGGGACCTACTACCACATGTGGTGGACCTGCCCGGAATCGCAAAAATATTGGCAAAGAATCTGGAAGTGGGCACAAGAAATTACCGGGGAGCAAATAAAGTATAAACCCGAAACCTTCTTACTAGGAATAATTAAAGGGAACTACACAAAAAATAAATAAATATCTACTAACACATATATTAACCACAGCTAGAATTGCCTTTGCCCAATGCTGGAAGCAAAATAATACACTGCCAGACGAATTAGTGATAAAAAAAACTTTGGATTGTGCAGAGATGGACAAATTAACCCTAAAATTAAAGGACAAAGAAGAATCGGAATACTACGAAATTTGGAATAAGTGGTATGAATGGTTGGATAATAAGAAAAACAATTAAGCCGAAAACAATATACATAAATAAACATAGAACTGTATATAAAAGTAGGTAAATATGTAAAATATCATAAAAATGAATAGATAAGATGACATAATGATTGTAATATATGGTAAAGAGAGGAAAACATACATAGATACGACGATGTAACATTGTACAAACTGTTGATATAAAGATTGTAATATGTGATAAAAAGACAAAAACAATAAAAAATTATTACAAAAAAAAAAGGAAGAAGGTTGTTCTCTTGGTAGCTCAGGCATGGGGACAAACTCCATGCCGCTGGTGATCTGGAAAGGGGTCAGGCCAGTGCTGCTGTGCACCGTGTTGTTGTAAGCCACCTCCACGAAAGGTAGCAGGTCCGCCCAATTCTCCTGCTGGATAACTTCTGATGTATTGTTCCACCGTGGCATTCATACATTCCGTGGTTCCATTCGTACTCAAATGAAAAGCCGAGCTAAGTCCTTGAGATGATCCAACAGACCTCAGGAACTCTCTATGTTCCCTATGCACACCGCATTAATTCCATTAAAATCCAAAGTTTCAACACACACACACCCATCTTTCTTCTCCCTAAATAATACAGACACTGTTACTTTGGATTTTGCACATTGAATGGTGGCATCTACCGTGTTTCCCCGAAAATACGACATGTCCTGAAACTAAGACCATGCCAGATTTTAGCGGTGGGCAAAAATATAAACCCTCCCCCTAAAATAAGCCCTAGTGAAGGGGTGGGTTTAGCCAGAACAAGGGGCAGCCTTTCCCTTCCCCGGTCACCTCAGAGCTTCTTGGCCCCTTAATCGGATCACTTGGACTGCTCTGTTCACAAAACAGCTGATTCGCGGGTGCCGCTCAGGCCTCTACCTACAGCAAATGCCGGTCGCTTTTGCAGCCAATCACTGCTGCAAAAGAAGCCAGAGCCCAAGCAACACAATCCAAATGCCTCAGGCCCTCCTTGCCTAACGGTGACCGTCACAGCTCGCAATTCCGTCCACGAAAACAGGAAAAGAAGGCATGGAAATCAATACACCTGGGACATCGGAAGAAGCCATGTGAGGAGACGCTGCTGCCGAAGTTCAGGAAATCTCCTCCCCACCAACCTGCAAATCGTCCTTTCAAAGAGGAGTTTCACCAGGATGAAGGTGACAGAAACGCCGCCTTCATCCACCTCTTCATCCACCTCTTCATCCTGGTGAAACTCCTCTTTGAAAGGACGATCTGCAGGTTGTGGGGGGGAGATTTCCTGAACCTCGGCAGCAACGTCTCCTCGCAGGGCTTCTTTCGATGTCCCAAGAGTATGGATTTTAATGCCTACAGGAGGTAGGAGCTTCTCACCTGCATATTCATATTAAAGGCTCGAAATGGGGCGTTTTTGCGAATGGCTTGAAAATGGGGAGGGAGATATTCCTGCCTCTGCCCCTGTTCTGAAGATCAGCACAGGATACGTAAGAGACGAAATCCCCCCTCCCCATTTTCAAGAGGTTTGAAAAACGCCACATTCCAAGCCTTCACATTATCCAGGATTGCAGGACTGAAGGCACGCGTGAGGGAGGATTTTGTCTCTTATCCTGTGACCTTCAGAACAGGGGGAAAGGCAGGAATATCCCCCTCCATATTTTCAAGCGGTTTGCAAAAATGTTCCATTACGAGCCTTCAGCATATTGCAGGATTGCAGGATTGAAGGATCGGAATGAGGCATTTTTGCGAACGGCTTGAAAATGGGGAGGGGAGATTTTCCTTCCTCTTACCCTGTTCTGAAGCTCAGCACAGACTCAGAATAGGATAAGAGGCAAAATTTCCCCGCCCCTTTTCCTGGCAATCGTTCTTTCCTTGGGATCTCAGCGCAGACGCACATCCCCCAAATGCTCTATCCGAAGCCTTCTCTGCGTCTGTGCAGAGCTCCCAAGGAAAGGATGGTGTGTGTGTGTGTGTGTGTGTGTGTGTGTGTGTGTGTGACAGGGATCCCTACCCCCCCCCCCCCGCAAGGCAGCCACATCCCTCCACTAACCTGCTTTCCTGCTTCATTCTCCACTGCCACGTGCAGGGAAGAAAAGTAGTTTGTTAGTTTACTTCCAACTTTGCGAGATTTTTTTTTTTTTTGCGAGAACTTGGAAGGTATTTTCTGGGATTTTTTTTATCATAGGAACACAGTCTACTTTTCTTGTCCTGCACGTGGAACGGAGAATGGAGCTGAAAGCAGGTTAGTAAAGGGATGTGGCTGCCTTGGAGGGGGAGGGTGTCTGTGTGTGTTAGTTCGTTCGTTCTTCCAGGAAGAGCTCCCTCCCCCCCGCCCGCGAGGCCAGAGCAGCACAGTCAGCTGTTCCGCGGCCAGCAAGCAGGGCAGGCGAAGTCTAGGATGCAAGGAGAACTTGGGTCATTGTGGCCGCAGGCAAGCAGATGGTGGGACGGAGAGGGTGGGGCTGGTGGGCTTGCTGCTTCCTGCACCTGAAAAATAATACTCCCCCCCCCTTTAATAAGCCCAAGGCCATATTTCATGGGTCAAAAAAATATAAGACCCTGTCGTATTTTCGGGGAAACACGGTATGTATTTTCTCAGTTTAGCCATCTCCTTCAGGGTCATAGAATACATCTGTGGTTTTGGTAGTTTAGTCTACATCCCCCTGTATCCTGATTTCTGGCACCACTAGTCTGATTTTGACAGTGGAGGGGCGGATGGCTTCACTTATTATTGGGTCATCTTCACTGCTGCTCCCACTGGTGTCCCCGGGGTTGGGGACCCTGGCCACAGGTTCCTTGCCTTTGCTGGGGGGAGTGGGAACCTCTACAGCTTTCTGGGTGAATCTCCCTGCATCCAGCAGCTTCCTGGGCATCCATCTTCCCCAGGTTGCTGAGGGAAGCTGGGGTGGCGGGACGGGAGTGGGAGTTAGGCCCTTGGAGGCCTGGTGTCTTAGTTGGCCACATGTGAAGCACTTGACCATTCTCATTGGCTTGGCAGGTGGCAGCTCGGCTGGTTTCGTCAGGGCTTGGTGGCCCAGGACTCTCCTGGCCAGCTTCTCTGGTGCAGGTTTCTAGTGGGGGTTGATTTCTTGATCCATCGCCACAAGCCTTTCTGAGTTCTGGGCCTATGGTTTCCTTGAAATAGTGAATGAGGAGTGACTCAGGCCACTGCCTAAGCTTCCCGGCTACTCTCCAGAACTCCCAGATAAACTCTTTAGGGGAGTGGACCCTTGCTTCATGGCCTTAATCTGTGTTTTAGTTTCTTGCCTGCAGTCCATGTCTTCAAATCTGACCTGGAGCAGTTGGACAAACTCATCAGCATCACCCAATTTAGCAGCGCCCTCATCATGTAATTGGGCTAGCCATTCCACGGCCTCCCTTTCATTCATCCCATTGCCTATGGCTGAGATGAGATTGTGATTGGTCTGGTACTGATCACCATAATGGTCAATGTAAGCCCAGACCTGATTGAGGAAGTATGCCAACTTCCCCAAGGTTCCGTCAAAAGTTGCCTGGAACTTCGATGGCGGTGCTCCCCCTTGATGGGGGGGCGTCTGGCAGGACTAGCTTCAGTATCAGTGCTGGCGGTGGAGCCAGTGCTGGCATCCACTGGCACTGCACCCACCCCTGGCCGGGATAGAAAGCCCAGCTGGGGGGAATATACTAGATGGGGAAGCATGAAGACTGGCTGGGGAGGGGGTGTCTCAGCAATCCCCTGAGGTCCAGTTGATGTTGCGGTTCAGCAGGAGCTGTCACCCCAATGGGTTGGGCCCATAGAGGGAGGCAAGGTCATCTGTTGTCCTGGGCCAAGTGTAAGGATACTGTTGCCATGCTCTGGGTGCTTGCAGGGCCCAGATCCATGAAGGTGAACGTGGCCAAGATCCACCTCGGTTGGCTGGTCTGGGATGGAGGAATGTAGCTGCCCACCATGAGTTGGCTGAACTGTCCTGGGAGGCCTGTCAGCGATTGACTCCGTGATAGTGGTGGCAGGACAGTTGTCAGATGCCAGCAGTCTTGGCTCTTTCCACTCAGGGGTCCAGGAACATCCCATAGGGCTGGTCCCCATCTCATATCCGGGTGGTGACAGACCTACCTATCTCCCAGGTTGGGCCTGCTGTGGCAGCTTCTCCCTACTGGGAGGGGTCCGGCTGAGCAGGCTGTTGGGTCACCAGCTCTTTGGATTGAGCGCACAGTTGGTGTTCCGCTTCGGCAGCCTTTTCTGCTAGCACTCTGCACTCAAAAGGGAGTAGATGGTCTCGAGGTGGACCATCGTGCCAGTGCCGGTAGCTCCCTCCTCGGGCATTACTTCTCTTCCATCTTCCTGAGTCTTCATGATGCCCGGGTCAGCATTCGGGGCTCAGGACCCTCAATAGCACCCCAGTGCTCAGAGAGCTAGTTAGTTTTAAAAGAAGATTTGGGTTAATGTCAGGGTTCCAAGTAACACCCCCAACAAAAGAAGACTCCAAGGCTTGAAGTTCCTCAAAGTTCCATTTTATTAGAGATGTTATATTGGCCCATCTGGGAAAACCCAAATGTGAGAGTTCTGGGTTTTCCCCACCCAAAAAAAAGTCAAATATCCATCTGCACCCACAGGTCCATCACATGGTCCAATCAATCTACCATCCAAACTGGAGATTACCCCCAGTCACTCCCATTCAGGTGCAGCCAAATGCCCTTGACTCCCAGGGAAAGGGATGTTGTTATGGCTAATCCTCCACCACTCCTTGTAATACCCTCTCCCATTTTCCTAGGCACTAAATGTGGCAGTCCTGAAGTTCCAATGAAAAAGATGGCTTCCAGGACTTCCAGGGCACTAAGGTTTGGTTCAATTGCTGCTTTGTGCACGTTTACCTCAGATCTTGCCTGAAAATTGTTGCAATCAGTTCTCTCCTAGTAAAAGTACTTTTTCTCTGAATCTATGGAACCAAGGGTTTTTCTTTCCTAGGAATTGGATGGAAGCCCTGATATACAATGACAACCACCTACACATCAATCATTCAAAGATGTTTATCTTCTTTTTCTAATAAACTTCATATTTTTAAAAAAGATTCAACTGATTAACTTTAGGATGGGAAAAGAAGGCAGTGCATTTGTCAAAAGTCCCATTAACATGTACAGCAAAAGAAACTCCTGGGATATATTTTTTTTAACCAACATTAAATTTTACTGACAGATCAATGCACTGAATGCCCAATGCACAGAAAAGGCAAAGCCAGTTCTAAGGTTTTGGCATGAAGTGCAGAGTGTAGTAAAAAAAAAACTTTTCCTTCCCCAGGCTGCCCAGTGTCCGCTGTCCACCAATCCAGGTTAAGCATTTTATTTTAGGAAAACAGTTTGACCTTGGAGTTGCAAGATTTTCTCAGGCTGCAAACTGCTCACATAAATTTCTTTTCTCCCTCCCAGTTTCCCACACAATCTAATCATACCTAACAACCCCCACCCCAGCTTCTTGTCAAGTTGTGAGTGGCCTGGCGAACCAATCTTGGCAGCATGGAATAATCACAGCTATCTGCATGCTGATTGCAGAAAGCTCTTCCTATGAATAGCTGGGGGCTGGGGTTTCAGCAAAGGAAACCACAAACCATAACTTTTAGAACTGTATGTGTTTGGATAGCACCACAGCCTAACCCATTTTGGTGTCCAGTAAGAGTGCGTTCAGGGGCAAGCACAATTTAGAACAGCATGATTTTATGCCAGATCTGGGATAGGCTGGGGTGGGATAGCATTAGGCTGGAATGTTATAGTGGCTGGAATGTTATATTGCTATGTTACATCTCAGAGAACAGTAATGATCCTTAAATTTCTCTTATGTATAAAAAGATATATTTTCCATAATAAAATTAGGATAACTCCCTTTTAAAAATCTACCATTTTCAGATGAAGTGTGTTTCTTTCATGGAACTGCAAGATCCTCTGTACTTGTGAGATAGATAGTTCAGGTCCAATGCAAACAGGAGATCTTCACAAAACTCACCAAAATAGACTTTCTTGGAGCAGCGTGGACAGACATTGGGTTCTCCAGTGAACGTAGTAATGCTGGAGGCTGAAACAGGTAATAATGCATTTAATTACACACACAAGCAAAATTCTGATCACCTGTATTAGTTCTCTTTGGAAATATGCTCTAAACCTGATATTGATCCCCTGAATCTACTCTGCATCTTTTGCAGAAAAGTAAAAAAGCAGAATTACCCTGGCATTAAGAAACAAAATAGGAATATCACAGAAGAGTTAAGTGGCTAGATTAATTACTTAATATTCTAAGCAAGATTTCAATCACCTATGCATTACATATAGATCATTGTTCCAAGCAGCTCAGATCCGAAATACCTGTGTTTCCCCAAAAGTAAGACTGGGTATTATATTTTTTTTGCCACCAAAAAAGATAACAGATCTTATTTTTTGCGGGTGGGGGAATGTTGTCCAATGACTCACCTCACTTGTGCTGCTAGCAGCGGCCTTTTCGCTGTCAGAGGCCTTCAGGAATTTCTTCTGCAACTAGAAAGGCTTCCCTGAAGGCCACTGTAGCTGAAAACAGAGCTCCGGATCAGTCTGCAACTCTTTTATCAGCTGCAGAGGCCTTTAGGAAAGCCTTGCCGGTTGCAGAAGAAATGGACTGGCAATGCAGGTGTTGGGATGTGTGAGGCCTTGCTGCAATTGTCCAAAGTAGTAGGGCAGCTCCACCCCCATCCCCACCCTATCTTAATTTTTAGCCATGCACCCTGGAATTGGCGGGATCTTAATTAGGGCTTACGGGGGTGGTGGTGTAGGTCTTATATTGGGCATAAGTGTAAAAATCATGCTAGGACTTACCTTTGGGATAGGTCGTGTTTTCAGGGAAACATGGTAATAAAAGATATTTTAAAATATCTTAATTAAGCAGTCAGGCTTAAGAATATTGTGTTATACTTTAAAATCAATTATAGTTTGGTACCATGAAAAATTAATTTCTTTACCATTATAAATTATCCAAATTGAAACTGCATAAACAATTTATTTTCGATATTTCATTCTATATTTTTACTCTTGCATAACCTACTCTGGTTTGCTAGTTCAGAGGTACAGTACCTGACTTGTAGGCTGCAGCCCTATCTACTGAAATTCTTGTAGAAATCCTTCTGGTTCCTTACATTTCAGTGGACATCATCCACATATTTTCAAAAATATATATTTCTTAACATACACTTTGGTTTTTAACAGAAAGTTGAAAAAATTGATCTGTCCCCAGTTCCAGACTGTTTATTATATTCTGAAACATATTCAGTTCTGACTAAGGGCATATCTGGACTTATTATTTAAGCTGATCCTGCCCTGTACGCAAGCTAACTTGACTCAAAACCGATTTAATAAAATGCTGTTCAGACACAGACACTGTGGTGTCCTTGGTGCTCTCTGAACTTGGTTGTTTTCTTGGAGATGTTCATTACCAAACTAGGTAATGTCGTCAACACTCAGGAAGAAAACAGCCAAGATCAGAGAGCACTTATGACCCCCATATTTCAATCTTGAGTTACAAATATTCTATTAAGACACCTGTGAGATATTCAGTTTGGACAGTAAGCTAACCGTATCAACCCACTGGAGAGTTTGCTGTTGCTATGCCCTCCCAGCTTTTTTTGCTAGGAAAGCAACTGCAGTTCACTTTCCATTCTATGGCAATGTCTTATACAATTTTTGTTTGCATATACAGTCTTGTTTTGGTACAATTTTATATGTATGAATATATATTATGTATATAAAGAGTTAAAACTGAATTTTATGTAAACAATAAAGTATCAAATGAATGTACATGTAAACATGAAAGGAAACAACCTTGTCCTATTGTCCTGTTAATTTCTAAAGTTTTTAGACCTGTATTTCTCATGAATGCTATAATACAATTATAACACTAATAAAAATAAGGCTGTTGGTTCAAAATGTAGATTTAAAAAAATCTTTTCTTGAATGTCTTTTCCTTGTAATTATCTTTTTAAACAAGTCCTGCAATGCATTATTTCATCATTTTCTAGTCACTAAAGGTAGAATGACTTAAAAATAGTAATAATGTATAGTATATGTTTCTGCTCATTTTTGAATTGGCAACCTATTTATCTTCTATTTACAAGGTTGGTGCAAGTACCCCTTTGCTTTTACAGTATTCATCACAACAGTAATTCCAAAAAGTAGCAAAAAGCAGCTATCGGCAGCTATAGGAGTATAAAAACAAATATAAATATAGGAGCAATTAAAATTACAAAAATTAAATAGACTAAAAACCAAAGGCTCATGTGGAGTAGGAGTGGTGTCTTCTATCATTGCACCAACTACCTCCAGCCTAAAGTATCTGTCAGGGTCCCATGCCAACTGACAGAGCTAGGTCTTAAGGCACCTTCAGAAGACTGACAGGATGTTTCAAAAGAAGGGGGAAGAAAAGGCTCTTTTCTTAGGCTCCACCAGACAAAATTCCAGTGCAACATGCTTAACAGTGGTGTTACATATGCCAACCTAAGGATTTTCTGTACATGCCACTGCATTCTGAACTAACTGTAGCTACCCTCTTCAAGGGCAGTCCCCTGTAGAGCATATTGCAGTAATCCAGATGAGATGATCAAGGATCATCTCATCATGCATGCAGGGTCTTGTGATCCAGGAAGAGGTGCAATTGGCAGATGATACAAAGTTGTGCAAAGGCTCTTCTAGCCTTGACAACCCTCTGCTCCTCAGGCAGGATTCACAAGTCTAGGAGACCTCCAAATTGTGCACCAGATTTGTCTGGGATAATGCAACTCCAAACAGAACTAAAGATGATTAAAACTTTGAATCCTGAGGCTCTGCACACACACAGCATTTCATCTAATCAGGGTTCATCTGAAGCCTGTTGTCCCCCATCTAGGCCTCTGCAGCCCCCAGGCACCACAGAAATGAAATCATATTACTTTGGCCTCCTGGGCTGGAGATATACAGTGTAGTATGACTGGTATATTGATGAAACTTCAATTCCATGGTGTCAGATAATCTTATCTAGTTGTTTCATGTAGAGGTTAAAAAGAAATAGAGAGAATTCCAAGCCCTGCATTTCCCACAGAGGAGCAGCTCTGTGTTGGACTTCTTGCTTTCTAGCAACACTAATTGGAACTGGCCTTGGAGAAAGGAACTGAACCAGTGCAACATTGTGTCAGTGCCATCCAGTGCCAAATGCCGCAGCCAGCCCAAAAGGATACCATGGGAAACTGGTGAGAAGTCAAGGAGCGTGAGGATGGATCCACTACCCCCATCCTACTTTCTCCAGAGATCAGTCGCAAGTGTAACCAATGATATTTCTGTACCTTAATTGGACCTAAAACCTAACTGAAAGAGGTTTAGACAATCTGTTTCATCCAGGGCTCTTTGGAGCTACAATGCAACCACTTTCTCTACCACCTTCCCTAAAGATGGAAGAGTGGACTGAAATTGTTAGAGAAGTGGAGTATAAAGATGGTTTCTTAAGGAGGGAGGAAACCAAATCCTCCTTAAAGGGTACCTGGAGCATCACCTAAATGTAGGGATGCATTAATCACTGCCAGAACCTACCAGGTATCATCCTGAAAATTTTCACTAACTAGGAGGGGCACAGATGTAATAAGCAAGAGGTTGCACAACAGGTTCAAACTGTTCCCAGCTAACTGGGTAAGTCCATTCCCCAGGCATTTCTACTGGACCTGCTCAAGCTTCACTTCCAACTGAGAGCAGATCCAAGCGATTTTATCTGACAGGTGTTCCACAAACGCATCTGATATCCGAGAACTCTCCTTCCAGAGGAGGGACTGGGTGACCATGAACAGGGGCACTGTGAGATACTCTGCAGATGCAATACATGCAGATAAATATTAGTGTTTCATCTCTATTACTGTACTATCACAAGGTAGGCCTTCATAGCAGTTCTAATAGGTGCTGGGTTGGATTCACTCTATTTTCCTTTAGCAGTCTTTTGGCCTTTTTCAACAATCTGAACTTCTCAATCATCTCATGTTCTATCTGAAATACACAGGAGTGCTCAAGGTAATATAATATGGGACAGTACACTTTGAAAGTGAAGCAGAAAAACATGTTTTTTCATAGTGCACAAGGGATTCATAAAGGGTGATGTTGTCTATTTCTGCTTTCCAGAAATAAGTGCTCTGTAAGATATTACAAGGATCAGCAAAAAAAAAAAAGATGGAGGATAGCTTTAGAAGTAAATCTCAACTGATTTACTCATCTTTCATAAAAGAATGCACACAACGAAAAAGCAGCTGTATAGGGGTCTTTCAACATTTGCAAGATTTAGCTATTTTCCATAGTGTTATTTTAAACACAAGAATAAGACTAATACAAATTAAAATACAGGAAAAGAAAAAAAGGAAACAGAGAAAATTTAAACGTACAAAAATAGCAGAAAAGTCAAAAAAATAAAATAAAGTGGCTTGCAATTTTCTTTATAGCAGTAAAGAAGTACGATTATAAATTAATTTGATTGTCTAAAGGTATATTGTGACTTTCTCATTCTATATTCTACCTATCTATCTACCTACCTATCATCAAAACCATAAATCATAAGTGTATTATATCAAGTTTCCTAAAAATGTCCTAACTGATTCATGAGTATCTAGCCAAGTTTCAATATAAAACTAGTCATATATTAGAAGCACCATTTTGGCAATTCCCTATTGCAGTCAGATTGAAGCCTCATTTTAATTATAGCTGAACTTTACCCCTGTTCCTCCCCTCCCCTCAATCTGTGTCATAAATCACATTCCCCAATGAGGTGCACCCTTCCAAGCCTGCTGCAGTAATCTGAGATCTGAGCTTGGTATCTGGTTGGATCTGGTACTGCTCTACCAGGGCGTTCAGTCTCTCTCCATTGGTGGTTGGATGAAAAACTCCCTCCAGAACTTAGCTGTGAACTGGACCCCTCTGCCTGAGTTAATTCTTTGAAGTACTCCATGCAGGCGGTAGATGTGCTTCAGAAACAGTTTGGCCAGCTTGTGAGCTGAGGGTAGTCCGCTGCAGGGTATGAAGTGTGCCTGTTTGGAAAACAGGTCTATTAAAGTCCAAATCACTCTGTTTCCCCCACTTTTCAGTAACTCTACTATAAAGTTCATTGCAATCTCCTCCCACGGCCTCATTGGCTCGCTACTGTTTGCAGCAGACCAGGGTTTTTTCCCAGTCATCTCTTCATTGTGGCACAGATGGTGCAACTTTTCATGTAACTGACCACATCTTTCTTTATGCTGGGAGACAAGAATTGCCTCTGGGTTAAGTGTAAAGTCTTTAGTTTCCCAACGTGGCCTGCCGGTTTGGCGGCGTGGCTCCTCTGGAGAATTAGGGTGCGTAGGGATTCCGGGATTTAGAGTTATGTCCCCTTCCATGCGAGGTCATCTCTTTTTGTCAAGATGTATTGGTTGTTTTGGAACCAGGGGTCTGCTAGCAATTTTAGAGTCTTGTGGCATTGTCTGGGCAGCTATCTGAGTAGGGAGAATGATGGTGTCCACCAACAGGTGTTTCCAGGTTAGCAGTCTCACCACAAAAATCTCCTTTTCCCATGCGACCCATCATCTCTCTGTGTCTGTGAGCTTGCAGGTGGTATAGGCGCAGGGCTATAAGTTTCCTTGGCTGTTTCTTTAGAGTAGCACTGCTCCTACCGCCATGTTGCTGACGTCTGCTTGGATCACTTTTAGAAATCAGTTCCATCTCTATTCCCTCACTTGACACTGGGTAACCCAGGTAGTCTAGCTGTGCATGGTGGAATTCACATTTTGATAGCTTGATGTACTAGTTGACTGCCAGAAGTTTTTCCAGTACCTGTCGGACCAGGGGTGTGTGGTTGTTCATAGTCTCCATGTAGATGAGGATGTCATACAGGTAGACAAGGAGCTAGTAGAGGTGCTCGTGCAGCACCTCGTTTATTAACTGCATGAACACTGCTGGGGCTCCCTGCAGTCCGAAAGGCATCACTTTGAATTGGAAGCTCCCTAGGGGGCAGTTGAATGCTGTTTTCCACTCATCTCCTTCCCTGATCCGTACTTGGTAGTATGCTTCTCTGAGGTTTAGTTTGGTGAAGACTTTTCCCTTGGCCAGGTGAGATAGCATGTTCTTCGTGAGCGGGAGGGGGTATATGTTGTGTACGCAAACTTCATTGATTCCTCTAATAGTTCCATCTTTTTTTTTGAAGAGGACTGGGGCTGTGATCTGTGGCTTGGCTGGCTCAATGAACCCCCATGCTAGGTTTTTGTCTATGTACATTTCTTGCATTTCCCGGGGCGTCATGGCATACAGTTTGGGTTTGGGTATTTTTGCCCCGGGGATGATTTTGATGGTGCAATATGCCTCATTGGGAGGCAGAATGTTGCACTCGTTCTTGCTGAATATGTCTGTGAGGTCCTCATATTCCCCTGGGATCTGTTCGGTGTCTGGGGTTTAGTTGGATGTGGCTGCCAGTTGTTCTGGTGGACTCTTTTGGGGGGTTCCCTGCTTGGGTAGTCTTTCTGCTTGCTGGCATGGAACAGGTTGGTGCCTCTTTTCTATCCTAAATCTGCAGGTATCCCCTTGCCACCAGATGGTTGGTCTCCACTTGTCTAGCCAGGAAAGTCCCAGTATGACTGCATCTGTCATTTTGGGGGCTATTATGAATTGAATTACCATATTTTTCAGAGTATAAGGCGCACCTTTTTCCCTCAAAAAAGAGGCTGAAAATCTGGGTGTCTCTTATACACTGAATACAGCATTTTTTGCCTCCCAAAACCCTGCCCTCTTCACCAAAATGGCCATGCATAGCTTGTAGGAGGCTTTTAGAGAGCTCCAGGGGCCTGGGGAGGGCAGAAATGAGCAAAAAATGGGCCCTTTTTTGCTCACTTTGGCCCCCCTCTCTCAGGAGCACTCCACAAGCCTCCTAAGGGCTGTTCATGCCCTTAGGAGGCTTCTGTGGACTGGTCTTTGTTGCCTGGCGTCCTCCTCCTTTGTCTGGGTGGGGAGGGACCTCTGCAGCCTGGAGCGCCTTCCAGGATGCATTGATGGCCCGTTTGTGGCCCTGTTCCAGCCATGCTGGGTGGTGGCTCTGGTCTTGGCATTGAGGTTGGGGTCATGCATGCAGATGCCATGTGGCCCACCCCCCTGCATCTGTAGCATTTCAGTGGACTTCTAGGGGGATTGGTTTCGGGGCCCGCTGTCTTGCTGTGGGTCCCCATTGGCCAGGCAGTTTCAGGTCGGGTTTACCTCTCTGTTTCGTGTCTGGTGGCTTTTTCATGTTGTTAGCATGCAATCCACCATCAACTTTTATTGCTACTCAGAATCACCCAGAGAGTCGGTTTGGAATGTCGCAGTAAACAGTTACCTGAGAAATCTGCTTGTTCTGAAAAAATGCAGTAACAGATGCTCTGATAAAGCGGATAGCCTTCCAATGACTCTCCTAAATTTGCAGATGTGCTCTTTGATGGGGCAGCCCCTCTGCTTTAGGTTGCTGAGCTCATCTTCCTCATACAGGTCCTCCTCTACCTTCGCAAATCAGGCCTCTAGCAGTTGTAGAAAGTCACCTACACCTTGCAGTTGTGGGGCTCTCCTCTTGTGGAGGAGAGCTTGCTTCTCCCTCTAGCCCCTCTGTGATAGTATTCACTATGGCTCTGGGAGATGAATAGAGATGTCCATAGCATTCTAGATGGATCTCAGCTGAGTCAAGGAATAGGGCTAATTGGTCTGAGTCCCCATCAAACTTTCCCCTGAACCGGGGTGGTTCAATCAGCACTGTCCCTCCCTCCTCCTGTTGGCTATGCTTGTGCTTGATAAGTCTGGACATATTCCTCAGATTTAGTTCAGGGGGGGGGAGGGTAGATTATCTGCCCTGGGCAGCCTGCCTGCTACGTGGGAGAGGCACTGGTTTCAGCCTCCTTCTGATGGGTGGAAAAGGGGGCTGCGTTCCCGTCTGCTTCTTGTCACCTCAAGAGGATCCACTGCTCCTCCTCTCTCTTTTGGGCTGCATAATGGCCTCTCTTCACGGAGGGTGGCTCAGTCAAATTCCTTCCTCTGTTGCTCTATGGAATTCCTCACAAGCTCCACCGGGGGCTTTGGGAGCCTGGCTTGGTTCCAGTCCAGCATCCACTCCACTCTTACCACCTCACTCAGGACCCTTCCCTTTTTCTGGGCATTGGGGTGGGGGAGCTCAGCTTTAGCTGCTTTAGGGATTGAATACTCATCTCCTCTTGCTTCAGCCATCTTGGCTTTGATGTCTGAGGTCAGGCTGCACTCCGGCTGCAATCAGGCTCTCTTCAGATAGCTGGCCTCTGCCATGGTTGTCCCATGGTTGTTCCCTCCAAGCACCCCCAATATTGGTGGACCGATGGAAGTATCCAGGACTCAGGAGACCTGGTAATCTTGATAGATTTTAAAAGCAGATCTGACTGTCTGTCAGGTTTCCTAAAAATGCCCTAATTGATTCATGAGTATCGAGCCAAGTTTCAATACAAAACTAGTCATTTATTAGGAGCACCATACGCAAGATCTTTTCGCAGTCAGATCTAAGCTTTGTATGAGTTATAGCTGAACTTTACCTGTTCCTTCCCTCCCCTCAGTCTGTGTCATAAATCACATTCCCCAATGAGGTGCACCCCTCCCAAACCTGCTGCAGTAATCTGACCTTAGCCGAAATTATGAGTGGAATGCGCTCCCCCGCTTCTCCCATTATGGCAACATTAGACATTTTTGTTTTTAGATTAAAAGTCATAAGGGGTTTCCAATCACCAATAAATGTGGATATTGTCTTTTTGCTAATCAAACAAATCAGTTTGACCATTTTTCTGTCAGAGATATTGTAAAATCTTTTCCTCTTTGTGCATCAATAATCTATATTAATAATTTATATAAAACAATGACTTTTTCCAACTGTTTATACATCACTCCCCAAAGTTCTGATTTTGTTTGAATGTTATAAATAAATAAATAAATAAATAAATAAAAAATTTTATTTCTTAGCCGCACCCTCTCCCGAAGGACTCGGGGCGGCGTACAATAAAAAACACATAAAATACAATATAGACAATACACACACAAAATAAACGAATACGTGTACATGGAGGAGGTAGGCAGATGAATAAAGACAATTAAAAACACAATTTAAAATCCCCTAATAAAATTCCAAAAACCACAAAATTAAAAAACCCGTCAGGAGCAGTGTGAACGAACTATAGTTGAGCCAGGCCAGCTACTTGGAATAGGTAGGTCTTGAGCTTTATCCGGAAGGCGCAGAGGTCAGAGGTGGTCCTAATATCCGGGGGAAGGTCATTCCACAGGGCTGGGCCCGCTACAGAGAAGGCTCTGCTCCTAGACGCCGCCCCCTGACATTGTCTGGTTGACGGCACCTGGAGGAGTCCCTCTCTGTGCGAGCGAATTGGTCGCAGGGATGTATGGGGCAGGATACTATCCCGCAAGTAGCTAGGTCCTGAGCCATGGAGCGCTTTAAAGATCGTTATCAAGACCTTGAAACGCACCCGATAGACCACAGGGAGCCAGTGCAGCTCGCGCAAGAAAGGTGTCACATGGGAGTACCTTGTACTCCCCATAATTACCCGCGCGGCCGCGTTCTGGACCAACTGTAGTCTCCGAGTGCATTTCAAGGGAAGCCCCATGTAGAGAGCGTTACAGTAGTCCAGGCGAGACGTCACCAGCGCATGAGTGACTGTGTGCAAGGCATCCCGGTCCAATAGGGGGCGCAATTGGCGCACCAGGTGAACCTGGTGGAACGCCCCCCTTGCCACGGCCGTCACATGGTCATCCATGGACAGCCAAGCATCCAGGAGGACGCCCAAATTGCGCGCCCGCTCCACCGGGGCAAGTTGTACGCCCCCGATGGCCAGAGATGGAATTAACTGGTTGAACCGGGGGGCCGGAACCCACAGCCACTCCGTCTTGGAGGGGTTGAGCTTGAGTCGGTTGTCATCCATCCAGACCCGTACGGCTTCCACACACCGGGACATCACTTCGACGGCCTCGTTGGGGTGGTTCGGGGTGGAGATGTACAGCTGAGTATCATCAGCGTACAGATGGTATCCCACCCCGAAACCACGGATGATCTCACCCAGCGGCTTCATATATGTGTTGAACAGGAGCGGCGAGAGGACCGACCCCTGTGGCACCCCACAGGTAAGGGGGCTTAGAGTCGACCTCTGCTCCCCTGTCAACACATGTTCCGTCCGGCCGGAAAGGTAGGAGCCGAACCACCGTAAAACGGTGCCCCCGACCCCCAACCCCTCCAGTCGGTGCAACAAGATATCATGGTCGATGGTATCAAAAGCCGCCGAGAGGTCTAATAGGACCAGGATAGAGGAACAACCCCTATCTCTGGCCCTCCAGAGATCATCCACCAACGCGACCAAGGCCGTCTCCATGCTGTGCCCAGGGCGAAAGCCGGACTGGCGCGGGTCTAGATAATCATTTTCCTCCAGATGTTGTGGAAACTGATAAGCCACCACACTCTCTACAACCTTCGCCAAAAAGGGAAGGTTGGAGACAGGACGATAATTGGCCAGCTCCGTAGGGTCCAGGGAAGGCTTCTTGAGCAAGGGTCTCACCACCGCCTCTTTCAAGGCGGCTTGAAGAGACCCCTCACCCAGCGAAGCGTTCACTAGGCCCAGGAGCCAGTCACGTGTAACCTCCCAGGATGCCAGTACAAGCCAGGAGGGACACGGGTCCAGTAAACATGTGGTAGGTCGCAGTCGTCCACGGACTCTGTCCAAATCCTCGATGGCAACCAAGTCAAACTCCTCCCAGATTGGTCTCTCAAGACTCGCCACGGACGCCTCTACAGGGCCACTGAAAGGGACCCAATCCTTCCAGATTTGAGCGATTTTATCCTGCAGATATTTCCCAAATTCCTCTGCCCTACCCTGTAAAGGGGCCTCCCGCGGCCTCTGAAATAGGAGGGAGCGGGACACCCGAAACAGGGCGGCAGGGCGGTTCTCTGCGGATGCAATGAGAGTGGCACAATATTGACGTTTGGCCACTCTCAATGCCACAAGGTACGTCCTTAAATGGGCTCGTACCTGTGTCCGGTCAAATTCGGAGTGGGAGGGTCTCCAACGACTCTCTAGGCATCTCTTGCGGCGCTTCTTCACCCTTAGCTCCTCAGTAAACCAAGGGGCCAGGGTGGAGCGTTGCCGCCGGAGAGGCCGCAAAGGCGCCACCCGGTTCAAGGCCCCGGTAGTCGCATTGTTCCACGCGACCACCAGGTCCTCTACCCGAGGGCGGGTCAGGGCCGCAGAAGGTGGCCCAAGCTCCATCTGGAACCTCTCTGGTTCCATCAGGCCCCTGGGGCGGAACCATCTAGTATTTTCCGGTTCCGCCTCCCCACAGCGGGGGTTAGCACCAGGGAAGTCAAGTCGGAGGAGTGAGTGGTCTGACCATGACAGGGGAGTGATGGTTAAGTCCCCTCCTCCCAGATCACTCAACCACTGGCCAGAGACAAAAACAAGGTCCAAGGTGTGACCTCCCTCGTGTGTCAGGCCCTGAATCAATTGAGTCAGGTCCATGGCTGTCATGGAGGCCATGAACTCCCGAACCCCCTCGGATGCTTCTCCCACCGATGGCAGGTTAAAGTCCCCCATCACTAAAAGTTTGGGGGTCTCAACCGCCACCGATGCGATCAGCTCGAGGAGTTCGGGCAGGGCCGCTGATGTATAGCGAGGAGCCAGGTATACTATCAGCAGGCCCAACTGTCTCCCAGGGTCCCATTTCACAACAAGGGATTCACATCCGGACGTCTGTGGCACAGTGGACTCCCTCGGCTCTCAGTCCTCCCGAATAATCACTGCTACCCCACCGCCCCTTCCCTGGGCCCGGGGCTGGTGAAATGCTCGATAACCTGGCGGGCACATTTCCACGAGGGGTAAACCTCCCTCGTGGCCCAACCAGGTCTCCATTATTCCCGCGAGGTCCGGCTCCCCCTCCGAAATTAGATCGTGAATGAGGGGGGCCTTGTTAACGACGGACCTCGCTAATTTTAAAATCTTCTGACTCACTGTTTTTGAATCCAAAATTTTCTAGATTTTTTGCACATCTACCAAACGTGTAAAAATGGCCCTTTTTGTACTTTGCATTTCCATCATAAATTTGAAATACCTTTATATTTTCCTGTGTCATATACCAATGGTACATCATATTGCAAAAAATATCTTTAAGGTTATAACATACCATTTCTATCACATATTTTAAACTGTATATTATAACCTGAAATTTTATATCATTTTATAATATATACATTAATTTGTTCTTCAGTAAATTTTCAATAAAGGTTTATACATTTTGGCAATCACATGTTCATGATTTGTGTACAATTTTGTTTCAAAGTCAGTCTTACAATGTTCATACCAAAAACTGTTTTCAGGCTTCTGCTACACTGTTTACCTTTGCTGGGTCCTTTTGGTGCAATATTCATTTTCTTTTCTTCCATTTTGGATGCATGCTCAATAGGGCCTGGTATAAGCTGTCCTTCAGAAGGAGGCTTATCATAAATATAGGATCCTGCTCCTCCAATATTTACACCTGAAAATTGAACAGGAAAATAAATCTGATATTAAAAGCTTCTGATGCCAGAAGCTATCAGCCATATTCTCGTATTTTGATGAAATCAAGTGAGGTCATGAGCAATGTTGATCACTCTTCTTTTTGTCAATGATTCATTACATCATTTCTTTAATCTCACAGATTAAAGAAATCTCTCTTTCCTTCCCAAAACCTTCCTTTTACTTCTCAGCATTAATCCTTTTTCTCTGTTTCCTAATACCGAATAGAATACAGAATAAAGCTGAAAGGGATCTTGGTGTTCTTCCAATCCAACTCCCTGCTTAAGCAGGAAATCCTATACAATCTTTTCTTTAAAAACCCCAGTAATGGAACACCCACAATTTCTGGAGGCAAGCTATTAGTTTCTCTTTGATAAATTTCTATCTGTGACTTTTAATCCTGCCCTCAGTTGCTTTGGAGAATAGGTTGAACCCATCTTCTCTGTGACAACCACTCAAATATTGGAGGACTGCTATCATATCAACCCTAATCTTCTGTTTGATAGGCTAGACACACCCAATTCCCACAACCATTCATCATATGCCTTAATGTCCAGTCCCCTGGTCATCTTTGTTGCTCTTCTCTGCAGTCTTTCTAGAATCTCAATGGTTTTTTTTTGCATTGAAGTGACCAACATCTTTGCAATCATCAACAAAATTTTCTGTCTATAATCATAACTGATGAGACAGTGGAGATGGGGTGGGAGATAAAAATTTCCTTTTAAGCAATTATTGTTTATTCTTCCAAGATTTCAATGACCCCTCTATTTTCTTGTATAAAAGCAAGCAGTCTATTTTTAAGAAATGTAGATGTTATTGTTCTCCATTAATATGTAAGGATTATCACCATAAAGCTGCCTGTCTTTTAATAATGTTTTAATTACATAACTACCTTGGAATAATATTTTGTCACTATAAAAATAAAGTCCTTTAACTTTTCATTTAATTCATACATTGGAGGTAACCAGAAGGTAAGCTGCTCCCTCCATCTTTGCACAGTGGCAAAAATACTTCATGTGCATTGGTGGAAAAAAACATGTAGAACATTATGGGAGAAAGACGACTGGAGCAGTTCTATCAGAAAAAGTGGCAAAAGGAAAAAAGCTGAATACTCCCTCTTTCTTTCCTTATGCCTTTATTCTATATTATGACTTTTCACAACACTTTTCTTGAAAGATTTTGTCTGTACCGCTTTGTTCATTAAACACTAACTCAGACATAGGGCATATCATAAACAGGCAAATTTTGCAACAACAAAGAATACTATGATTTTCCAAACATACAAAACTAGACACCTTTTGTTGTTTTGAAGAACAAGAACAAGAAGTTGAGAGGGAGGAAGAAAGAGTGACTGCAATTTACCAATACTGAGCTAAATTGCCAACTTACCAGGAAGGGACACATACCTTTTGGTCCAAACAGTGTTGCATAACAAGGTTTGTGACAGTAAGGCTTCCTGTCATGCTAAAATAGAAAAAAATCCAAGAATTAGACTACAAAGATATTGGAAATTTTAATTTGCTTCAAGCAGGCGCTTCATTTCATTCAACACTAGATCGAAACCTGAGGGTCCTACCAGGGGTGGGATTGAAAAATTTTAGCAACCAGTTTTCTGTCCAGTTGCTGGGTGGGCGTGGCCATGGGAGCGTGGCCTAGTTGGTTTCCTGAACCACGGTGGGGAGGGATGTTTTTGCCCTCCCCAGCTCTGAAGGCTTTCCTCTAGCCTCCAAGAGGCGAAAATGGCCTCCCTGGGCTCTGGAAGTGCTCCGGAAGCTGGAAACAGGCCCGTTTTCAGACTTCTGGTGCTTCACGCAGGCCAATTTTTCACCCTCCCAGAGCCTCCTTAGGTCCTGTACTTACCTCGCATCCAAAATGGGCCATGTGGAGATTCCTGGGAGGGGAGGGGTGGTCAGGGTCAGCCAATCCTTGCAACTACCGGTTCGGTGAACCAGATTAAAATTAACATCCAGTTCACCTGAACCGGTCGCACTTTCAGCCGTGCAATCAACAGTGGGGTGGCCTCACTCGCTTGGGCTCCCGCTTGCATCATCAATGGCCGGCAGCCCCTTTCCCCTTCTTCTCAGTCATCTCTTCCTAAGGATTTCCCTTCCCCCTGAATTGACCAGAATGGAGGCCCAGGGCTCAGGAGTCCGGGAACTTTGATGAGTTTTAAGAGTGTTGGTTTAATGTCATGGTTCCGAGTAATGCTCCCAACCAATTCAAGACTATGAGGCCTTGGATTCCTCAAAAATCTGGTTTATTGCATACATTATATCGGTACGGTCAAAGGTGAAACCAACACTGAATAATTCCCACTCCAGTAATGATTGGGCTAAGCTGCCTAAGCCAAAGCTATACTCAATGACCCTGAGAGAGCTAAATGAGCTGCAGCTGTTCATTGAGAAAAACCTCAACCGCAGGTTCATCCAGCAAGCACCCTATGTAGCTCCCCCCCTCTTCTTCTGTGAGAAAAAGGATTGGACACTTGTCTACGCGTGGATTATAGAGGGCTAAATGCTGTTTGCATGGAAACCGTCTACCCCTTGCTCCTGAAGAAGGACATATTAGCGCATCTGGCTAAGGATAGAATATTTCCTAAATTGGACTTATGAGAAGCCTATTATCATATGAACTTTGTCATCCAAAAAGTAGAGGAAAGAACTAGAGGAAAAACTATATTGGACCTAATATAGTTACTGGTAGAGAAGAAGTGATAGAGGGAGTTGAAGTTGCCAGAATGGAGAGAAGTAAGCAGTGAGGTACCAGAAGGTTCTGTCTTAGGCCCAGTACTATTCAATATCTTCATAAATGACTTAGATGAGTGAATAAAAGGAAAACTCATCAAATTTGCAGACAACACTAAGTTGGCAAGAATATCCAACACCCGGAAAACAAGCTCAGAATCCAAAAAGATCTTGACAGACTTGAGCGATGGGTCTTATGCAACAAAATAAATTTTAATGTGAAAAAAGCAAGGTTTTACACCTGGGCTGGATAAACCAAAGGGACAAATATAGATTAGGTGAAACCTGGCTGAAAAACAGTAGCTGTGAGAAGGACCTTGGAGTCCTAGTGGATGATCACTTAAACATGAGTCAGCAGTGTGTGGCGGTAGCCAAACAAAGTTAATACAATCCTTAGTTGTATAAACAGAGGCATAGAATCAAAATCACATGAAGTATTAGTACCACTTTATAAAGCCTTAGTTAAGGCCACACCTGCATCCAGTTTTGGTCACTGCATTACAACAGAAATGTTGGGATTTTGGAAAAAGTGCAAAGAACAGTAACTAAAATGATTAAAGGCCTGGAGACGAAAACATTTGAAGAACAGAAAAAGAACTCTCTATGAAGAACTCTCAAAAGAAACCAGTGTAGCTGCATAAAGAACTCTCTAAGAAATTAAAAGACAAAAAGGACAAGTATAAAAAGCAGAAAGAGGGCCACATAACTAAGGCAGAATATCAGCTAATAGCCCAAGCCTGCAAAGATGAAGTGAGAAAAGCTAAGACTCATAATGAACTAAGGCTTCTGACAAACATAAAAAATAACAAAAAAAAACTTTTTTCAACATGTTAAAAAAAGAAAAAAATCAAGGAAACAATTGGTCCATTGGTGGGAGAAAGAGACAAGAAGGTGACAAGCAACAGGAATGTTTTTTTCATTCCACTTTACACAAAAGGGAAAAAAGTCAAGCCCTTCAAAAACAGCACTTCAAAAAACAGATTAGGAACACAAGTTAAAATAGGGAAGAAAATGGTAAGTGAGCACCTGACCACCCTAGACAAGTTCAAATCACCAGGACCAGATGGATTATACCCCAAGGTTCTGAAGAAACTAGCAGATGTGATCTCAGAACCACTGAACTATATCTTTCAAATATCATCGAGTACCGGGAAAATGCTGGAAAAGAGCTAATGTAGTTCCCATCTTCAAAAGAAAGGGGGGAAGGAATAGATTCAGGAAGCTACAGACCTATCAGCCTGACCTCAGTAGCAGGGAAGATTCTGGAAAAGATAAGCAATGAATCAGCGAACACTAGAAGTAAACAAAGTAATAACCAAAAGCCAACATGGGTTTGCCAAAAACAGATCATTCCAAAATAATCTTATTGCATTTTTGACAAAGTGACAAAATTAGTGGACCAGAGCAATCCTATTGATATGATTTACTTGAACTTCAGTAAGATATTTGATAAAGTAGACCATAACCTATTACTTCAATGTTCCAAATGCATTCCACAATTCTACTCCTTTCTATTCCCCTCTCCCAATTACTACACTAATGAAACAGCATAATGAAATAATAGAAAGTGTGGCAGGCCAAAGATCCTAAAAAGGAATATAAGTGCAGGCCTGACAGTAGCCCATAACCTATTACTTGATAAGATAGAAAAATGTGGGTGAGACAGCATCACCACCAGATGGATTTGTATCTATCTCACCAACCACACTCAATGAGTAGTCCTCAATAGAACTGCATCTACATGGAGGGATGTATGCAGTGGGGGCACCCCAAAGCTCTGTTTTAGGCCCAGTACTCTTCAACATTTCTCTTCAATGATTTGGATGAGGGGATTGATGGGGAACTCCTCAAATTTGCAGATGACACCAAGCTAGCAGGAATAGCCAACACTTCAGAAGATAGGCTTAAGATACAGAAGGATTCTACAAGAAGTTCTCCAGCTAGACATACCTCCTGGGGGGGGGGGGGGGCTCTTAAGAGTTTTGCATGAACCCTGTCTGACAATCCATCTCCAAGATCCTTTTGGATCATAACCCCCACTGGAGGTGGGGGCGAAGAAGGGCAGCGTCTCATCAGACCCAGAGGGAAGCAACAGGCCCCTTGCAGGTCAGAGATTTGCCTGTGAATCAGAGTCGGGGTGGTAGCCTTCAACATGGCTGACAAGATGCTGGCATTTTGTCAAAGCAAATGGAACAGGAGGGGAGTAGAAGAGATGAAAGACCAGGTAAGAATATTTATCTAACCCACATCCATAAATTAAACCTAGAAAAGGCAAAGAAATCTTGAGAACATAAATAATATTGATGGTCATATTGGGACTTTCTTTTTCCAAAAGAAAAGGAAGAAAGGAAGGTGGAGGGTTGTAACACCAGTCCCCGCCAGAAGCTCTTTGTTTGAAACGCTTCCAGACAGAAGGATAGAAAGCAGAGAAGTGACAAACCCACTCAATTATAAACTCTAAATTTGGTTTTGGATTTAAAATAGAAATCAATATTCCAAAGGGTTTACTTTTACTTTGTTTGAATTCCTTCCAGTTAATATAATCAAGAAAAAAGCTCGTCTTCTCACTGATAACAGATAACTTAACCTTGACTGTGCGGGAAGTTTTAATTAACCAACTGCCATAAATCAAAACTTGGAGGCAAAGAGAAACTTCTGGCTGATTGCAAGCTTGTTACAAGTGATTTACTTTGAGCAGCTATTAAAGGAAAGAATAAATATCAGTCTCAAGACCTGGGAAATACAAAGGTTTTTTTTTTCTCCTCTTCTTTTTTCTTTCTTTCTCTCTTCTGCCAAAGATTAAGATGGCGTCAGCTTCTCTTCCAGTTTCAAAGTAGCTGAATTAACTAAATTTAAGATGGACCAGAATCTTGAAATAAGATTTGTATAGCTAACTGCAATCTTGGAACTGGATATTAAGGAAGAACAAAAGACTAGGATGGCTCCCACTGCTTTTCTCCACAGTAGCTGAAGTAGATAAATTTGAGATGGATTAGAATTCTGAAACAAGAATTGTGTCAGGCCTGTAATTCTGTTCCTTTTAGGATCTTTGGCCTGCCACATATTTAAAACATATATATATTATGCTGTTTCATTGGTATAGTAGTTGGGAGGGGGGAATAGAAAGGAGTAGGATTGTGGAATGTATTGTTATGGATTTTCTTAGAAGCTCAAGGTCGTCTTTTGTCTCCGCACCTCGACACCTGGCCGGAAGAAGAGGGGTGTACATGCCAGCGTGGAAGATGAAGATTGGACCATGTGATGAATTATGGGGTGTGGGGATAGATGATGAACTTTTAACTGGGTGAACTCACAGGATGTACGTTAGAGTTGAAATTCAACAGCATAATGCCAAAATGCCTGTCTTATTAAATTGGAGTTTTAAGGATCACTTTGCCTTGGACAATGATTTAATTCTGCATGATATTTGCTGACATTATTTCAACTCTCTCAGAATTTTTTTTTCTTTCATCGGGGTACTGAATCCCAGTTCTGACCCAACCCTGGGCAGGACGAAATTTCAGTGAAGATGGAGGAAGGAAAGAATGCAGTAGAGAAAGCTAAGGATGATGGATCGCTTATTTTTGTCAAAACTATCTATGCACCTTCTAAAGAAATAGTTCAACAGGCAGAGGCGAGGGAAAGGGAACTTCAGCTGGGCGCCCGGCGAAAGGAACCGAAACCAAAATTTTCCTCACAGACGGAATTAGACCTGCGAGATGAAGCTTCGGGATTTATTGCTTCTCAGGAATGCCTGCTAGAAGGAGAGGGGCCCCCCAAGGGAACTCTGACAGACGACTGGAGCATGGGGAGAAGAGCAAATGAATGGAGATCTCAGTCGCTCTCACACAGCCAGTCTTTGATGGGCCTTCAGGACCAATTCCGACGCCTAAATGTGAGTGAACAAAAACCCCTGGGGGCCCCAGAACCACCCGGGTGGAGCCTAGCAAAGCCCACATTATCCTTTCCCAGCAGAGAAACTGCTGCGCAGTGGAGTGGAGACCTTGGTTCTTTCCACACAGCAACCAGCGAATCAGCACCCCCCCCCTCCTGGAGTGAAAAAAAGTTGGGAAGTAAAAACTAACCAGCCGAAAGGGGCCTGGAACACTTTCACCTCCCCCCCTCTGCAAAGTGATGGCTCTGAACCCATCAATCAAGCCAATCCAGGTTGGGTTTTCTTCCCGGGTCATGGATGGGCTCAATGCCAGTGGACGCCTGCCCCTTCCCAACTAATGGCGCCACCCCAAATAGCTGCCCAGAGGCAGAGCCAGGGACTGGGACCACCACAGGGTCCAGCCCCCCCACCAATGCCTCAGCAGGCTTTTGCCCAACCGATGGGTGTGGCCCCACAAAGAAGCTTACCACCCCAAGCAGCAGGCCGACAGGTTGCTCCGGTTCAACCACCAGCACCCCCTCCTCCTCCCACACCCCCAAGGTTCCGTGCAACCTATGATGGCAGCCGAGACAAACTAGCTTACTTTATGAATCGAGTATTGGCGTACGTTGACCAAGTAGGCCCACAATACCTGACGGATCGAGAACTGATCCAAGAAATAGCAGAGGGGATGAATGAAGGAGAGGCAGCACAATGGATAGTGGAACTCCATGAAGAAGCAGCTCCTGAGTTAGATGACATAACGAGGTTCATCCAACTGATGCGGGCCCGATTTTACGATGTGGCCCAACAGGTAGATGCTGAAGACCAGATCCAGGAATTACGACAGGGGGGTCGGCCGGTCAAAGAATTAGTTTGGGAATTCCGGAGAATAGCTGGAAGACTACGATACTGGCCAGAGAGACTATTGGTCTATACGTTCAAAAAGGCCTTAGATCCCAAACTGAAACAAGCTTGTGCCGTAAGGGGGACCCCAGATCGTATCCAAGAATGGTACACCACTGCAATCATACTGGACCACGAGATTAACACCTATCCAAAGCCGGGTACCAGAACCCCTGAAAAAAAACCGTTAGCCCACCGAATGCAGAGGCAGCAAACTGAAAAGCCCCCGCCAACCCCTCGTTCCTGGGCCCCCAAAATAAAGTGCTACCGTTGTGGTCAGCTTGGCCACCGGGCATCTACATGCTGGGCTCCAGCCCCAGTTCCACAACCACGCCAACCACCTGCCAGCACAGTCAAGAAAACCCCCAGAAAACCACCAGAAAAAAGTCGTCTGGCACAACAGCCAGCAGGGGCAGAGAGCGGAGCCACTGAAAACGCCCTGGCCACCTCAGAGGAGGAAGAGGAAGGAAACCCAGAAGACGACCCAATGGTGAGTGCACCTATCCGCCCCTTCCAAATAAAAGCCAAACTCCAAATACCGAAAACGGGGGTAGAAGGGGAAGTTGGGGTGATTATAGATACCGGCTGCACCCGATGCTTAATCAGCATGTCAATAGTGGAGCAACTAGGTATATGCACCAGACCCCTAAAACATCCCATTCCGTTTGAGCAAGTGGATGGAACCCTAATTGGGGGAGCTCCGGCTACAAAGATCACTGAGTTAGTAAAGCTGGTGATAGGCCGCCACTATGAGTTCCTCAGATTCATCGTGGCCCCTGGAATGCAGGAGTCAATTATCCTAGGGCTTGCATGGTTGGACAAGTGGGAACCTACTATAAAGTGGGAGGATGGCGTTAGAAAGGTGACTATTGGACTTGGGCCGTTACCACCGGTGGAACCAAAAGGCCACCCAGGAACATTGGAACCTAACAGCCCAACCCATCCAGAACCTGCAGCAACCGCAGCAGACACTAAACCTCCGGGAATCCAACGAGTCCCAAAGATCTATTGGGATCTGGCGGAGGTGTTCAGTGAGGAAGACGGAAACTACCTTCTACCTCACCACGCCACAGATTGTGCAATAGAGTTCAAACCTGGGGTAACCTTACCAAAGCCCAAAATGTACTCTATGACGCCTAAAGAGATGATAGAATTGAGGAAGTACATCGACACCAATTTGAAAAGAGGGTTTATTGAACCAGCAAAATCAAAAGTAGCGGCCCCAGTGCTCTTCAGGGAAAAGAAAGATGGGGGGATTCGCCTCTGTGTGGACTTACGAGCTTTTTTTTTTTTTTTCAAAAAGTTTTATTAGTTTTTTAAAACATTTATAAGGAAAAGGGTAAGTGGAATGGTTACAAATTTTGGCAGTTGCAAGTGTGGCAGACACCCCCTCCCTCCAAACTCATAGGTTACATCTAAATATCAAACATTAATACATAATCATAAAAAATCAGCATATTAATTCTAGAAAAAATAATTTTCAATCAGTTTATATAGTTATGATATATAGTCTAGATATAATTTCATTATTACTTTCGGTCTGTTTATAACATTGTGGTTTTCTTATTCATTTTTGTGATCTGAGCTTTCTTGGTGTTGCCCCTTCACCCCCCGCTGGCAGAGCTCCGGCCCCTCCCGTGTCCTGTGTGACCATTGTGGTATCTTCTGTTTTTTCTAGGTTCGCTTTATTTTTTTCCATAAAGGCCTGAGCCTCTATGGGTGTGTTGATTCTGATTCTTGTCTCCTCCCAGAATATCAGCATACCTTCAGGCATCAACCATCTAAACCACACCCCCTTCTGGTATAGTTTATTCGCCAATTGCGAATAGTTTTTCCTTTTCTCCCTAATTTTTTTGGGAATCTGCTTCAGAATGGTTATCTCCCTGTCATGGTATGTCAGTGTTTGCCCCCTTTGTACACCCAGAATTTCATCTCTTGTGCTTTTCCTAAGGAATTTAATATGAACCTCCCTGGGTACATTGTGTGTTCTGGCATATGCTGAATTCACTCTATAGACCAGATCTATCTCCCATTCCATCTGCTGTTTATCTTTGTGTATGTATTCAGCTAAAATATTAGTCATAATGTCCCTTATGTTTTCCGCATCTGTTTCTATTACATTTTGAAATCTAAGATAAAAGGACATTCTCTCAAACTCTGTTTTCATTTGTTGGATATCAAGTTCTTTGTTTCCCTTCTGTAAAGCCTCTACCCCCCCCCTCTCGCCTCCGCCACCCCACCCTCCACAAGGTCCAGTCTCTGTGAGTTCTTATAAATTTGAGCTTGATTTTCTTTAATTTCATCTTTCATTTCCCTTAGCTGTTTCTTGATTTCCTCCTGGCCCTGTAAAATTTGTTGAAGCATTTGTTGAAGGTCTATCTCTATAGTCTTAGGTTGCATCAGTTCTGTTATCTTTGACTGTGTGGCTGGACTGGATGTTGCAGATGTTGGAGCAGAAGTGGCAAGGCCAGGTTTTCCAGGAGGTGGTCTTTTTGGAGACATGGTTTAAAAAGCAAAGAGATCAGTCAGTGTAGAAACTGGGCAGCTGGAGAAGTAGAGCAGGCAGGCGAGTCCAGAAGGCAGAGGATCCAAACAGGTGGGAGTTTCTTTAGTCACTCTAGCAATAGATGAAAGTTTTTTCTCCAAAGAGTTCAGAAAATCACAATCCACAAGAGATTCCTCTGGGCGACTCGGAGACAAAGACCGGAAGCCTGAATTTTAAAGGTGGAGTCAGGTTTCACAGTTCATAAAGACAACGGAAGTGTGCCATCTTGCCCTGCCAGCTTTGGGCTCAGAGGCATAATTTTTTTTTTTAAAGTTCAAAAAGTTCTCAGATCATCAATAAGTTCTGGATCTAAGTCCCATGAAAAGCACTTTTGCTGGGGTGAGGCATCGTTAGTTGGCTCTCCCCCCTCCTCCTTCCCCTGGGGGCGAGAGCAGAATTTTAACAAGCCGCTTGTCCAAGGGAGGGGGAATCCCCCTCCCCTCTAGCCGCTCCTCAAAGAGTGAATCCGAAAGGTTAACTTTTAAAATTACTGAAAAGTCTATCCATTCAAAAGTAAGGGGATGAAGAGAGGAAGCATCTCACCGCACCGCCGCTGCTTCCTTCAGTTTTGCATTCTCCGATCGGCATGGGGCGAGACGCAGGCGCGTCCTCCAAAACTGCTCCCCGGTGCCTGGAGCAAAGCGGAAAAGCCCCCACCAGCCGCCGCCGGTGCCAGAGCCTTCCACGAGCCGCTCCTTCGGCAGGGCGCCTCTTTGGGGCGTCCTGTGCCCCCCCCGAAGACGGGGGAAGCCCACCGAAGAGCGGGAGCGGGCAAAGTCCTTGCCCGTCGCCGTAGCTGCCGGAACCGGAAGTGGTGGACTTACGAGCTTTGAATGCGGTATGCGAAAAGAATACCTATCCCTTCCCTCTCATGAAAGATATGTTGAACCACTTGGCTAAGGGCAAGATCTTCACCAAGCTGGACTTGAGAGAGGCGTATTACCGTATATGAATCCGGAAAGGGGATGAGTGGAAGACCGCTTTTAATACTCCCTTAGGCAGCTTCCAATATAAAGTCATGCCTTTCGGACTACAAGGAGCACCCGCAGTATTCATGCAGTACATAAATGAAGTGCTACACGACCACCTGTACCGCGGAGTACTCGTTTATTTAGATGACATCTTGATCTTCTCTGAGACCATGGAAGAACATGTGAAACTGGTACGGCAAGTCCTGAAAAAACTTCTAGCTGCCAAACTTTATGCAAAATTGTCAAAGTGTGAATTCCACAAGACCTCGCTAGATTATCTGGGATATCGTATCTCCAATGAAGGAGTAGAAATGGACCCAGAAAAAGTGAAAGCGGTGTTAGATTGGAAACCTCCAAGCACTCGCAAACAATTACAAAGCTTCCTTGGATTTGCAAACTTTTATAGGCAGTTTATTCCAACCTTTGCTGAAATTGCCCTACCATTGACTGACCTATTAAGAACGGGGCCTTCCCCTACGAAACCAAAAGCAAACCAAACATTAAAATGGACAATCGACTGTCAAAAGGCTTTTGAGAAATTAAAACGGCTCTTTGCCCAAGAACCCATATTGCAACACCCCGATCCAGAGCGACCTTTCATAATCCAAACGGATGCCAGTGATGTCGCGATAGCCGCGGTGCTACTACAAAAGAATAAAGAAGGCCACCTCTTACCATGCACTTACATCTCCAAGAAACTCACCACTACGGAAAGAAGGTGGCCCATTTGGGAGAAGGAGGCATTCGCGATCAGGTGGAGCATGCTCACCTGGAGACATCTCCTGGAAGGGGGGGATATACCGTTCGAGGTATGGACTGATCATAAAAACCTCGAAACTCTCCTTGCCCGTCGAAAGTTATCCCCCAAACAGGTCCGTTGGGCCCAATATTTCCAAAGGTTCAAATTTGAAATTAAACACATCCCCGCAGGGAAGAACTTGTTAGCAGATGCACTGTCGAGAAAACCCCAGTTTGACAGTAAGAAGGAAGAAATTTTCCACCCCATCATATCTCCTTCTCACCAAAAGGCAGCTCAAGTCACCAGTCGAAGCCAAGATAAACTGAGAACCGAACTGAAAGCAGCCCTCCAGACAGACCCATGGTTCAACAACAACAAGGACATCCTAACGATTAATGATGGCGTAGCCTGGAAGGGATCCAAACTGTACGTCCCTGCAGAGATGAGATTGCAAGTGTTACAGCGGAGTCATGATGCGAAACTAGGAGGTCATTTCGGATTCCTGAAAACTCTCCACCTCGCTAGACGTCAATTTTGGTGGCCGAAGATGAGGTCGGAGGTGGAAGATTATGTAAAAAGCTGTGCTACTTGTGCAACAATGAAAACCCGTCCGGGAAAGCCCCCTGGACAACTACAACAAGTGGCCAACCCTAGCCGACCATGGAAAGAGATAGCAATGGACTTCATTGTCGAACTTCCAGATAGCAGTGGTAATAAAGTAATCTGGACAGTTATTGATTTGTTTTCCAAGCAAGCACACTTTATCGCTTGTTCAAGCCTACCATCCGCAAAGAAATTAGCGAAAATGTTTGTGAAACACATTTATCGCCTACATGGAGTTCCAAAAAGGATCATTTCAGATCGCGGAGTTCAATTCACCGCCAAGTTCTGGAGAGAATTCCTAAAATCGATTGGGTCCACGCAGGGACTCAGCTCAGCATTTCACCCCAGCACAAATGGGGCAGCAGAGAGGGCCAATGCGATGGTGGAACAGTACATCCGGTGTTATGTGGACTATCAGCAAGACAACTGGTCGGACTTGCTACCTTTCGCTGAAGTAGCATATAATAATGCGGTTCACAGCAGTACAGGATTAACTCCTTTCCAGATTACCAGTGGCATGGAATTCGTTCCCATGCCTGAACTACCTAAGGAACCTCCCTCCTCCATGTCCCTGAATGAATGGCTGGAGGCACTAAAGAAGGGATGGGAGAATACCAAAAAGGCGCTAACAGATGCGGCAGAAGCCTACAAGAAGCAAGCTGATAAACATCGTTCCCTACAACCCCCCTTTCGAGTGGGGGACAAAGTTTTTTTGTCTACTAAATACATAAGATTAAAGATGCCTAGTAAGAAATTAGGTCCAAAATTTCTAGGTCCTTTCCCAATAGAAAAGATAATTAACCCTGTTACAGTTCGACTCAGCCTACCCAGACTCTTAGGGAAAATTTACCCGGTATTCCATTGTAGCTTATTGAAGCCGGTAAGGGGGTCTAGCAAGAGACCATCCACCCAAACTCCACCTCCTCCCGTAGTGGTAGAAGGGGAAACACATTATGAAGTGAAAAAAATATTAGATTCCAGGCTGTATAGGGGTCGCTTACAATATTTAGTACATTGGAAGGGATACCCTTTGTCAGAAGCTACGTGGGTGAAAAGTTGGGATCTGAAAGCAGATAAATTAGTGAAGCAATTCCATGAGAAGTTCCCTGATAAGCCAAAGGGTCCCCCTGGGGGAGGAAGAGGTGGTTAAATTTTAATAGGTTAACTTTTATGTTATTCTCTTTTCAGGAAACGTTTTTCTATTGAGGAGAGGCCGCCTGTCAGGCCTGTAATTCTGTTCCTTTTAGGATCTTTGGCCTGCCACATATTTAAAACATATATATATATTATGCTGTTTCATTGGTATAGTAGTTGGGAGGGGGGAATAGAAAGGAGTAGGATTGTGGAATGTATTGTTATGGATTTTCTTAGAAGCTCAAGGTCGTCTTTTGTCTCCGCACCTCGACACCTGGCCAGAAGAAGAGGGGTGTACATGCCAGCGTGGAAGATGAAGATTGGACCATGTGATGAATTATGGGGTGTGGGGATAGATGATGAACTTTTAACTGGGTGAACTCACAGGATGTACGTTAGAGTTGAAATTCAACAGCATAATGCCAAAATGCCTGTCTTATTAAATTGGAGTTTTAAGGATCACTTTGCCTTGGACAATGATTTAATTCTGCATGATATTTGGAACGCTGACAAATTGTATAACTGACAATAATTTTGGATCTGGACACCATGGAAAACTGGGAAAGAAGAACTATGTGAAATTATAAAAAATATGCATAAATCAGTAAAATCATTAAAATCAAGCCTAAATAGAATTTTGAACCCAGGGAAGCAGAGATCTAAAGAACACTTCAAAGAAGAAGGGGGAGCAAGACAACAAGGAGAAATGGAAGGAAATAAAAAGCAGACAAAAAAACTCCATCAGTTTTGGCAATGGTATAGGGAAAACTGTAAAAAGAGGAGTTATCCCAACAAAAGGGAATAAAAAGCAGACAAAAGTGGGTTGGGGTGTGGTTAGTGGCATAAAGAAAATTGAAGTAGGAGACTATGTCCCAACAAAGAGAAATACAAAATACTGTTGTGAGGTTGGCCTGGGGAAAAGTGATGTGAGTGGAGGTGTTAAAATAAAGAAAAGGGAGAAGACAGGAACAGAGAAGTGGGACAAAAAAATTAATAGGAAAAGATCAGATATCTAGATATGGGAAAATATAAAGCAAGATAAAGGTTTTATTCAGTGGTGGGTTTCAAAAATTTTTAGAACCTATTCTGTAGGTGTGGCCTATTTTGTGGGTGTGTCTTGGCAGTCATGTGACCGGGTGGGAGTGGCCAACTTGTAAAATGTGGTGAAACTCATTTAACAACGCTCTTGCTTAGCAACCAAACTTTAGAGCTCAATTGTGATCATAAGTTCTCTTTCTTTTTCTTTCTTTCATCCTTCCTTCTTTCTTTCTTATATCTCTCTCTCCCTCTTTCCTTCTTTCTTTCTTTCCTTCCTTTCTTTTCCTTCCTTCTTTCTTTCTTGTCTCTCTCTCTCTCCCCCTTACTTTCTCTTTCCTTCTTTCTCTCTTTCTTTTTTCTTTCTCTTTTCTCTTTTTTCTCTCTCCCCCTCTTCCTTCCTTTTATTCTCTTACTCTTTCTCTTTGTTTCTCTCTCTCACACACCCCCTCTCTCACACACAGACATACCTTCCAGTTGGCGAAAATTTCTATTTTGCCAGCTGGGAAGCTGGCAAAGAAGCCTCATTTTCCCTGCCGCCTGCAGCTCTCAGAGGCAGGAGGCAGGGAGGTGAGCCCCGGGCCTCATCTCTGCCTTCTTCCTCGAGAGCTGGCTTCGGGGACAGCCACCCTATCCCGTCACTGCGCCCTTCCCTCGTCTTTAAAACGGAGGCTCTGCTAGCGGGGCTCCTGTCATTTCACCTCCTGAGAGAAGCAAATGGCCGCAACTCAAGGCTCCCAAGGAGAATGCTGGACACCGGGGGTGGCGGTGGCACCCACTGCTATTCCTTCTGCTGTTCCAGTAATGCAGGCTTCTTGGAGAGCATTAAGTTGCAGGCGCAGTGGCGCACCGATTCCAGCAGTTGCGTTTTGCCTTGAAATTTGCTGTCCCGGCAACCTGAAAAGGACATTCTCCCAGTGGCACCCTTAGCCAGGAGGGAGTGAGGGTGACTGGGCACAGTTTGGCGCCTCCTGGCTCCCCTCAGATCATCAGGGGGCCTCGCATGCCTGCTCGCTCACATGGCCTGCGTGCTTCCAGCAGGAATGGGAAGCACGGGGATCTTAATGTAGTAGGGCGGGGGAGGCTGGAGCAGAAGATTAAATAAACAAATTTGGCTTCGCTTCCTTGTGTGGCAAGAGAGAAAATTGCCTGAGACGCAGCTGGGAGAATGTCCCCTTCGGGTTGCCAGAACAGCAAGTTTCAAGGCAAAACGCAGCTGCGTCTCAGGTAACTTTCTCTCTTGCCACAAAAGAAAGTGAAGCCAACTTTATTTATTTGGTTGGTTGGTTCCCAGACGATGGGAGGTGATCTGACAGCACTTTTTGTGCCCACGGTGATCCATGTCGTCACTTGCGTCTTGCCATGCGGCTCTCGCTCGAGATTCCAGCTGATTTTCTCCCAAGCAGCAGCCACGAGCACGGGGAAACTCCCACTCCAGCCTCCCCAACCCTACTACATTAAGATCCCTGTGCTTCCAGGAAGGGAGGAGCTGATGTCGCAATGATACACCATGCGATCTTGGAGCTCCAAGATAGCAGTTGATATCTCTGCCACTGGACGGTCCTTTTGGACCTAAACCATCCCATAGAGACGGTGATAGAGAAGAGCATATCCTGCTGATCTCAGGGACACTGCAAAGTTCCTGATTGATCCAGAAGAAGCTCTTTTTTCCGACAACAGAAACGCAGCCATTGAAGCTGCTGAAGTTGGGACAGCTCCAGAATGGAAGGAAAGCGGAAGAGAAAGTTTGTCAAATTGGTGAGGAAATTTTATTATTAAAAGAGAGACTACCCCCCAAAAAATCAAATCTAAATTAAAATTGCAGAAGAGATTAAGTGGCGAGATTAAGCCATATTAAATTTAGTGTGTTATCTTTTCTTAATGTTTCTTTTTACGGGTGGAATTCTTGCAAATGTTTCCTATTTTTTAAATTGGATGGGTTAGTTTTTCTTCTTCTACTTTTTCTTCTTTTTTTATACTTATGGATTAAAAATTTCTTTTTTTACAACGCTTGATTGGATTGGGTTTTTTTAAAAAAAATTTCTCCTTAAGTTTGGAATATAAAGAAGGCTATAACAGCAGAGGAAAAAGAGGTAACACTGCCACTTAGAGGCTTGGAAACATTGTTTTTTCTTTCTTCTCTGATCATTTGATTTACATTTCAAGGCTTTTCAGTTTGTTTATTGAGAGTGATAGTGGGAAGAGCATGGATTGTTTATACAGGTGCTCTTCAGGAGTACTATCAGTAGCTGGACTGGAGTGGAGACAAAGCCTTGACTTGAAAGATTATAATGAACTTGCTTGAAAAATAACAAAAAGCTTTGAATGCTATAGTGGCAGTGTTTATAAGTTGGAAAAATGGCACAACATGAAAAAGTAACATTAACATTGCAAATGATTATGTTGGAAATTCAAAAAATACTAGTAGTAACAGAGAAAATTGAGAAGAGAATGGAGAATATAGAACACAGAACAGTAAAAATAGATGGAAAAATTGAGGATACTTATCAAATGAAGAAAGTTGAGGACAGAGTTCTAAAAATTGAAGAAAAAAATGAGCAAAGAGATAAAAAAAATTGTTGATACTGACAGTAAATTGGGTGTGGTTGGAAATGGCAAGAATGGAATATGGAAAGGGCAAGAGTGGACTGGAACTCTATCTCAGATTCCAAAGCATAGAAGAAGAAAAGAAAGAAAATTTGATGGAAGTAAAGAGAGAAATCTTGACAGAAGCATCAGTGATAACCAAAGGCAAGCTGATGGAAGGAACAGATGGAGGGTTTCGAGTTTTTATAAGATACGCAATAAGCAACAAGTTGTGAAGAGAAGTTCATACAAGACTTACCAAGAAAGTAACCAGAATACTAATAGTACAAATGGCAAGATATATAAGACCGCACTACTATTGGAAGGACACAGGTTGATGTAATGAAAGTTCATAATAAAAATTAAGTTAAACTTAGTTAAATTTAAAGTATTATGTATAAAATGGAGTGATAATAGTTATAGTCAAATAAATGAGTAACAATGATAATAATGCATATGTATGTATGTATGTATGTATGTACGTACATACATACATACATGTTTGATAATATGAAATTTTATACAAACTGCAAATGAGAACTATGAGAGGATGTTTAAAAGTCTTGCTATTAAATACAACCAATTTTTATTTAGAATATGTTATAAAGAGGTAATGTCATTGGGTGATTTTAGGAGGATCTAATGGAATGCCAATATATAGTTTTACTTTAAATTTAGAATATATCCTATAAAAGGATGTAAAAACAATTATAGTCAAATGAATGTTTAATAATTATAATAATCTTTTTATCTATATTGGATTGATGATATGAGAATTTGTTTAAATTGTAAGAGGGGACTACTGTGAGAAAACACAAAGCTTTGTACATGTTGAAATGAGTAAATTAACATCTGAAATCAGAGATCAAATAGATAAACAATGTTATAGAATATGGGATTTATTTTAGTTGTGGTTAGACAAAAAATAGGGAAATGAAAGCTATTAAAGTACAAGAACAATTAAATGATATAGCATATAACACAAAAATATGTTACTATTAAGATAATTGAGATAATGTATTGAATTGCGATGGCGCAAATGATCCCAATACTTAATATATCTTGTGAAAAATGAAGAATAAAGGTTATAGTCAAATAAATGTGATATAAACGAGGTACAATAATAGTAATGTATATAAATATATTTGATTTAATAATATGTGATTTGATATGAATTGTAAGTGATGACTATGGAAGGGATGCACAGAAATCTTGTAACCAACGGATACACTCTCTGTAATTTGTAATGGAAGATGGTTTTATGTTTTTTGTTTTGTTTGTTTATGTTTGTTTAAAAATGAAAAAACCTTTTTTTTAAAAAAAAGATCCCTGCGCTTCCCATTCCTGCTGGAAGCATGTAGGCCACGTGAACAAGCAGGTGCGCGAGGCCCCTGATGATCTGAGGGAAGCCAAACTCCGCCCAGTTGTCCTCACTCCCTTCGGGCTAAGGGTGGGAGCGCCTTAGACACCGCTGGGAGAATGTCCCCTTCAGGTTGCCGGGACAGCAAATTTCAAGGAAAAATGCAGCTGCTGGAATCGGTGCGCCTGCAACTTAATGCTCTCCGAGAAGCCTGCATTACCGGGAGCAGCAGAAGCAGCAGCAGAGGCCGCTACCCCCCCCCCAGTGTCCAGTATTCTTCTTGGGAGCCTCGAGTTGTGGCTGTTTGTGTGTCTCTCCCGAGCTTCTCTCGGGAGGTGAAATGGGAGGCGCCCCACTGGCAGAGCCTCCGGGTGGAAGGTGAGTGAAGGGCACAGTGAAGGGAGAGGCTGGCCATCCCCGAAGCCAGCTCTCAAGGAAGGAGGCAGAGAAGAAGCCCAGGGCTCACTTTCCTGCTGGGCAATGGTGGGGGGGCTTTCTCATATCCCTTCTTTCTTTCTCACAACCCATTGCCCGCCCACTGTCCGAATATATGAAGGAAGGAAGCTGCAGGCTCCTTTGCCCTCAGCTACGCGACCCCCTTTCGTTCTCTGCTGCCCGAACGAGTGAAGGAGGTAGATAGAGAATGAAAGGAGGTTGCGTAGCCAAGGCAAAGGAGCCTGCAACTTCCTTCCTTCACACATTCAACCTTCGGGCAATGGGTTGTGCGAGTTGTGCCCTGTTTCTTAGAGGCGGGGCGATTGGTGAGCCAGCCAATCAGTGAGCGGGGGGTGGGGAAAGCATGGTAAGCATGCCTAAGATATAATACAGCCCAGGTTCAAATCCCAGTAAGGGTATGGCTAGCTGATGAGAGCTAATTAGCTCGAAATAGATCTATACTAGTCTCCCTTTATTTATTTATCAGTACAAATACAACATATATATATATATATATATATATATATATATATATATATATATATATATATATATATATATATATATATATATATATATATACACACACACACACACACACACACACACACACATTTTTTGTTCTATTTTTTTAAGAAAAGAGGAGAATATATGTTAAAATTAAATATGTATATAGAAAAGGAACTATAAATACCATCAACATAAAATGGAGCTTGCTCAGAAGCTGAAATATAGCAAGTAAATTAGATGAAGAGAGGGAAGAAAAGGAGAGAGGTAAGGGAAGAAGAGAGGAATTGGAGAGATGGAAAGGAGGGGGGAAGAGGAGGAGAGAAATGAGGAGTGGAAGGAGGGAGAGGAAAAGGAGAGAGGAAGGGGAAGTAGAGTAGGGAAGGATGACAGTGGGAAGAAAGGAGGTGGGGAGGGAGAGGGGGAGGGAGGGGGAGGAAAGAGGAGAATAAAGTGATGGATAAGGAGTGATGGATATGGTGTATGGAGAGCAGAAGAGCTAATAATTGTGTTTTGGGAATTGATGGTAAGATGAATTGAATTTAATAATACAAAACGATGCTGGCTATGTAATAGTATATATGTGATTGTATGTTTTGAAAATGAAAAAATAAAAAAAATTACCAAGGAAAAAAATATACAGAAGGATCTTGACAGACTTGAACATTGGGTGCTATCTAACAAAATGAAATTCAATGGTGAAAAAAAGTAAGGTTCTACATTTAGGCAAGAAAAAACAAATGCACAGGTATAGTATAGGTCAGTGATGGCGAACCTTTTTTGGCTTGCGTGTCTCAAGTGGGGGGAGCGCAGGGGGGTCGTGTGCGAGCGTGCCGCACCCATAATGCAACGCATGCCCCCCCCAGTGCGCATGCACGCACAACACGCGACCCCCCCTCCCATTTTTACATGCTTTTTTCGCCCTCCCCAGGCTCCAGGGGCTTTATAGGAGCCTGGGGAGGGCGAAAAGAGCCTCCTCCGCCCCCCCAGAGGCCCTACGGAGGCTTCAGGGACCGTCCGGAGGCTTCCCTGAAGCCTTCAGAATGCTTAAAACCACCCTCCGAGCAACCCGGAAGTGACTTTCAGGGGGAGGACTTATTTTAGTACAGGCGCTCAAAAGTCTGGTTGGGCTTATTATCCCGGGCGGCCTTATTTTCCGGAAAACGGGGTATTTAAAACGGGTGTGCCAGGAGCTTTAAAAGGTCTGACTGAGGCTTTTTGAAATGCCTCAGCTTTCACTCCCCCCTAACAAACTTACCTCCCCCACAGAACTCGCAGCCTCAAAACATAAACGAGTCGCACCAAATCGCATACGCGCACACAGACATCTCTACCCCATATTCTTCCACTAGCGTTCAAAATATTTCGTCTCTTGAGCAAGAAGGGCTTTTGACGGCCGTCCCCGGAGAATCCGCGGCAGCTCCGCTTCGGTAATTGGGAGCGGAGGGACAGCAAGAAACTCTGCAAGAAACAGCCGGACGCGGGAAGCAAATGGGGTCTGTGCGTATATGCGAGCGCTTGCGCTTGGGTGGAATACGGACAAGCCGAAGTAAAATTGAGAAAGAAAGAGACGAGCTTTCAGGGGGCGGGGAAGAGGCAGCTCGCTAGCCAAATGAACAGGAAATGGGGGGAAAAAGTAGAGCATTGCCCAGCAAGGCGCAGAGCTCAACGCTGAGTTTCTCCATTCGGCGGTGCACCCCGGACGGCTTCGGATGTACCGTGCAAGGAGGGCTCCATGCCTTGTTGTAAGCAGCTTGGGTGTTTTCCTCAGGACGTGGGAATTAGTGGCTTAGACTCCACCGCTTTTTCTGATCAACGGAGGCTGCAGCATGAGGGATAAGTAGCGCCTAAAGTTCCTCCAGGCGGGGGAAGGCGAGGCTACCCGGGATCATGGCAAACCCCGCCGGCTTGGACTCCGCCACGGTGGAATGTTTCTTAGACAGACACCCGGAGCTGGTGGAGAAGTGGCTGAAGAGGAGAACCGCCTTCCTTAGTAGTAAAGAAGCTCCCGGGGGAGCGCCTGACTTCAGCGATGGCGGGGCGGCAAAGCAGCCACCCCGCCGTGCTTGGAGGGTCATTTTAAGCGCTCCGAAGGCATCAGGGAATGTCTGGAGGCTTCCCTGAAGCCTTCGGAACGCTTAAAACCACCCTCCGAGCAACCAGGAAGTCCCGGTTTGCTTGGAGGGTGGTTTTAAGCGTTCCGAAGGCTTCAGGGAAGCCTCCGGACGGTCCCTGAAGCCTCCGGGGAGGGGGAGGGGGCTCTTTTCGCCCTCCCCAGGCTCCTATAAAGCCTTTGGAGCCTGGGGAAGGCGAAAAATAGCTTTTAAAAAGGTGAGCTCAGCTGGCCAGCGCGCACATGCGCGCTGGCCAGCTGACAGGGCAGCGCCTCACGTGCCCTGACAAATGGCTCCGCGTGCCACTTGTGGCACGCGTGCCATAGGTTCACCATCACGGGTATAGGTGGTACCCAGTTCAATAATAGCAACTGTGAGGGGGATCTTGGAATCCTAGTGGAGAATCAGTTTAATATGAGCTGCCAAAAAGCCAACACAGTTCTAGGCTGCATTAACAGAGGGATAGAATCAAGATCATGTGAAGTGTTAATACTACTTTATAATGCCTTGGTAAGACCACACTTGGAATACTGCATCCATTTTGGTTGCCATGATTTAAATAGATGTTGAGTCTCTAAAAAGAATGCAGAGAAGAGCAACAAAGATGATTAGGGGATTGAAGGCTAAAATATATTAAATAATGGTTGTGGAATTGTATATGTCAATTTTAATGAAAAGAAGAATTAGGGGTGACATGATAGCAGTGTTCCAATATCTTAGGGGTTGCCACAAAGAAGAGGGAGTCAAGTTGTGGTATTCTCCAAAGCACCTAAGAACAGGACAAGAAGCAATGGATGGAAACTAAGCAACGACAGAAGCAACCTAGAACTAAGAAGAAATTTCCTGACAGTTAGAACAATTAATCAGTGGAACAACTTGCTTCCACAAGTTGTGAATCTCCAACACTGAAAGTTTTAAAGAAGAGATTAGACAACCATTTGTCTGAAACGGTATAGTGTTTCCTGCCTAAGCAGGTGGTGGGCTAGAACAAAGGTCACCAACTGGTAGTCCGCAGAGCACCCGGGTGGAGGAGCTGCTCCAGGATGACTAATGGGCCAGTCCTGTAAATAGAGCTCTGAAATATGGGACTGGTTAGGCAGCTGGAAATCTCTGCCAAGATGCAACTTGCAACTTTGCAGGAGGTGCAAAGTGCAAGGAGTAGCACAGCCCTCGCCGGCCGGAACAAGGTAATGGTGCAAGGGGGGGTTGTGGTGCAGGTAGGCTGAAGCAACGGGTGTTGGCAATTGGCTCTTTCATCTCCTTGCTGTGGCTTCCTGCCAGCTGAACCCACCACTGGCTGGCTGGCCCTCCCCCTCCCCTCCCCCTCACTCCTCGCCTGGCCTGAAAAGGGAAGGGCAAGGGATGGAGATTTGCTCTGTATTCCAGAGGAGTGAAGCTTCATCTCTTGCTGGATCTTGCAGGTATTTGTTCTGGCCCTTGTTGGTGCTGTGCGACTGGGAGACAACCTCTCCACCCCAAGACACTGGCTGGCCCATGAGATGAGAAAGAGAGGGAGAAATAGACAGAAAAGAGAGAGATGTGGGAGAGAGGAGGGAGACAGAGATGAGAGAGAGAAAAGAGAGAGATGAGAGAGAGTGATGAGAGAGAGGTGAGAGATGAGAGAGAAAGGAGAAAGAGAAAGATGAGAGATAGAAGAGAGAGATGAGAGAAAGAGAAAGAAAGCGAGAGAGAGAGAGAGAGAGAGAGAGAGATGAGAGATCCCAATTTTTTGTATTCTGTGGGAAATGGGTCTAAATGACTGAGTGTTTAAGGTTACAGAAACAGGTGCCCAAGCTAAGTGCCTGAAGGACCATATCCCATCACTGGGAATCCAGGTGCTTCAGCAAGCGGCATACTGGATTCATATTAGTGGTCTGCGGGTTTTAAGATTATGAATTTAGTGGTCGCTGAGGTCCAAAAGGTTGGTGACCCCTGGACTAGAAGACCTCCAATGTCCCTCTCAACTCTGTTATTCTATATTCTATCATTTCCATCATTTTCATTTCTGAATTAGTATCTGACAGTAGCAATGGATCAGGTGAAGATTACAATGATAAAATCAGATTTAATCTAGACAAGGAAGATGTGACTTTTTCTTTATTGCTCTTGCAAACAGTTAAAAACTATATGCTTTTTGTTACTCACAGAAGTGAGAAGATGATCAGGACTGACTTCCAGTTCCCCCAGAATTAAATCTATGATTTAATTGATTAATGATTCTAATCTTCCAGACTATGTGCCAAAAAAAGGGGAGAGATTGGAAACACCAAGACTTCTTTTGCTCTGAAATGGGCGCATCACAACAATAGCAATAAGTAACGATTAAAACAGATACATTTAATTCCATGGGAGTGCTGGGCATTTTAGTTATCCACAAAAACTTACTTGGGAGTAAATTGCTTTGGATTTTTGAAGGACTGGCTTTTGCAAAAGAAACATGTTCTGGGCTGCGGGGTTTACAACACACGGTAGCATATGGTAGATGGACTTTCTTACCGATGGACTACAACAGGCATGTCCAAAGTTAGGCCTGCGGGCCATTTGCGGCCCAGGGGGCAGTTTAATACGGCCCTCTAACAGCCCTCCCTGCTCTGTGTAAATGCGGCCCTCCCACGGCCCTCCCTTCTGATTGAGGGCGGCAAGCAGAAGACTGTCTGCCACAGGAGGGAGGGCGGTGAGAGGGCTGCATTGGAAGCTGGCTGGGGAATTCTGGGGGTTGAACTTCACAGGACTTAAAGTCGCCAAGGTTGAGAAACTCTGTCCTACAGCAAAGGTACCTGTCATCCACAGGCCAGCCTAAAAACAGGCAAGGCGACTTGCTTGTAAACTGGTCGGGCCACATTCGTACCAAAGAAAAGGGGGAAACTTCTGTCTCCCTTGGGGGGGAGGAGAGAAAGGGTGCCTTTTGAGGAAACGAGAGACCAAGCCTCACGGGTATTGCCGAAGAATGTGCGCCGTAGCCGTCGCAACACAGGCTGCGAAATGGGCAAACTACCAGGCGGCACAGGCACAGTACGTGAAGCACGGGGCCAAGGGATACTTGTAGCTTCTCCGCCGGGCTCGGAGAGGTCTGGCAGGCGAAAAGCAAGGAACCTTCCCCCAAGGTGGGTTGGTTTTTTTTTTTTTTTAAAGGAAGTAAGGAAGAAATATTCAGCCACGCATTAACTTCTCTGCTTGAAGAGACCAAAGAAAAAAGAGGAGATGGCCCATTAAAGCTCACATGAGCCACTATAAACAAATTTCGGAAGGTTTTTAAAGGGTATCAATAAGCGTACGTGTGTGCGCGCTCGCATATTTGCCACGTCTAAACTTTGGGGAAGTTTATTAACATCTTAGCGATGTAGAGAATGAAAGAGAGGTGCGGGTGAGAAGGAATTGAAGGGGGTAACTCAAGTTCCCGGTTTCTTTCCTTGGGCACAACAACAACAAAACTCACATATTTTGCTTCCGCTTTAACAAAATAATGATTCATTGGGAAAATGGGGCAGTTTCACCCTTCACATTAGTGCAGGTAAGTTTTTTTAAAATTTATTTAAAATACATTGTGAAAACTCAGCTGTTAGTTGATCTTAATGTTATGAAATGAAAAGTATGGCATTTGCAATTAACTTGGCATAAAATAATTCATTTGCATTTAATTGTAATTGTTCAAAGAATGTTCGGAAAAATGTTATGCCCTCCAGCATGTTCACTTCATCCAATCTGGCCCTCTTTGAAAAAAGTTTGGACACCCCTGGACTACAACATGCAGTAGATGAATTTACTACTTGATAGATTTACATTCTCAAAAAAGAAGGGCAGAAAGAATCCATGTCTTTCTCTTTGCCTTTTCTAAGTGAGTGATGGGTGATAGAGCAATGTCCTCTTATCTTAGGAAAAATTGCTATGACAAGGAAAAATGCTGCTCTATGCCTCTTCACAGTTCTATTGTTATCTTCTGTGACAGCTAGCTGGCAGCACAAGTGGAACATTTCTTGCAAGGAAAAATGTCTATAACTTATCAGTATTTCCTCTCAGAAATCAGACTTTGTCCACAGTAGGATACTTATAATACTAATAACGCTGATCTTGAGAAGAAAAAGAAGACGAGAGAGTTCCAGGGAATGAAAACTTAGTATGTGCTTTAGAAACAGATGAAATTTGTATTCTTTCTTTCTAGAAAAGTGATATTTTAAAAGTGGTTGTTTCCAGATGTAGACATATTAAATATTCTAAATAGACCCCCTTCTCTTAAGTGCCTCAACCATTTAAACCATAACTTTATTAAATATTTCAAAGTAAATAAAATTAAGTAACATACAGTTCGTTCTTGACTTACAATAATTCATTTATAGTCTGTTCAAAGTTACAACAGCACTGAAAAAAATATGTATGACTGTAACAGCATCCCCATGGTCAAAAAATTTGGATGCTTGGCAACTGGCATGCATGATCATTGCAGTGTTCTGGGATCATGTTAATCCTCTATGCGATCTGACAAGCAAACCCAATGGGGAAGTCAGATTCACTTAACAGTAATGGTAATAACTTAATCACTGCAGTGATTCACTTAACTGTGGTAAAAAGGTCATAAAATGGGGCAGAACTCACTTAAGAACAGGGTGGATAAAAATTGATGTATTGTTTTTAAATCAATAAATCAATTTTTTTAAAATTTAAATCAGATTTTTTTGATTTATCAAATTTATCAAATTTATTTTAATAAAATGCTTTTGAGGAAAAATCTGTTTTAAAATAGTTTTCTATTTAATATACATTAATAATTTAATTTATTCAGCATGAAATGGAGCTTAGTTATGCAACATGAGGTTGTATATTCTGCAATATTGGGACTGTTGGTGAATCAAAAGGAGTCAAAGGAGGAGCCGCTGTGGGACGGATGACAGTTGCTCTTTAAAAATTATGATTTAGATTGAGTTAATTTAAATCAAGCCTTTTTACTAGGGATTTAAATCATGATTTAAATCGACTTGATTTAAATCAAATCCACCCTGTTTAAGAACTGTCTTGCTTAGCAACAGAAATTTTAGGCTTAATGGTGGTCATAAGTGGAGGACTATCTGTAGATTTGTTTGTCTGAAGGAGGTATCAAACTTGCCGGATGCCTCATACATTAGCCATGCACATCCCTGGTTTAGCGAAGGGGAAATAAGTTGTGATACATTGTGACATCACAGGTTTGACATCCGTGGTCTGAAGGCTGCTTACACTGGGCAGATCTTACCTTATATCCACACTGATAGTGCACAGTGATAATGGATAGTTAGGGAACAGGACTATCTACTTATTGAATGACTGACTGACTGTTTAAATTTATATATCACCCATCTCGCTGTTTGGAATACTCTAGGCAGACATTTTGTTGAAATTTGCATTGATTATGAACTTTATAAGGAAAGAACCAGTTGAGATGGAGTGGAGCTGGAGAGAGAATTAAATAAGAAAATGAATAGAATCGGGACTGGGAATAGAACTAGGAATGGAATTCTTTATTGGCCAAATGTGATTGGACACACTGTTAGGGTTCTAAATACCATGCAGAAATAAATCATTGTCCAAGGCAAAACATCCTTAAAGGTGCAATTTATTCCGCAGGCATGTTAGCACGGCTATGGTAAATTCCAACTCTGGAAGTACATCCTCTAAATCCACCCAGTTGAAAGTTCATGATCTCTCCCCACACCCACAAATCCATCACATGTTCCAATCATCATCTTCCACGCTGGCATGTACACCCATCTTCTTCCGGCCAGGTGTCGATGTGCGGAGACAAAAGATGACCTTGGCTTCTACAAAAGAATGTCAACAATCCATTCTACAATCCTACTCCTTTCAATTCCCCCCTCCCAACTACTACACTATTGAAACAGCATAGAAAATTATAAGAAAGTGTGGCAGGCCAAAGATCCTAAAAAGAACATAACTACAGGCCTGACACACATAAGGAATTTGCCTTCAGTACATAAGCTCACAGTGTACATATAAACAGCAATAATACCATGTTTCCCCGAAAATATGACATGTCCCGAAAATAAGGCCATGCCAGATTTTTGGGGTGGGCCTAATATATGCCCTCCACTGAAAATAAGCCTCCCCATACACACTCACATCACCCCAAGGCAGCCACATTCCTGCGAAATCCTGCACCCCCATGGCACTGACTGTAGACCTTCAGTGATCGCTTCTGCGCCATGACGGCGGCCCCCTGTAGACCATTAGCATCGCCGCTCTAGGGCTTCCTCGGCAGGGCAGCCGGCAGCAGCAGAGAGGCCACTATGTGCAGTGGGGGACGTTGGTGTGCGTTCTTCCAGTGGGAGTGGCGGCTGTGTGGTGGGGCAGTCGCAGAGGACTACAATGACAGACCCAGCGCGTCCTGCAGCTGGGCACAGGTCTCTCGGCGGGGATGACTGTTGCTGCCATCACCATCTGCGGAGGCCCCACCAGCCCCTAGCTTCGGGGCAAAGGAGGACAGCTACGGTGACACTGGGAGCAGCCTTTGCACCTCCAGTGGCTTCAGTGCAGCAGCAGCGGCAACTTCAGAGGTGCCAGGAAATGCTGGCAGCATCAGGGCGGCAGTGGGAGCAACCTGCAGCTGGCCAACACCTCGGGTGCCTGGCAGCAGCTGATGACATCGTCTGTAGATATTTTTCCAGCTATCTTCTGGTTCGTGAACGTCACTACGTTATTTTGTTTGTCTACTTGAGCTTCTATTATGAGTTACACTGTAGAAATATTTTTCTTATCTGACAATGATTTACTCCGCATGCCTCCTAACACATTTCTTAATACGTCACACATTCTTGTACTTCCCTTCAAATCTTCGTCTGCCTACCGAAGAAGATGGGCAACAATTGCTCTTGCCAAAATGTAAGATTTAGATAGATTTGTTTTATTTTATTTTCATATTAAAGTTGTTTTCATTAGAACATGTTATCGGGTTTTATTTCTTATCAAGAGATATACTTCTCGGAAAGGCTGCGATCCGCACCTCGTTAATTGAAGGTGGGAGGGAAACTTCCATTCCTTCACAATGAAGTATACAGATGGAATGGGACGTTTAGGCCCGGACCAGCGGCCATGCCTCCTTCACTCCCAGAAATCAGAGGTCTGAGAAATGACCTAGGACAGTGATGGCGAACCTTTTTGGCATTGCGTGCCGAAAGCCCCCTGCGCAGGGGGGTCGGGGTGGGTGTGCCACACCCAGAATCCTATGTGTGCGACCCCATGCGCATGCACATGCAAGCCCACACCCACCCACGCATGTGCATGCAAACCCCACCCTCTCTTGAGTCCATGATGATCTCATTTTTCACCCTCTTCAGGCTCCAGAGGCTTTCTAGGAGCCTGGGGAGGGCGAAGATGGCCTTCCTGACTCCCCGCAGGCCCTCCAGAGGCTTCCAGCGCCTTCCACCTGCACCCTCAGCGCCTGCTGCTCCCCGCCGCCTTCAGAGGCAAACACTACTCTTGGTGGGGCAGCTGTGCTCGTGCAGTCCTGGCCCAAAGCCTCATGAACCCCCCCCCCCCCACTGAGCCAAGTGCGGCTCAACTGCGCGGGGAGGCACCTGGCGACACATCTCAACAAGTTGCCGAGCTCGCTGGCTAGCTGGAGAGACTAATCTGCCAATGAATCCTAATCGTAGCCTTGGCCCCTCTTCCTCCCTTCCTCCCCCCCTCTCTCTCTCGCCAGGCACGCCATGATTTGAGAAGGGGGAAAGGGGGGGCTTTCCCCCCCTCAAGTCCACGGAGGGAGCTGGGCTGAGGCGTGAGGAGCTTTGCTTTTTATTTTCACTGACATGGGGATAATAACTCTGACAGTTTTGCAAAATGTCATGGCAAAACTTCAAGAGTGTTTTGCAGATTTCAGCCCAGCCTCTCTTTCAAGCTCAAAGCAGAGGATGATTAAAAATACAATTGAATAAACATATGTACTGCTGTTCATAGGAATTTTTTAAAGGAGTCAGGCGTTGAAGGCGCTCTGAACAGAGTGTTTGTCTCAGAGAGGGAAAATATTGAGTTCTTTTCAAGGTAACGAGAGCAATGGCTGCACTAGAAACTGAATGCTTTGCAGATTGTAGAGAAGGAAGGGGAAGAAAACAAAGCAAAGCTCCCTACGCCTCAGCCCAGCGCTGCTCCCTCCGTGGACTTGAGGGGGGGAAAGCCCCCCCTCTTTTCAAATTGTGGTGTGCCTGGTGAGAGAGGGGAGGGAGAATGTGCACCACCTCCGATTAGCTTTCCAAGCTTGGCTTCTCGCCTCTGTGGCCAGCGCTTTGTGCCTGGCCGATGCGTGAGTCACCCGGCGCTTGAGCAAAGGAATCCATGCAGTCCAAGCGAGCCAGGGAGAGAGAGAGAGCGCCTGTTTGCCCACCCGCCTGTTGGGCTGAGGCTATGACTATGGTTCATTGGTGGATTAGTCTCTCCAGCTAGCCAGCGTGCTCGGCAACTTGTTGAGAGGTGCCGCTCTTCCACAATTTGAGAAGGGGGAAAAAGGGGGCTTTCCCCTCAACCACACGGAGGGAGATTTCAGGGAAGCTCCAAATGCCCAGCGGGATGCTTCAGTCCAGCGTTGCTCCTGCAGCAAACAGGGGAAACTCCCCCCCCACTAGTCCGATATTTCTCTCACACATACACCTCCGGGAACCTGCTTCCCTATCGCACACCCTTTCTGTGCCTTTCTCCCATGGAGGAGGACATTCTGCCTCCTACCTTGGGAGCCAGCGGGGGGGAGAGCGATCCAGGCAGCTGCGATGGTAATGGGGAGGTTAGCGCACGCACATCCGCACCCACCATCTCCGCCAGCTCAGGGCAGCTGACTCATGTATGAGCTAAGGCTGTGTGGAGCCCCCTGCGTGTTGCAGAGGGGGGCCCAGCCTTCGCCTGCATGACAAAGCATTCCCTGTCACTAAGGGTCAATGGGAGTAACCCCAACAAGCAAAGGATGTGCCGGCAAACCGCCCACCTGGGCTCAAGTCAGCCTGCCACTGTCCCCACATGGGCTCACTGGTCTCTGGCAAGATCAGATTCTTTCCTGCCCTGCTGCATCGTCTCTCCGCACACAGAGGTGGCTGGGGCAACAGTTCCGCCTCCCCCCTCCTCAAGCTCAGCAAGAAAGCCTGATCATACCACCGGACCCATCCAAGGAAGGAGAGAGAGAGCCGGGCTCAGCCGATCTGCTCTCCCTGAGCTAGAAGCAGCAGTTAAGGGCAAAAAAATGGCCGAAAACAAAAGCTGAAGTCAGCTAGCCAGCACACGCATGCGTGCTGGAGCTGACAGGGCAAAGCCACACATGCCCTGACAAATGGCTCTGCATGCCACCTGTGGCACGCCATCACGGACCTAGGAAGTTGCTGAAATCAGTGGGATTTAACACTAACCAGACCTGGATATTTTACCCCCTCATGGGCCACAACCAGTCCTTTCCATAACATTTCCAGTGCCTCATGTGGTCCCTTGGGAAAATTAATTGCCCACCACTACACTAGACAGTGAATGTAGGGCATTTTTTAATATATAAAAATGTTTTCCTAAATGAAAATAGCCTTTAAGACTGCAAAATTCTGTGGACATGTTTATATATCTGTGTGTTTTTGCGATGCATGGAGAGACTGAAGTTTATTTGAAAAATTGAAACTGACAATCTTCATTGGAGTAATATTTCTTAGTTTGTGCTACACAGGTTGTCATTAAATTACCACCACAATTGAACACATAAATTTTATAGCTAAGCAAGGCTGAGTTTCCCACATTTGATGACCTTCTTACCCACAATTATTAAACAAACCACTGCAGTTGTTAAGTGAATTGTATGGTCATTAAATGAATCTGGCTTTCCCCATTAACTTCGCTTGTCAGAAAATGGTTGAGAAGGTTATGAATGATGATCAATGACTCATGATAGTGTAATTGTCATAATGATATGCCAGTTATCAAGCACCCAAACTTTGATCATGTGACCATGGGAATGCTGCAGGTTTTTAAGTGTAAAAACTGGTTGTAAATCGCTTTTTTCAATGCTGTTGAAACTTCAAAAGATCAGTAAACGAATGATTGGAAGTCAAGGACTATCTGTAGTGAATTCCTTCTTTGGGCAAGGACTAGATTATGTCAAAGGTTTCTGTCAATTCTTGCATTGCGTGATTCTACATGTAAATGCAATTGTGTTGCAAAGCCATCATGTTTTTGTACAAAAATGATTATTTTAATTAGATTTTATTTTCAAGGGTTATTTGAGTTTATTCTATACTTACTTGAGCATTCTAAATGTATGATAATGTATATTCAAATCAGGGATAGGTTGCTGCCGACATTACTGCTGGTTCGGCACACAAAATTATTATTTTTATTATTATCATTATCATTACACAAAATTCACAACTGCGGTGCTTCACTTCACCATGGTGACAAGATAGGTCATAAAATGGGGGCAAAACTCACTTTGAACGAACATCTCACTTAAGCAACAGAACGTTTCGGCTCAGTTGTGGTCGTGAGTCGAGGACTAGCTGAGTTTTATTTCCCTACATATAGGGACTATTCAGAGGGCTGAAAAAAGTGAATTATGACTGGTTCTCGCACTTATGACCATCATAGCATCCTCACGCTCACATGAGCAAAATCTGGCTGTTCAGCAATTGGCATGTATTTATGACCGTTTCACTGCCCTGGATTCGTATGATTGCCATTTGTGACCATCCCAGCAGGCTTTCAACAAGGGGGTGGGGACTTGATCAGGAAGTTATTTGTCTTATTTTTACATACCTGCCAGTGACTGACCTGGCTTGGTACCTTTGGACAGCAAGTAATTGCAATCTGCTCAGAAAATATTAATTATTTTGTGTGGGTTTTCCCTCCCGATGGCAATAAAATATCTGACATCGATTTTTCAGCTAATAAAAACATTTAAAAAAAGAATTTCATTCTTGGCCATGACAAGAATTTGCCCTCTTCATTCCTGTTTCCACGAATTGCAGCCTACTCCTTCAGGGCCACCAAAGTTAATCAAACAATAATCCAATGGGATCATAAGTCAAGAACCTGTATTCAGTGGAAAGTGCTCCATCACTGGAGGGTTTCAAGAAGAGGCTGGACATCCATTTGTCTGAAATGGTATAGGGTCTCCTGCTTGAGCAGGGAGTTGAACTAAAAGACCTGAGGAATGGGCCCAGCAGTAGACTCAGAGTTGGAAGGGACCGTGGAGGTCTGAGTCCAACCTCCTGCTCAGGCAGGAAACCTTATACCATTTCAGATAATTTGTATTTGTACATTACAGGTTGTTCACAGCAATGGATGAAAACAGACTGTACAATGTTGAGTGAAAACAGATCCCTACAATGTTAGGTGAAAACTCATTGCTACTCCAACTTGGAGAAAGGAGCACGAGCACAGCAAGTACTTCCAATAACTTCAACATTGCAAATAATCTCCCTGACTGCTGGACATTGCAGCAGTACAGTACACCAACTTTACGGAGAAATACGAATGACTGGCAGTTTTTAAAAAAATTAGGTTGCATTTATTGCGAAAGATTTGACAGCATTTAGTGACCTCTAAATTTGGATGCATTTGGATGCATTTAGTGGATGCATTTTTAATTATAAAATTAATATAAAGGATTATAGAGTTTTTATAAAAAATATTTTGAAAGATTCAAATATGCAATTCAAAAAAGCAAAAGCTATTGTCAGAACAATTGCTGTAAGTTCAGCAGAAGCGGAAAAGGGTTTTTCACAAATGAACATCATATGTTCAGAGAGCAAAAGTCGCCTGTTTCTAATATAACTCACTTAATGACCATTAATTTAATTGGCCTACCCCTACAGGAATGGCACCCTATTCCTGTAGTTAAGAAAAGGTTGAGAGCAAATCACAGTGCTGATGATGCTCATGTAAAAGTGAAAAAAGGGGCAATTGAGGACGCCAATAAAACTGCAATTTGGCAATACCTTAGATAAGTTTTATTATTTTTTGTTAAGTATTTAATAATTTTTCATTAATATTTTAAAACTCTTGTAACAGTGTAGTTTTGTGTACCTCTTTTATCATAAACTACTAGCTGTACCCAGCCACGCGTTGCTGTAGCCCAGTCTGGTTAAATGGAAAAGAGAAAAGAGAAAAGAGAAAGCACAAGTCCCCCAGCAGCAGCGGCCCCCGCTTGGAAGTGAGCCATGGTGGCCCCTGCAAGAGCCGCCATGGAGGACGCTCCCACAGGCCCCGGCCTGGCCGAGCTGAGGAGGAGAGGAGGAGGAGGCGGCCTTCGCCCCCGACCCGGCTTCCGTCAGTGGTGGCAGTGAGAGGAGGCAGCCGGGCCCCTTGAGGAGCAGGAGGAGGAGGAGGAAGGAGCCGCCCCTGGCGATGTGGACGCGAGGCAGCCCCCGCTGGCTGCGGCCCCATCCAGAGAAACTGTCGCCGCTGCAGTCGCCATCTCACAGGGCACCCAGCAGCCGCCCCAGCCCCACTGTGCCTCAGGCTGACACTGCCGCCACCCTGTCGGAGCCACCTTGGCGAGGCCGTAGCTGGCCCCCTGTGAGGGGGTGGAGAGCGCGCGCAGCCGGCCAGGCTGAGGAGACACTCTGCTTCCACCTCCTCTGGAGCTCCACTGGGCTGGGCAGGGGGAGGCCAGCTTAAGGGTGGGAGGAGGTGGCCAAGGGATGGGGCAGGCTCCGCCCCACCGCAGACAGCAAAGGCCTGGTGGGAGGGGAGGAGAGAGAGGGGAGGGGGAAGCCAAAAGGCTTCGGCTCCCCTTGGTGGAAATGGCGAAGCTCGTTGGAGAAGGGGCAGAAAGGGGAAAGGGTGCAGCAGCAGCCCAGCAACACATATAAAGGGACCGTCGGGACGAAGCTGGAGAGAGGCCGAACTGTTCCAAATATACTATACTGAAGAAATGAACACTATGGTATAGCGTGTGTTGCTTTTACATCCAGCAGATGGCGCTGGTTTTCAAAAAAGCATGTTTTTACAAAAAAACATGCTTTTACCCATCACAAGTATGACATCTATATAATATACGTATATAAAAACATGCGCGTAGTCGAATTCACTTTGTGTCAATATTTCAAAGCAATCAGTGAAGAACTTTCAGAGATTTGAGACTTTGAACAAACAAACATTACATTTTTATTTATATAGATTAATAAACTATCTTTTGGTATATGACAGCAATGGCGAACCTTTTTTGGCTCGCGTGCCACAAGTGGGGGGAGCGCAGGGGGGTCGTGTGCGGGTGTGCCGCACCCATAATGCAATGCACGACCGCCCCAGTGCGCATGCGCACACAACAGGCGCAACCCCCACCCATTTTTACATGCTTTTTTCACCCTCCCCAGGCTCCAGAGGCTTTATAGGAGCCTGGGGAGGGCGAAAAGAGCCTCCCCCGCCCCCCGGAGGCCCTCTGGAGGCTTCAGGGACCGTCCAGAGGCTTCCCTGAAGCCTTCGGAACACTTAAAATGACCCTCCGAGCAAACCGGAAGTGACTTCCGGTTTGCTCGGAGGGTCGTTTTAAACGTTCCGAAGGCTTCAGGGATGGTCCGGAGGCTTCCCTGACACTTTCGGAGCATTTAAAACGACCCTCCGAGCAAACCAGAAGTGACTTCCGGTTTGCTCAGAGGGTCGTTTTAAGCGTTCCGAAGGCTTCAGGGACCATCCGGAGGCTTCCCTGATGCATTCGGAGCGCTCAAAACGACCCTCCGAGCAAACCAGAAGTCACTTCCGGTTTGCTCGGAGGGTCATTTTAAGTGTTCCGAAGGCTTCAGGGAAGCCTCTGGACGGTCCCTGAAGCCTCCAGAGGGCCTTCCGATTTGCTTCCGATTTGCTCGGAGGGTCATTTTAAGCGTTCCGAAGGCTTCAGGGAAGCCTCCAGAGGGCCGCCGGGGGGGCGGGGGGGGGCCTCTGGAGCATGGGGAGGGCTGGCCAGCTGACAGGGCAGTGCCTCGCATGCTCGACAAATGGCTCCGCGTGCCACCTGTGGCATGCGTGCCATAGGTTCGCCATCACTAGTATATGATATCTTTTTTTAGACTTAATACTGTCACTAGGGCAAAGAAGTGATGTCGGTCGAGTTGGCCATGCCTACCCAGTCACATGACCACCTAGCCATGCCCACCCGGTCACATGATCACCTAGCCATGCCCACCCGGTCACATGACCACCTAGCCATGCCCACCAAGCCACCCCCACCCCCAAAGCCATGCCCACAGAACTGGTTGTTAAAAAATTTGAATCCCACCCTGCTTGTTGTTAGTTGAATTCCTAAATATTTAACTTTCTTGACTATCTGTATACCTATTTTCCTTGTTAGTTCTTTTTTCTGTGTGGCTCCTTACAGTGTGTCTGTAACATTTTTAACTATTGTTTTGGTTTTTTCTTAGTTTATTTTTCAGTCCTGGAACTTCACCATATTCTTCTATCTTCCTAATTAATTTAGGAATTGGGTGTGTAGGAGCTAGGAGGTCTCTGAGCGAATGCTGGGCAAACAGGCATTGGATGACCTCGCTTTCCAGTTGCTGGTGAGTGACAGCTCCGGATCTTGCGGCTTTTTTGGGGTTTTCTTTAAAAACCTCTTCAGACGAGCTTGAAAACCTCCGAGGTTGCTTTGGGAGGGTGAAGACAGGCATTTCTTCCCCCCTCTCTGGGCGCCTGCAGCCTTGGAGCAGCTCTAGGCGCTTGCACAGTAAAGAAAATCTCATGAGGGAAAGTTTTTAATTGTCTTTACTTTGCAAGGGCCAGGACTTGCTGCAGGATTCGAGGTTGCAGGCAACCGGGAAGGGGGGGGGGATGCTGCCTGTCTGCCTGCCCCCTCCAGGAGCAACCTCAGAAGTTTTTAAGCTCATCTGGAGAGCAGTTTTTTTTAAGAAAACCCCCAAAAATCCGCAAGATCCGGAGTTGCCAGTCTTCTGTAAGATGCACATCTCGTGGCCCACCTCTGCTCTACCTGCCATGCCCAAATTGCACCCCACTGCAAGGGTCTGTCAGCCATTGTGTGCAGGGAAAAACCTTGCACAGAAAAGAAAAACTTCTCAGATTCGAGAAGCTGTTAATTGCCTCGCAGTCATAAGGTTTTCTTTACTGTGTAAAGTTTTTCCCTGCACAGAACAGCTGAGAGACGCTCACAGTGGGGCACAATTTGGAGCCACCCCCACCCCAAGGCAAGACCCATCAACCATGGTGAGACTCAACTGGGACGGCAGAAGGATTGGCAACTCTAGGCAGACAAGCTTCTCCTGGGATCCCGAGCTAAGAAATATCTTGCGGGGTGTAGCAGCCCCGTACAGTGGGAACTGGGGAGAAGCATCCTGCCAATCTTGGAAAAGGAGGTGCGCGATAGCCAAGGAAGGCGCTCCCCTTCACCCATGATGTCAGGGGCTGCTTTATCACACGCCTCCTTTCTTTCTCCACCCTCCCCAACGAGCGAAGGAGGTGCCGGCCACAAACCATCCGCCTGCATTCAAACCAGTCTGCCTCCTCTCTCCCCGCATGGGCTCTCTGGGGGAAGAGGCTTTTTTCCTTCCCTCCTGCAGCATCAATCTGTAGGGGGAGGGCACGGACCGTTCAGTGGTGTCAGGGAAAGGGAGGGTTCTTTGCCAGCCTCCCAGCTCACAAAACAGAAATTTTCACCAGTTCGGTGGATGTGGCTAAGGGGGGGGGCATGTGCATGAGTGACGTCAAATTGGCCACGCTCACTCAGTCACATGCCCCCACTAGCCATGCCCACCGAACCAGTAGTAAAAAATTTGAAAAGCACTCCTGATCCCAAGCCTTACTCCTGAGTTGCCCTTTTTGTCTTAACTGTTCTTGTCTTCTGGCAGCTCTGCATGTGTGCACACTGGGAACAGGCTCTTCTGCCTCACTGACGTCAGGCTCTGGAGGCAGCACATATCAGATGGCCCTGGCCCTCTCTCTGCTTCAACGCAGAGCCCTTGTCCGAGTCTTCCCCAGACTCCAAGATTGGCCCATGTTCCTCACTGTCTGACTCTGTTGCCAGTTCCGCAGGCTGTCAGCGGACCACAACAGGACATCCTTGTCTTAGGCCTTTTTTAATATTAAAATTCTCTGTCATATATCCATTTCCACTCATGTTTGCTGTTTGTTTATGGTATATTGCCTTTATCAGGTTAATAAATCTCTCCCCAAAGTCCATATATTTTAATTGTGACAATATAACTGGCCAATTTACGCTGTCAAATGCTTTCTGCACACATCTATGAAAATCAACACCATTTGTTTTCAAGGATGTGCTTCATAATATTCCAATGTATTTAAATCATTCTCATATTGTTTTTAATCTGTCATTTAGGTAAGAAGCCATTTTGATCTGAATGTATACATTCATTTAGAAACCTTTTTAGTCTCTGCCATTATTGAAATATATATTTTATGGTCAGCATTCAGTAAAGATATGGGCCTATAGTTTTTTATCTGCATTAAATCTGAGTCTTCTTTCGGAATCAGAGTAATATTTGCTTCCATCCACAAATTTGGTACCTTCGCATCAATCAATACTTAATTATGGACTTCTAACATTGATGGGCCTAGAGTGTCTTGTAAACATTTGTAAAATTCTACTGGCAGCCCATCTGATCCTGGTGTTTTATTGCTCTTTTGTCTCTTAATCGCTTCTGACAATTTCATCATTGATATTCGTTCATTTAACAAAGCTTTCACTGTTTCACCTTTAATTTTATATTGTGTTTTTTAAAGACGAGCTGCAAAAATTAATGATTATGTCTTTGATTTGCTATTTTTTTCTTTGATCCTGTTACCATTATCTTCCTGATTATTCTCCATTACCAGCAATTGGTGGCAGCAAAAAATTGGGACACAGTTGGTCTAGCAGAAGCTCACTCGTGTTTAATAAAATGTTATATTTCTTGTTTCATACAGTTTAATTTTTAAAAAATCCCTAATTTGCTGCTTCAATTAATTTTGGATGGTAAAGCAATTCAGAACTGATCCATTTAATTCTGTAAACTATATGGTGAGAACAGACATTTCTGTTTTCTCATTTTTACAAGTCTGTTTCATGGGATGATCTGAGGGATTTGTCCAGACTTGTAGATAGTGTCTGATGGTATTTCTTAAGTTTAGGCTTTAACTTCCATATTATCCAAATAACTCCATGGTACTTCTGGGACAGATCCAGTGGTGGGTTTCTGCTGGTTCGCACCGGCTCAGGAGAACCGGATGGTGAAAGTTACCGATACAGTGAGAGGAGGTTCGACCGATGGACCCGGAAGTAACTTCTGAGTGTGAGAGGGGAATCCAGTAGAAAGCTATCACACACTGGGGAAAGAACTTTGGGAGACTGGAGGAGGCAAGACAGAGGGAATCCAGTAGAAAGCTATCGCACACTGGGGAAAGAACCTTGGGAGATTGGAGGAGGCAGGACAGAGGGGAATCCAGTAGAAAGCTATCGCATACTGGGGAAAGAACTTTGGGAGACTGGAGGAGGCAAGACAGAGGGAATCCAGTAGAAAACTATTGCACGCTGGGGAAAGAAACCTGGGAGATCGGAGGAGGCAAGATAGAGGGGAATCCAGTAGAAAGCTATCGCACGCTGGGGAAAGAACTTTGGGAGATCTGAGGAGGCAGGACAGAGGGGAATCCAGTAGAAAGCTATCGCACACTGAGAAAGAACCTTGTGTAAAAAACACAATATAAAATTAAAGGTTGCACTACCATCTACAGACCACATAGTGTGAAATAATAGAACAAGCATATTTTATCATTATAAGGCAAAGCTTAGATCTAAAATTGACTTTTATGATTTTACAGGGGATGCTAACAAAATCACCATCAAATCATAAAACATATCTGTGAAGTATAAATGTCAAGTCCATTTGTATATTTTTTTAAAATAGCAAAACAGAAATTCTACCAACAATAGAAAAAATATAATGGTTATAGCATATTATTGAAAAAAGAACATACATACATTAAAGTACATTTATTTCTACAGGGAAGGAAGCATGCAGTGGGGTATAAGGTTCTGGCGTATTCTTCAACATCTTCATAAACAATTTAAATGAGGAGAAGGGGAACTCTCACATTTATAGATAATGCCAAGCTGGGGGGAATACCCAATAGTTTAGAAGATCCAGAAGGATCTTGATAGACATTAATCCTGGGCCTTATCCAACAAAATGCAACTCAGTGGTGAGAAAAGTAAGATTTTACACTTACTCAAGAAAAAACAAATGCAGAAGTATTGAATAGGTGGTACCTGGCTTAACAGCAGTAATTGTGAGAGGGATCTACATGTCTTAATGGAAAATTACTTTGTTATGAGCCAACAATGTGTGGCAGCTGCCAAAAAAGCTAATTCAGTTCTAGGCTGCATCAACAAAGGGATTGAATCAAGATCATGTGAAGTCTTAGTACTGAAACCACACTGATAAGACAACACTTGGAATACTATGTCCGGTTTTGGTCACCATGATACAAAAAAAGATACGGTTGGAAAGGGCCTAGTGGCCTCCACATGGACACGTGCAACGTGTGCGTGCATCATACCATCTCTGTGAGCCTCTACAACGCTCCAGCTGCTCAGCACAGCATCGCGCAGGTGCTGTACACACCATGCATGTGCGCAGAAGTGCAAAAGCCTTCAAAGACAGGTAAGGAGCTCGGGTGGGCGGGTGGGCCCTCTGGAGCACTGTACCGGAATAGTATCTGGTGCTCCAGGCAAGCTCCGGTACGTTCATATCGGGGTGTATTGGCTACAACCCACCACTGATTAGGGGATTGAAGATTACAGCATACGATTAACTGTTGCGGGAATTGGGTATGTCTAATCTAATGAAGAAAAAGACTAGGGGTGATATGATAACAGTCTTCAAATATTTGAGGGGCTAATTGCAGAGAGGGGGAGTGAACCTCATCTCTAAAGCCCCTGAGCGGCAGAACAAGAAGCTTATCTGATGGAAGCTTATCAAAGAGAGATCCAACCTCGAATTAAGGAGAAATTTCCTGACAGTGAAACAATTAATCAGTGGAACAACTTGCTTATAGAAGTTATAGATTCTCCATCACTGGAGTTTTTAAAGAGATTGGATAGCCATTTGTCTGGAATGATATAGAGACGTGATGGTGAACCTATGGCATGCATGCCACAGGTGGCACAGGAGCCATATCCACCAGCAGGTGAGCCATCAGCTCCAGCATGCGCCAGCTGGTTTTTGGCCTTCCAGAGAACATGGGGAGACCGTTTTCGCCCTCCCCAGGCTTCAGGAAACCCTCTGGAGCCTGGAGAGAGTGAAAAATGGGCCCAACGGGCCAACCAAAAGTTCAGAAGTTGGACCCGTTTTTCACCCTTCCCAGGCTTCGGAGGCTTTCCTGAAGCCTGGGAAGGGTGAAAACTGCCTTCTCCGGCCCCCCGGAAGCCAGAAACAGATTGTTTCTGAACTTCTGGTTGGCGTGTTGGGCCCGTTTTTCACCCTCCCCAGGCTCCCGAAGCTTTCCTGAAGCCTGGGGAGGGCGAAAATGCCCCCCCCCATGGAGGGGGTCATGCATGTAGGTGGGCAGGGTGAATTGCATTGTGAGTGTGGGGCACATGCACATGAGCACGCACACACAATGTTTTCTATTTTGTATCACAATATGGCATTTATGTAATTCAATCATTGACTCTAAATGATACAAAAGCTTATTGCTTCATCTTCTCATTATCTGATCTCTTACCTCTGCATGCCCGCCAGGTGTCAAGGTCTTGTTGCAACGCTCACATTTCAAACAGAATTTGTGCCAATCTTTTCCCAGGGAAGTTACTTTTTCAGCTGTACAAACAAACAAAAAATGGAGAGTCAGAACTCTACAGACCAGATTCTCAACTTTTACATCTTTCAAGACTCACTTGAAAGGACTAAAAATTATTGAAGATTCACAAAATGTAAATGGAGGCAGAACCACATAAAACTATTGTAATCTGTGTTTTATGAACGCTTTAGAAAGCCTCTCCCTCAGTAAACATATGCTAACAATTTAAATAATCACACAGATTGCTTGCCTTTTCCTGACCTCACAATCAGCTGCCTGAGGTAACTACTTAATTCTGCCTCACAGTATCACCATCACTTCATTATTATACCGTATTTTTCACACTATAAGATGCACCAGATGATAAAATGAACACTAGCTTCAGAGGAGGAAAACAAGAAAAAAATCTGCCTCTGCCTCCCAGCATCCATCAGGTATTCATCTGGCTACTGTCCTTGCAGCAAACAGCAAACAGCCTGGTCAGCTTCAGCACGTTATCGCAGCGCCAACACGTGGCTCATTAAGACTCTGCTCCGTTCTGCCCACAATCTGTTAACTGAGCTGAGCTGCTGCCGTTGCCAAGGAACAACTGATTGACTGTTGGATCAGCCTCCCAGAATACCGATGACCAGTTGTTCTAGGTGGTGGGGATTGCCACCATCTATCACCATTGCCGATCACTACCACCACCATTTGGGGCAGCGATTGGCGGCAGCGGTGATCGGCAGTTGCAATTGGTGGTGATTGGCAGCTGCGATCCCCACCGCCTAAAACAGCTGATCAATGGCATTTCAGGAGGCTGATCAGTTGCTCAGCAGTTCCAGCATTCCCCACCAGCGGCAAATGGCAGCAGCAGTGACAGGTGGCGGCGAATGCTGTCGCCACACCAACCCTCCTTCCCCCACTGCAATATTCACTCAATAAGATGCATAGACATTTCCACCCACTTTTTTGGGTGTAAAAAGTGCATCTTATAATGTGAAAAATACAGTAAGTTTTTTATTTTAACCATGACACTAGTGAATTTCTTTTTTTTTCAAAATTTTAATGTTTTATAAAAATGTCAAATCAATGCGTCTACAGTGTGGCACCTGGGTGCCATACATTCCAGTACAAACAAAACTAATCAAATAAAAAATATTATATATTCAATCAACTTATAAAATACCTATAACAATACACATCTATATTTGTTTACAGTCTATCATTATTCAATTATTCCACCTATTTCTCATTATTACTTTCATTTTATTAAATAGAAATGTAATACATTGATGTTCCCTTTATTTCTATCTCTTACTCTTGCTTTTAATCATATCATCCTACATTAAAAGCATCTACAGCACTGCCTGATGACCAGTTATTTTAAAGTGAGTACTTCTTTTCCTCCTTCTTTTCCTCACAGGACTTGGAAGTGCCAGGAGGCCTGATCTTTATAGTTGAGGGAGTTGAAGTCCGGGGAGTTGAAGTTAAGCTTCCAGGAGGAGCAGGGGGTCGTGGCCAGCCAGACAGTCGGAGGAGTTGAAGGCCAGCCCAGGACCGCCATAGCCAGGCTGATGGTAATGATGATGGTGGTGATGATGGTGGTGACTGAAGCTCTTGCTGAGTGGGTAGTGAGTGTGGGGATGGAAGCCCACTAGGGACGAGGGTGCCATTGGGCTGAGCTGGTGAGCGTGGGTGGGCATGTGCATGGGCATATAGGACCCGTAGTCTACCCCACTAAAGGAGGATGAGGAGTGTGGCGGGAAGTGGCGCCTTGCCCATACAACATTAAGTAAGAGGTGAACAAAGCCTCAGAGATGGAGCACTGCATACAGCAGGTCCCGCTGGGCACCAGGGACTCTGGTCCGGCACTGGGTGAGATGGACATGGGGCTCCAGATGGACAAGGCCACTACAGCCAATGGTACGCTACTCAGCAAGGGGCTGAGGCCGACCCTGACACTGCGCCCCCATGCCCAACAGGTTGCTCAGGGCCACCCTGCCCAACGCTGGGCCCAAAGAATTGGAGCTGGACAAAGAAGAGGAGGTCGAGCTGGAGGCGGCGGGAACTGCCTGCTGCCTTTGGAACTGGAACTCTCGCACTGGAGAAGACTTCTTGGCTGGCTGGCTGGCTCTTCACGCTACCGCCGCTCTGTTGCTGCTGTCAGCACTTGGCACGGCGATGGCACATGTGCCCACAGAGAGGACTGAGTGCCCCCTCTGGCATGTGTGCCATAGGTTCACTACCACTGTACTAGAAGAACTGAGAAGGGTGAATGTGGAAAGAAACAGCAGGAATGGGATGCTACAATCAAGAAAATTGATGTTTCTAGCTATAGATGATATCTTTCTCTTTTAAATATATATATATAAAAATTAACTTTCATTGATATAAACAATAAAGATAATATAAATGATATCAATAACAGATACTAAATTTCATTAAATGATGTTCATTATATTCAGCTGGAAATCTCTGTTGTGACTCTTGATGAATATTGCACTGTAGTCAGTTGATTTTAAGGTTCATTAAACTAAGTGCAAAACCTGACCAGTTGCAATTCTTGATGTTATTAGCCATGCTCACAGAGTTCTCTAGTTCCAGAGTAAACAGTTCCATGTTTGACTGTTTCAAAATGTCTGTTTTTTAAAAACAAAAATGGATGGCACTCCAGTGCTGAAACCATTTGCATTAACTTGCAGCTATTACAGAAATTACACGGCGAAAGAGAAGGACATGTGCTGTAAGATGTTTGCTCCACTTTCTCAATTATACAGATGAAAATGAAAGTGCAGATGAAATAGGGCAAGGATTATAAGAGCTATTTCAGTAAAAACTACATGGTCTCACAGGTTTCATTTGAGTAATAAAGTATTTAAAGATATAATACACATCTTACTAACATGCATCAGCTTCTACTTAGAAAAGGTAAAAGAACTGGAACTACAAGATGCAAAATTGCCTAGGGAGCTAAATTGATATTCTATTCCATAGTCTGGCTGTGGAATTTAGAAGGATTATTAATTTTGTTCAGGTAAAATAAAATTCAAGATTTCTCCTAGAACAAGTACAGGAGTTTAATCTCCAAAAGCAAACTCAAAAAAGAATGAATGTCCAAATCAACCCTATAGGCTCACATATTTTTTAAAAAGCAAGCACCATTTCTCTTTTTGGAGCAGTTTGCATTTAAAAATAAATTCCCACAAACAAAAATAAAGACCTCTCAGCAGAGAAATTCCATTGAAGGCAAATTCCACACAAATGAGTCATCAAGCAGGCATGCTGATACCAAAGAGAATCAAGCCAGGGTTTTATGAAAATGAATCCCATAAACCCGTGATGGTGAACCTACGGCACGCGTGCCACAGGTGGCACACAGAGCCATTTCTTAGGGCATGTGAGGCATTGCCCTGTCAGCTCCAGCGCGCACTGGCCAGCTGATTTCGGCCTTCATTTTTGGCCGTTTTCCACCCTCCGGAGGTTGCCCTGAAAAAGGGACCTACGTGCAACCCAGAAGTCCATCCCCAAACTTCCAGTTTGCGCGTTGGGTTGTTTGTCGCCCTCCGGCCTGCCATCAATCTTATTGCTGCCATCAATCTGGGAGGCTATTTCAAAACAATTTAAAGTCCATCATTCAAGGTGAGGGAAATTATTCACAAGTCGAAAACATTCAAGACAGTTCCCAATCTTCCTAGGAGGGGATATTCCAGCAAATTCATCCCAAGGTCATACCAGGTAATGCTCAGAAAAATTACAAAAAACAATATCCAAGAGTTAGATCACAGATCCTACAGGCTTCAGTATGTTGCGTTAACGTTCATGACAAGTACAATTAGAAAAAGATAGAACAAGTATACTTAGTTTGGAAGGGTTGCCAGGAGTAAGCCTCTTCTCTTGAAAAAGAATATGGCAGCATGGCTTAGGTTTGCCAAGTTGCTGTGAAGTTTCCAAAAGATGCCCTAAGTAAATTATGAGCCTTGAGACAAAGTTCAAAAGAAATCCAGTCATTTATTATGAGGAACATTTTGGCATTTTCTTCTGCTGCAGAGCCAAATCTGATTTCTGTTTTGATGGCATCTGAACTTTACCCCTGTGTCTCCCTTTCCCTCAGTCTGCATCATAAATCACATCCACCAACAAGGTGCTGCACCTTGAACTTTTGCACCTCACATGTCTATAGAAATTATGAGATCCGACTTTGGCTGAAGGTATGCATGGAATTCACCCTCCCTTCAATGTCAACTTGATAATAGTCATGGAAACACTTTACAAGTTAACATTCAGCTTCCCTCACTTCCCAAAAGCGACCTATGTGAAACAAAAACAATTTGAGTACAGGTATATAATTTAGGGATGCATCCCTCCCCCAGGCTTGCCTGGATTTTCTGCATGGAATTTTGCTATAAGGCGATCAGCCTGGATATTTCTACTTTTTACCCAAGATACCTCTGATAAGGGGTACCCCTTCCACTTGATTAAGTATTGGAGTTGTCACCTGTGCCACTTGAATCAAGGACTTGTTGAACTTCATAATGGGTTTGGCCCCTATGATCACAGGGCTCGGGCACTCCCGGGATGGTAGTCTCAGAGTGGATCCGATCACGGTTTTAAGAGGCTACTATGGAACGCCAGGTGTATCTTCCCCAGCAATCGAGGCAATTTCAATTGCACTGTGACTGGGTTGATCTTTACTATGGGGAATGGTCCCATAAATTTTGGGCCCAGTTTCTTGCTAGGGAGTTTTAATCTCAAATTTTGGAGAGAGGTAAACCTTCTCTCCCACCTGGAATGGCTGTTGCAGAGCCTGGTGTTTATCTGCCTGTTTCTTATACGTTCATGCTGCTTTAGCCAGTGCTTTGCTGACATTTTCTTAGGTTGCTTTTAGCAACGTCATCCAATCAGTCAAGCTGACTGAGGAAAGGGAATCCCTTGGATACTCGGGCATTGGGATGAAGCTCATGCCACTCACTACTTTGAATGGCGTGAGTCCTGTGCTACTGTGAACAGTGTTATTGTACGCCACCTCAGCAAAAGATAAGAGGTCCACCCAATTGGACTGATGATAGTTCACGTAGCACCTCAGGTACTGCTCTACCATGGCGTTCAGTCTCTCTGCCGCCCCATTGGTGCTCGGATGAAAAGCTGAGCTAAGGCCCTGGGATGACCCAATGGACCGCAAGAACTCTCTCCAGAACTTAGCTGTGAACTGGACCCCTCTGTCTGAGATAATTCTTCGAGGTACTCCTTGCAGGCAGTAGATATGGTTTTTTTACAGTTTGGCCAGCTTGTGAACTGTGGGTAGTCCACTGCAGGGTATGAAGTGTGCCTGTTTGGAGAACAGGTCTATTACAGTCCTAATCACCGTGTTTTCCCCACTTTTCAGCAACTCTATTATAAAGTCCATTGCAATGTCCTCCCATTGCCTCGTTGGCTCTGTTACTGGTTGCAGCAGTCCAGGGGATTTTCCCGGTTGTCTCTTCATTGTGGCACAGATGGTGCAACTTTTCACATAACTATCCACATCTTTCTTTATGCCAGGCCACCAGAACTGCCTCCGGACTAAGTGTAAAGTCTTTAGGAACCCAAAGTGGCCTGTCAGTTTGGCATCGTGGCTCCTCTGGAGAATTAGGGTGTGTAGGGATTCCAGGATGTAGAGTTTCGTCCCCTTCCATGCGAGGTCATCTCTTTTTGTCAAGATGTATTGGTTGTTTCTGAACCAGGGATTTGCTAGCAAGTCAGTTTTGAGTCTCGTGGTTAGATCGCTTGTGGGTTGGTCTTGCATTGCCACCTGGTGGTCACTTAGGCAGCTATTTGAGTAGAGGGAATGATGGCGACCACCACCTGCTCCCATTTGCATTTGTACTGGGGCATGCGGCAGAGGGCATCAGCTAGAAAGCTCCTACCCCATGGGATGTGCTTTAAAACAAAACCAAAATGGTTGAAGTATTGAGCCCATCGGACTTGTTTGGGTGATAGTTTCCGCGGGATCCTGAGTGCCTCCAGATTTTTGTGGACAGTCCAGACTTCAAACGGTTTCAGGAGGTCTATCAGGGCTTTGGCAATCTTTGCAAAGGAGGGGATGAATTGTCTGTAGAAGTTCAAGAACCTAGGAAGCTTTGTAGCTGTCTGCGGGTGCAAGGCCGTTGCCAGCATAGGACGGCTTGTACTTTGGCTGAGTCCATCTCTATTCCCTCATTTGACACTTGGTAACCCAAGTAGTCTAACCATGCACGATGGAATTCACATTTTGATACCTTGACGTACAGGTTGGCTGCCAGAAGGTTTTCCAGTACTTGGCAGACCAGGGTTCCAAATAACATCCAAAATTAAATCAGAGTCCAAAGCAAAGTATTGCTCAAAGTTTCAATTTATTAAGAGAGTCGTATTGGCACATCTGTGGGAAACCTGAATCTGAGCTTCCTGAGTTTTCCCCACCCAGTTGAAAGTTCATAAGCTTGTCCCACACCCACAAATCCATCACATGGTACAATTTTCCACTGTCATGCTGGCAGTTCCACCCATGCAGTTCCAGTCACGTGCAGCGGTGTAGAGACAAAGGATGACCTTGGCTTTTAGAAAGGAATTTTATTTTGACAACGTCACATTCTACTCTTTACTATTCCCCCTCCCAATTCCCCACTAATGAAACAGCATAGTAGAATAGAATATTAGTGTGGCAGGCCAAAGATCCCAAAAGGAACTAGCTGCAGGCCTGACATATGTGGTCGTCCATGGTCTCTGTGTAGATGAAGATGTCACCAGGTAGACGAGGACCCCCTTGTAGAGGTGCTTGTGCAGCACCTTGTTTATTAACTGCATGAATAGTGCTGAAGCCCCCTACAGTCCAAAAGGCATCACTTTGAATTGAAAGCTCCTTAGGGGGCAGTTGAACACAGTTTTCCACTCATCTCCCTCTCTGATACGTACTCGGTAGTATGCTTCTCTAAGGGATAGTTTGGTGAAGACTTTTCCCTTGGCCAGATGAGGTAGCATGTCCTTCATGAGGGGGAGAGGGGATAGGTTGTGTACACACATCCCATTTATCCCTCGAAGGTCCACACACAATCTCATAGTTCCATCTTTTTTTCCTTTGAATAGGACTGGTGCCGCCACCCGTGGCTTGGCTGGCTCGATGAACCTCCTTGCTAGTTTTTTGTCTATGTATTTGCACATCTCTTGCATTTCCCGGGGCGTCATGGCGTACAGTTTGGTACTTTTGCCCCGGGGATGATTTCAATGGCGCAGTCTGCCTCACAGTGGGGAGGCAGAACATCACACTCGGCCTTGCTGAATACTTCTGCGAGGTCTGATATTCCCTCGGAATCAGTTCGGCCTCTGGAGTTTTGTCAGATGTGGTTGCCAGATGTTCTGGTGGGCTCCTTTGGGGGGTTTCCTGTGAGGGTAGTGTTTCTGCTTGCTGGTTGGGGCCCCTTTTCTATCCTACGTCTGTGCGTACCCCCTTGCTCCCCACTTGTCTAGCCAGGAAAATCCCAGTATGATTGCATCTGTCATTTTGGGGGCTATTACTAATTGAATTACTTCCCAGTGATCCACTAGCTCTAGCCTCACTAGTTCGGTCAGGTGGGTGGCATAGGCTCCCCCCATTAGAGACCCGTCAACCTGTTCGAACCAGATTGGGCCAGTCTTTTTGCTCTGATCCCCAGTTTCAGGACTGTGGTTGATGAAGCACCTTGTGCAGCCTGAGTCTATTAGGGCTTGAAAATCCTTCTGGTTTCCTGTTTTTGGGGCATATTGGAAAAAGGAAAGAGTGAATTGGTTCACTCATCATTGGGTCATTTTCTCCCTCATCCTCGCTGTCATAGGATTCAGGTGACTGGTCATCGTTGCCTGGGGTTCCACCCCTTTCGTCTGAGAGGGAAGGGGCCTCTGCAGCCTGGAGGGCTTTCTAAGACATGTAGGTGGCCCTTTTGGGGCCTTGTTCTGGTCGTGCCCTGGGTGGTGGGTCTGGCCTTGGTTTCAGGGCTAGGGTTGAGCATGCAGATACCACGTGGCCCATCCCCCCACATCTGTAGCATCTCAGTGGACTTTGAGGAAGGGCTGGTCTCATTGCCTGCTGTGGTGCTGTGGTTCCCTGTTGGCTGGGCGGTTTCAGGTCAGGTTAACCTCTCTCTTTTGTGTTCAGTTGCTTTCTCATGTCATTGGCACGCAGTCCGCTGTCGACTTTTGTTGCTACTCGGAACCACTCAGGGAGTCAATTTGGGATGTTGCAGTATGCAGTTACCTGGGCAATTTGCTTGTCCAGGCTTGTTATGAAAAAATACATCAGCAGCCACTCTGGTAAAGGGGGTAGCCTTCCAATGACCCTCCTAAATTCATGGATGTGCTCTTTGATAGGGCGGCCCCTCTGCTTTAGGTTGCTGTTCTCTGCATATGGGTCCCCCCCCCGCCTCCTCAAATCTGGCCTCTAACAGTTTGAGAAAGTCATCTATATCTTGCAGTTGGGGAGCTCTCCACTTGTGGAGGGCTGCTAACCATTCCCTTGCTTCTCCCTCTAGCCCCTCTGCTATGGTATTTGCCATGGCTCTGGGGGATGGGGAGAGATGCCCATAGCATTCTAGGTGGATATCAGCTGAAGCAAGGAATAGAGCTAGCTAGTCTGAGTCCCTGTTAAACTTTCCCCTGAATTGAGGCTGGTCATCCAGTCCTACTCCTCCACCCTCCTGTTGGCCTTGGTATGCTTGCGCCTGATATGGCTGGCCGTCTTCCTCATCCCTAGTTCAGAGAGAGGAAGGGGGTTGCCTGCCCCGGGCAGCCTGCCTGCTGCATGGGAAGAGGCACTGGTTGCAGTTTCGGGCTCCATCTCCTTCTATTGGGTGGAGGAGGGGGGCTGCGCTCCAGTCTGTGTCTCCTCCCTTCAACAGGATCAGATGTCCCTCCCCTCTCTTTTGGGTGGCATGATGGTCCCTCATCATGAAGGGTGGTCCAGTCAAAATCCTCCCTCAGTTGTTCTATTGCACTCCCTAGGGATTCTATCTGGGCCTTGGGAGCCTGGCTTTTGCCCAGTCCCACATCCAGTCCACCCTTGCCAGCTTTCTTGAGACCCTTCCCTTTATCTGAGAATTGGGGTATGGGAACTCATCTTCAGCTGCCTTAGGGGCTAATTTCCACCAGTACTCATCCTTTCTTGCTTCTGCCACTGGGAAAGGCATCACAGCTTGGATGTCTGGAGCTTTGTTTGGAGCTTTGATGTCTGCTGATGGCCGAACTTCTCCAGCTGAAATCAGGCTTTCTTCCAATAATCCGCCTCCTCCATGGTTGCCTGATTTTCCCTCCAAGCACCCCAAATATTGGGAAGTGATTGGAGAGCCCGGGATTCAGGAAACCCGGAAATCTTCATAGATTTTAAAAGTCAGATTTGTGTGATCTCTGTGAAGTTTCCAAAAGATTCCCTAAGTAAATTATGAGCCTCGAGACAAAGTTCAAAAGAAATCCAGTCATTTATTAGGAGCAACATTTTGGCATTTTCTTCTGATTTCCCTTTAATGGTGTCTGAACTTTACCCCTGTGTTTCCCCTCCCCTGTGTCATAAATCACATCCACCAATGAGGTGTTGCAGCAACTTTTGCACCTCTCATGCCTGTAGAAATATGAGATCCGACTGTGGCCGAAGGTATGCATGGAATTCTCCCACCCTTCAATGTCAACTTGATAATAGTCATGGAAACGCTTTACAAGTTGACAGTTGCATCTGAACAAATCACAAGACTTCTGGAACACTATCCTTTGGACAGATGAGACCAAAGTGGAGATGTTTGTCCATAATGCATAGTGTCACATTTGGCAAAAACCAAGCCCAACATATCAGCACATCTCATACCAACCACCAAGCACAGTGGTGGAGGAGTAATGATTTGGGTTTATTTTGCAGCCACAGGATCTGGGTACCTTGCAGTCATTGAGTCAACCATGAATTCCCATGTGTACCAAAGTATTCTGGAGTCAAATGTGAGGCTATCTGTCCAACAGCTAAAGTGGGCGACATGGGTCAGGCAACAGGATGATCCCAAACACACCATCAAATCTGCAACAGAATGGCTGAAAACGAAAACAATCAAGCTTAAGAAAAACAGTTGTTGCTTTTCCAATGCAGCATTTGACCTCTGTCTCTGCATCTCCATTATATTGGTTAATTGTCCTCACTGTTAAGAAGTTTCTCCTCAATTCCAGGTTGTTTTTCTCCTTGATTAGTGTCAGGCGTGCCTCCATCAATAAACAAGAAAGAAAACTCCCAACTCCATTGTTTGTGGAATTAAACATACTTTTACTGGTCATGAAAAAATAGCAGCGAAAGAAAAGCAAGATCTGAGCCCAAGAGGCATGAACATGTACATATCAAACATTTACCCAGCACCCTCCCCCCAATCACCCCAACCCAATGGCCAATCTGCAACTCCCAAAGATGTTATGTGGGGTGCATTTTCAAAAATATCATTCAGATGGTATGCAGAGATGGTTGACCTTGACCAAGTCCAAACACAGGCCATCAGCGTGAGCAGAAGATGGTGAAAATCAACCACCCTTCTGATAACTCCTCCAGCACCATAAGTTTCCCATCCCAAATACCTGAAGCTCCCTCCCTCCCCGTTTCTATGGCAGCCGATAGCAAGCAAGCGAAGTAGAGGCTGACATTTAGTTTCCATCCATTGTTTTTTGTCCTGCCCTCTGGTACTTTGGAAAATAAATTGACCCCCTCTTCTTTGTGGCAGCCTCTCAAATACTGAAATACTGCTATCATGTCCAGCCTAGTCATTCTTTTCTGCAGACTAGCCAAACCCAATCCTTGTTCTTCATATGTTTTAGTTTCCAGGCTTTTAATAATCTTAGTTGCTCTTCTTTGCACTTTTTCCAAAGTCTCAACATCTTTTTTTGTTGTGGTGGACAAAACTGGATGCAGTATTCCAGGTGTGGTTTTACCAAGGCTTTATAAAGTGGCACTAATACTTCATGTGATTTTGATTCTATGCCTCTGTTTATATCAAGGATTGCATTAGCTTTTTTGTCTGTTGCTGCACACTGCTGACTCATGTTTCAGTGATCATCCACTAAGACTCCAAGGTCCCGCTTACAGTTACTGTTTTGGAGCCAGGTTTCACCTAATCTGTTCTTGTACCTTTAGTTTTTAATGCAAAATTTTACTTCACAAAATGTTTCTGTCCTAGTTTTCTTCTGTTTGTGTGAAGCATATAGTAAGGTATGATAATTTTATTCAAGAACACTAAGTCTAGGCTAGTAAGTTGAAAAATATCATTAAAATCAGTAGGAAAAACTAGAGTAGAATTAATGGTGTACACTCAGAAATAAAAGACATGAAGGAAAACATACAGGACTTACTGGGAAACACCCTTTGAGTGTGGGATAAGATCCAAATGTAAAGCATATTTTAGTATTCAGTCTGCCATTCAGGAAGCACCAATGATGTAATGTCCCACACCCAGGTCTGGTGATAACCATGCCAGAACAGAAACACAATGTTCTCTTTAGAGAGGAAACTAACTGAGCTAGTCAACAAATAGAAAAAGATTTCCTGAGTGCTACAGTTCCAAAAATATATTTAAAAGTTCTACTTTCTATCCCAAACATTCCTTCTCGGGGTGGACGAACAGCAAAAGCAGAACACCAAAAGAAAAGAAGAGTTGACATATTGTTGTGAATGATAAACTAAGGTACATTGACTTGCTTTCTACTGAGGAAAGTAAGATAAATCCTCAGGAAACATGAGCTTAAAGCTGCTTTTAATGATTTTTGTGTTTCCAGAAGATTTAAGCTAAGGTTTGCTTCTCTCTTTTAACATTTAACAGCCAACTGAAACATAGACATAGTTTGCAGTTTCAAAGAAATCTAAGAGGAAGATGGATGAATCAAGCCTTGGCTTAGAATGGGGACTTTTTTCAAAATGCTTCATTCTGTCTAGTTATTTCCCTTTCAAAAGGATTTTTTTACAGAACAGGTACTTATAAATAATTATGAAACATCATAACATAATGAAAATTGTGGGAATGGGGTGGGCTTGAGAGCAATGAAAAAATGTTTATGAATTGTCAATCAAAGGAAGAAATAGAGTTGGCTTGGTTATTTCAGAGACAAGACAGATCTTGATACAGATAACCCAGATTCTAAACTTTAAAAAAGCTTCTACATACTCCACATAATATATATATTTCTGTGTCAGGTTATTCAGATTAAAATTGCTTCCTATCCTATGAAGCAATCCCCATCAAGCTATTTTTCTATTATGAAGCAAATGTGAAAATACCAAAGATTAGAAATGAAAATATCAAAGATTAGAAATTGAGATATAACATCTATGTTTTTCTATCGCCAAATAATTCAGGAAAGTAGTCTATGTTGTTCCAGAACAGACTTGTTTGGATGAGTTTGTTTGATATGAATGTATGAACAACTTTTTAAAAAATGAATAGAGACATACAATTTTATAAAACATGTAAATGATCTGTTAATGTGTCACATGGTGAAATCCAAAAATTTTCCCTACCGATTCTGTGGGCGTGGCTTGGTGGGCATGGCTTAGTCATGTGACTGCCAACTTGTAAAATGTGAAACTTACTTAACAACGTCTTGCTTAACAACCAAAATTTTGGGCTCAATTGTGGTCATAAGTTCTCTCTCTCTCACTCTCTTTCTCTTCCTTTCTCTTCCTTTCTCTCCCCTTCTCTCTCTCTGATTTGTTTCCCTCCCTTTTCCCTCTCTCTCATTCTCTCCCTCCAGCTCTTTCATTTCTCTCTACCCTTCTCTGTCTCTGATTTGTTTCCCTCTCTTTTTCCCTGTCATTCTCTCTCTCCAGCTCTTTCATTTCTCTCTCCCCCTTCTTTGTTTCTGATTTGTTTCCCTCTTTTCCCTCTCTCATTCTCTCCCTCCAGCTCTCTTTCATTTCTGTCTCCCCTCCTCTCTCTCTCTGATTTGTTTCCCTCTCTTTTCCCCTCTGTCATTCTCTCCCTCCAGCTCTTTCATTTCTCTTTCCCCCTTCTTTTTCTCTGATTTTTCCCTCTCTTATTCTCTCCCTCCAGCTCTCTTTCATTTCTCTCTCTCACCCCTTCTCTTTGTTTTATTTCCCTCTCTTTTCCCTCTCTCATTCTCTCCCTCCAGCTCTCTTTCATTTCTCTCCCTCACCCCTTCTCTCTCTGTGATTTGTTTCCCACTCTTTCCCCTCTCTCTCATTCTCTCCCTGCAGCTCTCTTTCATTTCTCTCTCTCACTCCTTCTCTCTCTCTGTTTCCCTCTCTTTTCCCTCTCTCATTCACTCCTTCCAGCTCTCTTTCATTTCTCTGTCTCCTTCTCTGTCTTTGATTTGTTTCCTTCTCTTTTCCCTCTCTCATTCTCTCCCTCCAGCTCTCTTTCATTTCTCTCTCTCCCCCTTCCTCAGCGCCGCAGTTACCTTCGTGTTGGCTCAGGAAGGAGGGGAATGGGAAGCAGCAGCAGCCATCCCCACATGCAGGGAGGAGAGCTCCAGTTCTCCTGTGCAGCACAGGAGAGCCCTGCGCAAAGAGAACCCTGAGCAGTGTAGGAGAGCTGGAGCTCTCCTCCCTGCATCTGGTGGCGGTCCGGGAGGACAGGTGGTGTGCATGTGCAGCAGCCCCGGGACATCTGCCTGGCACCTGCCATCCCAGAGCACCACCACCACTGCCGCTGCCCCTATCAGCCCCTGAGCAGCAGCTGCATCTCCACCAAGGGCCGCCAGCCCACCCGGGCTGGACGCCAACCTCGGAAGGCAAGTGGGTGTGGGGGAGCACCAGGAAGGCTGCGTGGAAGGCAGACAAGCATGGCAGGGCTGCGGGGAAAGAAGTAGGCTGCTAGCTGCCTTCCACGCAGCCAGCCGATCCCAACATGCTTGCCTGCCTTCCACGTGGCCCTCCGGTTGCCTGTCTGCGCAAGCTGGCCACGGGAACACTGGAAGGCGACGTGGAAGGCAGGCAAACATGGCAAGGCTGCGGGCCATGGGGAAGGAAGTAGGGGAAGCAGGTTGGGATGGTGGAAAGCAGAGACTGGATGGGGTGGAGCCAGCCAGCAGTCACTACCAGTTCAGCAACTCAGGCCATATGTCTGCTACCGGTTCTCCCGAACTGGTAGGATTTCACCCCTGATATGTCAAACCTTTCTTGTAAATATGCTTGAAGAATCTGCATTTGCCAGAAGGGACTTGTTCTGTGTGCTGTTAAAAACTGGCATACATGTCTACATGCAGACTGCATGTAGATTCTAGGTATCAGATTATATACAGATGAGTTAGTCTGATATATTGGCCAAATTTAGGGACCACAAAGTAGGGTCAGATCAGTGGTGAAATTCAATTTTTTTTACTACCGGTTCTGTGGGCATGGCTTGGTGGGCATTGTGTGGCTTGGTGGGTGTGGCAGGGGAAGGATACTGCAAAATCTCCATTCCCATCCCATTCCAGGGGAATGATACTGCAAAGTCTCCATTCCCACCCCACTCTGGGGCCAGCCAGAAGTGGCATTTGCCGGTTCTCCAAACTACTCAAAATTTTCACTGCCGGTTCTCCAGAACCTGTCAAAACCTGCTAGATGTCACCCCTGGGTCAGATCCAACCTATACCTTTGAATTTGATGATGCTATCTGCTCAATCATGTCTGATTTTCAGCAATTGTCTATACTAGCAATCTTCACATTGTCCAATCTTGTGTATCTTCTTTCAGTTGTTTTATATTATATTCTGGCTTGTATTGACTTTAATGGTGTAGACACTGTGTTTTTCATGGCCTCATTTATTTCTACCACTGACATTTTCAAGCAAAATTGCCTTTTCTAGTGAATTTGATTGTATGACATTACTGAAATAAGTAAGGCAGAATCTTCTGACTGCCTTCCAGCAAAATGTCTCATTTTCCAGTCCTTGCTTGTTTGCTATCCAAGGAATGCACAGGAGCTTTCTCAAACACTGCAACTTGAACAAGTTGTCAGTGCTGCCACCTTGCTTTGCCCCATCGCTGCTTTGATGATGCCAGACTGCCATGACCCCTTGCAGGTAGGGAGTTAAGACAAAAAACCAAAACTACTTTGAGTGTCTACCAGAGACATCGATTGACTGACCCCAAGGTCACAACCATGGGAATGGAATGCATACCATCACTGAGCCTGTCAAGCAGCAGAACTGTTACCAAAACAATTTGTTTGAATTCAGTTGGACACTGTAGAGATAGTTGGGGTGGGGGTGGGGGTGGACCTGGGCTCAGGGAAAGTTTTCAACCTCAGATTTTGCTTTTCCTAACAGGTAAACACTTGGCTTTAGTAAAAATACACTTTTCGCTACAAATACAGTCTGTCAGGGTTCCAAGTAACAAGCCCAACAAAAGAAGATTGTGAGGCTTGAATTTCCTCAAAGTTTTATTAGATATGTCATATTGACACGTCTAAAAAAACCCAATTCTGAAAGCTTCTGGGTTTTCACCACCCAAAAGAAATTCCTGCCCCCACATGTCCATCACATGGTCCAATCAATCCATCATCCCAACTGGAGATGCCTCCCAGTCATGCCACTCCAGGTGCAAGTTGAATGTCCTTGACTCCAAGAGAGAAAAAATGTTGTTATGGCTATATATCTCCACCACTCCATGAAATGCCCCCCCCCCAGTTGCCCACTGCGCTAAGTGTGGCTGCCCTGAAGATCCAAAGAAAAAGATGGCCTGCAGGGCTGACACAGTTGAAGGCTCTTTCTTTCTAAATAAACAAGTTGGAACAAGTCTAATATTAAGCCAGATCTGCAGTAATGGTCTACCCAGAGAATTGCCTCTACCGCAGAGATCATGCAAGAGATTTCAGACCATGGAGGAGAGCAGGAGGACATGGAGACCTGGTAGAAGGTTGCTTCAAGACCGAGGGACAATGAGGAGTAACCCAGGCTAGAAGAATAAGCAGAGATCTCTCCTAGAAGCAAGCAGCTGACCAAAAGCTTGGTGTTCAATCAGAGTAGGAAGATTGGAGGACTGGGATAAATCTCCTCCCAGAGTAACTGTAAGGCCCAGCCTCCCCTCCTTAATCAAGGAAGTAAAGACTCTTGAAACTTAACATTTCAAAAGGAACCTTTTACTGAAAAAGGAGGGATAGGTGGGTGAAGAGAAAGCAAGATCTGGGGTCCTTAAGGCAATACAATAGGAATAAAGGAAATTAGAGTCCCTTCCCAACAGTCCGATGTGGATTCCGCCAATCCACAGGTGTGAAGATGTTTTTGCAATGGATGTTCTGGAAAAATAATAAGACTTTCTCAGGGTCATTTTCTGAGCCATGCAGTCCACATGTCCCTCCCTCCCCTCACATTCCCTGAAAGGTGAGAAAATGCCAGGCTTCTAGACACCAGGCTAGAAGTTATAAAGCAATTAATTACATAGTACAGGATATATAGGAAAGAAAGATAGAAAAGTCTAAAGGAAGTATTGGGGTCCCCTCTTCCCCTGAAGAATGACAGATTCACAGATCTGACAGTAACTCTTAACTGAGGGAGCTGTTCCCAAGCCCAGCACGCCACCAAGCCATATGAGGCCATGCTGGACAAACCAGACACCCATGCAGTGGCGCTTGAGCAGGCAATCAATTTTCTGATGGAGACCTTTGACAAGCTGACAGCTGAAGACCTCCCAGAGTGGCCAGACTCACCATCAGTGCAGCCCATCCAGCCGCTGTCTAACCAGCTCAGGCACTGACCCAAGCTGCTTTCATGGGGAGGGGTGATCACCATCCACCGATGGTAGGAGTAAAATTTGAAAGTTGATCTTCTTCCTCACCCAAGTGAGGAATTACATGAAAGAATATGGGTCAGATCTGCTAAATGTCTTGGCCAGAGTGCATTGTGACACCATGGCCTTCGAGGGAGAGGCCGCAGAGTGGCTAGTAGCCCTCCATGATGATGATACTGTGGAATTGTGCCATTTTGACAGATTTACAGCTCCCTTGAGAAAGCAGTTTGAGGACCCACTTCCCAACTAGAAAGCCCAGATGAGGCTCAGAAGCCTCAAGTAAAGAAAACAGTCCATCGCAGTCTACATTCAAGAGTTCCAAAACTTGGCCTGATCTAGTGTTTCCAAGAGCGATTGTCTAACAAAGTATTCTATACCTGCCTATCAAAGGGGGCACCCCAAACCTTCCAGGGTTGGTATGTTCTGGCAGATGAGGTAGAAATTAGCCTGGCCAGATACCATGTGTGTACCAACTGAAAACTGACAGTCTTTTGGGCCAGAAAAACTGGAGTCTTCAAAGCCAAACCCCAGCCTTTGCCACTGTGGCACTGTGAGAGTCATCAGGCTGCTGACTGCCTCATGGAAACCAAAGGGAATGGAAAGGGACCCTCCAAGCCCAAAGAGACAACATTCAGAAGAATAGAGGTTGTAGAGTTTCCCTCTCTCACTGAGGGTGAACTCTGACCAAGGACCCCAAGACCAGAACAGAGAGCGACAGCAGAAGAGATAATAACCTGCTGATAAATCACACCATAATACCAGTAACTATCCAAGTAGAACTAATGGTGACTTCCTTAGGGTGCAAAGCAGTGGTGGGATTCAATTTTTTTACTACCAGTTCTGTAGGCGTGGCTTGGTGGGCATAGCTTGGCTTGGTGGATGTGGCTTAGCTTGGTGGGTGTGGCAGCAGAAGGACACTGTAAAATCTCCATTTCCACCCCACTCTAGAGCAAGGATACTGTAAAATCTCAATTTCTAACCCACTCCAGGGCAAGAATACTGTAAAATCTCCATTTCCACCCCACTCCAGGGCAAGGATACTGTAAAATCTCCATTTCCACCCCACTCCAGGCCAAGGATACTGTAAAATCTCCATTTCCACTGCACTCCAGGGCAAGGACAGAGGTGGGTTCCTCCTGGTACGGTATGGTACTCCAAAAAAGGTAGTGAAAATCTGGCATATCGGACTGGACCGGTAGTAATGGTGGCTTGGCCATGCCCCCGAACCTGGTCTACAGTCTCTTCAGACAAGAGAAAAGAGGTTTAAAAAGTAAAAAGGGAGGGGGGAGAGAAGGAGGAAACTCATTTTTCAGCCGAGATTCAGCAAAGGAGAAAAACAAATGCTGTTGCTTTAAATCGGAACTGAGCATGCCTGGCTGTGAAATTCTGAGAGTTGAAGTCCACAAGTCTTAATGCTGCAAACTTTAAATTGAAACCTGCTTTAAAATGAAAAGCTGCTCAGAAGAAGGTTTGCAAACTGACATTCAGCAGTTTGTTTCTGGGTCAGCTGGATAAAAGGTAGGATTCTTATATGGTTTTTGAAGTTTTGGGGTTTGTGCAATATGGGCTTTGTGTTTCTAAAAGGGTTTGGATGATTCCCTGCTTGTGAATGGAGCCAAACTTTCTATAGGCTCATTATCTCATTATCTCTATCTGGCAGGAATGTGGAATAAGCCTTTCTGGGAGTAATATTTTATTGGGGGGGGGGGGGTGTTGGTTGCTTCCCACAAAGGGAAGGGAGAAAGAAAGAAAGAAAAAAAGAAAGAAAACAGCACAGCAATTTAGGGCTAGAAGGCTACTCAGAGGTCATCTAGTCTAACCCCCTGCTGCAGCAGGAAACCGTACATTGTCTGGATTATTTTGGTGCCTCTAACAGAGAGGAAAATTGCCATAAAGGAGAAGGAGTTTACTAGGACAAGGCTGCCATGCAGAAGAAGGCAGAGTTATTCCTTGACTTATAACTACAATTGAGCCCAAAATTGTGGTTGCTAAGCAAGAGCGTTGTTAAATGACCTTCACCACATTTTACCCATTCCATGGCATCTCCTGGTGAGTGACATCAAGTTGGCCATGCCCACCCAGTCACATGACTGCCAAGCCACGCACACAAAATAGGCCATGCCCACAGAATAGGTAGTAAAAAATTTTGAAACCCACCCCTGGGCAAGGATACTGTAAAATCTCCATTTCCACCCCACTCCAGGGGAAGGATACTGTAAAATTCCCATTCCCTCCCCACCCCACTAACCTGCTTTCCAGTTCCGTACTCCTGTGCAGGGTAACAGAAGAAGACCCAGCCAATCAGCTGAGACTCAGGAGGCAGAGAATCGATGAGGGTAGGGCCAATCAGAGGTGGTATTTGCCAATTCTCTGAACTACTCAAAATTTCTGCTACATCACCTCTAGTGCAAAGGTATATTGGCCACTAGACTCTGGGTGCACCAGGTGCCTTCTCAGCCCTGGCATAGTGGAAAAATTGGGGGGGGGGGGGTTTGTCTCAGGGAACTGAAATCCCCAATAGCATTCTCCTAGCTAGATGGATAGCATGGCTGTTGTTACTGCTTCTCACAATTCTAAGGACATAAATAAATAGGATTCATGTCTACAGCATTCTCCCTCTCTCTCTCTCTCTCTCTCTCTCTCCCTCTCCCTCTCCCTTATGGCTGAGACCTTGTCCAGGGTACCCCAGATCGGTGGTGATTCATCCAGTCATTCCCGTCAAACACCTAGCTGCTCTGATAGTCACCAGGAGCCAGGGGAAAGTGGATGTAGAGGTGCCCACTAATTTAACGAAAAAGCTCGGGGAAAGTCTTGCATCTGATGAATGGTTCAAGCTACACTCCGATGAGTGCACCATGTAGGATGGCCTTGCACGGGTAGGAACCAAGCTATATGTTCCTGCTAGTCTAAAAAAAGTTGTCCTCCAATAGGCCCATGACTAAAAAATGGCTGGCATTTTGGTTTCGTGAAGACATAACATTTGGTTAAAAAAGAGTTCTGGTGGCCTTCCCTGAAAAAAGACTTTTTACTTTACTTTACTTTTATTTAGATTTTTATACCGCCCCCTCTCCCCAAAGGGACTCGGGGCGGTGTACAGTCAAATAAAAACACATCAATAAATAGAAAATACAAACACAAAGAGGAGGCAATAAGAAACTGTACATATCTGAAGCAAAGTAGTTAAAAGCAATATAGACATAGAATCCTACATTGCTAGTTGTCCCGTTTGTGCAGTAGCAAAGAGAGCATCAGGTAAGCCTCAAGGACTACTTCAAAGTGTCGCCTGACCAGGTGCACCATATGGAAGGACATATCAATGGATTTTATTGTTGAGTTACCAGAAAGCCTGGGAAATACTGTCATCTGGGTGATCACAGATTTATTCTTCAAGCAGTGCATTTTGGTCCAAGATTCCATCGGCAAAAACACTGGCTAAACTTTTTATTTTACACATGTATATATTACATGGAGTTCCAGATGCATTATTTCAGATAGGGGGGGTCCAATTCACCTCCCTCTTCTGGAAAGAGTTCCTGAAGTTAATAGGCTCTGCCCAGGGGCTAAGCTCTGCCCACCATCCGCAGACGAATTGGGCTTGTGAAAGGGCTAACTCGGTTCTAGAGCAGTATCTTAGATGCTATATTAATTATCAACAGGATAATTGGGTTGACCTCTTGCCCTATGCAAAGATGGCATACAACAATTCAGAACATAGCAGTACTGAATAGTATAAAAATATAGTAGTTTACTATGTAGAAATATAGAAGTATTCAGAGTCCGGTTATCAGTCCAAGTCATACATGGTACAATCAGTCAGTTATCAATTAGTCTCAGTTTAACACACAAAGTAGATAACAGTTGCAAACCACAATACCTCAAAATACACCTGACCAGCTTCTAACAAAACAGAGAGAGAACTAACAGCTATTCTGGCTCCCTCTTATCTCTGCATACCAATGGAATGAGGCCAATTAAAGATGCACCCCACATGACACCTTTGGGAGTAGCAGATTGGACATTAGGTTGGGGTAACTGGGGGGAGGGCCCTGGGTAAACATTTGATATGTATAAGTTCACACCTTTTTGTCTCAGATCTTTTCTTTTGCTGCTTTCATTTCATATCTAGTAAAAATACCTTTGTCTCTTCTCAAATGGAGTTGGGGATTTTCTTTCTTGGATACTGAAGGAGGCATGCTTTACATTTTTGCAGATAAATAAATGAAAGGAGACTAGTATAGATCTATTTCAAGCTATTTAGCTCTCATCAGCTAGCCATACCCTAACTGGGATTTGAACTTGGGCTATTTTACATGATAGGCAGTTATAATAACCTCTCCTCCCTTATCATATATGTATCAGTGGTGAATTCAAATTTTTTTACTACCAGTTCTGTGGGCAAGGCTAGTTGGTCATGTGACTGGGTGGGCGTGGCCAACTCAATCACTCACGTCAAAGGGTGCCTTGCCTGGCCCTTCCCCTCCCAGCCATTCCTTGCCACACCCAGCCTCAACGTATCTACAGTTCTGTAAAAATGTTCACCTTTTTTCAACTACATACTATAGATCCGTGATGGCGAACCGAGGCCACAGGTGGAATGTGGAGCCAGCTCTGCAGGCATGAGAGTTGTCACCCAGCTCAGCTCTACTATGTATGCACGTGTGCCTCGCACTGGCCAGCTGATTTTTGGGTATCTGTCGCACATGCGGGAAATGCACACACGTGTGGGGTGCGGGGGAGCATGGAGGTTGCAGCACCCCTCTCTGCACCCCATTTTTGGTTTCAGGATGTTTCAGGGAGTCCAGCTAGGCCCAAAACGGGGCGCAAAACGGGGTGCCCCTCTGTGGCTTGTTTTTGGTCCCAGAAGCCTTAGGAAGGGCCAAAATGGGGCACGAGGAGGTCACGCACATGCATGAGGGGGAGCATGAGGGGTCATGCACATGTGTGAGAAACAGGGGGAGTTGTATACATGCGCAGGGGGCAGGGCACATTGCATTATGAGTATGGGCACATGCACGCGATTTTGCCATGCGAGAAGAAAAAGATTAGTCATCACTGCTATAGATGTACTTTCATGGACCGCTGAAAGGAGGAAATAGCTCACATGCTTTGCCCAAGAGTGTGATAGGCAACAGGCTTTTAAGGGGCTGACACAAAGAAGGGGAGAGAATGTATTTTCCAAAGAAGCAGAAGGCAAAACAAGAAGCAATGGATGGAAACTGAACAAAGAGAGAAGCAACCTAAAACTAAGGAGAAACTTTCTGACAGTGAGAACAATTAACCAGTGGAACTGCTTGTCTCCAGAAGTTCTGGGTGCGCCAACACTGGAGGTTTTCAAGAGGAGACTGGACAGCCATTTCTCTGAAATGATATAGGGTCCCTTCCAAGATCCCTTCTAAGTATTATTCTGGGAAAAACAGTCGTAAGTCCCTTTTTCCAGTGATGTTGTAACTTTAATGGTCACTAAGTTAGTCACACAGTCGCTAAGTGAATCTGGCTTCCCTGAATCTCTGTTGTAAGAGAGACAGCTGTCCAATGAGCTTGGACCCATTTTATGAGCTTTCTTACCACGGGTGTTAAATGGATTGTTGTTTAAGTCAGTCAGATGCAAAAGGGAGATCACGTCACATGACCCCAGGACACTGCGACCATCATAAATGTTCATTGATTCTTTTATTACTTCTCCAAGTCTTGTGTGAATTCTGGTATTGCATCTATCATGCTGCTCACAGCGCCAAAAAGTAAGGCAAGAATCAACTACACTCAGCTTATCAAATACACAGAGATACCCATCTGAAACAAACTTTTCTCTTTCTCTCGTTTGCTACAGTTACATCCATCTCGCAGGTAGAAGTGCAATACAAGCAATAACACAACAACGAGTACTTGTCCTCAACGAGTGGTTGTTGTCGTCAATGAATGCAATGTACAGTATTTTATTGGCTTCACATGTCAGTGTTGGGGTAGTCGTTTGACTTACATGGAATGATGGAGACTTATGAAGACCGGAGGGAAAATCCTTTGTAGGTGTGGATAATTAGGAGGGAATAAGGGATCTTAAGTTCTATTGAAGTGCTATTGTAGCTGTTTAAATGCAGGAAACAGGTTGTTAAGCGTAAAGGGGAGGCAAATCAAAGCCAGAGCAATCTAAATGCTCCAAGCCAAAAAAAAAAAAGTGCTACAAAGGATGTCCTTTCGGTCTTCAAACAGCCTCCCACTTTGTATGTAGCTCAAAGTCTTCCATAGGAACCTCAATTTGCATATCTTGATATCAAAGTATGTGGACGAAATGGGAACTTTGAGGATGGGGAGATAAAACAGTCCACCTTTTCAGATGAAGAAAATAATCAAATAACTTAATATTCTGCTCCTACCCCACACCTGATCCTGCAGTTGGGCTGCTGCTCCCCCTCACTCCCCGCAGCACAATTTAAGGTAAGGAAATATGACATCGGTCAAGGCTGGCCATGACGGTCATAAGTCAAGGACTGCCGTCAAATTGTACAGGTAGTCCTCAACTTACAACCATATCATATAGTGACCGTTCAAAGTTGCAATGCCACTATTGACCATTTTTCACATTAATGACCACCGCAGTATCCCAATGGTCTTGTGATTTACAGTTGGATGCGTAGCAACTGACTTGCATTTATGATGGTCGCAGCATCCTGGGGTCATGTGATGTGATCTCCCTTTTCCCACCAACTGACAAGCAAAGTCACTGGGGAAGCCAGCTTCGCTTAACCATTGTCTGACTGACTTAAACAATGGTCCACTTAACAGCTGAAGGTAAGAAAGCTCGTAAAATGGGTCAAAGCTCAATGAATAGCTGTCTTTCTTAGCAACGGAGATTTGGGGAAGGCAGATTCACTTAGCGACTGTGTGACTGACTTAGCAACCATTCAAGTTATAATATCACTGGAAAAAGGGACTTATGACTGTTTTTTACACTTAATGAACGTTGCAGCATCCCCATGGTCAGGTGATCCAAATTCGGATGCTTGGCAACTGACTCTTACTTATGACGGTCTCAGTGTCCCAGAATCACATGATCCCCTTTTGCGACCTGACCAACAAAGTCCATAGGGAAGCTGGATTCACTTAACGACCATGTGACTTACTTAAGAGCTGCAACTACTCGCTTAACAACAGTTGCAAGAAAAGTTGTAAAGTGGATGAAAGCTCACTGAACAGCTGTCTTGCTTAGCAGTGGAGATTCGAGGCTCAATGGTGGATATACAGTAAGTTGATGGGTACCCTTCCCCTTCCCTTATGTGTGTGTCAATCACCGGTAATCTGGCAGATCTTTGCTTTCAAATTCTCAATCTAGTCCACAATGATTGACATCCACACTGTTGGAGGATGGATAAGATGCGCTGAAACTCACTTTAACAATGCTCTTGCTTAGCAACCAAACTTTTGGACTCAATTGTTGTAATAAGTCGAGAACTATCTCTACCTTCTTCTGTATGGCAGCCTTGCCTAGTAAACTCCTTACCTTTTCTGGGAATTTTCCTGTTAGAGGCACCAAAATAACCCAGATGACAAAAGGTGTCCTGCTTGGACTAGATGACCTCTGAGGTCCCTTCCAGCCCTGGATTGCTATGCTGTTTCAAAGCATCCTCTGAAGCTGCGTCTAGTGCCAGGGTGTATGGTCCTTCCTTCGTCTCCTTTTTCTCTCCCTCCCTCCATATCTCATTCACTTTCCCTTCCCTCTTTCTCCCCTCCCTTCCCTCCCTCTTTTTTCTTTCTCCCTTCCCTCCCTCTTTTTCTCTTTCTTTCTTTCTTTCTTTGCTTTCTTGTCTCCCTTCTCTCTCTCCATCCCTTCCCTTCTTTCTTTCTTTCTTTCTCCCTTCCCTCCCTCCCTTTCTTTCTCCCTTCCCTCCCTCCCTCTCTTTCTTTCTCACTTTTCTTTCTTTTCTTTCTTCTCTCTCTCTCTCTCTCTCTCTCTCTCCCTTCCCTTCCTCCTTCCCTCTCTCCTTCTAAGGCTAGGATAACCACCCAAAACAAAAACTTTGGATGAAGCTGGCTTACTTACCACCCCCCATCCCCGCTCTTCCCTTCCCATTTGTTATCAGGAAAGAAAAATCCCACTCCATCCCCTTCCTTCTTCTAACAAGTGTCTGATGCCTCTCCCAAACCTCCCAGCCCTGCGATTGATCGCACTGTGGCTTCTGGCTGCCAGAATGGATGGAGCTACATTGCCTTTTGCAAGCCCATTGTCGATGACGCTGGGTGCCATGATGGCTGACTTTTTGCATAGCTTTATTCAGCTGTCGGGGGAGGGGGGATGGCTTCGCCTGCAATCAAGATAGACTGGGGAGGGAGGGAGCGTGAGCGAGCCAGGGCCCTTCCCTCCAGCCTTTGCCCAAAGCTCCCTGCCGCACCAGGAGGCTGAAGTTGGAATTTCTTTTCCCTCCTCTGACCCACGCGTATCTTAGCAACGGGACAGTTTCTCTCCGCCCCCTTTTCCAGATGCTGAATCAGGGAGACGAACCTAATTTTGCTGCCCATTGCAGCTAGGAATTTCAAAGCTGAAACTGAACATTTGTGCTACCAGACCCTAGATCGGACTCCTATAAACTCCGTCTCTCAATGAGTCCAGCTGAACATTTGCACGCCAACTCACTGAGGCAGAGGGTGGGGCTGGAGCTAATAGGTGGCCAAGCTAAGCGCCTGAAAGACCCCATCCCGTCATCAGGAGTCCTGATGCCTCAGAAAATGAAACTTTGGCAAGGCTCCTCAGTAGACGACAGAGTTTGCAGGCCATCTGCCTATCTAGTGTCCAGATTGGCTGCAACATGAGCATTAATTCTTGGGTTTATTTGAGATTCCTAGCTGCGATGGACTGGTGGTGGACGAAGGTGGGCCGCCCCCTTGACGAACCTCTTAATTAAGGGCAAACTAGGTAGGGGAGTGGACCCCTCCCCAGGTAGCTCCGTGGCCAGTGCTGCCAACTGTCTCCTAACCGTGGCTAGGGACAGGCCCTTGTCCAGACCCTCCTGGAGGAATTCCAAGACATGAGGGACTGTGGCCCTGGAGGGGGTCACGTGGACGGCCTGGCACCAGGAAACAAACGTCACCCAGGTGGAGTCGTAAATCCTGTTGGTTGACTGTCTGAGGGAGGCCTCGATGGTTGTGATCACTTTCTGGGACAGAAGGGTGCCTCTCAGTCGCTCCCGCTCAATCTCCACATGACCAGTTGGAGCCACTGTGGATCTGGATGGACCAACTTCTCCTGTAGCAATCTCACCTCCCCCCGGGGAATCCTCCATGGTCTCCCTGCCAACAGACTCAGCAGGTCCGCGAACCAAGCTCTCCTGGGCCAGTAGGGGGCCACTAGGATGGGGGGGGAAAGGAGGGGGGAAAGGCGTACAGCAGCCCAACTGGCCACCTGGAGCGCAGGGCATTGACCCCCTCCATTCCCCGAGCTGGGAACTGAGAGAAGAACCGCGGCAGCTGAGCATTGGCTGGAGTTTGCTGCAACGTTGTCTGTTAAGACGAGGACATGATGACCTTCTACTGAGGTTTGGAACAGTCATAGAGCAAGGTGGACTGCCCAAAGCTCCAGCCAATTTATGTTGTTCTGAAGGTCGTTCTTTGACCACCGGCCCTGTGCCAGCTGGGAGCCTAGGGTCGTCCCCCAACCGAACAGGCTGGCATCCATTGTCAGTATGAGGTGCTCTTGTTCCCTGAATTCACAGCCCTTGAGCAATGCTGGGGACATCCATCACTTGAGAGACATCAGCACCTGCAGCGTCGCTGGTACCTTGAGCGTCGAGTTGCTGGAATCATCCCTCTGATATGGCAGCAGCCTCCATTGGAGCATCCTGGCATGTAGTCGTGCCCATGGGAGCACTTCGATGCATGAGATGAACTTTCCCAGCAAGCTGGAAAGAAGGGCTACAGGAACACAAAGATCCTTCCGGATCTGGTTAACTAACTTCAACAAGCTGGACCTGCGATCCGGGGAAAGAAACTCTCTACCCAACCGGGAATCAATGACCACCCCCAGGTGTAGGATTCGGGTGGATGGGGAGAGAGTACTCTTCTCGAAATTAATCGAGAACCCTAAGCCCTGGAGGGTGACAATGACCTGCTGAAGGTCTGTCCTAGTCTGGGCAGGAGACGCCCCCTGGACAAGGATGTCATCCAGGTAGCAGAAAAGCCTGATGGGAATCTCCCTCAGATGGGTGGCTGCAACCGCTAACACCTTGGTAAAGGTCCTGAGGGCCGAAGCCAACCCAAATGGTAGAGCCCTGTACTGGTAGTGAAGCCCTAAGAAGGAGAAGTGTAGAAAACGCCTATGCTCAGGAAGGATGGGGATGTGCAGGTAGGCCTCCATGAGACTGATGGATGCCATGTAGTCCCCTTCCCGGATCTCTGCCAGTATGGACTTGAGGGATGCCATCTTAAAACGTCTATACACTAAGAATTGGTTTAGGAGCTTTAGGTCTAAAATGGCTCTCCATCCCCCCGATGATTTTGGCACTAGGAACAGGTTTGAATAAAACCCCTTATTCCTGGTCCTCAGGGATTCTCTCTATGGCCGCAATGTCAAGCAGATGCTGGATGGCCTGCCGCATCTGCTGGCGCTTGTCAATGTTCTTGGCCAGGGGGAACACCCGGAAACAATTTGGGGGAAGGGAAAGGAGTTCCAGGCGGAGACCATGGGTCACCGTGCTGAGGACCCAGGCATTGGTGGATATCTCTGCCCAGGCGTCTGCGAACAGAGCTAGGCGGCCGCCAATGGGTGGGGTCGCAGGCGACCTACTTGCCCCGGCGGAAGGGGCGACCACCTCCTCCTCGAAAGAGCCATTTGCCCTGAGGCTGGAAGCGGGTTCTGTCCCTATTGAATCCCCTGTCGGAAGGGCTATCTGCCCTGCCTGCCGGGTACCTGTTCTGGTGGGTGTCCTGTTACTGTGGTCACTGTGCTAACCTGCGATAATAGGGCGTGGGCCTCTGCTCCACCTTCCTGGTTGATGTTGGAAGTGCCTTCTGCTTGTTCTTATCCTCCACCAGGATGGGGTCAAGGGAAGTCCCAAAGAGGGAACCCCCCGTGAAGGCAGCTGTCGCTAGTTGCCACTTTGCCTTGTTGTCCGCCTGCCAGCCACAGAGCCACAGGAGGCGACGGGACGCGACAGATGATGCCACAGCCCTGGAAGCAAAACTTCATGGCGTTTAAGGTAGTGTCAGCTGAGAACTGAGCAACCGCCCTTAACTTGTTGATGTCCTGGTGTAGGCGGACGTCCTCTGGTGGAATGCGCGCCTCGATCTGCTCCATCCAAAGGATGGCCATACGGTTGAAAAATGAGGCAGAGACCGCCGCCTTAATGGCCCAAGCCGATGACTGGAAGGTCTTCCTGAGGATCATCTCCGCCTTCCTGTCCTCTGCCTTCAGGTTGTCTGCCACATCCTTGGGTACCAGCGATGCTGGGGCAGCCAAGGCCACCACCGGCGGATCCACTGAGGGCATCTGTAATGCTTGGGAGAAATCTGGTTCGATTTTATAGAACCTTCTGTCATTGCTGCCTAGGGTGGGGAAGGCCCCAGGGATCTCCCACTGTCGCTTAACTACTTCCAGGAATAGGTCAGGAGCAGGAATCTCCTCCTTAACTGCTTTGGCCTCGGAATAGACCGTGCCCTGGGGCTTCCTTGCTGGCTCCCCTTCCTTGGCCCCCTCGCCCCCCACAGCTGAGCAGTGGCATGTGCCTTGCGTAGGAGGGACCGGAACAAGTTAGGGGGGAAGAACCCTGTGAAGGCTGGAGGTTCAGGCTCCAGTTCCTCCTCATCCTCAGAGAGATCTGGGTCACGCTGCGCCTTGTCCCCCAGGACAGACCCCTCACTAGCCAAGGAAGGGGACCCAGGGAGCCGGACTGGCTGGAAAGGGCCCCGTGGCTGGGATGATGAAAAACTGGGGACCGTGGCCTCGCGAGCGAGATCCTTGGTGCTGCATACTTGCAGCCACACCAGATGCAATGGCTCTTTCAATGAGGTTCTGAAGACCCACAGGCAGATCCTCCAAATCCAAGGAATCCCAGCTGGATGCCCCAGGCACCTGACTATGGCTGGGGTTAGGTGCCAGGGTTGGCCTGGATGGATCTCTACCTTCCAGCTGAGTCTCTAGGGATAGGAACCCAGGCTGAGTATCTGCCTGGTCAAGATCCTCCATGGAAAGGGGAGGGGAATGGGAACCCCCCCCCACTGCACTCCCTCAAGGAATCTGGTGACCTAGGGGGAGAATCCTGCCTAGAAGGGCCCCTTAGGGGTGACCTGGACCTGGAGGGGGAGGGACTGATCCTGCCCTGCAGAGCCCTCAACCTCTCTGCCCTGGAGAAAGTTCTCTGCAAGGTCCTGTGCCTCCTAGCCTCGTCTCTTTGGCTGGCACGGGAAGAGCGAGGGTCAGACGAGGCTTTAAGCCTCCTGGAGGAGGCAGTGGGATGCTGCCTGGTGGAGGGCCCCTCCCCAGGGGACATGGGGGGGAAGGGGATCTATCCTCCATCAGGCAACTACTTACGATCACTCCTCATGCTTCCTGCGATTTGCTCTTCACCCCCACCCCCGCAGCTCGAATGGTGAGTTCCTCACTCCTTCGTCGCATGCCCTGAATTTAAAAGGCACAGCCGGGGCTTGCTGCAGCTGCTCAGGGAGTCTGCTGCTGCCGTGCTGCTTCCCAGCCTCTTCTGCCGCTCCTGGGGCCTCTGCTGCCTTTGCACGGCCCATGCACTCTTCTGCGCCTCCTTAAAGGCTGCTGCAGCGAGGCACGCTCTCCTTGAGGCTTCTGGGCTGTTAGGCTGGAAACCAGAGCCCTTTAGCCCCCACCGGTGCAGACCTGCCCTTTCAAGCCCCACGTGGTCGCCGGCCAAAATGGCCGCCAGGACAGTGACCCAGCCACCGGAGCCTCCAAGCCCTGAAATTTAACCGAGTAGCCGGAAAAACCGCAGCTAATAGCAGGGACTTACTGGGAGGTGAAGGAAAGGTCTCCTTGTGAAAAAGAAGCAAGATGAGTTGAGGATGGTCCAGAAAAAAGTTGAATCAGCTCAGGAGTCAAGAAATACAACCTCTCTTTGGCCAGACTGGATTGAAACTAGAGTCAGAGGAGAGGAGCCCAGAGGCGTGGCTTCAGCTTCAACCCAGTCTCGAGGCCAATTGGCTGTGATAATACCATCTCTGGCCCATCCTGCAAATTCACTCTGGAAAATAATGTATTACATTTCTAGTTGATAAAATGGAAGTAATAGGTGGAATAATTGAATAATGATAGATTGTAACATAATATAGATGTGTATTGTAATGAGAATTTCATAAATTGATTGATTGTAATAATAATCCTTAATTTGGTCACTTTTGTTTGTGTTGGAATGTATGGCACCCAGATGCCACTGATCACGCATTGATTTGACATTTTTATTTTTTAAAAAACGGAAAAAACGAGAGTTGTTAATCTAATTTTGCGAAGCTTCTTCTCTGGTAAACACTGTACTGCTAACTAGGGCATACAAAACCTTTGCCAGACCAATCCTCAAATACAGCTCGTCTACCTGGAATCCACACTGTATATAATTGAGCGGGTCCAGAGGTATTTTACGAGAAGAGTACTCCACTCCTCTGCTCAAAATAGAATATCTTATGCCACAGGCCAAGGGTGGGTTCCTACCAGTTTAGACAAGTTCGGCCGAGTAGGTAATAACTCGCCCACCCATGCCCCTGAACCGATTCTCTTTTTTTTTAGTACTGCGCATACGCCCCGCACCTGCTCTGCAGCTTGCCTGCCTGAAGCGCTGCGCCCCTGTTCTGTCTGCCAGGTAAGCCTGTGAGTCACAGCTTAGCTAGCTGCCCATCCCCTTCCACGCAGCCGCAATCCTGCCATGCTTCCCTGCCTTCCACACAGCCTTTCCGGCGGTCCCCCACACCTGCTTGCCTTCCCAGGTCAGCATCCAGCCTGGCCCGGCAGCCCTTGGTAGAAACGCAGATGCTGTGCTGGGGCTGAGAGGGGTGGCAGCAGCGGTGCTCCCGTAGGGCAAGCGGACATCCAGGGGCTGCTGCACATGTGCCCACCCTGATCTACAAAGGCAGCCCCCCCCCCCCCCGCAGGGCAATCCAAAGGAGGAGAGGGGTGCTGCAGCAAATGCTGCCTTCCACCCAGGCCCATGTGTCTCCCATGCCGGCTCCGTGGGGCTTCAGGCACCAAAGCAGCCCACTGGTTTCCCACCTGGCCACCTGCCTGCTCTCTTCGCAGATTGGCCTGGCCAGCTGCCGCCGCCACTCTGGGAATTCTGCAGGTGCAGTCCAGAACTCCGGGAAGGAGACTCAGCCTGCCACCCAGGCCGAAGGGAAAGCACCAGGCCCCCTCATCATTTGAGGGGCTTCCTCCCACCCACCTGCTGACAGCTTCCGCACCTCTCACTCTGCTTCTTCATCTGCAGGAAGCAGCGCGGCGGCCAAGTCTCCTTCCTCCAGAGCACCGGACTTCACAGGCTGAATTCCCGCAGTGGTGCCAGCAGCTGCCCAGGCCAATCTGCAAAGAGAGCAGGCAGGAGGCCAGGTGGGAAACCAGTGGGCTGCTTCGGTGCCTGAAGCCCTGAGGATCCCACACAGGAGACACGTGGGACCGGGTGGAAAGCAATCTTTTCGGCAGTATCCCCCTCCCCTCTTGGTTGCTCCAAGGCTTTGAAGCTGCAGGCACCCGGGGAGGGGATGTAGCCAATTTCCCCCTCCTGAAGCAACCTTGGAAGTTTTCAAGCTCATCTGGAGAGGAATTTTTTAAAAAGAAAACCCTGAAAAAGCCACAAGATCGGAGCTGCCAGTCTCCGGTAAGATGCGCATCTCATGCCCCGCACTACCTCCTGCCCCACTTGCAACCCCCAAATTGCACCCCACTTCCAGCGCCACTAAGCTGTTGTGTGCAGGGAAAACCTTTGCACAGTAAAGAAAACTTCCAAAGAGTGAGAGAAGTTGTTATTGCCTCACCTTTAAAAGCAGCGCCTAGCCATGGCTTTAAAAGATTCAGGGCAGCGGGAAAAGGGAACTGGCCCTGCCGAAACTCGCACACCCACCCTGGGTGTCAGGCTCGGAGAAAGCCTTCATTGGCCAGCCAATTCCCCCCCCCCCATGTGTGTGTCTCACTCTCTCCCTGTTTCTGAGTCTCTTCTCTCTCTTCTTTTTGGAAATTGATTGCCAGGAGGCTTCCTTTTGGGTAGCCCTCTTCCTTCTCCTCTCACGACCCCCTGGCTGACTGTGGCAGGGTTGGGAGGGTGAGCACACACAGGGAGACCCCCCCTCAAGCAAGCATCAAAGGGCAGCAAAGGCGCAAGCGGGGCGGCTGGCTGCTCACTTAAAGAGCATCTTAGCAGGACGCAAAAGAATGTGGCTTCTCTCCTGCACTAAGGCCCCATCCACTGCCTTGCTGTGTCCCCCCAGCAGCTCCTCAGCCAAGCGTGAAGGGCACAAGCTCCAGCCCAAAGCGGCAGGAAGCTAAGGCTGCCTTAGGCGCAAATGTGGCACTTCGCTCCTGCACTAAAGCTCTGGCGATCCTCCTCCTCCTCTCATGAAGGGGGGGGGAGGAATAACATGGCAAGACAATGGCCGGAGCCTTAGTGCAGCAGAGAAGCCGTGTCCTTTTGCATCCTGTTAAGATCCTTCTTAAGCTAGGAGCTGCCCGCCCCGCCCGCACCTTTGCTGCGCTTTGGTGGTTGCTTGAGGGGTGTCTCCCTGCACGCGTGCACCCTCCTGGCCACACAAAGCAGCTAGATGGGGAGGGGGTGTATGTGTGGAGGTGCTTGCTTGCCCTAGCATTTGGCTCTGGCGCAGACCTGTCATAATGAACATTTCCCCTCTAGTCACCGAAATCGTCTTTTTGTGTGTGCGCGCATGCGTAATTATGCCTTCGCTGGACTTGGATGACCCTGAACTACAGCGCCTATGGTCTGACCTAAGCATAGTATACAAAATTGTCTGTTACAACATCCTACCTGTCAATGACTACTTCAGCTTAAACTGCAATAATACACAGGCAAACAATAGATACAAACTCAAGGTAAACCGCTCCAAACTCAATTGCAGAAAATATGACTTCAGCAATAGAGTTGTCAATGCCTGGAATGCTCTACCTGACTCCATTGTTACTTCCACAACCTCCATAGCTTCAACCTCACACCATTCCTAAGAGGTTTGTAAGGGGGCATGCATAAGTGCACCAGCGTGCCTACCATCTCTGTCCTACTGTCCCCATTTATACTCATTTCATGTGCTCATGTCCAGGTTTATAGTTATACCTGTTATCTTGTACATATTTGACAAAATAAATAAATTGACAAACAAACAAATAAATAAATAAAAATTTGAAAATATTAGACTGCAGAGATGGACAGATTTACATTAAAAATAAAGGACAAAGAAGACACAGAATATTACTTAACATGGAATAGACTTTAAACCACTTTAGTGGTTAAAGATAAGAGGTAAAACTTAGATGACGGAATATTATTGCTATGTATGAATTAAATATAAAGATGGTTTATATTTGTGCCATTAATCTCACCTTATATTGTTCTTTCTTTTTGTGCACCCATTTACATCCTATGGCTTTGCAACCTTGTGGCAAAGTCATAGATGTGAATACTTTATGTTCACCCATGGATTTCATTTCTTTGTCCATGGCTTCTTTCCACTTTACCTGTTCATTTTTAGGTAATGCCAATACTTCCTTATACTTCCTTGGCTGATACCTACATTACACACCTTTACTTTACTAGCAGAATACCTGTCAGGTGGAGTCCCCTTGTTCCATTGCTCTGACCTGTGTGGCATTGACCGCTCCTGTGTTTTAGCCCTCGTGCTTCAGATCTTTTCCAGCTTCTCCTCCCTGAACACTGACACCATCACTAAGTGAATTACCAACACTGAGTTACCATCACTAAGTGTATCACTGTCATTGTGGATCATTCAAAAAATTGGCATCAATTATTTTACAATTTTGCTCTGCAAAGCTAGCAGACCTGGAAATCACTATTCTTCCATTGCTAAAGCTATAGCTCTTTCAGCCTGGCTCATAGCTCATAAACCTGAGCTTTCTAGCCTTTGGTTGTCCCAATTGCCTTTGGAATATGTATCCATGCATTGCTTCCAAAAACCCTTAAATGTGCCAGAGATGGCTTTCTCCCATATAATACTGCATAAGGAGTATCATTAATTGATGAACTCCACAGCCTATTGATTAAATAATTAGCAGTCAACATGGCTGCACCCCAATAAGACCTGCTCATACTAGAGTCCTCCAGTATCGAGTCCTTCATTGTTTGTAAGACTCCATTTCACCTCTCAGCTGCACCATTCTCAACTGCTGTATACAGATTTATGCAACTGAGTTTTATTCCCAACTGTCCCAATCACTATTGAAAACTTGCTGACATAAATTCTGAACCTACAGCTGTGTGAAAAAGTCCTGCACGCTTTACGACATTTTATTGGATAGGCCATTGGTTTTATGATATTTTATGTTAACTGCTATGCAAATATTGTTATATTTAAATAAATACTGGTGGTTTTTAAGTGAAAAGCATAAGTTTTTTGCAATTTGGTGCTGTTTGGATGGGGATTGTGAATTTTATTGCATGCTTACAATGACTTTGAAAACATATTAACTGATGCATATCCAGTGGCATACGTGTTGAAATTACTAAGGCCGATGATAGTGTTTTGTTAAAATTTTTATTGTTTACGGCCCCGAAAAGGACCACTTAGGTAACCAAACATGGTTATTAATATGAAATTGGCCAGCCCTTATTGCTTATCACCAAGAGGCATTGCTTTGGCATAGACTATATAAGTCTTTGCACGTGATCTTTGGTGACAATGTGGTGCCAGGCTGCAATAATGGATTCAATCAGCTTCTGCTTGATCTTCGGATGCTTCTTGCTTATTTTGTAACCAATCTTGGCCCACAAGTTCTCAATTGAGTTCACATCCAGGCTCTGAGCTGGCCAATCCAGTAGTTGAACACCATGCTTCTTCATCCACTGCTGGATGGACTTGACTCGATGACAAGGAGCATTGTCATCCTGGAAGTAACAGTCCTTCCCTACAAGCTGTTGAGCTGAAGGAAGCATGGTCTTTTTCAGGACTTCAACATACTGCTTGGAATTCATGATTCCCTGCACGATTTATATCCAACCAATACCAGAAGCGGCGATACAGCCCCAGATCATCCCTTGCACCTCTCCTGCACTAAGGCCCCAGCCACAGCCTTACTGTGTCCCCCCAGCAGCTCCTCAGCCAAGTGCAGAGGGTGCCAGCTCCAGCCCGAAGTGGCAGGAAGCTAAGGCTGCCTTATGCACAAATGTGGCGTGAAGGGAGGTATAGGGCCACTTCGCTCCTGCAATAAGGCTCTGGCAACCCTCCTCCTCTGACCCTCCTCCTCATCTCATGGGAGGGGAGGAATAACACGGCAAGGCAATGGCTGGAGCTTTAGTGCAGGAGAAATGCCGTGTCCTTTGGCATCCTGTCAAGACCCTCCTTAAGCTAGCAGCCGCCTGCCCTGCATGCACCTTTGCAGCACTTTGGTGCTTGCTTGAGGGGTGTCTCCCCAAGCATGCACACTCTCCCGGCCACACAAAGCAGCTAGACGGCGAGTGGGTTTGTATCTGACCAATACCAGAAGCAACGATACAGCCCCAGATCATCACGTGCAATGCATGCTTCACACATAGATTCAGGCAGTATGGCCTAAATTCTTCAGCTGGAAATCTTCTGACATACTTATTGCATTGATTGCCAGTCAAATAGAAATTGCTCTCGTCATTGAAGATGACCTTGGCCCACTGTTCGTTGGTCCACTTGCCATACTTCTTGGCCCACGCTTGTTGACGAGAGCGATGAGTGTCTATGTATTTTAAAATTTTTGTATTCTCCCTTAGGTTTCACTTTCTTTTAGGTCTGTAATCTTTCTCTAAGTGTTTGTTTGCCACTTTTTTACCCCTTTAAATGGTCTTTATTTATAGTCTAGTAGTTTAATAATCTTTTTGGAGTTTCTTTTTTTAAAACAATTTTTATTTGTTTTTGAACAAGGACAAACAAACATTTAAAAACCCCATCTTCCATTACAAATTGTAGAAAGTGTGTCAGTTGGTTACAGTATTTCCATGCATCTCTTCCATAGTCACCACTTGCTTTTCAAATCAAATCGCATATTTTAAATTCACCTATATTCATGTATATCACAATTATTATATCTCAACCTTAATTTGACTATAATTGTTTTTACATCCTTTTATATATAATATTCAAAATCTAGAATAGGATTGTATGATAACATTCCATTAAATCATCCTAAAATCATCCAATCACAATACATCTTTATAACATATTCTAGATAAAGCTTTTAAACCTCCTCTCATAATCTCCATATATTGTTTATATAAAATTTCATATTATCAAACTAATATATCTATATGCATTGTTATCATTATTAATCATTATTTAACTATAGCTATTGTCGCTTCATTTTATACATACTACTAGTAAACTAAATCTAGCTTAATTTTTTATTATACATTTTCATTGCATCAACCTGTATCCCTCCAGCAATAGTATGGTCTTATATCTCTTGCCATTTGTAGCATTAATGTTCTAGTTACTTTCTTCATAAATCTTGTATAAACCTCCCTTGGCAACATGCTGTTCCTTTCGTATCTCACAAAAGCTTGAAACCCAACATCTGCTCTTTCCATCAGCTTAGCTTTGGTTATCGCTAGTGCTTGAAGATTTCTCTCCTTATCTCTGTCACTTTTTCTCTCTTTTCTTCTTCTGTGCTTTGAAGTCTGGGGTAGACTTCCAATCCATCTATCTCCCCTTTCCATATTCCACTCTTGCCATTACCAACCACACTCACTTTGTTGTCAGTATCCACAGTTTTCTTATCTCTTTGCTCATTTTTTTCTTCCATCTTTTGAACTCTGTCCTCCACTTTCTTCATTTGGTAAACATCCTCTGTTTCTCCATCAGATTTTTCTGTTTTGTATTCCATATTCTCCAATCTCTTTTCAATTCTCTGTCACAACTAATAGATTTTGAATTTCAAACATAATCATTTGCAATGTTACAGTTTCTTTTTCCTGCTGGGCCATTCTTTCAATTTTACAGATACTGCCACTATAGGGTTCAAGGCTATTTTAATAAACAAACAGATTCATTTAGGTTCATTCATTTATTATCTTTCAAGTCAAAATGTTATCTTCCCTCCAATAGCTAGTGATAGAACTTCCAAAAGGCACCTGTATAAACAACTTGTGGTCTTCCTGCTATCACTGTCAGTAAACAAGCTGAAAGAACCTTGAATCTCAAGTGATCAAAGAGAAAGAACAATGTATCCAGCCTCCAGCCTGTAAGTGGCAGTGTAACTGCTTTTCCTCCTCTTTCCTCCTTTTACAACCCGCTTTATAATTCTTATTATCTTCTTTATATTCCAAGCTTAAGGGAAAAAAACCGTTAAATGGAGATCAAAAACAATCCAATTAATCAAATCAAGCATTATAAAAAAGGAGAATTTTAATCCATAGGTGTAAGCAAAAGTGAAAAAAGAAGAATTAATTAATCCATTCAGTTTAAAAAATAGGGAGCCCCTGCAAAAGTTCCATCCATGAAAATAAAATTAGAAACTGGATAACACCTAAGTTCAATGCAGCTCTCGCTACCTACAGTCTTCTGTCTTCAATCTTAACTTAAATTTTTTTCTTGGGTAGTCTCTTCCTCTAATAATAAAATTTCCTCACCAATTCAACACACTTTCTCTTTCCGCTTTCTTCCCGTTCCGGAGCTGTCCCAACTTCAGCAGCTTCATTAGCTGTTTCTGTCGCCAGAAAAAAAGGGCTATTTCTAGATCTTTCAGGGACTTTGCGGTGTTCCTGAGATCAGCAGGAGGTGCCCTTCTCAATCACCGTCCCTGCGGGACAGTTTAGGTGCAAATGGACCGTCCAGCGGCAGAAATTCGACTGCGATCTCGGAGCACCGAGATCGCACGTCGTGCCGTCGCGACGTCAGCTCTCCTTCTCTCGGAGTTTCTTTTCTTTGCGGTTAGATTTCTAGTATAAAAGTTAAAAATCACCTCACCCAGTTCCAGTCCACTGTTCATGAACCACTCCTGTACATTTCTTTCTTCGGTTGTCCCAGCTTCACAGAGGCCATAATGGTCGCCTCTCTCTTTGTTGTTGGTTGGGTAGGAAATCCTTGGATCAAGTAGGAGAGCTGCTGCTCTCCACAACCTGCAAGGCACCCCTCCTTTTTTGTCACTCCTACCAGGTGACTTTAGCCCCTTAAAGACCCTCTAATGAGGAGGGTTCAGCCTAGGTACCTGGAGCCTTCCTCCCTATGACTGTCTGCAGTGACACTGTTGAGTTCTGCCTCTTTATGACAAGTCCTGCCTCTTTATGACATGCTTAGTTCTGGCCCGCAGGGCTGCGCTGGAAACAGTGAAGAACCAGTCCACGGTGCCTCTGCCTCGAAAATGGGTTCCCAAGCTCTGTTTTTGGCTGCGACGGCCTCCTGTAACCCTCTGCCAGTAAAATTGGAGCTCGGCAGCCCATTTTCTCTGGCAGAGGCACTGTGGGCCTTTTCACTAGCAATCATTGTGCTTTTAACCCACCCACCCCCACCTAATTTTGGCTGAGATGTTGACCTGGTTACAATTCCCCGCTATTCTCATCATTATCTTTATATAATTATACATCCTTCCATGCCCCCAATTTGTGATTCTGTCTTTTTATCTCAATAGTTTTCCATTGTAGGTATATTTCATATTCCCCCTTCATTTTTCCATATCTTGGATTAATTATCCTTAATTGTCTCTAGATGGCAATCCTCACTGTTCAATGTTCATTATACTTCCCTTAATCTATTATATAAAATAACAAGCGGCAAACATCTCGCTTTATTTATCATCTTAAAAGTTCTATATATGTCCATGTTTCATGCTTAGTTGTCCTTCTATTGTCATATTCAATCAATTCGCAACTCAATTTAATTATCATGTATAAAAGTGGATCATAAACCATCTCCGAGATCCTTTTTGGATCAGAACCACCCCCCCTGGAGTGGGGGTGAAGAAAGGCAGTGTCTCATCAGACCCAGAGGGAGGCAACAGGTCCCTTGCAGGTCGGAGATTTGCCCTATGAATTGGAGTCGGGGCCGCAGTTTGCAATATGGCTGACAAGATGCTGACTTCTTGTCAAAGCAAATGAACAGGAGGATGTGGAAGAGATGAAAGACTGGTAAGAAAATTTATCTAACCCACAGCCATAAATCAAACCTGGAAAAGGCAAAGAAATCTTTTTTTTTTATTAAAAGAGTTTTATACAAACAAATTTTCCCCCTTTTCACCCCCCCCCGCCATACAATGAAAATCTCATACAGATGCTATGCCCCCCCAACCCCCCCCCCACAAAAATTCTCATTCAAATATTATACCAAATACTTTGCCCCCTCCCCTCCCCCCGTCTTAAAGTAAATTACTCGTTCACATATTGTACCCCCTCTCCTCCAAACAATCACAATATAAATTTCTCTTAGAGTAACAATAGCACATTAATCCCATCTTCTAAGCTAATTTAACATATATAACTCATAATATAAATTTCTCCTAAAATAACAATATTTCAATAATCCCATCTTCTAGTTTATTTATACATATATATTGCCCCGCCCCCACCCTAACCCTCCCCCACCTCCCACTCAAACCCACCCCCCTGACTTCCGCTGTATACCACTCTAACAATTCCAAGCATCCCATATATTATTTACTCTGATCATCTAAACATTCTTACCTAAAGGCTACATAGTACTTGCTAGTCTGGTATTATTCTGTATGTAATCAATCCATTTTACCCATTCCTGTGTATAATTCTCCTGCTTCTTTTATCCAAAAAGCTTTAACCTTGTTACAAGTCCACCATACATGAAAAAAGGTAGCATCTAGGCACCCACATCTCCAACATTTTGGTTGAACATTTGGGTACATGCATGATAATTTTTTAGGATCTAAATACCATCTGTAAAACATTTTATAAAAGTTCTCCCTTAAATTCTGTGACTGTGTAAATTTAACATTCTGAACCCATATTTTTTCCCAGGTTTCCAAAGTAACCACTTCACCAAAATTCTGAGCCCATTTAATCATACAATCCTTAACCAATTCACTTTCTGAGTCTCTTTCTAACAGTACATTATATATTCTTTTAACTTGTTTTGGGCCAGTCTCTTTTATCTGCTTAATCAGTTCCACTTCTTTATCCATAAAACCGACCCTACGATCTTCTTCCCATCTCTTCTGTAGCTGTATATAATGTAACCAATTTAAAGTAATTCCTTCTTCCAACAGCTGTTCCAAAGTTTTTAACTTCCATTCGTCCCCATCAGCGATAAGCACATCTTTATATAAACAACCCCCGAGTGACTTAATATTCATAATCCCCATGGTGTCTGCAAGATCCAACCAAAGCGGTATTTTATAATCCCAATTGGGCCGGTGCTTCTTCCATATTCTCATCAAGGCACTTCGGAGAACATGATTATTAAACACTTTATCCACCCTATCTTCATAGAAAAGATATGCATGCCATCCCAGAACAAGATCATGGCCTTCTATATTCAGCAAATCCATTTTTGTTTTCCCAAACCAATCTGCTACGTGCGTTAGTACCGCAGCTTCATAGTACAATCGAAGGTTTGGGAGTCTGAGGCCGCCTCTTTCACGAGTATCTTGCATAATCTTCATCTTTACTCTCGTTTTTTTCTCCTTCCAAACAAATTTATTTAATGTTGTTTGCCAGTTTAACAAAGTTTTATCTGATTTAAGCACCCGTATCATCTGGAATAAAAAGATAAATCTAGGTAGAATGTTCATTTTAATTGCTGAAATCCTTCCAAGCAAAGACAATTGTAACTTTTTCCACACTTCAAGATCTTTCTGTATCTTTTGCCACAACACTTCATAGTTATTTAAAAAAAGTTTTGTGTTTGATTCTGTTATTTGTATTCCTAAATATTTGACTTTGGAAACTATTTCAAAACCTGCTAAACTTACAAGTCTCTTTCTTTGAGTCTCTGTCATGTTTTTAACCATCATTTTCATTTTGTTTTGATTTAGTCTAAACCCAGACACCATGCCAAATTCTACTATGATATTTTTCATCTGGATTATTGATTTCAAAGGATGTGAAAGGGTAACAACCAGATCATCGGCAAATGCTCTAGTTCTGTATTCCTTTTGCCTGATAGCTATGCCATCTAAGGATTTTGAGTCCCGAATTGCGTTCAACAAGACTTCCAAAGTTAAAATAAATAACAATGGGGATAATGGGCAACCTTGTCTTGTGCCTTTTTGTAGCTCGAAAGTTGTTGACAAATTTCCATTAATAATAAGTTGTGCATTTTGTTGTTGATAAATTGCTCCAATCGCTTGCCGAAATCGTGGTCCCATATCCATCTTTTCCAAAGTCTTGGTTAGAAAATTCCAATTCACTCGATCGAAGGCCTTCTCTGCATCCAAGAAGACCAGCACTGCAGAGATCTGCTTATTCTTATCAAGATAGTCAATTAAATCTATGAGTTGCCTTACATTCTCCTTCATATGTCAGCCTTCAATAAATCCTGCTTGATCATGATGAATAATCTCTTGAATAACCGGCATCAATCTGTTGGCTAGTACCTTAGCAAATATTTTATAATCTGTGTTCAGAAGAGATATCGGCCTGTAATCCTCTGGTTTCTTAGGGCCCTCTTTGTCTTTAGGTATCAATGAGATAAAAGCCGCTTTCCATGAGGGGGGTATTTTACCTCCTTGTTGTATATTACAAAATAGTTGTGTAAGATATTCAATCATTTCCAGTTGTAAAGTTTTATAGTACATTGCAGTCAAACCGTCAGTCCCTGGAGCCTTAGCTAATTTAAGTTGATTTATAACTAAAGTGATCTCATCAGCAGTTATCAGACGTTCCAGATTTGCCTTTTGAAGCACAGAAATTTTAGCAACCCTTTTTCCTTCCAAAAAATCATCTATTGACTTGTTCTGTATATTATCCTGTACATATAGCTTAGCATAATAGTCCACAAATGATTTTTTAATCAAATCTTGTTGATATACCGTCTTCCCTCCATACTCAATTCTATCAATAATTCTGTCATTCGTATTCCTTCTCAAAGTATAAGCCAACCACCTACCAGGTTTATTAGCGTTAGCAAAGGTGTTATGTTTAGCAAATTGTAAGTTGGTTGCTGTTTGTTCTGCTATAAGCATTTGAAATTGATCTTTCAACAGCTTTAGCGCCATCTGGAGCGCCTGGTCATTCGGGTTTGCTATAAACAGCTGTTCCTTGCTTTTTATTTCATCTTCCAATTCCATTCTCCCTTTCTGTCTAATTTGTTTATGTTTAAAGTTCATATGTATCAGGACCCCACGCATGTAAGCTTTACTTGCATCCCAAACTGTTTCAATGGGAGTACCCTTATTCATGTTAAAACTGAAAAATTCCTTCATGTGTTTTTTAAGCTCATCAACATTTTTTCGTATCTAAATAAATTTTCATTTACTCTCCAAGAGCTTCTTGGCCTCTTCCCTAACTCAATTTGTAACCACACCGGGCTATGATCGGTAAGTATCCTGGAGAATATCTTGGATTTCTTAGCTTTAGGAAGTAGATCCGGTGTTAACAAAAAGAAATCAATCCTTGAAAAGGATTTATGTCTATCTGAGTAGAAAGAAAAATCCATCTCATTTGGATGTTGTGTCCTCCAAACATCTTTTAATTTCAGGTCATCTTGTAAGTCAAAAAAAGCCTTTGGTAGTTTGGTAGTGAGTTTAGTCTTTGTACTCTTATCTATCCTTGGAGAAATCACTCCATTCCAATCTCCCATTATTAGAATACTCTTAAAGTTCCAGTCTAAGATTTTTAAATGGAGCATCTTATAAAAGTTTTCTTGGTGTTGGTTTGGTGCATATATTCCTAGCACCAAAATAGGACCAAAGTCTGTATCAAGTTCAATTGCTATATATCTACCAGTGTCATCCGCCTCTATAACTTTGGTTGAAAATCTTTTATTTATATATATCACCACACCATTTTTCTTTACCAAATCAGAGGCAGCATAAGATGTTCCCAATTTTGAATTCACTAAATACTTCTGGTCTTGCAACCTAATATGAGTCTCTTGAAGGCAAACAACATCATTATTAAATTGCTTCAAATAATAAAATATATTTTTTCCTTTTTTGTGGGGAGTTCATTCCATTCACGTTCCAAGATAATAGCTTAAGCATCTTTAGATCTGGTCTGGAGCGTTGAAAGCATTTGCTGAAGGTGTCTCTCCACAAGACTAATCTTCGGCCCTGCTCCTCCCATGGCTCCGGTTTGCTTCTTAACTTCTTTCTTAGCACATTGTATTTTGGGGTCTACGCGCTTGTGAGATTCTAGCATTTGTCTAGTCGTGGATCTAGTAATACGTTGTTCGACAGGTTTAAGTATCGGCATTTCAATGAGAGTCTTAGACGGTCCTTCTTCCAAGAAGGAGCTCAACAGAGATCCGGAGGGGTCCACTCGAGATCCACCTACAGCACCCT